>NC_080716.1:22772400-23457400 GCF_019097595.1 Hemibagrus wyckioides | reverse complement strand
TGCTGGTACGCATTTTGCCAGCTGGCCGCCCCCTTGTGGCTGCACTTTTGTCCTAGTGGGCGGGTCGTTGGCCTCAAATAGGAACCTGCCTGGCTAGCTCAGTGTAGTCTCAGGGTCGTGCTGCCTTAAAACGGAAAAACCACAGGCGCAATCGGGAAAGGCAGCTCCACTCCACATATATATATTCACTTTTAAAATGGCAACTGTTAGCCTACAGAATATTTTACTCATGTGTAGTTAATTGATTTCGATTATTAATTATATGCAAAATAATTAAATTCTCTTTCTCTTAATTGTGTTCTCTTTATGCATGTACTGTTAGAAATTCTCTTATTTAAACAAAATAATTTTTACTGTATTGATGTTATTGTATTTTTTCTTATTGTTTGTCCTTTGATTTATTAGAAATCCTAATGAACTTCACTCATTATTGGTCCATTACTTATTTATTAAGTAAATAAGCATGTGCTAATAATGGAATAATAAAATGTTTTCCTGATTTACGAAAAGTGTGAAATACTGAGTGGCCAGTCACCTTTGTATAAAACAACAGAATTCTATTTTAAAAAAATAAGTAAAAAAAAAAAAAAAAAAAAAAAAAAGATGCAGCACAAAATATGTACCATAACAATATACACAAGCTAAATTATTATAACATAGTACCAAAGTATATAAATCTATAAAAAACAAAATAAACTATGTATATAACTATCAAATATCATATAAAACACACCTAAATATGCAATAACATCAAGGTAAAAATAAAACAAACAAGATATTAAAAACTAAATAAATACACCAGATATCAAAAAATGCAAGTGATTCATAAAACAGCAATATATTAAAGCACACAACTATAAACAAAACAGAAATTGTTATTCAAACATTATAAAATATTCACATACATGTATCTAACATATCTACATTTTCTTCATGTCTTTTAGCCACTGCTCTTTTGTTATTGTCTCTGTCACTGGACAGTAAATTTTGCCCTTGTACTGACTATGTCCCGTTGCCATTGTCCTATAATGGCCACACTTTCTGCAAGCATTGGTCTCCACTTTCCTCACGTATGCATGTGTTGGACGTGGCTGGGGAGTGGTGGTGGCGGCTGAAGATCCAGGGACCACAAACACAGTGAATGTGGCTTAGGTATGGGGACCATGCATGATAGAAGTGCTGGGATCAGCACTGGCCTGCCCCATGATGCCTGGGTGAGGAAGCAGCAATCTCTGCTTTGGTCTGGCCATGTCAGGTAGGTTTGAGGGGGACGCAGATGTTAGGCGTCTCTTGAGTCTTGCTTGCCCTATGGTGTTCTGTGGCAAGCTGTAGGTGTGCAATTCCCCTTGTTCATGGAATGATGGTGCAGCTGGCTGAGAACTGGTAGGTTGCAGTGGCTCAGCAGCTACAGGAAGAGGATCAGGCATCGAGCAGCCTTGAAGCAAGAGACTCAGGTCTTGCCTTCTCACTCGTTCATTGTGCCCCTGAACCAAGGTGGTCTGATTTACCTCCACCAGCTGCAAGTTAGTTCTCTGCATGATGTCCCCATTGTTCAGGATCAGCTGCCGGATCATGCGATAATCATGCAGAATCATGGACCATCTTGTCACTGATCCCTTGCCCTTCCTCCTTGGACTTTTGTAAATCTTACACAGCCTGATGAAAATGGCGTCCACAATCCGACAACTATCTGGCCACTTGGCTCTCTTCTTGGGAGAGCGAAGCCTTCCTGTGGTTAGCCTTTCCTGGTGTCTGGCAGCAAATACCACCCGCTGCTTGTCAAAATCTAACAGGTTCTCCCAGAGGGCCACAATATCATTGACCTGAAAAAGAACCAAGACACATGCAAACGTATTATGTGCAATACTGCTTACTAGACCTGTCATATGGTTTTAAATAGAAGATTCTTCTCCTTTTTCATTCTTTTTTTAAAAATGCCACTAACCTGTTGAGTGCTGAGGGTTAGACCTGTTTGTTTCCTCAGTTCCACCAGGTATTCTGCCAGGTTGTCCACCAGGTCCAACCCTGGCACATTTTGATCATCCATAGCCTAAAACATGATAAATAAAACATCTGTTAGCAGTCTGCATTTAAGGCAGTATTCAAGCAATGGCTAAAGTGCTAAATTTATAGCTCAAAACATCTTATTATACAGTTTATATAGTTTCCTCATGATGAGATACTTACGTACCAAATTCTCCTCAGTAAATTGAGTTGGAGTAACTGGAGCACTGATATGAGGCAGAACTGCAGACATATCAGTGCTTGTCAGGGTGGAAGAGGACGCAGCAGCTGGCAGGGCAGACGAGGGTGCTGCAGAGGAGGGCGCGGCAGCTGGCAGGGCAGAGGTGGGCACTTCAGCTAGTGGAGAAGAGGGTGCTGCAGCTGGTGGGGCGGGAGAAAAAATGGGAAGAGTGAAAGAAGCAGCCGTGTGAATTTGGGCCACAGCTGTTATGTGGTCTTCCAGTGAGCTGAAGATAGGACCGTTGCTTAGATCCTCTTCAAATCTTTCATCATCTTGGTCATCCACATCAACTTCCTCCAGAAGCCGGTCTGTTTCATCATCATCTGGGTCCACCCTCTGGACTGGCTGTCCAGTCTGCGCAAGCAAGTAGTCCACTCCGATAAGCTCCCCTAAAGAAAAGACGATTCATATTACAGATTAAACTAACTACAACATTAATGCTTACATTATTTTTTACGTTATTAATTAAATAATACATTTAAATTTAAAACATTTAAATTAATGTTATCATTCCACGATGGGAGTCTTACCAGTGTACTTTGCAGGGGGCTGGAAGCTGGGAAAATATTTCCTCCCAAACACCTTCAGACTGTTTGTGTTTACATAGTGAACCATCTCCCCTGTGTAGTTGAAGAAAGAGGATGATTTGCAGGTTAAGAAAGCTGCTTCCCGATCCTGGTTCCACCTGCACAGGCCTTCCAGGAGATACAGCTGAAAATTCAGTGTGTTTGCGTTGTTTCCTGTTAAGAAATAAGGCCATAACATGGTCAAGCATATTATAAATCAAAGAGTGAAAAAGTCTAAAAATGCTTTTGAGCATTTTTACAGAATACCAAAAAGCCAAAGAGCCACAAACCTGGAATGAACCTTTGCAGGTGGCAGTGGAAAGACTCCAGCGATGTGGAGCCCCTAACACACCTGTACCTGGTGAGCATGATCCCTCCCTTGGTGGTGGTGCCTGTCTCGGTGTAGAGAGACACCCCTGGCACATCCTGGATGCACTTCACATGTCTCTTTTGAAGATGTCAAATCTGCTCCATCCTCACTGTGTCTAGCAGAGGAACACCCTTAAGGTCTCTTCCCTTTTCCTCCTTCAGCTCGTGCAGTAGGCATTCGATCAGCCGGACTGTGGTCTCCACTCCACGAGTCCTTCGACGGCAGTACAGAGCCAGCTCATTTTTTGTAATCCGCCTGCTCACTAGGTTATCGGTGATGATAGGCAGCCTTTCCTCCTCCAGCTGCTCTCTCTTTGCCCGCCGCAATAGAGCAACATCCTGTGGGTCCCACTCAAAGATGCATGCTGACAGACGTGCCATGAAGATTGGGTAGAGCGGATGAGTGTGAGTAGTACACCCAGACGCCAGTCGCCGCATAAAGTGCCAGATGTCCAGTCTGATGTTCAGGTCAGGCCATCCTTCGAAACTGGTCTGCAGCTTGCTCTGCCCCTTCTCTGTACAGCAGTCATGATCCACATACAGCAACACTGGAGGAGCCACCCCTGCCTGCTGGTACCTGCTAATCAGGCCTGACACCATAGAGTCCAGACCAGGGCCTTCATGGGCAGTCAGGACACTGATGAGGATCTCTCCTCTCTCGTTGCCAACAGAGGACAACCACTGTGCAGTGCCCTTGGCATGGCCAGACAGCTTCTTTGTGATCTTAAAATCACAAACAATATTCACATGAAGCATTATTAACAATACATTCCATAGCATGGACACAATCTCAATGCCACATAAAAGTAATGTGCCCGGTAAAAAAAAACAAATAAATTTTGTCGAATCCATTTTTAAAACATTCCCAAATTTTGAGGTGATGCTGGCCTTAATATGATCCAGACGGCTCATGATGTCCTTCCCATAAACACTCAGCAGCAACTTGCTGGTAGGCACCTCAATGGGTTCTGGTGGCTCCTGAAAAGTAACAGGGAAGAAGCTGGGGCGATCTGTGAAGGCCGCACACTCCTCCATGTAGTGTGCCAAGCAGTTAAGCCACTCCTCTCCATGGTTTTCCTTTAGTTGTTTGGCCAGTGTGGTGGGGCTATTTCCAAGTGTCCTCTCTCTCATCAGGCGTATGACACGAATGTCACATGCATATCTATTAAACACAATTAAGATCAGGTATGTTACACTTGAGATCTAGTCCAATTACTTATCTGGAATCTATATAAAATAAACAAGTATGTCTTACGTGTGTGTCAAGATTGGGCGGAACAGTCTCCGGTGGGGCAAGTTGAGCTGGTTGAGGACATTCTGACTTGTGGAAATGTAATTCACACAACACACAGTACACCTGAGTGTCTCTGTCACCATCAGGTAATACCTGTTGATGTCCAGCACCCTGTAAGCCCTTTTATAAAGGCCATAGCCAGTCAACTGCTTCCCACAGACAGGACAAAACAGTCTGACCTTCCACTGGTGATAGGGCATCCACACAAAAAGCCCATGTGTGAAGAAACGGTCCAGCGTGGGAGCCTGGTGGTAGATGAGGGAGGGGACTGGAGGCTCATACCAGAGCTGTAAGTCTGGCCGAAGTCTGCCACCATGAAAGAGCGTAGAAGCAATCCACCTCTGATCTTGCAAAGGAATGGTCTTCCTCATTTCAAGTGGCAAAGAAGAAAGAGATCCAGACTCATCACCAGCAGCTGGGGTAGCAGAAGCTGAAGCAACAGTGAAGGCAGCAGAGGTACTTGATTCTCCCTAAAGTAAACAAAAACATTTCAGATGGTGCATTAACAACACAAGTTTGTGTCTGTCAATCTTGCCTGTCACAATGCATCCTACAAATGTATACATGGCTCTTGGTCAAGAAGGAGGGTAGATGAGAACTCACAAAGACAGATGGAAAATGGCTGGCTCTCATAGACTCTGAAGATGGACTGGCTGACACACAGGATGCAGGAGAAAGGTTGGCTCTTGGAGTCTCTGATGGAGAAGAGCTGGCTCTAAAACAGTCTTAAGGAGAAGGGTTGGTTCTCAATGTGCTGGCCGTCACAGGGAATGAAGGACCAGCACTCTCAGACGACATGCAGCAAGAGGCAGACGAGGGCTGTAAGAATAAATATTGCATTTTAACATAGTTTAACATCTATAATAGTAAAAAATAGCCAGATACATTGTTTCATTTCACTGTGTACTGCATCAGCTATATATGGTTGAAGTGACAATAAAGCTTCTTTGACTTTGATCTGACTTTGACATATTCTCTTCTACTAAAGGTCATCTTGGTATGTTTTTGTTAGGCTTGGCTGCAGCACTAAAGGGCCCTCCAAACCATGGCTTTGTAAACCAACAGTGGAGGTTACGGAAAAGTACAAGATGAAAATCATTCAGTTGTTTTGATTAGGTGACAACTACTCTTGAACTCTCATCCTCACACATTTCTGAACAATTACAGAGACAAAGGAGAGGTGTGTGGGTGAGATAGTTGAGTCATTAACCAAGATAAAAATCAAATTCTGTTACCACTGATATGTTGAGTGAACATTGTCTGGCTGTCTTGGCAGAGGTCGGGGTAGGGCCAGCATCAGATGTGAAGGCTGTTTGATCACTGGTTCCCCAAAAAAAAGGGGGGGGGGTTGTCAAAACTTAAAGTACGGCAGGGTGTAATTGAAAAACACAACAAAAGCCTGAATTACATACCTTAAGAAGATGGAATTCACAAAGACAGTGTGGTACACCCCCAAAAAGTGACGTCTGTTCATGGGCCTGCATTGGACATTTACTTATCTGTAATGATGAAAAAAAAAAAAACACTAGATCAGTTGGCATGCAACCTATTGATTACACAGTATGGTTTTATGTCTTTTCTATACATACCTTCTGAAACATGTCATACCACTTCTTCTGGCGAGGAGCAGGTCTGTTGCCAGCTTCAGAGGGCCACACACCTGTGCTGGCAAACTGCCACAGACGGGACATCCACTCCTCATCCCCCATGGCCTTATGGGATTTTCGAGGCTTGGACATATTGAGGCCTTCACAGGATACTCAACATAGAAAACCTGTTGAAAATAAACAAATTCAACTCTTGTTATTTTAAAACAGATTAGGATTCATTCCATTTTTAAGAAGCTTAGTTGTTTTTGTTTGGTCATCTTTGCCTTTGGCTTGCCCACTGTAGGTTCTGAACAGTCTCTATGAAGACTACAGACAGTGTGAAAGTTGAAATCAGTAGGTTGAACTGAATAATAACAATACCACCCTAATATACAATACTTAAATAAACCGAAACGAACAACATGCAAAGATGTATAACGTTCCAAAACCTACTAAAATAAAGGTTAATTAAAGCACACACAATAGTCCAAAAGTTATTTAAATACACGTGTAGAAGAAACACCTCTTACCCGACGCAGTAACACTTCGCTCTGTCGCTGTGAAACATCGTACACATGCGAATACATTTGATTTGAGTGACCAGTCACTTGGCGCGCACGATTTGATTGGCTCATCCATATTTGTCCTCTATCTTTGGCTCTCTGGAGTAGCCTTTCCACGTCGCGTCATCCAGGCAGCACCCGCCTCTCGCTGCCCGGTGTTGCTGGAGCACGTTTTGACCCTGACAGGCAGCCACCGCATTCCGTTCCTCTGTTTGCGTTTGCTTCTGAGATTCCTTTCTGAGGTTCCTTTCTTCTGAGGTTCCTTTCTAAGAAAAGCCTCAGCCTCCCTCGGTGGGATCGAACCAAACGAGAGACAGAGTACCATGTGTGATTCATATGCGCCTGTTTTGTCATTTTTTTTCTCAGACTAATGTACTTTTTTTACGCAGACTTCACAACTAAAGTCCCTCTCCCATCTCTTTAACTATGGTTCGAATCCCACCACAGACAAGCATTAAATGTTGCACTCAGTTTTGAAAGGACAGTGTTAGTCTACAGAAACCTTCCTGCTGTCAAAATGAGTCAGTATTTTACTCATGTGTAATTTACTGATATTGGTGATTTAATTCTACGCAAATTATGGATGTACTGTATTGTCTTTTTTTATATATATAATAAAAATAATCAATTTTACTGTGTTGATGTTATTGTATTTATATTCTGTATTTATTGTTTGTCCTTTTGATTTATTAGAAATCCTATTTAACTGTACTCCTGACTGATCCATTATTTATTTAATGATCTGTGCCAAAGTGCTTCAGTATGCAGAAATTATGAAATAATAAAATGTTTTACCAGCCAGGCTCACAGAGTGATTACTGAAAAGTGTGAAATAAATCAGTGGTATGTAAAACCTCATAATTTTATTTAGAAACTAATTTATAAAAAAAAAAAAAGAAGAAGAAGATAAGAATAATACAGCACAAGACACACACCATAACAACATACATAAGTGTTAAGTTATTATAAAATAGTAACAAAGGAATCTATAAACTAAAAACTATCAATATTTATATTCTTCAATATAAATATTAAAGCATGCACCTAAATATGCAATAACATCCCAAAACCTATTAATAATTTTTAAACAAATAATACATTCAAATACAAGATATTAAAAAGTGGTGGTGGCTAAGGGTCCAGGATCCACAAACACAGCAAATGTGGGTTTGGTGTTGGGGACCATGCTTGATAGAAATGCTGGGCCCAATGGGAACAGCAACAACTTGCCCTACGATGCCTAAAACAACATGATAAATAAAATGTCTGCATTTAAGGTTTCATCAAAAATTGAAGCAATGGCTAGTGTTAAAGTGATAGCTCAAAACTTCTTATTATACAAGGAGTTTCCTCATACTAAGATATTTACTTACCATATTCTCCTCAGTAACTTGGGTGGGAGAAACTGGAGCACTGATATGAGGCAGAAATGCCCGCCCGAATGTCTCGGCAGAGGTCGGGGTAGGGGCAGTAGTAGATGTTCTGGCTGATCATCTATATATATATATATATATATATATATATATATATATATATATATATATATATATATACACCATATTTAGATACCACTGCCTAAGAGACCCTAATAATTCCTCTGGAATGTCATCAAGAGGAAGATGGATGGTCACAAACCATCAAGCAAAGCTGTGCTGTTTGCTTTTTTTGCAAAAAGAGTGGTATAAAGTTACCCAACAACAATGTGAAAAACTGGTGTGGAGCATGGAGCCAAAGCGCATGCAAATTGGATGCAAAATACTGATTTCTTAATGTTATTTAGCCAAAGCATTAACACAATTTGTTTACAAATTATTTGCATTTTGTATTATTTGAGTTATTAAAGCTCTACAAATACTGCATGATCTTGGGTTATTTTGATCAGTTGTCATTTCCTTTAAATATACACTCTAAATAACAATAGCTATATTTTGAATTTGGGAGAAATATTGTCAGCAGTTCACAAAAAATGAAACAAAACTGTTCATCTCACCAATACATGCACCTGTATATATAGTTTTTTTTTTCTATCGGATATATAAACACAAAAAATAAGACTTGAAAAGTCGTATTTTTAAAAATAAAAAATAAAAATCACCTGAAAGGCTTAAAACTAAAACATACTCAAGGAAGCTCTAGCAGATTCGGGGGTATCATATAATTTCTATCGTGTGATATTGTCTGCGAAAGAAATTTAAAATAGCACAAAATGAAAAGAATGTAACAAAATAAGTTTGACCGCCCAACGTGGGGCTCGAACCCACGACCCTGAGATTAAGAGTCTCATGCTCTACCGACTGAGCTAGCCGGGCTTGAAAAAAACCATATTCAGCCATCTTGAAAAAGGACCCCCAGTGGACATAAAAATAAAAACTAAAAAAAATACATTATAGTATAAAAGCATTGCGATATGACATTATAATATTATGTGGTTTTCTTATGGTTGCAATGGTTACAATACCCATCCGTTTATGTTACACACATAATGCATTCTCTATAATTATGACTGTACAATTATGAATAAACTGCAAACATCTGTGACAATAGTTTAGCTTTTTCAGATGATGAAAAAAATTGTCCCTGGCTGGGCTTGAACAGCTCGAAAGCAAACAGGACAAATACTTCCTAATGCTATTAATACAACAGAAATTAAATTTGAAATTAAAAAATGTTTTTGCAAAACTTTTTGAAATCTTTGACAAGAAAAGTGTACCGCAGCCGCTAGATGGCGCCGCTAGCTCTTTCAGTGTTGCCGGATATAGTCCATGCATGAAATAAATGTATTTCATGATATAATGTCAAAATGTGAAGGTTGCACAGCAAGTTGTTGTGATTTTCTGAAAAATTTCACTACGTATTTCTTAGCCGCAAACTCCTGGCACGCCTAAAACACATGTGGAGCCAGTCCATCTTTCAGAACTGCTATTACTTGCAAATTTCTAGGTTAATATCATACATAAAAAGACAAACATAATGCAGATGAATCATGCTGATGTAACAATCTATCTTAATATAACACTGAAACTTTCTTACTCCCTCCACTGACTTCTGGTAGCTGCATGCATCACATTCAAAACACTTTTGCTTGCCTACAAAGCCAAGAATGGACCAGCACCATCTTACCTCAAAGCTCTTATTACTCCTCACACTGCATCACACTCTCTCAGACCTACTAGCAGTGCTCACCTGGTCCCACCATCTCTCAGGATACAAGGTAGGTATACATTTAGACTCTTCTCTGTTCTGGCACTGAGGTGGTGGAATGAACTTCCCCTAGATGTCAGTACAGCCGAGGCACTGACTGTCTTCAAATGATGGATAAAGACCTACCTCTTCCTGAAGCAGTTAACAAGCTCTTATTTTCCTTGTTTGTTTTATAAATTGTTGTATGTTGTGTAAAAAAAAATCTAGATGGCATCCTAAGGCTGTGACCTATTAAACCAGTGTTAATGTATTCATTTACAGAGACTATCCTACCAAGTGCTCACCACATATAGGTGTGCTTGGGGCTTTACATTGCGCAAGTCTTTCCACTGCAACCTGTAAAGTTTCAATCCGGGTTTGTGGCTTATTGGTGTTTCTGTGTTGTGTATATCATATGCATCACAGTTTAAAATACATTTCACACTGACACTTACTTTAAAAATTATATGCTTGCTTACAATATTTTTTTTGGCCTTTTTACTTAACAGGAACCAGTGCAAATACACTGAATTCTCAGTTCTAAAATGCCTGGAGAAACCATTTTCCCTTATTTGTAAGTGGACAAAAAAGGATTGGACTTATTTGTCTTATTGGGGCAGTGGTGGCTCAAGTGGTTAATTGGAGGATTGGGGTTTAAGCCTCAGCACCACCAAGCTTCACTATTGGGAAATTGAGCAAGGCTCTCTGCTCCAGAGCACTGTAAAGGGGTCTCTGCTCCATAGCTGCCCCTGTACTCTGACCCCAACTTCCTCAGCTAGGATAAGCGAAGAAAAGAATTCCACTGTGCTTTATGTCCTTCATGCCCTCAGTGTGGACTACCTACTCACTCAGACTGGATACCACTGTAGGAAAACATATTTTTAACAACATATATTGCTCTTTGAATAATTGTTTACATATCCCAGCTCTCACCACCAAATGGTGATCAAAGCAAATGGTTATCAGGAACGGTGAACTAGCTCACAGTTGTGGGTCGACTCCGAGGATTTCAATGTTTTGTTTAAGAGTATCACCTCAAGGCTTTTATATTGTCACACCTTCAAGGCCTGCCCCCTCAAGGCCTTTAAAGCTTTAACGCATGTTCCTTTTCACTGGACTTGGTGACTACAGAATCACTTCAGTGTGTTCTGATCTACAATAAAACATTCCTGCTGAATTCCTGCCTCTACTTTCAAGTCCCCTGGTCTGCTTCAGTGAATTCACAACACCACCTTAAATATAAGTTAAAATAAATATGTAATAATAATAAGTAATAAATGATTCATAATTATATGAGTAAATTAATTAATTAGGCTGTCTGATCATTCAAAGGCCAAAGAACAATAGAATCAAAAATGTTAATATGTATGCAGTAAGTGGTTGTGTAGAGGCCATTTATTTTCTAAATGGACAGCATTCATAACAGTACATATATGGAGAAATTCCATATCTTACATCAAGTGAAATAACCAATGTCATCTAATTACACAGAATTGAACTGTGGTGATTAATAGCTTACTTATTTTAATAGCAGTCTTATCTTTTGTCACATTGAGTGGCTTTGCAGCAATAGAAAGAGGATCAGACAGATCCCCATGCAAGAAATTCAGGTTTTGCCATCTCACTCGTTCATTGTGCCACTGAACCAGTATGGTCTGATTCAGCTCAGTATCAGTAAAATCATGCAAAAACAACAACAAAGTAACAAGCTGTATGCAAAAACTATGAGTTTTGGAAATCTTTTTCCTTCCACAGTGGAGACTGTCAGGAGACAGGGTTAAAGGGATAGTGTTCTTTTTTCTTGAGTGTTAACATACATAGGCATCAACCCAATCTGACAGGCATCATACATCCTAATACACCAAGCAGTGAAGTTAAAACTGGTCATGAATCTTTCTTGTTACAAAACTCCAGTCCCAGTGTCTTCTGGGGTGTTTCTGTGATAACCAAAGGTCAAAATAAGAGTACATTTTAGAGATAGTCCGGAGACCAATTTTTTAGAATGCATTCTTTATGCATGAACAGACATGGATGACATAAATGCAGATCATACACACTACAAAACTACATTTGCATGACACATCTGCTATAGCAAAAGAACAAAAGTCAACTGGATAAGATCTTCAAAAAGAGAAATAATAATCTAAGAAATGAGTTAACGGCCTATACTGTCACATATACTCATCTACCATAGTGTTAAGAGAATAATACATTTTAACTGGTGTTTCCTTTTTGAAACCTGGATATTATGTAGAGAATTAAATTCAACCATGATGAAAGTGTTGATAAAAATAGTCACATATGGCCGGCTTATATATACACAGTTATATCTTGTTAAAACTTATAAATAGTGATTTAAAATGAAATTGTACCACCAATGCAGTTTTCTTTCTGTTGTTTTGTAGTGTCAATGTAAGCAAACTTCTATGCATCTCCTACTGAAACAAGATAGTAATATACTTCCTTTTCATTTGACCAACATTTGAAATTAAGGTAACACAATACATTTGTATTTATTAATACAGCAAATGCTTTACAATAATATATGGCCCAACATAAAATGTGAGAATTTAAAGGCCATATTTGAACTTGTATTTTAAAGGTTAACTGAACAGTCTACATATTGTTAGAGAGCACTGAAATGCAAATCTTTCAGGAAGCACGAATGAGGTTCACTTTTGTTCCTCTTCGCAGACTGGGGTAATGGCTCACTGTCTTCGTCACATCCAATTTCTCTCCTGAAAGCAAAAATGTAGCAAAAAAATATTAATGACTCTGATCTACAGATTTTTCTTTGCTACTGAGCAATAATAACTAATTTAATATTAATAATATTATCAATCTAATGTCATAACATTTTCAGAGATGTTATGACATTAAAGATAAAGATGACATTATTGTTAGAATTTTATAATTTACCGTCGAAAATAAGACTCATGTTCTCTGCTTTCTTTTGAAGCTGGTCACATGCTTGCTGAAGCAAATAAGAGATTTTCTCCAAGGGAAATATAAAGATTTCTATTGACTTCCCAGCATAAATTACAAAGATGTAAATTTTATCCACATCCTCAGTGTGATCAGTTGAGCTGGCTGTTTGGAAGATGCTCTCAGTCGTTGTTGTGTCCAATGGGGTGTCTGAAATAGTACATTGTGGAACATATGGAAGATCACTTTTCTCCTCTTCTGGATTTGGAGATGAGCTTGACACAGGGCTTGAGTCCTCAGTTTGCTGCACATCTGTCACCTCAGTGGGGTGTCTCTGCAAATCATTCACATGTCTTATTCATCTGAGGTTTTGTACAAATTTTTAGACTGACCAATAGGACAATAATTATCTACAAGACAAATAGATCTGTGAACATTTTTCCATTGTCACCTACTGGCATGCTGAGATACCTGACATAAAGAGAACATGACAATAACCCAAGATAAAGATCGTAACAGGAGCCATTAAGCTGTGAGGTAACAATACTACCCACTGCACCACTGTGTCACTTTATTACTGTTGTTGCAGTGCCTAATTCTTGAGTATTTTAGATTGTTTAGGTAATTTGTTTAGTTGATTCTGCTATATATTTTTTTCAGTTAAAAGCATTGTAAAATATCTTAGTAAATGTGTTCTTATTTTAATAAATATTAAACATTATTGAGATTCAATATGAATGTAAAATACAAATACATTGTTAGACTAAAAGATCCACATTTACCCACAAGCTGTTTTACTTTATTTAGTCATTCCTCTCTTAGCAGTGAAACCACATTGATTTATTTATTTATAAACAAACTGGAAGTTTTAAAATTTGTAAATATTTAACACAACGTAAATTTTGACTATACTGAAGTTGGTGTTCAGACAACACTCTGATGGACTTGATCTAAAATCGATCATATGGTAGAGTCCATGCCACCTCAAATGCACAGTCATTAAAGCAAAAAGGAGACATTCATCGAGTCTGAAAATCATGTATATATTTTAAGGATTCTAAAAATATAAATATAAAAATTTAATTATTAAATTAAATAAAAATAGAAGCATTTTCACTATTTGTCAGACTGTTGTAATCTATGATTACTTATACTAAAGTATAAGTTTATCTTTTTTTATGAAATTAAAGAACTTACCTCTTCAAATAAATAACTAATGTATCCTCCCATGCTGGTTAGTGTTTGTCTTTCTGCCTAGTTACTTGCAAGCTGCAACCACACACTGTTTTTAAAATTCTTTGCTGGCTTGTTTTTATACTCTACACTTTTACTTTCTGTTTCCGTAGCCAATGGTTTAAGGGAAATCCCCATATGGACCATTGCTGGTCTTCGAGGGAAAGTTGGGGATTTTTACTCTGAAACTGAAAGTTTAAATGTAGATTAAAGACATGTCTCTTTATCCAGGCATACACATAATACATCCCATAGCATTGTGCTCCAGTACATCTGATTAAATGCACATTATCATCTACTCTTCATGAAGATTTCGGACCTTCAGTGAGAAAAGCCCAACTCTGCAAGGATCCCAAGGAATCTAGAGATGCACCAGCTCCAGTTGGACTCTGCTTCATGAAGATTTCAGACATTCAAAGAGAAGATGCCAACCCCATGTGGACTTTGAGGACAACAGCTCCTTAATCAATACACTAAATAACATTCTACATTTGCTGTATCTGCATCACACAACTCCAACTGACTGTATATGACTATAGAAAGGACATTGTTCATAATCATTCTCTCCAGTGTTTAAATAAGTTATAATCACAATCTCTGCTTTCACCCAAATGAGGATGGGTTCCCTTTTGAGTCTGGTTCCTCTCAAGGTTTCTTCCTATTACCATCTAAGCGAGTTTTTCCTTGCCATAGTCACCTCAGGCTTGCTCACTAGGGATGATTTTGTCTAATATTAATCTTGGACTTTTGTACTATGTTTCTTATGTTCTGTAAAGTACTTTGAGACAATGTCCATTGTCTTACGATCAGGAATTGTAAATATCAAACATGTTTGATATTTGTTTGATATATAACTTGTTTGATATTTAAGATTCGAGATCGGGGAGTCTGCTCAATCAGGAACAGTAACATGATCGTATTTTACACCACACACTTGACAGTTATTTAGACAAATTATCTGTTGGTCTAATCGGTCACAGAATTGGGCATTAAATCGTCTAGTGTGTAGGCAGCCTTACTTCACAAAATTGATCAATAAATGTTTGAGATTTTCTATTTGTGCATAATATAGATTTAGTTTAGCAGCTCAAACTGTTTTCTGTACTTAAACATGACCCATGGAAAGTGATTCCTAGTTTTCAAGTTTTCAATCAACACAGGAGCGTGCATTTATTCCAGAAGTCTTCTAGCAATGAGGTCAGGGTAGGATTATCACTCGGGTTCTCCTCAAATCCTTCATACTCTTGCTCATCCACATTAAATTTCTCCAGCAGTTGTACTGCTTCTTCAGCATCTAGGTTCACTTTTTTTTTAGGGTGATCGAGTACGTAGTCCACTCTGGTAAACTCCTTAATAAATCAGAATTTGGATTAATAAACTAATTATGTTGTCCTGGGTCAATTAAATTTTATTCCACAATAAGAGTCTTACTCTTAGTCTTACTCTTAGTCTTACTTTACATGTTTTTCACAAGGCCCGGGTGCTAGGGCAGAGCCAGTGGGACAGACATGCCCCACTAGCTCAGTTGCTGAAGCATAAGACATAATTTCATGGTTGTGAATTTAAACCTCAGGTTTTACAAAAGCACAAGCATTCTCATGAAGTACCTATTTTGGGAACCTCCGCTGATTTTTGCCATGCTCAGTTGGGCTCTGGAGTTCTGCTTGTGAGACACTTAATCTCAGGCTCCTGGGTTTGTTGGAAGAAGGGAAAGAGAAAAAGAGGAAAAATACAATAAAAGGAAGGAGATCTAAAGAGACAAGTAATTTATAGGAATCTCTGTAATTTTTCTCCCTTCTCTCGATTTTTTATTTTGTTTATTTATTTTTTATTTATTTATTTTTAAAATAGTGCAAATTTCAGGTCATGCTGCCAGAAATGTATTCATCTGTCTGTGTAGTTTGATAAGATTAGTGATTTAATTCAATACATAAATTGCTGATTCTGTTTACAGGATTAATGTTATAGTATTTTTTTATTGTATTTATCTTTTGAGTTATTAAAAATCCTCAATATGTTTGTCCTGTTAAGATTTGTGCTAGGGTGGTATGCAAAAATAAAAAAAAATGTGGAGGTGATGCACCTCTTATGTCTGACTTTGTGGTCTTGCACTTGGTGGTACAGCTGGGTGAGCACTGGCAGATTGGAGAGGATCAGGCAGATCAGGACCTGTGCAAACAGGACCAAAGCTAGGCCTGTCCCAAAGGTTAAAATGAAGAGCACAGTTGATATTTCCACAGTTACTACCCATAGTTTATGATTGTTATAGCAGATTGCTGTAAGAAGTTTGTTTTAATTAACAAAATAATTATAATACTGTTGTTCAGAATACCACTTTTATTATTGTGTGACTCAGTGATGTCAATATGTGATCTTTTTAAAATTGACTTCTGTCACAGTTTGTTTTGGTGCATATGTGGGATGCTGTTCCTAGTAAATTTCATATCCTTTTCTATGAAAATTATGAAATTCATGGTCCTTGAACACTTGGCTCAACCCACTTTTTTGTGAACCTTCACATAGATTCAGTCATCTGGCTTTACAGGTTCTTTGTGAGGTCTTTACCGTTTTTTTTGTGAGGTCAGTTGGCCTCCTTCACCTGGTGATACAGGGACTGAAGTTAGTCCCATCAAGTATTTTGTTGCTTAGTTCTTCCAGCACTGAACCTAGATGCTCCATTCATGCATAGAAAATTGGCATTGGTCTTCCAGTAAAAATTTGGGGGACAAACTGTGGACTAGAGATGTGTCGCAGTTAAGGGTGATATGTATTATGCACATTGTATTTTCTGCTGATATCACAATTATCAATAAGTGTCAATCATGAGTAGCCAAGGTGAAAATGTTGTTTGATATACATGTTTGTTGTATACCTATTAGCTTGCAGAGTGGGTCACGCCATGAGCCATTCAGCAAAGGAACACTTTTCCTGACACAATGCTACAAAACAAGCCTCTTGTTTAGCAAAAGCCACCACACCCTGTTCACTTTTGTGTAGTTTGTATATAATTATTGATTTAATTTAATGCTCAGTTGCTCTATGTAGGCATTTCTCTATATTTGTATTTTTATTAATACTGTTTTTAAATGTATTTACTGTCCGGTTATATTGTTTGTATTTTTAGTTATTAAAAATTCTAACTAACTTTACAAATTATTACTTGGTTACTTTATTTAAAGAACTATGCTAATGTGCTTTAAGGTGGTATGCAATAATAAAGACAAAGCTTTTTTGTCCTATATACTGCTAACGCAGTACACAGTGTAACTATATGAGACTAAAAACTATATGTAACAATCCATTTCTTTTTTTATTTGCTTTAGCCACTGCTATTAGCATTTGGGCCGCTTCTTTTTTTTTTTAATAAATCGTGGACTCTTCTCTCCTAGTGTAAGCACATTGGATTGGAGATTGGAGGGCTGAAGCTGGAGGAACCAAAAAAGGGGAACTGTGGTGGCTAAGGGGCAACAAATACAGTGAATGTGGGGTAAGGGTGGGAAGCTTTGGTCTGACCGTCTCAGGTCAGTCTTTGAAATGGAGTTTGTACTCCTCTTATGGCTGGCTAGCCATTCTGTATTCTGTGGTTAGATGTAGAGCGTGCTCTTACCATTGCACACCTATGATCATATGAATTATATCATAGTGCTGCCAAGCCTAGCCTGTTCAATAGCCTATCAACATAGACCCAATCCATCTTGCTGACATGGTCATTTGTTAAAATTAATTTTACATTTTGATTGAAAGAAAAGAGATGTTTACTTGCACCGCTTATGAGTGGGCAAATAAGCTGGTTATGAATGAGCTCCCAATATGCAGAACATTTTGATATTTGCAAGCCTCAGAACATCGCACACTATAAAACATGATAGCCCAAGAAAGTTATCTGAAGTTGTCTTTTTCTCTTTAAATCCAATTGTCATGACAAGTTTTGGATATTGAACTCAAGTTTATAAGTTTAGGAAAACTAAATCTACTGTTTTGATTAATTGTGAATTGAAACAAAGCTTATCGTCAGCCTGAGTTTACATATGTTTTTATGGCAGCAGGTGAACTTTCATTTCTAAGCTTAACTTTTTTTAAATGTTTTACAGTGCACCAGATTCAACTCATTTGATTACATTCACAGCATTTAGAAGATGTATTGGTAAAATCATGTAAAAATATACAAGCTGTATGCAAAAACTATGAGTGTTGGAAATCTTTTTCCTTCAACAGTGGAGACTGTCAGGAGACAGGGTTAAAGGGATAGTGTTCTTTATTCTTGAGTGTTAACATACATAGGCATCAATCATACCAAGCAGTGATTAACTTCACTGCTTGGTATGTTAGGATGTATGATGCCTGTCAGGAGACAGGGTTAAAGGGATAGTGTTCTTTATTCTTGAGTGTTAACATACATAGGCATCAATCCAGTCTGACAGGCATCATACATCCTAACATACCAAGCAGTGAAGTTAATCATTAAAACTGGTAATAACTCTTGTTGTTACAAAACTCCAGTCCCAGTGTCTTCTGAGGTGTTTCTGTGATAACCAAAGGTCAAATTAAGAGAACATTTTAGAGATACTTTCTATTTTCTTTCATTTTTTAGGATACATTCTATATGCATGAACAGAAATATGGATGAAATAAATGCAACAAAAGATCTCCCAAAACAGACATAACAACCTAAAAAATGAGAGAATGACCTATACTGCAACAGATACCCACCTATCATAGTGTTAAGGGAATAATATGCTTTAAATAATATTTCCCATTTAAACCTGGATCTTAAGTAGAAAATTAAATTAAATCACAATGAAACCAATGATAAAAATAGTCGCATGTGGCAGGCTTATATATACAGTTATATCTTGTTAAATTTTATAAAGAGTGTTTTAAATTAAAAGTACTTGAGCTTCCCAACTTGGTTTTCTTTTGGTTGTTTTGCAGTGTCAATGTAAGCAAAATTCTAATGCATCTCCTCCTGAAACAAGAGAGTAATTTTCTTCCTCTTCATTTGACCAACATTTGAAATTAGGGTAACACCTATAATTACAATAATATTTGGCCCAACATAAAATGTGAGAATTTAAAGGCCATATTTTAATTTTCATATGCAAAAATAATATAGGTTAACTGAAAATACATGACACTAATTGATATTTCATAGTCTACATATTGATAGAAAACAATGAAATGTAAAAATCAAGCGTCTTTCAGGGAGCACGAATGAGGTTCACCGTTTTTCCCCTTCGCAGTTTGGGGTATTGGCTCACTGTCTTCGTCACATCCAGTGGCTCTCCTGAAAGCAAAAATGTAGCCAAAAAAAAACTTCTACTAATGAATGCATATGAATCACATAAAGAAATGCAATAACTGTATTTGAATATTCATTGATTCCTGAATTATAGCCGCAATGCATATGAAGCTGCAGTCCATAGAATGTTCTTAATGAAATATACATTAGTATTAAGTTAATGGAGAAAAGAAAATTGTTGTTTTTGAGCTGCTCTGATGTTTGTTACAGAGTTACTAAACCTTTTGTAGGTATTTGCAATCAGGGGGTTAAGTTGAGATTACGTGAATGTACACTGCATATTATTATATACACACTCCTGCCTTATGGAAAATTTAGGTCTGGCTACAAAGTCCAGATTGTAGCGGCTATCTAGTTACTATTAGCTAGCTAAAGTAAAGGCCAGAGACTACTTTTTTTTTTTGTACAAAAAATGTGCAAATAGCAAACAAAGTACATGATGACTATGCATTGGATGATAAATGTTATTGTGCTAGGTCATTACTGTTTGGACGAACTGTAAATTTAATCAGTCTATAGTATGCACATTAGGACATGTAAATGTTAATAGTTAATGTATTTTTAACTTGTATTGAACTATTGTATTTTTCTAGAAGAAAGCTGCCAAATCTGTTCTTATGTACATAATCATCTTCTTCCTCATTTCTATTTCTATTTTTTACTTATTAATACAAGTTTCAGAAGTGCTTGTTATACTACTTACATGTGCTCTGATTATTGGTGAGCAATAGATAAATAAGATTTTGATCTATAACTGATTGCAAAAATGGATAATGTGAAAGATTTTTCACACTTTAGATATAGCAAAAGACTTCGGTTAGCTAAGATTTTAGTTGTACTGCTGAAACAGATTTTACTTTGCTACTTACTGAGTTAGCTTATGCAATAATAACTAATTTAATATTTTTAATGTTATTAATCTAATGTCATATCATTTCCATAGTATATACATTCCTGATTATTAATGACATAATATTAGAATTTTATAATTTACCATCGAAAATAAGACTCATGTTCTCTGCTTTCTTGTGAAACTGGTCACATGCTTGCTGACACAAATAAGAGATTTTCTCCAAGGGAAATATAAAGATTTCTATTTGTTTCCCAGCATGAATTACATAGATGTTTATCTTTTCCACATCCTCAGTGTGATCAGTTACACCGGTTGTTTGGAAGATGCTCTCAGTCGTTGTTGTGTTCAGTGGAGTGTCTGAAATAGTACATTGTGGAACATATGGAAGTTCACTTTTCTCCTCTTCTGGATTTGGAGATGAGCTTGACACAGGGCTTGAGTCCTCGGTCTGCTGCACATCTGTCACCTCTGTAGGGTGTATCTGCAAATCATTCACATGTCATTCATTAGAGGTTTTGTACTAATTTTTAGACTGACCTACAGGACAATAGTTACCTACAAGAAAGCAAATATTTAAGATTTTGCACTATTTCTGTCCCTAATTGAATATTGGTAAATGTGTGAAATTGACTATGTTTATGGCTTTGTAGATAATTCCAGATTTACTTGCACTTAAGTGAGTTTTCAGACAATAGTCCAGTGTATCAAATAATCCTGACGATAAATTCTTTGTTGACTTGTTTTTTATCCTCTGCACTTTTACTTTTTGTTTCCTTTCACTGAGGCCAACACAGAAGCCAATGATTTTCTTTTACAAAGGAATGGAACAATGGCAAAACCTTCCGTTTTGGCTTTTTAAAAACAGTTTTCCACACTATATTGTTTATTTTATTTGCTTACTGTGGGTTTTTTTTTTGACTAGGGGAAGAATCACATTTTTGTATCTTTGATTTTGAACAATGCAAGTTATAATGGGTTCAGTCTGGTTTGTGACCAAGTACAGTGTTAAATTGCTGCTTTTAAAAGTGTTAAAATAATGAAGAGTGGACTCATACAGATACTTTTAAAATGTTGTACTTATATCTAGTGAGGGTTCTTGGGAAGCATCCAGATCACACCTTGGCCAGCTATGATCTGCATGAGGAAACATCTTGTGCTTTTCATTTATCTGTGGGTTTCATTTATCTGTTCAAGGATAACAATGCTGGGGTGTGGCGTTAAAGGAAATCCCCACATGGATCTTTGCTTGTCTACTAGGGAAAGTGTGCGATTTTTCACTTTGAAAATACTCATTTTTAGTTTTGTAAGTAATTTTAGTTTCGAATAAATCTTTAGACTGGCCAGTAGGACAAACATTACCCAACTGACAAATAGTTTTGTAAATATTTTGCCATTGCCAATGCACATTCTGGCATGTTGAAATACCTAACACGGAGAGTACATGACAATAACCCAAGCTAAGGATCATAACAGGAGCCATGAAGCTGTGAGGTAGCAATACTTCCCACTGCACCACTGTGTCACCTTGTTATGGTTGTTGCAGTGCATAATGGTCAAGTATTTTATATTGTTTATTTGTTTAGTTGATTCTGCTATCTATCGTTTGCTTAAAGGCATTTTAAAATATGTTAATAAAATACTTTAATAAATAATAAGGTATAAAGATTCTACATTTCACTCTGGATGTTATCAATAATATAATTTGCATGAAAATGTCTGTATTAAATTAGAAAATAATTTTTAAAAAAAAGCAAAAAGCAAATTTCACTAGTGGTCTCAGATTGTTATTTTATATTTTTGCAATCTAAAGTATAAAGTTATACTTTCTCTGAATTTAAACTTACCTCTCCAAAGAAATAGCTAATAATTCCTCCCATGCTGGTTACTGTTTGTCTTCCTGCCTAGTCGCTTGCAAGTTCGAAATGATACACTGAGAATAAAATTTTTGTTGATTTGTTTTTATCCTAAGCAGTTTTACTTTTTGTTTCCTTTCAGCACAGGCCAGCACAAAAGCCAATGATTTTCTCTTACAAAGGAATGACACAATGGCAAGTTAGGTTTCATGGCAAGCATTTATATCACACCTTGGCAAGCTATGATCTGTATGAGGAAATATTATTTTTAGTAGTGCAACTGATTTTTAGACTGACCAACAGGACCATAATTACCCACATGACAAATAGTTTTGTGAACATTTTTCCATTGGCAGTGCACCTGGCATGCTGAGATGCCTGACGTGGGGAGAACATGACGGTGACCCAAGCCAAGGATCGTGACAGGAACCATGTACCTGTGAGGTAGGAACACTTCACCACTCTGTCACTTTATTACTATTGTTGCAGAGCTTAATTCTTGAGTATTTTAAATAGTTTATAGAAATTTGTTTAGGTTATTTTTTTTAAACTTTTTTACTTAAAAGCATTTTAAAATATGTTAATAAATGTGATCCTAAAATATCTGAATAAATATTAAACATTATTAATATTTAATATAAATGTGAAATCTAAATAAATTGTTGAACTAAAAGACTTCATTTGTTTTACTGAGAAGTTCATTTAGTCATTTATCAATGACACCCCCACTGATAAAACCAAGAAAGCAAATATTTAAGATTGTGCACTATTTCTGTCCATATTAATTTTTTTTTATTAATTGTTTAAAATTGACTGTGTATACTACTTAATAGAAAAGATCAGATATTCATGTACTGAAGTGAGTGTTTAGACACTCTGACAGATTTGATCTACAGTGGATTATATGGTTTTGCACAAACTTGTGGAGTCCATGCCACCACGAATGAACACTGTTATTAAAGTGAAAAGAGGACATTCAAATTCCTGCCTAGTTGTGTGCAAGTTGAAACCATACACTGGTGATAAAATACTTTGCTGGCTTATTTTTATCCCCTGCACTTTCACTTTCTGTTTGCTTTCAAAACAGGGCAGCACAGAAGCCACTGATTTTCCTTTAAAAAGGTATGGAACCGTGCCAAACATTTCCTCCTGTTTCCTGTGCAAATCAGGTCTTCTAGGAAATGTTGGGGATTTTTCACTCTGAACTGAAAATACTATCTGACATAATCAGACTTCACCTGATTTTTTGCACAACATGCACTCTATAAGGTGATTAGATAAGTTTTAACTTTAGCTTCATAGAACTGACTATGGTCAGCATCTAACTAGAACTGCAAAACAGGAAGCTGCATTAGGTATAAAGTACAAATATACAGTGATGTAGGGTGGCAATAAAGTGCAAATGGCATGTTATGAACAGTGCAAATACAATTTAGGCTTGGAAAAAGGAGTGCATATGAGCCTTGTAGATATGGATTACAGTAATAAAGACAGTACAGTGCAAACTGTTTAAACTATTTATTTTTGCATGTCCAGACAGGGATGTGCAAACTGCGAAACAAACTGTGTAGTGCTCTCTGTACAGCCACAATGTGGTGTTGGTGTATAGGGGATTAGCTGCATTGTGAGGAGTTTAATATTTTGATTGCCAAGGGGACAAAGCTTTCCCTTAGCCTCCTGGTAAGGCAGCGGATGCTCCAATAGAGATTCTCGGATGGGAGAATAGTGAACAGTCCTTGATGATAACTTTCACCCTCTGTAGACAACATCTGTGATGGATACACCAATCAGCCATAACATTATGACCACCTGCCTAATATTGTGTTGGTCCCTCCTTTTGCTTCCAAAATAGCCCTGACCCATCAAGGCATGGACTCCACTAGATCCCTGAAGGTGTGCTGTGGTATCTGGCACCGAGATGTTAGCAGCAGATCCCTTAAGTCCCGAAGTTGCGAGGTGAGGCCTCCATGGTCCCTCCTTGGTGTTTTATGTACCAACATTTAGCAGCTGCCAAAGACGATCTACCAGCTCGAACTGTGCTTAAGCAGCTGATTTTAGTAGCTCGACCATGATAAAGTTTTGAGCACTCAGACTGACGTGCAAGTTAGTACCTATTGCTCCTTCCGCCATGAACACCTACATAACGCGCATGCACCAAGCAGAAACGAGCGAGAGCGTGAACGCGCAGTGTAAGAAATATAGCATTATCTGTCATTAAACACAACCGAGAGAGGATTCTCGAATTATAAAATATATCTTGTCTTTATTTATATATATATATATATATATATATATATATATATATATATATATATATATATATATATATATATATGTTCGTTCATCCCCAGTTTTCAATCAACACAGGAGCGCGCATTTATCTCAGAAAACATAGTCCGGTCACGAGTTAATTAACGCACGTGGAATGGTCCTGATTAAACAAGCAACCAACGCGTGCAGAACCGGAGCCTGGACGTTTCGTGTAGTTACACACAATGCCATTTGTCAATGTCAATCCTTATTTAGTCTTTAGACGTTCACCAAGATGTCGGAGCTCCTTGAGAAGTTTATTTCAAGATGCAGGTAAAAACTTTCTATTTTGATATATGATATGAAAGCATGAAAGTTAGAACGTTATCATTCTAGATAACTAGTTTATTTTTTTTATTTTTTTTTATTTTTTTTTTTTACAGGATTTGACGGAAGGTGAAAACGATAAACAGAAGAGCAATGACATGGACGCTTGTGGCGTTCATAACCCGTGTGAGTTTTTTTAAATGTCTTTTTTAATATTGTATATGATGTACGATATTGTAATAAATAGTTGGACCAGCTGGCTCGAACTGTGTGTTTAGTATCTGGACAGACCCAGTTAGAGCAGGGTTTATTGATGTACAGGTCAGGGACTTGTTGCTCCGTCCGCCATGAACACCAGCGTAGAGCGCGCGCACGCAGAAACGAGCGAGAACACAACGCAACTAATGTAGCTTTTTTTTATTCTGAGAAACCCGAGAGTTTTATTTCAGGATAATATGTAACTTGACCCTATCCTTTCTATTTTTATCACATTAAATTAGCTGTTATGGCGCGAATGATATTTAGTTAGTGTACATGTATCAGTGTAGTTATATATCTTAGCAGTGGTCCTGCTAGCAAACTGCACTGTTCTACTTAACTAACTAACTAACTCTCTTTTCTGTGTATTGAAACAACGACTTGTACAAACAAAATACATATATAGTATATATGTATAGCAGGCCAGACACTCAATTCCTGGACAGACTTGGACAAATGTTCAGATTTTTCATTGCAGTAGTGCTTTTCACAGAGCCGTGTGTGATTGACTACAAACATCGAAAGAGATCACCCAGTGTACTTTATGCTGGGAAAAGGACGGAGAGGTAAGATGTTTTCACATTTTTAAATATTTAACATTGTGTGTGTCTTATATACGTGTGTGTATATATACCACAATTAGCCATAACATTATGACTGCCTGCCTAATATTGTGTTGGTCCCCCTTTTGCTGCCAGAACAGCCCTGACCCATTGAGGCATGGACTCCACTAGATCCCTGAATGTGTGCTGTGAAATCTGGCACTAAGATGTTAGCAGCACATCCTTTAAGTCCTGTAAGTTGTGAGGTTGGGCCTCCATGGATCGGACTTGTTTGTCCAGCAAATCCCACAGATGCTCGATTGGATTGAGATCTGGGGAATTTGGAGGTCAAGTCAACACCTCCAAACTCATTGTTGTTCATTCCTTGAACTACTTTTAATAGATACTGACCACTGCAGACCGGGAACACTCGACAAGTGTCCAGTCGTCTAGCCATCACAATTTGGCTCTTGTCAAACTCGCTTGCCCATTTTTCCTGCGTCTAACACATTAGCTTTGAGGACAAAATGTTCACTTGCTGCCTAATATATCCCACCCACTAACAGGTGCCATGATGAGGTGATAATCACTTCACCTCTCAGTGCTCATAATGTTATGGCTGATTGGTGTATATGGTGCATGCATATTGGTAATGGTCAGATGTCCACAAACTTTTGGCCAAATTGTGTACTAGTCTCAAAAGTATGGTGCAGACTTACTTGTTTATAAACACAGTTTAGGTTAATGAAAAAGACTGCTGGGTTTTAGGGTGCATTTAAACAGGTATTTGAAAAAAAGCATATGCATGCCATCTAAATTTTGGTCACTGCACCCATATTCCTTTTTTTTTTTTTTTTTTTTTTTGAAAGTTGTTTGCCATGCTTTGTCTCTTGTCAGATACAGCTATTCTGCTAACTAATCGTGGGCGTCTGTGAGTTCATGGATGTGGAGTAGGGTAGTTGGCGCTTTCCTCTGAGTGTGTTTCTCCTTCACCCTCCCAGGTTGTTTGATAGAGAAGATTTGGCTGGTGGGAGGAAACTGGTATGTCTCCCATTTATGGCGCATGGATTAAATAGACTTACCTGTTCTTAAACACTGTCTAGATTAACCAAAAAGACTACTGTGCTTTTAGGGGGCATTAGATGGAACTGATGTGTACTAGGCACAACATGGCTATTAATTATGTGCCTGCCATCTAAAGTATGATTATTGCACCTATTGTTATATTTTTTAATTTTTTTCCTCAGATATTTGTTGGCTAAACTTGATACTTTCTCTTTCCTGTCAGATGCAGCTATTCTACTAACCAGTCGTGGGTGTCTGTGTGTTCATGGATGTGGATTAGGGCAATTGGCGCTTTCCTCTGAGTGTGTTTCTCTGCCCTATGAACCATCATGAGCAGCAGTTCGAAAAGATGTGGTGGCCGGCTTCATGTGTTTTAAAGCATGTTATCCTTCACCCTCCCTGGTTGGTTGCTGTTGTCTGATAGGGGAGAGCTGGTGTCATAAGTATGGTACATGGATTTAAACAGACCTGTGTGTTTTAAATACAGTCTAGATTAAACAAAAGACTTTTGTTTAATGTATTTGTATTAGACAGATGAAAGAATCAATACTGATGTGTACTAGGCACAACATGGTTATTCATTTTTGTAGTGTAAAGTTTGGTTTAAGCACCTATTTATTTTCCATATTTTTCTTTTTAGAATTTTTTTCGGCATGCTTTCTCTCTCGTGTCAGATACAGCTATTCTACTAACCAATCGTGGGCGTCTGTGAGTTCATGGATGTGGATCAGGGTGATTGGCGCTTTCCTCCGAGTGTGTTTCTTTGCCCTATGAACCATCATGAGCAGCAGTTTGAAAAGATGTGATGGCTGGCTTCATGTGTTTTGGAGCACATTCTATCCTTTACCCTCCCTGGTTGGTTGCTGTTGTCTGATAGGGGAGAGCTGGCTGGCAGGAGGAAATTGGCAGGTACCAATTTGGGGAGACAGAAGAGGGTAAAAATGTATGGTCCATTTTCCACCCAAACTCTTCTGGCAGGTATTATTCATATAATGAAGTGAAACACTTGTATAAGTGCAGAATGTTGTAAACTGAACATTCTACAGTTTAAAAGATGAAAATATCAAATTAACTTCTTCCATTTATAGTAGTAGTATAGTACCAGATGGTATCAGTTTCACCTTTTGTGATGCATGATTGGGCATCACAGACATCAGTTGCCCATTTTAAAGCGGTTAAAATTAAATCATTACAAGGAACTCTCCAGAAATGTAGGATATTGTGACCTCTTCAATCTTATATTAACACTACAGGGACCTCCTTTTCTGCACTTAAAACCCTTTGGCATTCAGTCATACATGAGCATACAACTGCTGCCCCAAAGAAAAGACAGCATTGTTTTTTTGACCGAGCAGCACTGCACACTGGATTTTTTTTCCCTTGCAGTCACCCTCTCTTATCTCACCATAAACAACAAACAGAACTGACTCATCTTTCTTTTCTGTTATGTTATATGCCATTTGCACACTGTAAGAAGTTATTTAACCCTAACTGATGCAGTAAGTAGCTTCTCAATTCTTGCGTCTCCTGTGGTTGTGGAAAAGATGTTACTCTCATAAGAAAGTCTAAATTATTGTCCTGCATCAAGCAAAGAAAATAACTAAAGAGATTGTTGAAACTACTAAAATTGGGCATTTCCACATATAGAATGTGAAAAGAACTCAAGGGATTGGTACAAAACAGCTGTGTAGCCTTAAGAAAACCACTTATTAGTGAGGCTAATTGCAGGGGGAAAGGCTTCAATTTGCTAATGAACATAAAAATTGGACTATAGAGCAGTGGAAAAGGGTCATGTGGTCTGATGTATCCAGTATCCTTGTTCAATATTGATGGGCATATCAGGGTAAGAAGAGAGATGTACCCTTCATGCCTACTGCCTACCATGAAAGGCTTTGGGGCAGTGCTATGAATGGGAGTTGCTTCAGTTGGCCAGGTTCTGAATGTACTGAAAAACCATGTTTTTCCTTCAATGTATTTTTGTACCTTCTCCAATTGCAATGATCTACTGCAAGATGCTGATGCCAGGATTCATTGGGCTCAAATTGTGAAAGTGTTTCAGGGAGCTTGAGACATTTATGCACATGCATTGGCTCTAGACTTAAAACCCCATTCAGAATCTTTGGGATGCAATAGACAAAACTTTTAAGCAGTAGTTTAACACTCCCATCATTAATAAAAGATCTTGTGGTAAACGACTTTGGCATGGCACGTTTAGTAGCAGTCTACCCAAAACTATTGGAACAGATGGTTTTAAAGTAAATAACACTTAATATTTGGTAATATTAGCTGGTGACCTAATTACCTCACCAAACTGTTGCATTCTTTGTCATGCTTTTACAGGCTTCCACAGCTGCTTTTAGTTGTTTGTTTTAGGGGGTTCTCCCTTCAGTCCTTGAAATGTGTTTTGGGTCATTGTCTTGCTGCAAAATAAAGTTCTGTCCAAAGGGATTGGATGTACTTTTCTGCATATTGGCAGACAGAATGTTACATCAACAATCATTAGTGAGCCTGTTCCCAATGCAGTCATGCAAGCCCAAGCCATGACACAACCCCCACCATATTTCATAGATGAGCTTGTATGTTTTGCATCATTTGCAGATTTTTTCTTGTCTACACTTTGGTCTTTTCATCACTTTGTAGGCATCATTCTTGATTACAGATCTTTTGGTAGCTCATCTCTTTACTACTTTGTGAATTTCACTCTGCCCTTCTGATGCTCACTGCCAATGAGTGATTTACATAGTGTGGTTTGGCCTCTATGTTTCTGCTCCTTTATATATATATTTTGTGAATAGCGGATAGTTATCTTTACCCCTGTTATTTGGAGGTTGTTTTGGGGGCTGATTGTTTTCTTCATACTGATATTGTATTCCTTGACCAAACCGTTAGATGTCTGGTTGTTAGCAGATCAGCGCTTTTTTTCTTTTTCAGGAACTTGTAAATTGTTGTATTGGTTATGCCCAATGTATGTTCACTGGCTGTGATTTTCCTTTTTTTTCTCAGCTTTAAATTGACTTTTCTCTCATAGTCTGCCCTCTGGTCTTAAATGCACCTATGTATGCACACAAAACTGTGTAGAAACAGTTTCGGCCTGGGTGAGCTGGAAAAATGATTTCGGGTTGTATTGTCTGCTGGATCCAGAGGGTAAACAATTAAAAAATTAAATTAAAAATAGTCTAATGCATTTAGGCTGTGCATCTTTGTATGGGCAAATTACAGTTTGAATATGAATTTTTCATGACTTGTTCGAGCAAATGTTCAAATATCGGTTAAAAAGTGACAGTGCTATCAGCCGCAAATGTTCTCCAGTGTGTAACAAAGCAGCAGTGTCCCTGTTGTTCCAATACTTTTTGGAGGAGATGGTGAAATGCATTCTAAAATACAATCATACATGCACACAAAACTGCTTAGAATCAGCTTTGCCCTATGGTATGTTTGAAAACCCAGTATAATAACAAAGTCGTCCCTGGGTGGGCTCGAACCACCAACCTTTCGGTTAACAGCCGAACGCGCTAACCGATTGCGCCACAGAGACATCTGAGTCCAATACACAGCACAAACACACTCAGATGAGTCACAGCTCAGTTTAACACACTCAGATGAAAATGCTAACAGACTCAGATGAGTACTGCTGAGCTAAGTCTCTGTGGCGCAATCGGTTAGCGCATCTGAGTGTGTTAAACTGAGCTGTGACTCATCTGAGTGTGTTTGTGCTGTGTATTGGACTCAGATGTCTCTGTGGCGCAATCGGTTAGCGCGTTCGGCTGTTAACCGAAAGGTTGGTGGTTCGAGCCCACCCAGGGACGGGCACCTATTTTGTTAACTTTCTTCATTGTTTCAAAAACAAAACACCATAGTACGTTGAAGGTCAATTAATTTTGAATTGTTTTTAGAGAATTTAATTTGGTTACTTTCACATAGTTAATTAATACTTTCACATATTAATTAATCATGTCCTTTACAGACAACAGTCTGAGGCACATGCTGAAGACAAAGAAACACTACCCTCGAAAGGAAACACCCCCCACCACCAAAAAATACCCATGTTGAAGTCAATTGTTAGAGGGAAGACCACAATGGTAGATTTCCCATGTTCTTTTTACAATATTTGTTGTTATATTTTACTATCTGATCTGGGCTGTATCAATGTGAAAAACTATGGCGTTATAGTACTATCGTACTATGGTTTTTGTGGGTGCCCAAAAGCATGTTGCACAAGCCCGGCTAGCTCAGTCGGTAGAGCATGAGACTCTTAATCTCAGGGTCGTGGGTTCGAGCCCCACGTTGGGCGAGTCACTTTTTTTTTCCTTTGTCAGCTTTTCAAATTTTTGTGCATGTCTGACTTTCTTTGTTCAAAAAAACACCGTATGGTTATATGATATATGATATGATAAAATTACACTTTACCTAAAATATAATATTGAAGATCTGTCACATTAAAAATGGGAACAGTCCTCAATTTTATTCTGCCACAAGGCATGCAGCGTGTTTGGTGCGACACTGCCCTGCTGTTTTTTTAATGAAACCTTTTTTAAAGCTTATTTTTGGTTTAAAGTATATTATTTAAGTCGTTTATTTGTTGGAAGATAGCCCCACCATATGGTGAAATGTCCACATTACAGCTCCATTCACAAAATTTTCCTTCCGTGTACCGTCGTGTAGTGACGTTAGTTATCACATGACCAAATAGCCTCCTGTTTGTAACGTGGTAAAAACACTATATTTAGAATACACAACGTAGGTGATAAAGGTTTGCTGGGTGTGGTGAGGTATGGAGCCATGGTAGGTGGTGGAAATTGAAACATGTGAAGGCTTGTGGCAGCTTTGTCTCTGTGGCGCAATCGGTTAGCGCGTTCGGCTGTTAACCGAAAGGTTGGTGGTTCGAGCCCACCCAGGGACGAAGAAACCTTTTATGAAGGTCAAATATGTTCTGGCCTATACAAAGTCATACTTGAATATTTTCTTTTCCCACCTTTTGCTTTGATTACAGACCACTGTAAGTCTTTTCCAGCACATCCCAAAGATTCTCAATAGGGTTAAGGTACAGACTCTGGGGTGGCCAATCCATGTTTGAAAATGATGTCTCAGCTCATCCATTGGTTGAAAAACCTGGTTATTCAGTTTAGTCAGATAATCAGCTGTCCTCAGTTTTGGGCACATAATGTTGTTGAACTCACTAAAAAATTGAAGCCTTTTTTTCCGATTAGCCTCACTGTTAAGTGGTTTTGTTAATTACATAGCTGTTTAGTCCAAATCCCTTGAGTTTTCTTTGCATTGTGTGTAGAAAGAAATGCTGTGTGATCTCTGATAACAATCATTCAAACAATAACAATTCTGACCAAACTTTCTCCTCAAAGATTATGGTTCATGACTATCCTTCCAGGTTTTTAATAATGTCTTAGGTAGTTCTTAACCCAATTTTTTTGTGTTATTTTCTTTGCCTGATGCAGGCCAATAATTTAACCCTTCTAAAAGAGAATAACGTTGACACGTTGCCACGTTTTTGTTCAAGAAGTCTGAAACTATTAGGGTTAAATAACTTGTTGCGAGCTGAAACATATTAATCACTGCAGTAAAAACGCAACGAAAGGCTTTTACCTATTGGCTTAGTTAAATCTAGGTGCTCTGGTTTTGTCCAGGCAGTGTGCATGCATTTGAAACGTACAGGTTGCAGTCATTTACACAGAATAAATGTGTGTTGCTCAACATGGCATTCACTTCAGATTATATTTTACACATTGTGACTCGGTTTTATCTTGTGAAATGTTTCAAATTAAAAGGTGTAATTGTGGGTGCAGTGAAGCAACTACAACTATACCATCCAATAAGAATTTCAAAATGAGTCGCATTTATAGGCTTACTACACCTGCTGGATTGCATTCTCCATGAAGAGCTGAAACACAGGTGGAAACAGGAAGACAGCAGGTGGCACCATGCCTTCGAAATTGAGGCGAAGTTTGTGTCGTTCATTTCACGAAGGAATATTTACAAGGAGTTAGTTATTCTTAAGTTATGTCAAAAACGTTTGTAAGTTGACATAACGTTATTTTGTGTTCGTAACTCTAAATAGGGTTAAATGGGGACTTCCTGGCTTTGAGGTAAGCTTTGTGTCATAATGTTAATACTGTAAAGGCATTAGATAACACTCAACATGATCTTATGTACTTAAGCAATAACCTGGGAGAACCATTTTCTCAAAACTGAATAAATAAACAACAAAACGTTTTTGAGTGCAGGAGATTTCAAAATTTTTTATAAATTCTTTATTTAAATTTATATTTCCAAGTGTGCATGTACAGTCAAACTCAAATTGCCACCTCAAACATTGAAAGTGAAAATAAAAGGGGGGGGGGGGTGATTTCAGGTATGTTACCTGGTGGTTGTTTTAATTATTTAATATCATTGTCACATAACCATGAGAATAAGCAATCATATATTACAGCCTCCACACACACACAATGGTGCACCTATCTTCTATCCACACATTGGTCAATTCCCAGGTCAACTCCCACTAGTGTTGTATCTTGACTCAGGGCCAGCTGGAGAGATTATATCTCTCACATCGATTGAGAACTTCTGGGGACCCCTCAGGAGGAACTGGACTTTATGGTTTGACCACTACAGCGTCCTGCACCATGAGCACCGCAAGAAAAAGTATTAGAAATGAAAAAGTAGGAATGACTCTGCAGTATAGATTCACTTTATATGTATCGAGTAATTGACTGTAGGCCATGGTGTCGTAGTGGGTGGTGCTGATACAAGTATATCTTATTGGTCAATTTATTACAGACCTACCTTGTTTGTGCACTTCAGTGTACAATTAGAAATGATAGCTTTCTCCCCATGCACAGTGTTTTAATTGGTCAGCTTCTGACCACAAAATCACTGTAAGCAAATTATGAAATGTAGGACTGACAAACTTTGCAAAGCAACAGATGGACTACAGTCTATAATCATGCACTAACAAAAAGCACATGCATGTTAGAGGGAGCCTACGTCTATCTAATAAAGGGGCAACAGCTTTGTTTTCTAATCCTTACAGTTAATGAGAAGACATTTCCCATGCATAATATGACAGTGATTAATTTTAGCTATATAATTTACTGCTGCCTAAAGTGTATATATATTTTAAATTTAGATTATTCTATGTAAAGGACCAAAAATGCAATTGATTATTTAATATTAACTATATTGTTCAACACAATGGATGTTTTTCTAATTCTGTCTGCTTTGTAATACAAATATTTGTATAACATGTCTGGATGGAAATATATCTTTGCATATTTCAAGAAATATATAGTCATGTACCTAAACAGGGATAAAATAAATCGACATGTAAATCAAAAAGATGCAGGATAAGTGTCCAAAACCTTCTGCAGAGAATCTAAAACTTATAGAAAACCAGCTAGGGATTTAACCATTTTTAGAGCGGGTGCTCCAATGTATAAATTATCCTGGTACACTTTAATTATATCCCACAGTACACTTCAAATCCAAACTTAAGCCCACGTAATCTAAAGTATTCCAGAGTACAATGAAAGTCAAACCACTGAAAACATCATAATCATATCAACATCACAGCTTAAATATCGATGCGCATTATTCACCATCATCAGGTTTGGACTTCTGTAGTTATGAATAAACAAATATACAATTAAACACAAATGTATGTATGATAATCATAAACTAAAATATCACCATTCAAACTATAGAAATACATAAACTCAAGCCTGCACTCTCTAGCTTTCACCACGTTAGCTTAAACCTTGTACAGTGAACTCAGTGGAATATTTGTGTTTATCCAATGTATGTAAAACTTGGTGCACTAAACGGAACTACCACTACTATTGAAACCGTACTCAAAGATGATACATGAACTCATGCACGTATCTCATGGGAAGTAAACACCAGCTTTAATGCACACTTAATCTGATATAAACAGTAGTGTGCATGGAGGTCAGAAGATCATGCACACAGTCATTTATGGCAGTTCTTTTTCACTGGTTCGTCCTGTAAATCCGTCTCTAAACGAGCTGCCTCACTGTCTTCTTGCACAGTCTTGCTCGATTTTGGTCGATTGTCCAGTGCCAGCTGTATGGCCCAAACGCTGAGAGGTCTCATGTAAGCCAAGGAGCGATAGATCCCTTTTTCACAGTATGCTTCAGGAGTCTGAAAGGCCATTCCTGTCTGTTCCCACACTGTCCGATAGCAACCTTCAGCAGTGTGAAGACCTTCTTCTAACAGGCCCTGAGAGAATGAGATGAAGACAGCTGACATTAACAATTACATGGTAATGCGAACCAAGAAGGGTGGTCACAAGGGCAAGACAGAACATCAGGTTGCATGCAAAATGTCTAAAGTACATACACCAACCACTTTATCAGAAACTCCCGTACCTCTGCCCGTTCATGAAATTAATTAATCAGCCAATTATCTGGCAGCACTGAAATGCATAAAATCATGCGGACACATGAGAGCTTCAGTTAAAGTTCATATCAAGCAATAGGAAAAAAAAAAAATATCTCTCAATGATTTTGACAGTTGTTAGTACCAGATCGGCTGGTTTAAAACTGCAGAACTCTTAGGGTTTTCAAGTATGTAAGTCTACAGAATTTATACAGAATGCTACAAACACCACAAACATCCAGTGAGCAGTAGTGGAAATGCCTTGTTGAAGAAAAGGGTCAGAGGAGGAGAAAGAATAGACCAAAAGGCTATGGTGACTCAAATAAACAATCTTTACACCCAATGTGAACAGAAAATTATCCCAGAACACATATTACATCAAACCTTGAGACAGTTTGGGCTATAGCACAAGATTCATTCCTGTCAGCCAGGAACAGGAATCTAAGGCTACATTGGGCACAGGCTCACCTACATTGAACAGTTTAATGTTGGAAAAAATCTAGGCAGCATTTTTCCAGTTAACTATATATTCAGATGTGTATTAAGCATGTGTCCACTAGCCTCAAACTACTTTCAATAAGAGATCGCCTGTCCGGTATCACCAAACAAGCCATGGTGAAAGTCACTGAGGTCCAATTATTTTTTCTCCTTTCTCTTGTGTGATGTGAACAGCTGCTGAAGCTCCTGACCTCTGTCTGCATAATTGTATGAATTTGCACTGCTGTCACACAATTCCTTAACAGGATCATGCATAAAGGAGCTAATGTAGAGATGGTCCCAATAAAGTGTGTGTTATGCAGTAATGTGACCACAAAACTCCATACTGACCTCCTGAATCATAGTAGCTGCTAGTCCATAGACGACACCGACCCAGACCTCATCCGACTGGACGCTGGAGCGATCAGGAATGCCCTCTGGTCTCATGCCATTCACAGCCCCCATCTGCCCTCCTGCAAAGCTCATCACGTTCAGATCAAACACACTTTTCAGTGCACTGCGGATCTTCTCCTTAGGGAAAACCTTGAAGAAAGTAATTGGCCTGAATTACACATATGCACTAATATACTTGTGTTAAACCATAATATACAATATATAATCTGCTTGATAAAGCTACACAGATGCCCAATTATAATTATATTATAATAGTTTGTATCAAAAGGTAGATGTCCTTCCAGAGGGAAAGAAATAGGGAAAAATGATTGATGTACAATAATAAACTGAACAAAAGTTTCTCATTAATCTAAAGATTCTCATTAAATGTCAACAGTTTTTTTTTTTTTTAGAATATTCCATGCCTTTTCACAGTAAGCAATAATGAATTTTCATTATGTATTAATATAGATGAAGCAAAATTTTCTACAGCTAGAAACCTGAAAAAGCTGAGCAGTGTAGGTGTGGTATTGATGGGTTTTGGAGATAGGGCTCTGTGTGCAGTTCTGTGAATTTCTGCATCATCTTGGAAATCAAGCTGGCTTTCTAAATTTATAGCTTCTTCAAAATAATTTAGAAATGTTTGTGAATCCCTTAAACGCCACATTAGTGTTTTCTGGCATGCATCATCCAAGTGTTTGTGTTGTGAGGCTAGTCATGGCAAAGCAGAAGCCCCACAAGAACAACAATCATAAAAAGATATTTAGAAAAGGATTAAAGAATCAACCTCAAACTCATCATCTCCTAGTCCAGATGCCCTGAGGAACCACTGGCCTGCACACTGGTCAGACATCACACTGTTGGACATACTTCTCCCACTGCTGTCATAGTTATAGTACTTCCCTGGAGTTAAGAGGCAAAGGAGAAAAAATTAAGAAATTGAAAACGACTATAGCCATCTCCGTAATATTTAAGCAGTGATTCGCTAATGTTTTGCATGTTTTTGAAGTATAAGTAAAACATGCAACCATGCTAAGAAAGCCTGCAAACTGGTGTACTAACAAGGTCAATGGAGGATTGTGTCTTTTAAATGAAAATAATTGCATTAATGAATAAGCACTTTGGGCTATTTAAGCTAAAAATTGCAAAATACAAAGTGGGGTCAATGCAGATAGGTGAATTTGTATTAAACATATTCTAAAGTCATTTTCACCAAAAGGAGACAAAATTCTACCATTCACTAGTCAAGACTATGCCTTGGCATCTCAAAATAATCAAAAATCTTAATCTTATCTTAAAATGCCGACAATATAACCACATGTAAGTCAGTTTCATACGAAGATTCACATCTCTGGTGCCCAAAAGCATTTACATATAGATTATAAAAAGGTTTTCATATGCTGTACCCTAGGAAAAGATGAGATATGCTTTACTGTCTTACTGAATGGTTTTTGACACAGTCTTTACTCAACAGTATATTAGATGCATAATTGTACATGTGGCTAGGTTTAGTTTCAGTTTTACTCTTTCAGGAGTCTGTTAAAAGATCTGGAATTCCCTCAGCTATTATGAAGTAACTACACATGCAAAACCTAGTTTACATATTGTTTCCACCCCTACTTTGCATGGGACAATTTTTTTTTTTTTTTTTTAATCATCCTCAACACATCCGCTGTTCATTTATCACCTTGCGTGTACAAATTACTGTGTTATATCAGACTTCAGTAAATCAGGGCCTCTGTGTGGTCTAGTTTTCTCCCTCCAGTTCGATCAAGAATGGGCTAGACTTGGCTAAATTATATCATGTAATTTCAGGGTAAACTCACCATTCCACAGTAGCTTATCAAAGGCGGCACTGCCTCGCTTCAGGATGTCTCTGTACTGTTCATACACTGAATCACTTTTCAAAAGTTGTGCCATCTTACACATTACACACACTGAGGCCAGCCACAGACCCCCGCAGTATGCACTGAAACACCACAAATTAAGAGCAAAATCAAAACACTCTCCTGAAACTTTATGTTAAGATATACAGGTATGGCCAAGCGCTACAGCAGATACTTCTTTCCTCCTAAATCCCAAAAATTCCAGTAGGTGGATTGGCTACATTAATGTGCCCTGCTTCAGACAAAGTCTTCCCAGGATCCACCACAACATTGACCAGGATGAAGTGGAAAGTATGAAGAAAGATAAACTATATAGCCAAAAGTTTCTGGACACCTGATCATGACACCCATACATACCATTAAGAGTGTACCAAATGGTCACTCCTAAAGTTTCTGCTCTGCTGTGATCTCTCTGATATGTCTATTTTATATGCTTGCCTTCCCTTGTATCAACACCTCGTCAGACAGCATACCGTATGTTCTTGTTAACAGCTACAAAATTCAACACTTGGAATCAACATCAGACATTGAGTTGAGGTTATCTCCTTAATTTCTCATTAAAAAATAATGAGGAAACAAGCCACACCTGATCAGGAAACTGCTGATCAAGTCAATTGCCCAAGTGAGCCTGTAAAAATGGTTGTAATTCCAAAACAGTTAATGAAATAGCTTTTGTTAAAACCCTTCAATGCTGAAAGTCAACACTTCAGTCATTCGATTGCTTCATTTCAAATCCATTTTGGTGGTGTTCAGGGGCAAAATTATGAAAACCGGGTCACTGTCCAAATGGACCAGATTATTTTAACCTCCACTCTTATGGGAGGGTTTCCATTAGATTTTGGAACATGGTTGTGGTAGTTTGCCCATTCAGCCAAGAGAGCATTTGTGAGGTCAAGCAGCAAAGTTGGGGTGTAGTCAGCGTTCCAGTTCATCCCAAAGGTGTTCAGAGGGATTAAAGTCAGGGATCTGTGTAGGCCAACTTAATTCTTCCACAGCAATGTTGGCAAAGCAAGTGTTTATGGACCTTGCTTTGTAAACAGTGGTATTGTTATGCTGGAAAATGTTGGGCCCCTAAGCAGCTAGGGGGAAGGGAAATATTAATGCTACAGTATTCAGACATCATCTTCTGTGCTTCTTTGTAGCAACAGTTTAGGGAAAGTCTATATTTTATATATATATTATATATATATATATATATATATATATATATATATATATATATATATATATATATATATATATATATATATATATATATATATATAGGTGTGATGGTCAGGTGTCCATATAACTTTGGCCATATAGGGTATTTTCATCATCAAATCCACAAACTAAAACTCCATCCTCACACCCTGATGTAGGAAGACCAAGAACAGCTTTGTATTTAGTTGATTTGTACTTTTTTTTTCCCTCTCTTACTGGAATCTGATTTGTCTATACTGCATTTGCAACAGGAAGCAACATGTCTATGAACTTTCATGTTGTTTTTCACTGGTTACACAAGATACATACTTCACATCCTTTTTTTTTTAAACAATGCCTACAACTTTTCACAAAACAAATCTCTCTCCCCATAAAACTAACCTGGGACCTGTCACAACCCATCCATCATAGGTCTGGTCAGCATAGCCGGAGTTCTCTATTAGGCCATCCCCATCTTTATCAAACTTCATTTCAGTCTCCATAACCACCTGAGAGAACAAAGCCAAAATCAGGTAAGCTAAGGGACAAACTCAGCCATTAACAAGTAAGGTGCATGTAACTACATAATAATAACAACAAAAATAATAGTAATAATGTTATTATATTAGTTCTTTAGCCCATTCTGCAAATAGTATGCCTTTCAGGTTATTAAAGCAGTATAATAAAACTTGCAGTTTATATATAATTTTATTGGCACTGTTGGAACAGAGGACTTAAAGTTACCAAAATGTCCTCACAATGAATATATGAAAAACATCTAAACTTCTCTTAAAGTAAATGTAGACGTTTTTGAAAAAAACCCATGTTCAAAGATTATTTAATAACTATCTACCTATTACTACTTGTCACAGTTATTTGCACCACTGCATTTAGTATTTTGTGGAACCTCCAATTGCCAGCATAACAGCACCGAGTCGTCTATAATGCTTGATGAGAGAAACCCAGGAATTTTAGAGCACTCATCAACACAGAATTGCTCCTGGTTTCCAGGGCTGCCTTTGACTAGGTCATAATACTCGTTAGCTTGTTGGCTCGTTAGCCCATGCTTTCCGCCCACTTTGCATATCGATAGCCGCCTAGGTCCTCTCTAGTAAAATTTACTCTTCAGCTTACTCCCATGTTTTCTAACTGTATGATAGCATCACACTTCTATAACATCAAACTGTTCAGTGTCTTCTGCTTCTTTTCTTTGCATTGCTTAACATTATTAGGAAAGAAGCTGAATGATCCTGTGTTCTTATTTTAGCAGACACTGCAGCTAAATCAAAAAGCTATTTTTTTTTTTTTTACATAGCAATGGTTTAATAATACCACTTTACCATTTAAACCCATCTAGCTCACCTGGCAAATGGGCCACATGTCCTTCAGGTACTGCATGTCCTGAGTTAGGTGATAGTCACGATACACCTGCAGAACAAACTTCAGGTTCAGGTCTTTCCAGTCTGCTGTGTCATGAATCTGATAGGCATTTACACGCTGCCAAGGCTCGTCATCTAGTAAATAAGGAAAAAAATTTTGTACTTTTCAGTTCCTGTTGGAAACATATGAACTTTATCAAGAGACAAATTAGTGACTATATGCATATATGAATTGGAATTTCTTCCTGTGGCTGTAGCAAGTTTTTGCCATGGCAAATTCATCTGGCATTCTTAGGGCATTCGGGTACATCAGTTACTTTTTATGTTTAATGTAAAAGGAACAGTACACAAGAAATGGCAGTACTATTTCAATGAATTCTTAGCATTTTTTCAGCAACTGTGACTAATCTACTCAGCTTTCCCATTTCCCAAGAAGTTGTGTTATGTTAATGTTACCAGGTACATTACAAAAATAAAAGCTGCTCTTTTAAGATCAATGCATCTTATTATGATGAAGCAGCTCTTCTCTTGTTGAAATATTATGGAAAAAAAAATCTAACAAAGATATCTTCTGTGCCAAGCTGGCTTCTTAATGGTCCATTCAAGATTCAAGATTCAAGATTCAAGAAGCTTTATTGTCATTTCAACCACATATAGCTGGCGCAGTACATAGTGAAATGAAACAACGTTTCTCCAGGACCTGGTGCTACATAAACATACAACAAGTTCAACACAAAACAACAAACACCACCACAGAGCTAGGACAGAAGTTTGTCTTAGCCACGTAAAGTGCACAGTGTGCAGCTAGGTGCAAACAGAGCATAGACAAGACAGTGCAAAAAGACAAATAAAGACAACACAAAAGAACACAGGACACTTAGCGCCGAAAAGAAATAAAATAACGTGTACTGGAATGTAGATGCAGTTTACTTAAACTATCCTATTTGTTGAGAAAGTCAGTCTTGTTTTGTTGTTAGGTAGATGTTATGCAAGAGGCAAATTAACACTGTCAGAAAAAGTACATATTCTTGTATTAGATAACACGGATCATTACTAACCTGGGTCTCCTATGTCATGAGGTACTACATTCCTGGTCTTAACTGGTGAGCAATTCCCACTCATGAGATTCATCCTTTGTGTGGGGTCATACTGAACCACACTACCAGCTAGGAATGAGAAGAGTAAGAAAGGTGAGAGAGAGGGAGGAATAGAAAGAAGATTGGTAAAAAGGGAGAATTACTTAATCGAGTGCTGGTAAAAAAAAAAAAAAAAAAACTTAATTATATAAATACACAGAATGTGAGAACAGTTCCTCTCACCAATATCATACTGTAGACTCAGAGCCAGTTTGGGCCAGAGCATGATAAGTGCAAAGGAGGCATAGAAGTGCACATCGTATGTGTTGTACATTCTGTACTCCTGACCTGCAGTCACAAAAGAGAGAAAGATGCAGGGTTAACACTTCAGGACTACTTCAGCTGGTATTACAGAATTAATTATCTGTAAATTACAGACAGATTTTACTCTCATGGCACCAAATTACCGCCACAGTTTTTTTCCCCCTCAAAATATAATTGCAACAAAAAATGTTAAACATTTATATGACCAAAAGTATGTGAACACCTGACAATCACATGTGTGAGCCTTCCCCAAACTGTGTGGCCTAGCCCAAACTTGTTTCAGCATGAAAATGCCTAAAGTTTCATAGCAGTATGGTTTGTCATGATTGGTGCATAAGAACACGAGGTGTGCCGAACAGCTTCGAGATGAACTAGAACACCAACTGTGCACCAGAGCATTCGACCCGGTAATATCCTTGTGGCTGAATAGTCATAAATCCCCAAAGCCATGATCAAATGTTTTGTGCAAAGCCTTCTCAAAAGAGTAGAGGCTGTTATAGCAGCGAATTGGGGACCAAGTACATATTAATACCCATGGTTTTGAAATGGGATATTCAAGGACAGTTTGGGGTAGAATGATCAGGCGTCCATAAACTTGTGGCTGCGTAGCATAGGACCAAAAACGAAAAAAAAAAACATAACCAAAATCAAGTGACTTGTAAATGTTAAGCAGAGCCACCTCTGTCATGCTCAAAAGCAAATACTTTTCATGCATGAGTGTATTCAACTATATACCAAAAACAGGTAGGTTTACAACAAATGGTGTAAAGACGTTATTTTTTCAGTAGGTACTTGGCTTTGACACAATGTCAAGAGAGCCAAATTCTAGATACTTACCTTCTAAATAGGCAAAACGGCCATACTCCTTGAGGACAGGGGGCTGTGCTGGAAGACCACCTTCTTCTGAACGAAGTCCTCCACTAACATCACAGTCTTCAGGAAGCTCTACCCACACCGTTCCTCCATCCACAACAAAGTACAACTCATTAAACAAAGCTGATTTATACCAGGAAGGGAGAGAACTGGAAAAACAGACACACATAAGGGTTATACATACAAAATGGCTACTTTTATTAAATAAGGAAATAATGCCGTAACTATGTGATAGCATGGGCACATTCATAAGCATTATTTTCACTATTTGTCCGACAAATAAAACTTTAATCAAAAGCCTTAAACTGGAAATGCTGACATTTTAACAAAAAAACCTCATAGCATGTTTACACTACATGCAGCTACATTGCTACTAATGCAGCAAAATCCCAAAGGATCTATTTACCCATCTTCCAGAATGGGTCTTTGCCATTCCTGAATGTCTTTTTCCCAGTCTTTGTAGTGCATAAGTGCATAGTGTGAAAGAGCCGGGCCTGCATCTCCTTCGGTGCCATAGTAACGCGCATAACGTCTAATAGGAAAACACAATTTTGTGGTCACTGCATAATAAACTATAAATATCTGGCAATAGAGTTGAGTAAGTAAGCATGCTCATTTCCTTATTGTAAGTATGCAATTATACAATAAGAAATAACAAATGTGTATACCTGATGTGCTCTCTTTCCCTTGAGCCAAAAGTAATTTTTGGCATGTCCCAGGTCAGGCAGAAATCTAAGCTGTTGTGTCCATGAGCAGGCACAGAGCAGCCCACTGCCAGAGCTGCTGCCACTGTCTCTCCTTTCTGAGTTGGAGGGCTGGAGCCAGGGGGTGAATCTAACTGCCCGTCACTCATCAGGTCACTCCAAATGGCCTTTCCGGTATCTTTAGGACTGAACGCAGTCTTGTGGGTGATCTTTCTGTTGGACTAAACCACATTGAACAAACATTAACAAATGATCAGGAAATGTTCACAAACATTATTTGTGGGTAAGCTCCTTAATTTGAAATGAAAGCTGTATAGTGAATGGTCATATAGTACACTTAATCATATATGATGATGTAAATAAAATACATTGGCTGTACTGTTACAGAAAACTATTCAGTGACATGGCCCAACCTGAAAAGGAGTTACAAAACCAGTATTAAGTATTTCTCTTTAATGGCCCATTCTGAAGTATTTTATTCCTATTAGTCCATAGCAATTTCTTATGCTAACAATTATTTATTAATTAAGGAATACTGTATGTTTTTTATCAGTTTATAATATTTAAAGTTGTGGAATACCTTAACCACAGAATAAACAAAAAAATTGACACAGTAAGGTATGGTACCTGTTCTCGAGCTGCCATACATAGTGTGTACGGATTCACCGGTGAGCGGTGGTGAAGCAAAACCCCTGACACGGACTCGCCCTCCCTTTCCAAGTTGAATGGTTCATTCCAATGACCCCCACATTTTTCATCTTTGTGGCCTGAACCATTGACCATGGTAAACATGATTGTGACATCCAGTGCATAGTCATTCTTGTTCTCTATATCCCACACAAACACGGCAACCGGAAAACTTGAGTCCTGTGGATTAAAACAGGGCGGATTCTTTACAATAATTTGCAACAAAATGAATTACCTAATAGAATGTACACATGTTTATAACACAATCCATCATGTGGAGGTTTTATGAGCACCAATGTAAGTGAGAGAAAAGGTTGAAGGAATGTAACTGTACAGAACACAATAGCTATCTATAATACTTAACCCGTGTTACAATATTTACTTACAATTTTGCAGTAAGCTTTTTATTAACTAGTGGTTGTATGAGCCTGATGGATATTAAAGGTCTTTACTTTCAGAATATGAGAATAAAATGCCACTTAACCACTTTTTATTCACTATATTAGAGCCACCATATTATGCAGCTAAGACAATGTATGGGAGAAAATAAAGCTCATTAATCATGCAGAACACTTTTCATCATTTTGCTTTTTGTATATTGCACTGTTCAGTCAGTCACCTTGTAGTTGTGTGGGATGACAGGTGACACCTGCCTGCAGGTGAGTGTGACGTTCTGACCAGGCAGCTGGTAAACGGTCCAGGCTCTGGGAAATAGTGCATGGTAGAATGCAAATGCACCACAGTAACCCCAATTCCAGTCCTGAAGTGTGTGGGGATGTTCGGTGGACAACACTTGCTGATAGATTGTCTGACCATCCTTACGCAGGCACACTGTAAACTGAGCAAGAAGAGAATAGTTTAAGGAGCAGAGTGATGAACACACATACAGAAGTGTGTGTGTGTGTGGGGGGGGATTTCCATTTTGCTTGTGAAGAACACTACAATGAAAGATGCATCATAAATCACACAGAAAGTTGTTATCATTATAAGTACTGCTGTAATTATAGATGATTAATATTTTTATTCCCCAGAAGCAATAAAAACCTATGAACATCTCTATACCTTTATCTTCAACAGGTTATATACTTTTTACATTTTCATTTGTCACCCATACATAACTAGAGTCATCCACCCAGGCAGAGTCAGAGATATACCTGGTCAGCAATGACTGTTTTGTAGTGGTACATTCCTGGGTTAAGTTGCCACCTACAGAACTCCCCTTTCCATCCACGCGTAATGCTTCCTCCTCCAATGCCACCCAGAGGAGCGCCTAAACATAAGAGGGAGCGTTATAATCGTTTGGACTTTTCTTTTTTGCTGGATGTCTGTGAAACACTGAGCACTTACCATAAATCTGCCTTAGAGGCAAAGCCCCGAATATGTCGATAAAGGGTGCTTTCTTCTCTATCTGTGTTCTCCGGTACCACCATTTTAAATACCTGCACACACAAACATAAGAAAAATGACAGGGTGTCAGTCATTTTCTGAACACTTTCCTTCAGGAATCATAGCTGACATTGTTTCTATCGCATATATTAATTCAGAGTATGAGACCGTGCACTTCCTGGAAATAAAGGGATAAAATAATTACAACATTTTATAGAGTACATACCTATTTTCTTTCACATTTTTTATATTTGTTGTTGATATAAGTATCGTAAATTTTTTTGACTGCCTAAATGAAAGATTTTTTTTAATCTACTTAGATAAAAAAAATTTTTTTAAATCTACTACAGTGTACATATGCTTTGTATAGCTGCATTGCATTCTGGGAATTTAAGTCTAGCATTTGTTATCTCCACTATTTCTTCACTGGATTCCTCATGGACATGACAGTGAAAATCGCTGAGTGAGAAACGCTTGCACGTTTGTTTTTAGGAGCTATCAGTAGAACCTGACTGTCCTGACCCAGTTTTGAGATTGTTTAAATTTTTATCGTATGAACTGCCTTTGTGAAAATTGCTAATTTCTGATATATATAGACATATTAATTTCTAATATGTCTATATTCTATGCATAACAAGAAATACAGCAACAAATAAACCGGTTCGCACCAGAATCTAATCCTTCATAAATATTTAAATATAGATACGTTTAGTGTATTTCAGGGGGAATTTTACCTTTAATGATTTTTTAATTTTACCTTTTTGATTATCCACCATATGAATCACACATTTTTATCTATGGTAAAAAAAAAAAAAAATGTTTGGGAAGCTCTTCCATTGCTGTTACCTACAGCAAACACACACGTTTGTATACACGCATGCATATTTTGATTATGAATGAAAGGAACGCCAATTCACAGAAATATTTCGCTGTTTGTTGTTGTCTTGCTGCTGTTTTTTTGTGTTTCACATTGTCAATTTTTCTTTCAGAGCACATACAGACATCCCGGCATTATTCTATAGAATTCCCTGATAAAAACCTAGACTTCATTTGGGCTTCAAGCCTGGAGAGAGCAAAGCAGCACAAAACCATTCAGTCTGTTAGTAGTGATGAGGTTTGCAGTCTCCACCAATACAATGAAGAGTGAATTTACCAGAAACATTAACTTTTGTCTTATCTGTGCGTAGGACTTTGTTCCAGTAATGCTGAACATCCACATTGGCAACAATATGAGGTTTGTTTAAGAGCATTCCTATATACTCCCATTACTCTCTTGTGTTTTTGTGTCTTTTATAAATGCATGCACAGCTGTTTGCAGGACTGCCGGGGAAAGTCTGCCTGGATTAATGGTTGCTCTTTTTGCATAAACTAAAAACTTCTTCACTCATTGTGGTAAATCTTCAGCGCACTCAGTATTAAACAAAACAAAACAAAACTTAAAGTTGCCTCTTGGCACAGTAATAACAGGCAGAAATGCGTGACTCTGTTTCAGTGCATGACCCTAACAGCTGAGGTTTGAGTGTAGGCAGGCTGTTTATATAACAGTATTTCAGTACACATCATTATGTTTTCATGCATCAGTCATCTGGCCATTAACCTAAATCAAACAACATGTAGATAAATGATCAGCGAATGTGAAGATTTGTACATGAGCAGAAACTCCTTTCTTTTTGCCCCCCCCCATTAAACTGAAATGAAACATGCATAAAGATTTTTTTCATGCATTGCAGGACACATAACTCCAAGTTCAATCATTAACACAGACTTGCAATACTATCCATGATCACTGAGGATCAATTATTAACTCTAACTGGCATGGACCGCACCCACATGCTGCACAAAACTAATACCAGGACGGATAAAACTGATCCCTAATGTTTTCTTAATGATAGCAATATTTTGTGCTTTAGTTATGAAACAGTATTTGTATTTGTATCACTCTATGTGAAACTGAATTTTGAAATAGAATATTGAACAAAAATTGTGAATTAAGTTTACAATTAAGTATTGGCTTGATCAATTTCTAAACAGAATTATTTTAAAGAAGCATTTGCTTTCTATAAATTTACATTTTAGAAATATATTCAGAATAACATCCAGGCACACGAACATAATCGAACATGAATCGAACAAATTTCTAAAGGCACGAGTCTACCTCCATGCACAAGTCTTAGGATAAGTTTCGTAATACAGTATATAAGGCTCAGCTGCGGTCACTATGAATTCTGTAGTTATTTCACTGTTAGAAATATCCTACTGGTCTTTGGTCTGTGCCTTAAGGTGCAACATAAAAGGCATTCGAATCAGATATTCAACCAAGAAATAAAAATAATAGTCATCAGGAGCAAATATCCACCCTGGTCAACTTACATATTCATTTATATAATTAACATGCGGTCATCGCATTTATTTAAAAGCAGAGAGTCATGGATGCTGTTCATTATGTTGACCCCTTGTACATAAAGGCCAATTGTCTAAAAATTCAGGACAGAAACATCTCAGGCTTTTGTTCTACATACATACACACATACATATAGAGTCACGGCACATGTCTACCTATAGCAGGTTATTGTGGTTTATTATACCGGGGTGAGGGTGTGGCTAGACAATTCATCTAGTTCTCTAGAGGGTGTGTGCAGGTGTTAGTGCAGCAAATAAAACCAAAATAAGCAAATAGAGTAGATTAAATAAAGTAATTATCTATGATTTCTCATGAACAAAGTGCAAACCCATGCGCAGAAAACCTAGAAGTAAATAATGGTGTCTTTCACGAAGGGCGAATAGAAAAGTATTTTGCGAACTATATTATAAAGTCACAAAACATTCAACCTACCCTACTGGTTAGATTGCATTACATTCAGCGGTGAAGCTTTGTTATTCTGTTGCACAATTCAAGGGGTAAAATGCCGATTTAGAGAAAAAATATGTATATGTAAAACTTCAGTGTGATTGATAGATAGATAGATAGATAGATAGATAGATAGATAGATAGATAGATAGATATTATACACAAACATACAAATGTTTCTCCCCTACAGGTTATGTAATGATAACACCAATACTACTTTATGAAAAAATAAGAGCTGATAACAAGAGATACAAGAGATTTTACGGCTTTATTGCTGATGTGCTTGCTATCTTACTGCTTTTTATTCCTGAACTTTGCACCAAAACACATTTATACTAGCAGGGCCAGTTTACGAGTTTTGTGACTATGGATTAAACCTATTCAGGTCAAGTGACCTATAACTATATCAACTTATCCATAAGTATATATGATCACTTAGATAACGGTCGGTTGATATTTCTATCACTGTAACCTTTTGTTTTACATCCTAGACCTGTGGAGCATCACTTTGAGATAATAAAAAAAAAAAAGAAACCAAACAGGTGTATGTCTTGTATTGTTTACAGTGCTCCTGTTTAAAGGTAAACCTGCAAGAAACAGGAAATTATGCTGTTTAAGTCTGATAGTATATTTAAAGATCATGTTTTATAAAAAAAAAAAAAAAAAAATCATGAAGCTTTTGTTGTTGTTTTTCATTCGAAGAAAAACACACTTTTGTGCATCCGTCCTCTCCATAGCAACATGAAATAAACAGGAAGATGGCTGCGACATGATTATTTGGGTTTTTTTTTTTCTTTTCAGAGAAATGTGTACCTCAAGCCCAAGCCGATGTGCTGCATGATGTGGGACAGGGACACGTCTTTAGCCTGAAAAGGTTTTCTTTTCTCCTTGAACTCGTGTGCCAGGCAGATCCTCCAGCCATCCTTAGGCACACCGAATCCGGTCTCCGTGCCCTCGTACCGGCCCATGAGCTCGGATAACGACCTACTGTCATTTAAATCCATGTCGCTGGCCTTGTCTATATAGTTCACACCTACACTAACGCTGCGTTAAAGTGATTTTGTCTCTATTTCCAGTAGCGAGAGTATGAAGCTGAGCTGCCGGGCTGATGGTGCTCTCCTACAGACATGATGATGATGGTGCCATGGTGAATTTGTTTGCAGCTCGACGCCATCCACACAGCCATCCGGGTTCTGCATCCGTTTCACCACTGAGCGCCTGACTCGAGGAAATGCACGTTTACATCTATGTCCACTTTACCACATACATATATATATCACGAATAAAACGGGTGTGACTCGTGCAGCGAATCGGGATCGTCACCTTTAATCAGTCCTTATCCGTTTACAGTGAATTCCAGCTCAGTCAAAATGAACTCATGCAGCCGTTCGCTCGACTGTACCATCTCACACACGGAGGTGGGGATTCGTGCAGACCACTCGTTTATTGAAATAACATATTAACATAACGCCCGACTATACGTATGATATATTTTTTGATTAATCGTATTTACACATTAAACAACCCGGAATATGTAGTTATAAGCAAACACAATCAGTCGTGTTTGTGACAGAAAACCTGAGTTTCCCCTTTGACGCCTTATAGTCGACTCCTTATTCGTCGCGTATTGCCACGGAGCCCTGCATGATGGCCGAACAAAATCTATACCGGCGTTCCCGTGCTTTGGTTTAAACGTTTTTTATTATCATACTGATAAATCAGCTTATTCACAGTAAGTTGATTATACGTGCTGATGTGTAATGTACCTAGTTCGCAGTGTAAATCGGGTGCATTTCGACATTTAACAGTTCGTCGGAAGTAGTGTGAACCCAGGGAAACGTCACACTTGGACATCACAATTTGTCCATAAGTTGTTTTGTTTTTGAAGCCTTTCTGCCGGTTACGGTTCAGCCGTGTAGTTTTTGTCATATTAAACATAACAGTCTCGGTTTTTAATTTATTTTTTGCTTTTATAAAGGTATAAAGGGATTGTTGATGTTATTTTTATATGTGCTATCTTAATTAAAAAATCAGCTGCTTTGTTGAAGCTGTGTAAATTATCCTCAGATGTGATATATGTAGTGTCGGTGTGAACTCACAGTATTTGTATCAGTGATGTATTAGTGATGTTTCGGTGATGTTTTGGTGATTAAAGTGTATTTCTCCTCACTGTCACAGATGATTGAGGTGGTGGCCTCCATGGCTCGTGGGCCTGTGTTCCTGGCTGGAGAAGTGCTGGAGTGTCTCATCACCTTCACTAATCCAATATCCCATCTCTCCACTAGTGCAAGCAGGTAAGAAGACCTTTTAGCCCAGGTAACAGAAGTATACTTCAGTGCATTTGTCTTATAGAGGCAGGTTTAAAGGATTCATAGCAACAAACACAACATGCACTACCCTATATAGCCAAAGGTTTTGGGACACTCCTGCAAATCATTGAATTCAGGGGTGGTGCTCGGCCCCTCAGTTCCAGTGAACAGAACTCTTAATGCTTCAGCTTCATACCAAGACATTTTGGACAATTTCATGCTCCCAACTTTGTGGGGACGGTTTGGGGATGACCCCTTCCTGTTCCAACATGACTGTACACCAGTGCACAAAGCAAGGTCCATAAAGACATGGATGAGTGAGTTTGGTGTGGAGGAACTGACCTCACAGAGTCCTGACCTCAACCTGATAGAACACCTTTGGGATGAATTAGAGTGGAGACTGTGAGCCAGGCCTTCTCATCCAACATCAGTGCCTGACCTCACAAATGTGCTTATAAAGGTTAGAAATTCCCATAAACACACTCCTAAACCTTGTGGAAAGCCTTCCCAGAAGACTTGAAGCTGACATCCCAGTTTTGGCCTTGCTCATAGTGTCTGCTCTAATTCATCCCAAAGGTGTTCTATCAGGTTGAGGTCAGGACTCTGTGAAGTTCCTCCACACCAAATTCACTCATCCATGTCTTTATGGACCTTGCTTTGTGCACTGCTGTGTAGTCATGTTGGAACAGGAAGGGGTCATCCCCAAACTGTTCCCACAAAGTTGGGAGCATGAAATTGTCCAAAGTGTCTTGGTATGCTGAAGCATTAAGAGTTCCTTTCACTGGAACTAAGGGTCCGAGCCCAACCCCTGAATTCAATGATTTGGAGGGGTGTCCCAAAACTTTTGGCAATATAGTGTACATCATGATTGTAGAATTTATTTATTTCACTTTTTTTGGTGTGCTGTAGTCAGTCAATTTCCATTCACTAGAACCAATGATGCGCAAGTATTTTTCAGCATCACAATACCCCTGTGTAAAAAGCCAGCTAATCCCCAAATCCTCATAGCTGTGCTTCATAATCTAGTGGAACGTCAAAGAGAGGACTGAATGTCAAATCAGGTATATAAAATGCACATACAAGTGTTGTGGTCATGTTTTCGCAAACCTTTCATTATATAGTGTAGTTTATACACATGAACACAGCACACAGATGCTTAATGCATGTTATTGTCACACTTATGATGTTTTGCAGAGAGCCACTAGGTGATATATCAGAAATTTGGACATTTGCATTCACTTCTTTTGCTGCTAGATTCATATTTTGTCAGTTGTTTTGAAGCAGCATGTTAAATAGCCAATATGTTATCTATTCTCTGACATTGAATCCTGCCCTGTCTACTTCACACCAAAATGCTTTGTTCTATACTAAGACAAGTATAAACTCTCGCCATATTCTGCATTGACAGATTTAGACCAGATGTACGTTTAACACTGTTCTGTTTCTGTCTGGTAGTTGGCGGAGTATTGCAAATAGACCATGACCTCCGTACAGTGACATGTTGTAAAGTTCCAATGGAAACTCTGCAGAAGGAAAACAATTTACAATTGCATTATTTGGCATTTATCTCAGTGGTTTGGCCTAGTACAAGTCTTTGGGCTACTGAGCTACTGATTTAACAAGAATTTTCATGCCAAGATAAATTAACCTGTACATTAATAAGAAAATTTTGCATAGCTGACTTTCGACTTTACGACTTTTTCGACTTTATGCTTAAAAAAAATAAAGCTTTTTTTATCCTCTTGATGTTTTTAATCTTTAGTGAGATGCTTGCATGGGCTAGTGCTCAGATCCACTGCCAGTTCCACGCCAGTGAGAGCCGTGTGGCTCTGCCCACTCAGGGCACCAAGCAAGATGTGCAGGCAGAAAATGACACTGTGCTCATCCCCAGCAGAGGTGAGACCCATTTCAAGCTCAATGCACATTTGCTTCAAGTTCTACAGGGCTAAATTTAAGACAAGCTAACGCAATGTAACACACCACACAACACTTACAGTATATATTGTCACATATAGCTGGTAGAAAGGTGCAGTGAAATGAGCTTCAGCACCTCCAAAGATGTGTATGTCAAACAATAAATAGACTGTACAGACAGTGTATCGTGGGAATAAGGTAAGGAGAAGTGCAAGACAACACAAAAGCATAAAAAATACAGATATGAGAAAGTAAGTACTAATGTATACACACTTAATTGACCAGTGCATATGCCATATATATATATATATATATATGAGCTGTGTATGCCATGTATGAGCTATGTTGGGTGTCTGTCATCAAAAATCACATGATTTAATATATCCAATTTTAAGTGACTAATGAAACAATAAAATGCTGGTAAAATCAACAACATTTTGGCTTCTCACTGCTCAGATATAGGTTTTAATAAGTAAGCATGAACTTCCCAAGGCTCATGAAAATCTGTTTGTCTGTTGCCTTACACCTAACTGACTTTTGTCAGCACAGCATAATTACAAAAAAATTAACCTATGCAACTTGTTTTAATCCTTTGTGTTTAGTTTTACGTCCTTATTCTGATCAATTAGTTTCAGTGAGCTAGTCCACTACTCCACTACTAAACACTTCCACTGGGTGGAAATACTGTGCCTACATGCATAGTGTTTAATTAAATTTGTGGAGGGATCATGTGATGAGGATTGGATTCGAGTGAACTCCAGCATATTTTCCTGTGTGGCATGAAAACAATCTTCCTTTTGTTTCATAGAAGAGTTCCCAACTATTTTCGATTTACTTTAATAATGAAGCTCTATAATTTCTCTGGTTTTTTTTGTTTTTTTTTTGATCCCATTATTGTGGGATCAGAACGCAGGATGTGACACAATCGGCTTTGGACATGTTCCACTTTGTTTTACAATCCTTGGGTTGTTTTTGCTATTGAGGCATAATGTTTTTTTTTCCCTCTGCATCACTAGGAGAGCGAGGCCAGTGCATGCTGGACACTCCGCCCAAGATCCTGTTCTGTGACCTGCGGCTAGACCCTGGAGAGAGTAAAACCTGTATGCAGTTCAATTTAATCTGCTTTAAGATGGAGTTAAATATTTACTAGTGGGGTATGTGGATGTGGTAGCTTAGTGGTTAAGGTGTTGGACTGCTGAGCAGAAGATTGACCCCTTGAGCAATGCCCTTAACCCTCAATCACTCAGTTGTATAAAATGAGAGAAAATGTCACTCTATATATTAATTATACAGATATACTATGTGTATAGTAAATGTTTCAACATATGTTACAAACCTGACTATTTGAGGAAATAGTAAGCACACAATTATACTATTCTGTCTTATTTTTTCTTTATTTATTCCCTCTTTCACATCTCTTCACTTGACTTTTTATGTTTTTCTTGGGTACAGACACTTACAGTGAGCTCGTTCCCACGGACGGCCCTCCTAGTTTCCGTGGTCAGGCGGTGAAGTATGTATACAAGCTCACGATTGGTTGTCAGAGGGTCAACTCTCCAATCAAGCTGTTGCGTGTCCCCTTCAGAGTGCTCGTTCTGCATGGTATGTTTCATAGTCATAAATATTGCAGCAGAGATCAACAGGAGCATCATCAGTTAGTCCTTTTCAGCCTTTATTCAATATTCTGTTCTGGAGAATGTTATCCTCCAAATGAAAAGCACGTTTCTGGTACCTGTCAAAAAATATGCTTTGAAGAATATAGTAAATCCATTTCTCTGTTGCACCATATCCAAAATCTCTCAATATACAGTACCTCCAGTGCAGAACCTACAACACACTATATTATTTATGTTATAAATGAATTAAGAATTGCCAAAATAGCATGTGATTTTAATTTTTATATGAAAATAGTATTCCATTTTGTGGGTTATATCCAACATTTTGTGTAATTGTGATGGTGATTTTGTGTGTTTTTAGGCATGCCTGAGCCCCCTTTCCTACAGGATGAGGAAGTGTCACCCACAAACCCCTTCCTGGAAGAGGAGGAGGGAGGAAGAAGAGACACAAGACCTCTGGAGCGAGCACTAGACATGCTGATGATCACTACCTCACGCCGCTGTCCACGTCAGTGAAATATCTATCCATGTTACTGATATATTCGTGTTTTTATGCACGTTTTATTTCAGCAAGGCATTTACGTTGACCTTCTTCTCCTCTACAGATCTGTTTAATATCACTAACATGCGAGGGAAGGTGGCCAAATTCTGTATCTTTAAGACTGTGTACAGACTAGGAGAGGACATCATTGGCACATTTAACTTTTCAGAGGGAGATATCCCATGTCTACAGGTACAGATCACACGGAAACCTTTATTGTTTTACCCTTTTGATTCTGCGATGCTCTTTTTTACTATTAACATTGAACAGTCCAGTCTTAAAAGCAATTATTCTGTCACAAAATATTTCATTTCATTGAATTATAATAATTCATTGAGCTGTAATAATTAAACTTCTAATAGACTTATTGTTATTTCTGTGAGTGTCATGTCATGTTGATGTGTCAGTTCAAGCTACATATTCAATTCATTTCAATTTATTTTGTATAGCGCCATTTACAATGAACATTGTCTCAAAGCAGCTTTACAAAAGAAGAGAAACGGAGAAAGGGGAGGGGAAAAATTAAGATAAAATATACCTAGAAATAAGAACAAATTATTAAATTAAATTATTAAACTATTTTATTGCTAATGAGCAAGGCTGTGGCGACGTTGGCAAGGAAAAACTCCATGGGAGGATATGATGAAGAAACCTTGATAGGAACCAGGCTCAGAAGGGAACCCATCCTCATTTGGGACACCCTAAACAGTAAATAATGTAACTGTAACTGATTACAGCAATCAATGGCCCATGAGGAACTATTAGGTCTGTAGTTTCTGAGGTCATTATAGACACTAGTTCTTTGCTGTCACAAGCTGACAGATGTAATGGCAGATCTGTGACGGTGTGAAAGTCCCCAAGTGGCTCTGTCCACAGCTGTCTCCTGGTCCACACAGATAGGCATACAAATACTTTATCTTGCTCTATTCAGCCAGTTAAATCTGTACAAGTGTCATTACCAAACCTCCTCTGGTAACACTAATCCAGAAAGCTTAAAATATTTTGTTCCTAAATTCAGACTATGCGTATAAACCTGTACACTGAGCCGTGTACACTGAAGGGTGTGTGTATTGTAATACTTGTGTATTTGTACAAGCACTAATCTAGCCCGTGTTGGTATGTTGTATGTGATTTCAGTACTCAGTGAGTCTGCAGAGCGAGGAGGAGGTCCATGAGCAGTATCAGAGGCGACCAGCTCAGGCGGTCAGTGTCACAAGTCATGGACGGCATCTGGAGTCCTGCCTCCACACGGCCTCCAGCCATTTCTCCCTGCCTGTTCCTCTCAACGTTACACCCGGTTTCAGCACTGACATTGGTTAGTTCACCTTCTTCTTCACTTTGTCATCAAAAATCTAACACTGTTTTCTGACCTGGCTTAAACCAAGTACAGAACAGGAGTAAGTTAACCTGAAACATAAACTGTTAACTATATCTGGGGTCATCAGCTGGCAGAACCAGCAAGCTATTGAAATACTGTACCAAAGCACATCAATGTACATATTAAAAATACTAGTCGTAGTTCAGCACCTCTGGTTAAACATGAACCATGACAACGTCTTTGCAAATCCTCTTCTCAGGCTCTAGACTCTCTGATCTGATTAGTGAAGTGACCGCTCATTTAAAAATGTTTCAAGATGATTGGCCAGAGAAAAATATGTTTTTATACTCTATATTAATTAAAAAACATATTTCTCACCTGTTCAGAATCTTTGAAAATTTTTAGATGAATACCCCTGGTTTATAGTTTATGCTTTTAGAATAAGAATATGGATCCTGGATCAGAGTTCTTCTGTAATACTGTGATGATTATATGCAGATTATCTCTCCTATATTAGAAAATATTTTTTAGCATAATGACTTTAAACGTTACTACTGCTGTCTCTTGATGAGCCTGTACATTTCCCTCACTTTAGTAAGCCTAAGATGGCGCCTACACTTTGAATTCGTCACAGCAAGAGAGCCAGTGGAGCTGCCTACTGTTCTTCAGAACCAATCAGAAGTCACCGTATGGACCGGGGCAGAGCAGGTGGATGTGGACACCTTCAGCTGGGACCTGCCAATCAAAGTGCTTCCCACCAATCCGGCACTTGCTTCATATGTTTCTCAGTTCACAGGGACAAACAGTATCAATATCTGAATTGATCGTGTGTGCGTGTGTGTGCGTGTGTGCGTGTGCGCGCGTGTGTGCGCGCGTGTGTGCGCGCGTGTGCGCACGTGTGTGCGCGCGTGTGTGCGCGCGTGTGCGCGCGCGTGTGTGTGCGCGTGTGTGCGTGTGCGTGTGATTTTCCTTTATCTGGATTTACAGATCAAAACCAGAAGAATCATGTTTCTGGTCTTTTATTTGTCTTATCTTGTGTGTGTATGTGGACCTGATTTTAACATTTCAGGCATTAACATGGGACCTCTTCCGTATTTATTGTGTTTCTGCCTGGTGCGCTAATGTACACTTTATTATGAGCATTCGTGCAGTTATCTAATCAGCCAATCAGGTGGCAAAAGGACAATGCAAATACAGATCAAGAGCTTCAGGTAATGTCCACAGTAATGTGATCGAACATATCTGAATATGCCGGAAAAGTTATATAAGCGACTAGGTACCAAGAACTGTGGCTTGTTGGCACCAGATTGAAAACTGCTGATATCCTGTAAGTTTCACACACAAGTGTCTTTAGAGTTTACACAGAATAGTGTACACATGATTGGGTGATGGATTAACTGCATGAATTGGCAGATGTACAGATGTTCAAATTAAAGCTAAGTGTTTATGATTTTATATGAATTCCCTACTGCGGACCTGCTCTGTTTTACTGTTTGTGTATACATACACAAACCTTTCCTTTCAGTGTGCATTTCTTTACAAGCTGACAGATTCTCTGTTTCAGTTATTAACAGTGTTTTGAACTCTTAAATAAAAAGAGTGCATTCAGAGAAATGTATTTTGTCACCTTCCCCATCACCATGAACTGACACGGGGTTACTTTGATAGATTTTATTTAGGTAAATATTGAAGTGGTACACTCAAAATAAAACTGTAATATATGATTGAGTGTGCAAAGCTGGATATTTACAATAGTGCATTAGGTAATATTTAACATATCATGACCATGCTATTTGAGTAGAATAGAGCACATGATGTTTAAGAAGAAGTTTTTTTAGGCTATAAATGCGGATTAGGGATTAATATTTGTTTCAACTTCATAGTGAATACTAAGGCTGTACCAACACTAGCAGACTTCTGCATTTATTACCAAATCTGGGCAGGGTTCTTTCATCATTGCATAGTGAGGCAAGATATAAAACCAGTAGAGTTTATTAAAGCAGGGGATGGAAATGACCCCTGGACAAGAGCAGCACTTTATCTAACTTTCAGAGTGATAAAAGGCTATTACTAGTTATTGTATCATTACAGATCCTACAGGTAAAGCACAATGACAGCTCAGGCAGACAGGCATAGTGCAGGCTTAACAGATGGATCAACTGCTTTGTTGTCTTGTTAACCTGCTAGTTTCATGTTCATGTCTCCATGACTGGGGTCCACATTGTTCCCTTCTCCTGGAATGCAGGGCAGACGTGGATCAGAGGTCAGGACCAAGCTCACCTTACAGGTTACAGATTCAACTCGCACCTGGCACCAAGGTGGGAAGTCCACTGGCTGCTGCACACTGAGGATAAAGAGAGATCAGCTTTTATTTCAATAAAAAAAATACTGTCAGTATACTAGGCTTTCTTTAAGACAGAAATGGGTCACTGACGTTTCACAGCAGCCCACTCCAAAAGGGTGCAGACAGGTGCACTGAATGCACCCCTTCTCCATCCAGCTCTGACCCAACAAGTAGTGCCTTCCCTCATACTCACACAGAGCTGTAGAGACAAAGAGAACAGAGGAGAAAGTACTTAGCTTCCAAAAAGGTACATTAAACAGATTACAATTGACTTTAACATTTGACTTTGAGGAAGGTGATATAATAAATGTGAAAGATACTGCATTAATTAATCAGCTGATTCTCTCAAGGCTGCAGTTTGTACAGGTATCTGTGTCACGTTACAATGTCACCGCCTAATATATTTAGGCTGCGTACTTTCTCAAAGATGAAAGGAAATCAGGAGTGAACACTATACCTCTGCACTCTGCAATCTATTAGGTGGTGAAATTACATTGTTTCCAGACATATCTGCATCTGAGTTATAAAAGGATTTATCTCACCTTGAGAGTTGAAGTGGCATTCGGTTGGAGCTGCTGAGCAAGTCATCCACAGTGAAACACCAATCAAGATCATCATCCACTGTCCTGCCATCTTTTCTCTTTCTGTAACTTGTTGTCTGTATCACTCTGTTTTCATACCTCCATTTATACCCCCTATACTCATGTGAGCTCGAGGTACGCAGAGATGGGAGGGGGAACCATCGGCATGTTTTTTGGGGGGGGGGGGTTGGAGAGGAAAAAAGGCTGTGGCTTGGCACCATTCGTTCTGTTTCTCCAGCGATTTGCCATTCTCCGCTCCACTGGGCATGACCTTGAAAAACAAAATACTGACATTCAAAATGACTAAGAGTGAGGGAAGGAGGGTGAGGTGAGAGCAAGAGGAGAGGTGAGAAAGAAGGCAAGAGAGAAGGAGGGAAAGTGATGGTCACTGACTACCCTGCTTATGCACATCTTATACCATTACATCAACATTACTGGGGTGTTAACACCTAATATACTTGTCACCTGGCTGGTCAAAGCATGGTGATTCAGTATCTCAATACTGTACTCCTGAGGATGGTCAAGTCCACATCAACAACATCAGCGGACAGATGCTACTGTTCTCTGAGGACCAGATTCACCCAGTGGTTACTAGGTAGTCCTCAAACAGACAGGGCTAACTTCACGGCCGGAGGATGCACTGACCCTTATCTGCTTCCCCAGACTTAGCTCATACTGATGATGTCATGGACATGTCTCCATTTTGTAAGCTTACATGGGCCTGGTCCAGCTGAGCCTTCAGTGGTTGTTTGGGAGAAGGAAACCCATAAAGAAAGAATCAGACTTTTATTGCACCTCAGCTGCAGGTGTGTGTCTGTGTGTATATCTGCGCACATATGTTCAAAGAAATGGTGGTGTCTAATTTGTAATGCTTGTGGTATTGCTCTATTTTAGACATTAATTGAAGCTAATATTTTGTTATGTTACGTATTGGATGTTAATTTGAAGAACTTAAGTTGAGTGTAAGGGAAATGTGTGTTTGAGTCTTCCACAAGAGTAAATGTCTGTCAGTGTGTGATGAGAAGGCTTGCACAGGATGCAAGAAAGGTAACGCTCTTTGAGCCAGAACCAAACATTACATACTCACCCTCACATTAGCTCATCTCTACTCCCCTTTACAGAATTGCAATAAGAGTAATAAGCTTTTTAAATGGCCCAGGGGCCCTACAACTCTCAGTTTGGAGCATTCATGCCTCTGTTACTCCACGGTAGTTTGAGAGGTGTTGAAAGCTGTGTTGTGTCATGCCTGTGGTGCTGCTACTCAATGGCTGAGACACGTGCCACAGTCCGGACAGAGTGACTCACCACTGCCTATCAGCATCTCTGAGAAGCTCAAAAGCATGTATTGCCTGCACGTTAAAGAGCTGTTTCCTATGAATATAATACATCTTCAGATCACAGTGCTTCACTGACCACTGAGTAATTCACAACCAGGTTTGTTTTTGCATGTGTTTGTTTGTGTCTGAAATACAGCCTTGACATTTCAAGCTGATTATTACACTAAGAAATATTTAATCCAAAACAATATAGTCCAAAATCTTGTAGAACCTCCCAAACATCTGCCAATACAAGTTTGTAACATAGAGCTGTGCTGTGATATGGTTCATGTTATGGTTAAGCTTCAACAGCAGAAGCTTCAGGCAAGTCCTCAGTTCTTAAACTTCTCTAACTAATAGATTCTTCTGTCCACTTTCTACAATCTTGGCCTAACCAGAACATTTTGGTGTTTCTTATATTCTACATGGAACACAACATTCCTGTAATTGTATAGTTTGACTTTGGAAGATTCTACACTGTTGTGGAAGGGAAAGGCATTCACATTGTATTAGTTAACAACTCCTATACCTCAAGGCTTTATGCTTGGCTCTCTCCTGTTCTCACTTCACATCGCATTATTGTGAAAAGGTGCATATCTATTACTTGTCTCACAGATACTTCAGTCAAGATTAACAAAAACCCTCTCCAACACATCAGAGATACACTGATCAGGCATAACATTATGACCACCTGTCTAATATTGCGTTGACACCTTTCTATCAGAACCAGCATTAACTTCTTCAGCAATTTGAGCAACAGTAGCTCGTCTGTTGGATCGGATCACACGGGCCAGCCTTTACTCCCCACGTGCATCAATGAGCCTTGGCCACCCATGACCCTGTCTCTGGTTCACCACTGTTCCTTCCTTGGACCTCTTTTGATAGACACTGACCGCTGCAGACCGGGAACACCCCACAAGAGCTACAGTGTTGGAGATGCTCTGATCCAGTGGTCTAGCCATCACCATTTGGCCCTTATCAAACTCGCTCAAATCCTTACGCTTGTCCATTTCTCCTGCTTCTAACACATCAACTTTGAGGACAAAATGTTCACTTGCTGTCTAATATATCCCACCCACTAACAGGTGCCATGATGAGGAGATCATCAGTGTTACTCACTTCACCTGTCAGGGGTCATAATGTTATGCCTGATTGGTGTAGTACCTTGGCAATGGGATGGGTCTGGTAAAAACATCTGCAGTAATAGCATGTGGGTGTAATTGAGCAGTCAGATATAAAGCTTGTGGAACAAAGCTTGTGCCACATTCATTAACATAGAAATGCTATATTCAAACTTGTTTAATTATTACATGTTCTGATTTGGACATGTCTACAGTCTTCCTCACTTTTAAACATACAAAACTTTGAATAAAACCATCTCAAACATAAAGGTTATGTGTAAATTGATTACATTATTTAACATATGGACTATATGCTTATAGCTAACATCTTCTCAACCTGGTGAAACATGTAAGTTCAAGTTCTAAAAATTATTTGGTATTATCTTCTACCTATGGACACTGATGATTACACACATCATGAATTGATCCTGTAGTTTTTGTGTCTTGTCCAGTGGCTGGAATGCTTGACCACCAACTTCCCTTCAGCATAACAGCCCAGGAATGTGGTTTTGTGTAAGAGAGAAAGGAACTTATGCTGTGAGTGTGTGGAGCACACAGTGGGAGAGCAATGGGGCTTGTCCTCTTAAACAGCTCTTTAACACTGAGTGGAGTGTGTAATGGACCGAGCTGGTATGAAGACTGACTCATTCACCATATTATGTACATAATTGTTGGCCAAGCCACAGAGAAAAGAAGTTCCACAGTTGCATTTTGGTCACCACTGAGGCTGAAAACAGGCTGGTTGTAAATGCGAATTAAATAAAAGAACACTGTGTTTCTTTGCTGGTTTTATTGGTTTGGTCCTTCCTTTTACCCTTCAATGAAAGTCTAGTTAATTATCCATTAGCATTTTGTATAATTATAATTAAAGCGTATTTACACCTAGTGTTTGTGTTGTCTGGGTTTTTTGAGAATTTCCACATTCCCATGTGGTTACAAAATACGAATTCATCTTTTCAATCCATCAGACCAGTTCTTTCGAAGATGACCAACAAAGATCCAAGAATTCTGCCTGCCTGCCTGTCTGTCTGTCTGCCTATATATCTATCTATCAGTCTGTCTGTCTGTCTGTCTATCTGTCTGTCCATCTGTCTGTTTGTCTGTCTGTCTATCTCATTCATTCAAATAAAATTACAATAATACATAAAACAACAAGAACAACAACAACAAGACTCTTTTTTCCCCCCTAACTCTGTGGTTCATAAATCTTCAGAAATACACAACATCCCATTACATTGTGACCAGGGTAAATTGGTTAATGTGGAAACGCCAGACAGATTTGTCCTACTCTACTTTCCGTCCATGGATCAACAAGGAAGCTACTCGGGCTCTTTAGACAAAAGCAATGGTTTCCGATCAGCCCGATTGCACCGTTTTAACGCCGCTCGGATGGCGAGCTTGGTATCGATTGCTTTTGCCTGTTCCATGATTTTGTTGTGTTTTCTTCGGAAAGCGCACTATGGACAGACAGATATTCACCCAGGCTTTGACACAGCAATGATTAGTTGGTATTAAAGCTGTTGTCACACGGATGTTTTCATGAACTGTGGGGTTCATGAAAAGAAATAAACACAGCACTTTCTCCTGCTGAGCTTGTGGAAGCCACCCTCTCTGTAGGGGGACTTCTCTCTGTCCAGGCCTGCTGCTGCTGCTGCTGCTTTGACATCTCTCATTTCTACATTTCCATCCTTTATAGTAATTGTTAGAGTTTTTTAATCGTTGTAGAAGTGGCTGGAGATGGACACCGACAAGTTTAACTATGTTTACAGTTGCGACCTGGATATAAATGTCCAACTTAAAATGTGAGTACTTGTTTCTTAGTCATTGTTTTTGACAGCACCTCGCTGAGCTTAATAAAAAGTATAATTTATTATGCCTTAAAATCTAAGTCAGAAACAAATAACAAAGTGTCCATCTGCTAATGCACAATTAATTCAATTAAAAAAAAAAATTAGCAGGCACGAAGAGTAGTGGAAAAAAAAGATCAGTGCAAGTACAAAATACAATAAAAGAACATAAATAAAATAAAATGTATGATGATAAATGGAATAAGTCCGTTAGTAAAAAAACAAAAAACTGTGAGTACACAATTGGATGCTTTTTTGAAGATAATTATTATATATATATTATTTTTCTAATTTGTATCTTTGACATTCCTTCTATTTTTTATGTGTTGCTTTTTTTTATGAGAAAAAAATTACATTCCAGGATTTTCGTATTTATTACTGCAGTGGTTTTGGATCAAGACAGCACACGTGACTAAGTTGAACAAAACTCTTTGTAACTCGGCTTCCGGAAGGTCTGGAGAGACACTTCGGCCTTTTCCGTGCAGTGACGTCATTCCCGGCCCGTTCGGGCCACCATCCGAACTGCGTGTGCGGCACAAAGCACTCCTCGACCAGGGTCATAAATAATGTGATCATGGAATGGCGTCACGATTCCGGTAACCCGTCCGGTACACACGGGTTAATGAGACCCGATTACGTGTTTTCATTACGTTAGTCGAGTCTCGGGGCGCCTGTAAATTATCATGCAAAAGGTTTTAATCGCTCATGAGTGACCAGTAAAGAACAAGATGCTAGAAAGGAAGAGCCGCCCTGTCACTGTCCACTCTACATGTTCTGGATGTGAGCAGTCAAATAATAAAGCAGATCTGACCTGTCCTCTTACATCCCATGTCACTCTAGTGACCTGAAGACTTATTGTGGACTACTTTTTCGTTCCCTGAATCATTTTAAATGTCTGTCTAAATAGCGCATGATGACTGGACTTTACTTACTTTACTAAAAAAGTCCTAGATTTTTACCACTCTTTAACAGAATAGTCAAATTAATCCAGATTAGTATATATCAATTGTGTATATATATATGAACAAACTCTGGTCTGGAAGAAAAGTCTGGAAGAAGTGTGAAAACTACACTAAAAGCATCATTTTTTTGCCCTTCACAGAGGTAGTTTGGAAGGCAAGCGCGAACAGAAAAGCTACAAGGCTCTGCTTGAAGACCCGATGCTGCGATTCTCAGGCCTTTACCAGGAGAACTGCTCAGACCTGTATGTTACCTGCCAGGTGTTTGCAGAGGGGAAGCCACTAGCACTGCCTGTTCGTACGTCCTATAAAGCTTTCAGTACCCGCTGGAAGTGAGTACCTCTCAGCATAATGAAAGATGGTAATCTGATTAATAAACCGAGTTTTCACTGTGATGCACTGACAGAAATCGACACTATTTTAAATGAGCAGCTTGTTATTTTGACAGCCTTCTATTCTCTGTGAGATGAATTAATTGGAAATATTAACATTTCAAAAATTACATGGCCCCAGTAATAAAAAAGAAAAGCATGACAAAAGAATGAAATTATCAGCCCATTATTGCAAAACAGTTTTCTATGATTATTAATAATACACGTATTAAACAGATTTAATGTGCTGTTTGTTTGTAGCTGGAACGAGTGGTTGAGGTTGCCAGTGAAGTATCCTGACCTGCCGCAAAATGCTCAGGTAGCTCTGACTGTATGGGATGTTTATGGGCCAGGACGTGCCACTCCTGTAGGGGGCACCACAGTCACCCTATTTGGGAAATACGGGTGAGGGTCTTTTGATTATCTTTACTTGATCTGTGCAATAGATTTTTACCATTGTGTATGCACATTTTAAATTTTGTTTGCCATGCTTTTGTCTCCATGCCTGTCTCTGAGTTTTCTCTTTTTCTTTTTTCTTTTTTTTACAGAATGTTCCGGCAGGGCATGCATGATCTGAAGGTCTGGCCGGGGGTGGAGGGTGATGGTGGGGAGACCACATCAACACCGGGCAGGACCAGCAGCACTCTGGCTGAGGATCAGATGGGCAGGCTGGCTAAGGTGAGAAGAGGGATGAATGAATAATAAGGGACAGTGAGAGAGGGAGAATGTGTGTGAGTGAGAGAGAGAGAGAGAGAGAGAGAGAGAGAGAGAGAGAGAGAGATGTAAAAGGACATATTTTAACTGCTGTCTGTTCCAGGGTCCTGACCTGGAGCTACTTAGTGATGTGAGTATAAAAGGGCAGGAATGCTGAATGTCCATGAACGTGTGTCTATGTGTGTTTCAAAGAATGTGAAAGTTTGCAGAGTGTGTGAGGAGGGTGTGTTTGATGGCTTATCATCATACATTTTTTTCCTCTTATAACTTCTCCCATGGGGAGAGACTGGCAAATACAATCACGCTGTCAAACTTTGTTAATCAACAGAATGTAACATCTGCTCTAAAACTTGCATTATAAATTAGTTTAGAGAAAAGAGGTTGTTTTCTTTCAGTGTACTGAAATTCTCGACTGTGGCATTTATACATATGTTGACAGATGTGGCATTGAGATAGAGGTTATTATCAAAAGGCTGGCTTATTTTTTTTTAACAGAAATAAAATAAAAACAATTCTATACACTAGCTAGCTCATATTGTTGCTGGAGAGGGATGAAGGCTAATACACACAAAGTGACTAAACACAGTGTATTGTGTTTAGTCACTTTCTATTATAGTGATTAGGTAATAGCTGGACCATGCTAGCTCTCTTTCAGCATGTCCTTCTTGACACTTTCCGAGTAGCTAGTCATAGCCAAGGAGGCCAAATATGTTTTATTCTTAGGATCAGTGGAAACTTGATACTTAAATGCATGTATAATGCTGCATGTATGTAAATTGCTGTGAACTCTCAAAAAAAACCCAGAAATTCATCTCTGACAGCAGGACAATCCTAAAAGTCCGCCAAATTAGTGGGTTTAAGTTTACAGAGAATTGCTGGCTTAACAGAGCTCACTAAAAATGCTAAAAGAGTTAAATGATATTACAGTTTTACAGCATTATTCTCATTGATTTTAAAACTTGATTGATTTTTATAAGAAGAACAAGATCATGGAGAACAGTAATAATAAAACATTGCAAGGGGAAGAGAGAGGTGTTGCACATAAATGAAGAGAATATTGCAGCACACATAAGTAATCATGAAGCACAAACAAACCATAGACTCTATAGAAGAATGTTTTAATAAAAGATCAGGCTTAAACTGTCCGGTGTCACCCAAATGAGGATGAGGTTCCCTTCTGAGCCTGGTTCCTCATATCATCTCTGGGAGTTTTCCTTGCCACCTTCCTTTCCTTTCCTCCCTCAGGCTTGCTCATTAGGGATAAGTTAGTAACTTAACGTTAAACTTTATATATTTATTCTGTTGCTATAATCCTGTAAAGCTGCTTTGAGACAATGTCCATTGTTAAAAGCGCTATACAAATAAATCGAACTGAAATTAAATGAACCGTGATTGAAAAGTGCAACTGAATCTTGCAGCTTTTTCTTCTTCTAAATTTTGCTCATTTTTCAACCATAAATTTAAAACCTGTTCATCTATCACTTCAATGACAACCATACCGAGAAGTTTTTTATTTATTTATTTATTTATTTTTAATGGTTAGTTGCTATGGTAACAAAAAGGAGGCACAGCGGAAAGGCACGATGCGGGTCCAGATTAGACACAACTCCAGGACCAGTGGAAAAGGCAACATGTGCCGTTATTATATCAAAAAGTTGCTTGCTAATGAGTTTAAACCAACATATTAGAAATGTGTTACTGTTTAGGATGGATTTTTGTTGTATGCTCACCAAACAAAAATGCAGCATCAAGCAATGATGTGAATAATCGTTACTATAAAATGGACCATAACCTGCTGGCTGCATGCTTTTCTCTCCTGACTCTTGAGCACTTTATTAAATGTGAAGATCACTAGCTGCCAAAATGTGAGTGACTGGGACATTCCTAATGTGTGCTTACTGATCACTCACGGTGTGATTTACTTGGCTATTGGAGTGTGAACATGTACACAAAGCTACCTTTGGCTGACACACTGAACTTTGGCTGATTGTTAATCCACAGTACAATATGGGTCTCCTGCTTATCTCTCCTACTTATTCAGATTCACATACCCTTTCTCTCCTTCTCTCTCTTATCCTGCCTCCCCTAACTCCCTCTCTGTAGTTGACGAAGGCTCATCGTCAGGGGCACATGGTGAAGGTGGACTGGCTGGATCGCTTAACCTTCAGAGAGATTGAGATGATCAATGAGGTGAGATGGGTCAAAGAAACACAAATGTGTGTGGCATAGACGAGTGATTTTTCTGCTCAAATACATGTGAAAACTCTTTATGTTCTTAGCAGAATTGTAAGGAAGGGAGTCACTAAATGTTTTGTCCTCTTGTCTAAAGTTGAAAAGAAAATTACAATACCACTTACCCCAAATCTAATCAGGTAGTCTTTGTTTCTTTAGCTTTGTGCTGGAATTACAATGTGAAGGTAACTGACAGATAATGAAAGTATATATACGTGTGGCAGTCCTGGAAATCCTAATCTTATTATCTCATTATATTCTTCTTATTATATCTTACTTTTTTTCCAGTAATATTGTAATATTTTACCAAATAAACATTAGATGGAAATATTTATTTAGGTTATTTTATAAGTTTGTCATGTCTGATGACCCATCTGGTTATGTGGGTAATGGTTTTCCGATGTTGACACACTTCCAGTTTAGCCTAAATCATTATACATTTATTTGTAAAGTGTCTGGCACTGGACAGGTTTTTGCTGATGAACAACCTTTTATATTATGTATTTATTTATTTTTTATGTGAAGCACTTTGAGTGACTTTTGTGTATGAACTTGTTTCGCCTTTGGTATAAGTGGAAAGAGAGAGAGACAGAGGGAGAGAGAGAGAGACAGAGAGAGAGAGAGAGAGAGACAGAGAGAGAGAGAGAGAGACACAGAGAGAGAGAGAGAGACAGAGAGAGAGACAGAGAGAGAGAGACAGAGAGAGAGAGACAGAGAGAGAGACAGAGAGAGAGACAGAGAGAGAGACAGAGTTTTAGTGGAATTGATTCTTTAAGCTTGACACATAAAACTGTAATGCTGTGTAAATATCCAGAACTGTTTTGTGGGGTATTGGATGGTGGGGCATTGTATGGTGGGGTATTATATGGTGGGGTATTGGATGGTGGCCATTGGTATAAAATTCTCTCCTCCTTACAGAGTGAGAAACGTAGCTCCAACTTCATGTACCTTATGGTGGAATTCCCTCGAGTCAAGAGTGGAGACAGAGAATACAGTATAGTTTACTATGAAAAGGTATGTAAGCTTATGCTCAGACCCTCTCTGTGGCTTTGACAGATATTTTACAGCTTTGTGTATGGCCAGCATATTCACTAAAATCTTTTATACTGTCCACTGACCTGGTTATTGACATGTAATTCCTCTGGTTTGTGCAGGATGGAGATGAAGCTTCCGCTCTACTGACCAGTTCAGACATAGTTAAAGTCCCTGATCCTCAAATGTGCATGGTGAGTGATGAATGTTGTAGACCAGTATGACACAATCACACTTAATGTATATATGTATTATATATTTTTATAAATCATGGTATCTTCTGCTAAACAATTAAGCAATGTATAAAACATCGCTATTTTAAAGCACACTTTTTTGTTTAGAGTTTCAAATTCCACTGTCAGAGATTTTTCTTCCTTAAAAAAACATATTTCAACACACACCTTCTGTAATCATGAATTGTAAAATATAACTTTTTATTTTGGTGCTATTATTATACAGACCACTGTATCATAATTTTAATACCTAAACTGAATCTTAATTCAGATTTTCTCACCACACCCATACAAGGAACTTGCTGTCAAGGTGGCGTACCAAAACTAGAGCTTATCTGATTAAACCCGGCATTGTACTGTGTTTTAGGAGAATCTGGTGGAAAGCAAACACCACAAACTGGCTCGGAGTCTGCGTAGTGGACCATCTGACCATGACCTGAAGCCCAATGCTGCTACAAGAGACCAGCTCAATGTGAGTGAGGCAGAGAGTTGTTGGAATAAATATGTGTGATGTGAGTAATGAGAGGTACGGAGATTTTACTGCCGTGTTTATGTGTCTGCAGATCATTGTCAGTTATCCTCCCACCAAGCAGCTGACCTCCGAGGAGCAGGACCTGGTGTGGAAGTTCAGATATTACCTCACCACTCAGGAAAAGGTGTGTTTGTTAGTGCGTGCATGTGTTCTGTGACTGACATTAAACAGTATCCATTAATATTGTTTGTGTGTTTGTTTATGTGCGTTTCATAGGCCCTGACTAAGTTCCTGAAGTGTGTGAACTGGGCCTTGCCACAGGAGGCAAAGCAGGCACTGGAGTTGTTGGGGAAGTGGAGACCCATGGATGTGGAGGACTCACTGGAGCTGCTCTCATCTCAGTTCACCAACCCCACAGTCAGACGCTACGCCGTGGCTCGTCTACAGCAGGCTGATGACGAGGTGAAATTCTGATGATAGTTCTGAGTATTCATAAGCTACAGTTAATTTAAGAGCATATGGCTAAGATATAGCAGAGGATTTCATTCATGTTTCCTGGAATCAAAGTAAAAAAAAAACTGGTGGTCACTGGGTGGGAAGGATGGCATATTCTTGCTTCACTATCAATATATATTTTATTTTCTCTGCATGCAGGATTTGTTGATGTACTTGCTGCAGCTGGTTCAGGCTCTGAAGTATGAGAACTTCAATGATATCCAGAGTGGTCTGGATCCTGGCAGTAAGCGGGACAGCCAGGGCCTGTGCGAGAGTACAACATTGAGTGATTTGGACAGGTGAGTGGCTAAAAACTGCATGAAGGAAAATGCAGTAAGCTCACCTGTAAACTGCGCTTATTTCACATCCTCTCCATTCAACAGTAGCTTAAGCAGTTCCAATGTACAACATGTGCATGTGTCTAAATTTTGTGCAAATGACTCATGAAGTGCTGCATCCTGCTTCCTCTAACAGATAAATAGTGTAATGATAAGTTTTAGCAATATGGAAGAGAGCTTAAGTTGATGATGTGTTAACTCTGTGATGTTTAATCAGCTCCCAGATCACCTCAGCTGTTATATCGACCACTGGCACACAGAAAGGCAAAGACGGAGCAGATGGAGAAAATCTCGAGGTAAGACAGAGATAAAGTTCAGAGGAATGATGATGTTGATCATGTTATGGTGGTGGTGGTTTGTAACTACGTGCACATGTGGTGTGTGTGTGCTGCAGCAAGACCTGTGTACTTTCCTCATATCACGTGCCTGCAAGAACTCAACATTAGCCAACTACTTGTACTGGTGAGTATGATCACGCTCATGAAAACTAAGTAATGTGTACTGTATCCTTGCGCATATAGTCAGGAGAATTTTACTGTGCTGGAATTTGAACTAAACTTTGTAGCTCACCAGTCAGCATTTAGCTAGCATTTTAGATGTAATCATACATAATATCTTTAATTAATAAAATAAATGACACCAAAACATCAAATAAACACCACCTCAGTAAATGTATAAATATGTCAATTGTACATAAATTCCATTTATGTTGTGCCTTGACCCTGTTTCTATTGTTGAATATTAAATAAATGAATGAACCGGCTAAATCAGATTTGTGGTATAAATTGCCATATTTGTGTTCTGCAAAAAGTACAATATACAAATCAGCAGCATGTTTGGTGAAGTTAACCACCACTGTCAGATTAACTGTTAATGTTAATCACCACTGTCAGATTAACTGTTAATGTTAATCACCACTGTCAGATTAACTTTAATGTTAATGACCACTGTCAGATTAACTGTTAATGTTAACCACCACTGTCAGATTAACTTTAATGTTAATCACCACTGTCAGATTAACTGTTAATGTTAATCACCACTGTCAGATTAACTGTTAATGTTAACCACCACTGTCAGATTAACTTTAATGTTAACCACCACTGTCAGATTAACTTTAATGTTAATCACCACTGTCAGATTAACTGTTAATGTTAATCACCACTGTCAGATTAACTGTTAATGTTAACCACCACTGTCAGATTAACTTTAATGTTAATCACCACTGTCAGATTAACTGTTAATGTTAATCACCACTGTCAGATTAACTGTTAATGTTAATCACCACTGTCAGATTAACTGTTAATGTTAATCACCACTGTCAGATTAACTGTTAATGTTAACCACCACTGTCAGATTAACTTTAATGTTAATCACCACTGTCAGATTAACTGTTAATGTTAATCACCACTGTCAGATTAACTGTTAATGTTAACCACCACTGTCAGATTAACTTTAATGTTAATCACCACTGTCAGATTAACTGTTAATGTTAATCACCACTGTCAGATTAACTGTTAATGTTAACCACCACTGTCAGATTAACTTTAATGTTAACCACCACTGTCAGATTAACTTTAATGTTAATCACCACTGTCAGATTAACTGTTAATGTTAATCACCACTGTCAGATTAACTGTTAATGTTAACCACCACTGTCAGATTAACTTTAATGTTAATCACCACTGTCAGATTAACTGTTAATGTTAATCACCACTGTCAGATTAACTGTTAATGTTAATCACCACTGTCAGATTAACTGTTAATGTTAATCACCACTGTCAGATTAACTGTTAATGTTAACCACCACTGTCAGATTAACTTTAATGTTAATCACCACTGTCAGATTAACTGTTAATGTTAATCACCACTGTCAGATTAACTGTTAATGTTAACCACCACTGTCAGATTAACTGTTAATGTTAATCACCACTGTCAGATTAACTGTTAATGTTAATCACCACTGTCAGATTAACTGTTAATGTTAACCACCACTGTCAGATTAACTTTAATGTTAATCACCACTGTCAGATTAACTGTTAATGTTAACCACCACTGTCAGATTAACTTTAATGTTAATCACCACTGTCAGATTAACTGTTAATGTTAACCACCACTGTCAGATTAACTTTAATGTTAATCACCACTGTCAGATTAACTTTAATGTTAATCACCACTGTCAGATTAACTGTTAATGTTAACCACCACTGTCAGATTAACTGTTAATGTTAATCACCACTGTCAGATTAACTGTTAATGTTAATCACCACTGTCAGATTTGGCCAGTTGGTGGATGTTAATGTTGCTGACATGACCTGAACCTATCTTTTCCTGCAGGTATGTAATAGTGGAGTGTGAGGACCAGGACACACTACAGAGAGACCCAAAGACTCACGACATGTATCTGAATGTAATGAGGAGATTCAGCCAAGCTCTGCTCAAGGTAAATGCGTGCATACACAAAAACACACTTCCTTTTTCATGTTTTCCTGCTATCACCACTCACTCACACTTCCACTCCCTCAGTAAATATATCATTAAGAAACCATGCAGGGTATTTTTGTCAGAGATATATAACACATCGTACCCAGGTCATAATCTGTAATGCATGAGGTTTGGAACACCAAGAGCATCAAGGAAGGGGAAAATCTGCACCAAAACTCCGAGTGACTCACATTAATGACAACACTATTGATGCGATAGATGCTGTGGGGAGGAATCAGCTGCCTGTTTTTCTTTTCAGTCTTATGATACAAGTTCTTTCTCCTGTGCATATATTTATGATTTGCATTGTATGCAAACGGCTGTTTTAATCCACCCCGTAATCCCCTTTTCACTCTCTCAGTCTTTGCCCTACATCTGGGCTTGTGGGCATATATTAGGTTTTAATCCCTATTACTTTCTTTATAACAACATCTAGTCAGTCATAGAATATTTGTAAATCCGTCCAATAAAACGGCAGTTATTGGCCGTGCTTTTTCCACCTGCAGCTTTGTTCCAAAACTAATACACTTTAAGCACCTCTGAACTATTGTGACTAATAACACCAGTATGATTATTTGTATGAATACAATTAGTCATCATGGAAATTAGTCAACTCTCTCTTGGGAAGGCAGGAGACACTTAAAAACAAAATAATTTTTAATGAATGGTTATTATTTATTTTTTGTTTCTTCTTCTTCTTCTTTTTCTTCTTCTTCGTCATAGTAGTAGTAGTAGTAGTAGCAGTAGTAGTAGTAATTTTCATACTTTTCTTAAAGTTTTAAGAGTATAAATGAGACACCTCTTGAAAGAAAACTGTGGTGTGGTTGAGACGTTATTATGTAATATCTTGTGGTGTAGCACCAAGGTTACAGAATCAATGATCTCTCTCTCTCTCTCTCTCGCTCTCTGTCGCTCTCTGTCACACACTTCCTTTCCCTCTGTCTTTTTCTTCTTCAGGGTGATAAGAATGTGCGAGTGATGCGCTCTCTACTGGCAGCACAGCAGACATTTGTTGATAGACTAGTTCAACTCATGAAGGCTGTTCAGAGAGAGAGCGGTAATCGCAAGAAAAAGGTACACGCTTGTGCACTTGTTTCCTTCAGACATCTCACCTGGAGTGATGGAAAAATGTGTGAAGACCGATTTTATGATCTGTTTTGTAATACTTCAATTATATAAGTAATTTGCCTGAACATGGCCTACAGTCTTATGTTTGTGTGTTTGAGCTAGACGGAGAGGCTACAGGCTCTGTTGGCTGATAATGAGAAGGTGAGTCTGTGTGAGATTGATCCCATTCCTCTCCCGCTGGAGCCCCAGGTGCGCATCAGAGGCATCGTGCCAGACACTGCCACGCTATTCAAGGTACACCACTATCACAATCATTCATCCAGCTATTATTTAAAAAAAAAAAATATATATATATATATATATATATATATATATATATATATATATATATATATATATATATATATATATATACAGAAAGAAAGTGATGTGTGTGTATCTCTTTCTGTGTTCAGAGTGCTCTGATGCCAGCTAAGCTAATCTTTAAGACTGAAGATAATGAGCTTTATCCTGTGATCTTTAAACATGGTGATGACCTGCGACAAGATCAACTCATCCTACAGATCATCTCACTGATGGATAAGGTCTGATATGTCTGATGTCACCCATGTGTGCACATAAATATCAATATATTGTATGTAATACGCTGCTTTATTCTTTATTGCTTTTTTAAGACAATAAATTGGTAGTGAATTTTCTGTAAGAAAGGCATTGAGAAAGAAAGGTGTTAGATTCAGGAGTACGACAAATATTCTTAAAACTCCATAAACATGTCCTTCACCCAGTTACAATGTTCCAGAAAAAATTAATACTAAGAAATGTATTTAAGATGCTTACAGTAATTTAAGACTGTATATTACTGTAAGCCTAAATCTGACATACAGTTGATACTATATAAGCATAAAGCAAGCCAACATTAGGCAAAATGATCAAACACAGATCCTATCACCGATATAACAACAACTACACTGATCAGGCATAACATTATGACCCCCTGCCTAATATTTTGTCGGTCCCCTTTTGTTGCCAAAACAGCCCTGACCCGTCGTGCACTGTGTATTCTGACACCTTTCTATCAGAACCAGCATTAACTTCTTCAGCAGTTTGAGCAACAGTAGCTCGTCTGTTGGATCAGATCACACGGGCCAGCCTTCACTCCCCACGTGCATCAATGAGCCTTGGCCGCCCATGACCCTGTCACCGGTTCACCACTGTTCCTTCCTTGGAGCACTTTTGATAGATACTGACCACTGCAGACCGGGAACACCCCACAAGAGCTGCAGTTTTGGAGATGCTCTGATCTAGTGGTCTAGCCATCACAATTTGGCCCTTCGTCAAACTCACTCAAATCCTTACAGTTGTCCATTTTTCCTGCTTCTAATAATCAACTCTGAGGACAAAATGTTCACTTGCTGCCTAATATATCCCACCCACTAACAGGTGCCATGATGAGGAGATACTCAGTGTTATTCACTTCACCTCTCAGTGGTCATAATGTTATGCCTGATCAGTGTATTTGGTAAGAATTAACACACTGGTGATCTGTATACACTGAAAGAGAGTTCTAACGTCAGTGAGTATGTACTATTTAATCCCTGTGGCATATCTTTAGTAATGTTTTTTCTCATATCCCATATAAAATAAGATGTACCCATCTTGGATGTAGCTAATGACTGTGCACAGTCATTAGAGAATTTATTTTTTTTGACTGTAATCCCCAAATGCATGCTCTTATTGTTCTAGTGAACTATTTCCATGTACCCTGTATGCCTCTAGAGACAAGAACATGTTGAGACAAGTGCAGCCTTCTACATATACATGGCGTTTCAGTTTATCCATTAGTCTGATTTATATAACATTCTATATGGTTAACTGTTATCTTACATCCTTTTCCCTCCCTGGTTTATTGGCTGTATTCATATTTATTTTGCATTTATATATTTGCCATATGTAATGTAATTAATGACAAAAAGGCCAAATCAATGATTTACCTTCTAAAATATTATCAAACATGCTAAGAACAGATATTATTGAATACCGGTATCTCTCCCGCACATATGCATCCTCATTCTTTAGACATTGTTTACTCGGACCTCTTCTTTTCTCCACAGCTGCTAAGGAAAGAAAATTTGGATCTAAAGCTGATGCCATATAAAGTGCTGGCCACCAGCACCAAACATGGTCAGTGCAAACACACATGCAGCTACCGAGGCAGTAAAGAGCCCAACACGCACTCGCGTATTCTTACACCCGCTGTGTTTGTGTTCTTAGGTTTTATGCAGTTTGTACAATCAGTTCCTGTGGCAGAAGTTCTGGCGACTGAAGGCAATATTCAGGTTGGACAGTCAGATACACCATGACTCATTCAGTGCAGTTTGTTATTGGACAGTGGCAGTTTTAGTTGTTTTGGCTGTACAGCACATTGGATTTGAAATGAAACAAGGAGCATGAGGTTTCACTTACTGAACACAAAACTAATGCTGAAATTCCCCCAAAACCATCAGGAACTGAAAATGAGTGTATTTCTAGGGAGAACATTGCTGTGATTGTTAATTTGTCCAAGTATTTATACTGAAATTCTGTTGTTCTGCATAGTTTACCTATGTACGTAACATTGTGCACTATAGCATGTTGAGACCCACATATTATCACTGAACCAAATGGACTCTCCTAGAATACACTACCAGTCAAAAGTTTGGACACAGCTTTTAATGCAATGTTTTTTGTTTAGGTATTTATTTTCTACATTCTAGAACAATACTGGAGATTTCAAAACTATGAAATAACACACATGGACTTGAGTAATCCATATGTAATGACAACAAAAAACAGTCCGTTGTTATTTTAAGACACGAAGGTCAGGTGTTCTGGAATAGTTCTTGCAAGAACAGTATTGTCAAGTGCATTTGCAAAACCCATCAAGCACCATGATGAAACTGGCTCACAGGAAGACCATCCCAGGAAAGCCAGACCAAAACTTACCTCTGCTGCAGAGGAGAAGTTCATTTAGAGTTACCAGCCTCAGAAATCACCAATTAACAGCACCTCAGATTAGAGGCGTTATGAAGGCTTTACAGAGCATCAGTAGCAGACATATCTCAATATCAACTGTTCAAAGGACATTATTGTGTATTTCGGCCGCCTTCAGCACTGTTTTACAATGTAGAAAGAAATAAACATCAGGAAAGACCATGGAATTAGAAGGTGTGTCCAAACTTTTGACTGGTAGTGTATGTACCACAATCTGTCCATAGCTAGAGAAATACACTTATAGTTTAAGCAAAGCCTGCCAAACTACTCCTTAATTCCCTACAAATTTACACGGAAGGTTAATGACAAAAAAAAGCCTGTCTATACTGACATATTGACCCTCAGCTGATTATCTCTAATTTTATATAAAACTAAGGGTGCATAAAGTGTAAGGGTGAATGTGTAGCCCATACGTTGTAAATATAATACAGCATTACTCTTATTGGTTAATCTGGTCCTTTCAGACTTGACCCTGTTTGAGTCAGCTGGTTAAAGTCATAATCAAATATAAATCTCATCAAAACTATTCAACTACTTATTATTGAGATATCACACTAGCGAGGATATCAGACAGACAGACGGAAAGGCCCACAGACAATCCGAAAACATACTGCCTTCACCACCTAGAGGCATAACAACAAAACATATTCCTTAATATACCTGGACCACACTGTATGTTGCACTATGACATGCCTTTTATGATTAGACATTCAGTAGAATTTTGTGAAATATATAAATGTTAATGATCTAAGCAGAGAGATTTATCAGCTGATCTGTGACCTGTTCCCGCAGAGTTTCTTTAGAAAACACGCTCCTAGTGAAAAAGGACCTTATGGCATCAGCTCTGAGGTGATGGACACCTACGTGAAGAGCTGTGGTGAGATATACAGCTGTTTGACTTGCCTAAAGGGATCTTCTTTTAATTATTGAAAATGAAAAATAGCTTGTCATACTTCTGTACAGCTGTAGAGTTTGTGGCTTATGAATTTGCTTCTTGTGCATTTTATGTGTGTGTTGCAGCTGGCTACTGCGTCATCACCTACATTCTTGGAGTTGGGGACAGACACCTGGACAACCTGCTTCTCACCAAGACTGGTACACTTCTGCATTTTACTTCATTTTTTTCCTCATTATTATTCTGGAATTGTGTATATAGCACACACATACAACGTGGTCATGGTTGATCCCTTCTTTTCTGCTGTAGGAAAGTTGTTCCATATTGATTTTGGCTACATTCTGGGGCGGGACCCCAAACCACTGCCTCCTCCGATGAAGCTGAGTAAGGAGATGGTAGAGGGCATGGGGGGCATGCAGAGTGAACAGTACCAGGAGCTTAGGAAACATTGTTACACAGCCTTTCTGCACCTGCGCAGGTAACACACACACACACACACACACACACAAGCATGATGATGTATACCCCACTTGTTCTACAGAGTTCTTCAGAATTGCCAACATCTGCAGTTTACCCATAGCATTTATTTAGATTCTTTCGTGTACTTTCTAGGTAAACTGTATAATTTTTTTAGCAATGGTGAGTGATATTAGTATAATGGTTCGAGAGATGATTGAGTATTGATGATGAAATATTAAGTAGAGCTAGGCTGGGACACTGTTGGATACCAAGGCTTAACATATCACAGACAGTAGGATTTTATAGGATATTTCATTATTATCGTTATAGTTTAGCTTTTAAGCTGGTCTAAGAGAAAGTGTTATTGCCATTGAAATTGAAAGCGTTTGCCAATTGGAATCCCATAACTGGAAGAGATGGAAGTGATCGTCTTGATAAGTTTACTTTTGAGCAGACGTTTGGAGTCGGAATATATGGAAATAATTTTAATATGCTTATTTTGAGTAGAATTTTTTAAACATATCTCAGAAGTCTGTTATGCTGTATATTTCTTTTATAATCTCAAAGGTCACTAACAAGCCTTTGGTAAAGATATATGATTTAGCACGAGCATTTATGATTTGTACTATGCAATGACCATCAGGTTCAAATTCAGAATCTAATTTACCCAAAGAAAATTGACTGAAGGGACATGACAAGTGCCTTTATTTAAATTTATTTTTTATTTTATTTTGTGAAATGTTGATTCAGTTGATCCAGTAGAAAAGAAAAAATGATGGCCTGTGGTCTCTTTGGTCTGTAAAAAGTGGTGATGCTGTTTATCATTGTGTAGTTGTCAGGCTGGACTTTTGCTACGCTGGTGTCTTACGGTCACTTGAAGCATGTCTGGAACAAGAATCATTCATGTCCACCAGTACAGATGCTAAGGGCTTTTGTAGTAAATCCTCAAAAATGAACAGTATCCAGGCAAAAGACTAAACCAACTCTGACACCTAAAACATTAATAACATCCAGTATATCCACAGTTCTCTTACTTTGCCACTGTACAGCGGCTCCTCCCATTACAATAATCATGTTATGAAACTGATCTAAGCTGTGAATTTTATGTAAAACTGTCCAAATGCAACGTTTTTAAAGTTTACATGGTGTGTGTCATTATCAGATATTCCAACCTCATTTTAAACCTGTTCTCCCTCATGGTGGATGCCAATATTCCTGACATTGCGCTTGAGCCTGATAAGACAGTTAAAAAGGTGTGTTAACTTCTACTTGGTTCATTCACTCACTCTTTATTTGTTTAACTGTGTTGAAGACATTCAGGAAAGACTCGAATGGTGACTTTCCACCTGTCTGGTGTCCTTTCAGGTGCAGGATAAGTTCAGGTTGGACCTTTCAGATGAGGAGGCGGTGCACTACATGCAGAGTCTGATAGATGAGAGTGTGGGAGCTCTGTTTGCTGCTGTGGTGGAACAAATACACAAATTTGCCCAGGTATAGACATGGATGTAATACACAGTACTCTAGAGCATGGATTCTTAAAGTGCTTGCACTCACTGACCCCATTAAAAGAATTAAATAATAAATTGCGCAGAACCTCAGTATAGATTCATATAAGAACATAATCCAGCTAGTTAAAGGTTCGACTCATTATTTCATTGTGTAATTTGTTATTCTGGAGAGCTATTTATTCTTAAATATTCCACTTCCAAAGCATATTAAATTGAGTTTTAGATTAAGTCTTTAACAGGATAAAAGCTATAAAAGAACCTAGCAATAAATATAATATAATATAATATTATAATATAATATTTTATAATATAATAAATTGGTATATTTTTTGGTCTGATTCCCAACACTAAAAAAAATTGTAAAAATTCATAGACAACACTTTGAGCGTCATACATCTAAAGAACTTTTATTTGTACCTTGTTGCCTTTCACCTGAATTGAAAGAGAATTATGCCTTTTTTTTAATCCTCTTAAATGATTAATGCTTTGGTTTGTTTTTTTTCCCCCGACAGTACTGGCGAAGGTGAGGTGATACAACGGAGCCTGAAACTTGCAGCTGTACCGATTTTGCCGCAGCAATTAAAGCAAGCTAAAAGAACTGAAAGTGAAGGAAATTAGAGACAGAAAGGCGCCAAGAGTGTGTATGTGGCGTCATCTGGAGAGTTATATGCTTCTAAAAGGAAATAAAACACAGTTGGTTGTAATGTAAAGTGACAGGATGCTGAGCAAGCTGCGCTAGTATTATCGCCGTGAAGTTGATGTTTTTCCTATAACAGCGTCTCCTGAAGTGTTTTAGTCCTCTTACACCACAGCAATTTGCCAGTTAATGCTGTGGTACATCTGCGGAAGGAGTCAGGTCCTGTTTTCAGTTATAGGTAGAGGAGTCATTCCCTCACCAGCCTCTCCCAATAATGTACCAGAACAAGCAGATTGATATAAATCCGTGTTACAGACACAACTATTATCAGAGATGCCGTTATAGAAAATGTAAACACAACTGTGGTATAACTGCAGCTGGCTCATATAATGCAAATACTAAGTTTATGAATAAGTTATATATGATTGTTCTGTACAGTGAACTAAAACATTAAACATTTTAATATGAAACGTAGAGTGTGATGTCTACAGTTTATGAAGATGGAGAAACAGCAAATTGCTGACAAACAAACTGTTGCTGTACTTTTAGAATGGCTTTATTATAATAAAAAGATACAGACTCCATATAAGCTACAGAGCCGTTTATCACCTCAGACTCTTCATCCTTCTGCCTGCAACTTTGCATCAGACTCTGCATGAGCCGGTACCGAAGCAAAGTGAGTCATGCCCCAGATAGAAAGAATTCAGAACGCATAAACCTATTATTAAGTTGGAAAAGGTTTTTATTTATTGGGTTGTTTTTTTTTTTTTATTATATAAAACAAAGAATATCTTGACCATTTTGCTCACAGCTGTATCAGGAATTCAATAGTCTTGTTTTGATTGCTGTTTAATATTTTTTATCTATTGCTTAATGTTATAATATTAAAAAAACAAAGAAATATTTACAGATAGTAAAAACTTAGTATTTAAGAAATCGGCAATTATTTCTTTCTGTGTATTATAAAATGTTTTAAGGTGTTTAACACACATACGTGATCAGTGCAAAACCTCAAATCGGGGTTTTCCTCACCAATGTTCACTCTTTTTGCCATCGGTCTTTTTTTTTTCTCTGTGCGCGCTTACAGGGCTGTGGGTTGTGGCTTCATTAAAGCAGCACACTTTCACACGCTTTTCACTTTGGTCAACTTGAAACTTGACATTTAAAACTGCAGCAATGAAACCGAACAGCTTTATTCTTGATTATTGCTTATATTAATGAAGGACTCAGACACTACAGGTTTCATCAGAATCATAGATGGCACACAAAAAAAAAAACTGTCAAACTACATAGCGGCTAAGCTGTTGCACCTCTTGCCACCGGTTTACTTGGCATAAAGCAAACAGACAGCAGCTCAGACTCATGAAGACTAAATGGGTGAAAGACATTACAGTGTAAGCCGTACACAGTAACAGGAATCACCTAAAAGTCACCTCTGTTCCTTAGAGCCTAATTTTGGTTTTGCAACACTTCTAGAAAATACCAGCATCAGCACAAAGTGCACAGTAAGGCAGTGAATTTTGAGTTGCCATGAAAAACTGAGCCAGGACAGGCAACAATGAGTCAGTGAGGGGGGGAAAAAAAGGCTAAAGCAGGCTGTGTGTGTGTGTGTGTGTGTGTGTGTGTGTGCGCGCGCCACAACCACCACCACTACCCTCCCCAAACACACACACAGGCACACACGATATTTACGCAGAAGAGAGTCCACAGGGGGTAAAACTAATAGATGAGGATTTATGACTGCCTTCTGAAATGAGTCACACTGCTTTATGGTTGTATCCCAAAATCAGCACCAACTTTGGATTGTGTTAGCTTCATCAACAGATTGACGGCCTTTCCTTCTGATTTATTTAGACATAAAATACACTGAGGTGACATAAAATGATTCCATATGCAAGTTTGTATTAGTTGACCTTAAACTCAGATGGCATTAACAAGGACAGAGTTTCCGGTCTCTGAGTAAAAAGACAAGCAGCAATTTTTTTGTCTTATTAACTTCATGAGGCTGTTTCAGAGATGACTGGAGTTAACCAGTTCTATGTACATGAAGGTTATGACTCAACAACGGTCCATATTAAAAAAAAAAAGAAAAAGAAATTACCATTAATTTTTTAATTGCGAGAACATGGCCGTGGTCTGGTGTTGGAAGCCTAGAAATCAGAGGAACACTATCCAATCAGAAGTATCCATTAGATCATCGGGTTAGCTCATGTTTACAGCTTCATGGACTTTGGAATACATATCTTGGCCGTCACTGTTCCATCATCAGAAATCGGTTTAAGAAAACAAGCTCACAAACAAAATGGCATCTTGGATTCAAGTCAGCAGATAATTGAAGATGAACCCCTGTCACTATAAATGGTTGGAAGTACTGTGAAAGAATGATCTGACTCCATTCTGGCTATCTGTTCTTCAGCTACTCTGACCGAGCTTAAAGGAATCCCTGAGACCTCAGATGGGAGCAAATTACCCAGAAAACATACCACCCCTGTTTTGAGAGCAGGAAGTGATGACCAGCGTGGCCATGGATAGTGAGTTGGAGATGCACAATCAGCAAGACCATTTGTTTCGACATCTTTGAAGTAGTAATTAGTGTCATCATTTCCATCACACAACCGGTCATTCAGAGTGGCTGTGGTGTAATATCGGTCCCCAAGACTGTGGAAGTGTGGATAAAATGAGCTGGGGTTAGAAGGAAGCATGTCATTAAGAGAGATGATGGAGAGATGGACAATAGTATCCTCTTCTTCAAAATCTGCCTGTCTGGGTTCATCCATAACAGAACCCTCCTGATCGTCACTCTGAAGAGACATCTGCACACACAAACACCAGCGTTTAATGAAATCGGCTTCCAAACTCACAATTGCAATAGACCCAGCTGCTCAATCCGCGAGTGTAGCTATGACGTATACGATACCAGCAATTTAGGGAGTCTGACATCTGTTGAAGCACACCAACAGCACCATCTTCTCAGCATAAATCCCACAATGAGAAGAAGAGCAGTGAAGACACCACACAGGACCAGGATGAAAAAGTTTGGGATTTCTGAAGGGCATGCACAAAGACACATCCAAGTTTAAGATGAAGTTTAAGTCATGACCATGTACTAAAATAAAGGAATGGTAGAAAATAAGCAAGTGACTGTGATAACTGATCCCTACAGAGACAAAGTAAGAATAGCACACATCATCTCAGAGAGATTTTCCTTACCATTGTGACCTCTAGCTGGCTTGTAACAACTAAATCTGTATCTGCTGCTTTGTGACAATGTCTTGTTAAAAGCATGACGAAACAGAACAAATAAAATGAATTGAGCACTGTTTACCCAGCAGTGGGATGTAGACACACTGTCTGTTAGAGAGGGGAGAGGAGGCAAAGTGAGCCACAGCGCAGTACTCCTGACCTGGAGTGAATTTATCAAAGTTAAGCTTCCATGGACTATCTTCCACCAACTCAGTGTAAGTCTGTGAGAAAAACAAACTAGTCAGTGAGTGCAACAAGTACATGCCTGACACAATCAGAACTCAGTATAGAAACAGAACCACAGACCTGATTTATCAGTGATTGTTGGAAATTAAACCGAACTTGCTTAATATGGAGACAAATCATGACATGAGCATCAAACATCATATTAATGATGCTGTAACTGGGCTCACGGGTATGCGAATTAACACTTGCTGTGCTGCAATGCAGTGATGTGACAATACAGACTCTCCTCCAAGCATATTCCTATATACTTAGTGTTATACAGGTAAAAAACACCAAGTAGGAGAATGCAGTCAATGACTAAATTACATAAGAATGGGATAAAAGTGTATAAGTCTAAAGGTTTCTCAAGTATATCTGCTATATTTTTAGTAAATGTAAAACATTTTGACATTCAGCATATTATACCTATATATTAAAAAGCCAAGATGCTCAGAGCAAACATGAAACCTGTCAACAGTTCAAGCTAGTCAGCATTATTCATACGTATAAAAAACCTGAGATAACATTTCTGTAATCTTTCCTTCAATATTAAGAAGTAAAGAAGAGCATGGCAGAGTTTATCACCTGAATATCATTCTGATCATGTTTATTATAAAGAGTCACTGTGGTGTTCATTGGCAGGAAATCGGTCACAGGACAGCAGGTTGGTATTTCCTCTTCATTATCTTCCTCATAGTCATCCTCATCCTTATTCATAGCCGGACAGATAGCGTTCGGAGCACATGGAAAGCTCACCTCCACCCAGAGCTGCTGTTCCTTCAGAGAGAGGGACAGCGAGGGGGGGCTAAAACTCGCATTCACTGGGGAAACAAACACATCACATAAAGTTTATTTACATTAGTGCAATAAATATTTATTAAATGTTTATATTTTGGGTAATTCTAAAGAATTAATTTAATAATATTAATTAATATTAATAATATTGCAAGCAGGGGCAAACGAGTATTAGTGGCATGGGTGGGATTGGTCAAGATTTCTGAGGGAGTGTGTGAGAGTGGACAAAAGAGCATGCAGGAGTGGGTGGGACAGATTTTTTTTAAATGTACACCTTCATACAGCTCTTTATAGTAACTATCATTGTAAAGAAGATACTAATAGTAAATAGTCTAATAAAGTCTTGGTACAAACATTCTTTGACTGGGTCACAAAGTTGTGAAGTCAGATTTCTTTTCCAATTTCCCTGGTTCAGTTCCAGCCTGACAAACTTGTAGCGATCCAAATCGGTGAAGACCTGAGACAGATCACAACTACTGGAGGTGATCTGGACACACTGAGAGACGTTCTGCCATTCCGCCCTGCAAAATACACACACAGCAAATCAATGCATTTCATTGTATAACATGAGATATTTATGTATATACTCTATATGTGTGTCAGCTTAGGAAAAACCCTTCACAATGTAAATTTTTGAAGTGAACACATGAATGAAGGCAAGAATTATCTGGAAAAATTTGAAATATATTTGTGGTTCCTTAAAGCCCAGGTTTCAAAGTATGTTATAGCTAAAAACATCTTAATTCTGTTTCACTTTTGGCCAAAACCATCTTTCTTTGTCTGTTTGCCAGAATTCAGCCCCACCCAAAGGGTGTATCCCAGACCACCACATACACACTGCAAAAACAACACCTTAAGCAAGTGCAAAAAATCTTGAAATGTGGGCAGATTTATGTGATATTTTAAATTTCGATTATTAAATCTTCTATTCAGTTTTTAGATTTAAATTTTAGATTTATGCAGATTTAGATCATTTACTTATGTCAAGCATTTTCTTACTCAATTCACAGGAAAAAAAATCTGTCTAGAAATAACTGCTTAAAAACTTTTTTTTTTGCCAAAAGAACAAGCCTCTTCACAGTAAACTGTCTAGCAATAGGTTTACTAATCACATACTTAATCTTAAGAGGAGGTAAGTAAGGTAATCTTAATAATTAGTTAAATTGCCTCCCAACAGAGTTTTAGACTTAGTTTATGACTTAGTGAACCAGTATCAATGTATTTATTGATAAAGACTTAAAAAAGCACTTCTGTACATGGCTCTGGATAAAGGAAATAAGAAATATTAAATAAGTCTGATTATATTCAAGGTTCAAGAAAGGTTTTTTTTTTCTAAGCCTGCCGTCATGAAAATGCTCATCAGAAGCTTTTCTGTAAATCTTCAATTATTCCTTAATACACTAATTTAACAGCTATTATACATTACACTACTGCACTGTTAAACAATAATAGCTAATAGCTTGTTTAATAACTGTATATTATATATATATATATATATATATATATATATATATATATATATATATATATATATATATATATGAGTGAAAAGGATTTTAAAAACAAATGAAGAAACATCAATCCCACCTAACAGTTACCGTCATAATCTCCAAAATAATTAGACTAATCTCACCTTTTGCACCGCTACAATCTTGTGTTTCTGTCCTACTATAGTATTTGTTACAGGTTTTTACAGATTGTTGAGTTTGTATTATAACATATTTTTGCCGAGTCCAGAGGGAACATTTAGTTGGTCAAATATTTGCTGATGTGACGATCTGATTAAAACGTGTCCATTTGATCTAAAGGTTTATAATCATGTTGAATCTGACTGATGCACTATCTTTCCTCAAAAAAAAAAAACACCAAAAAAAAAAAAAAAACCTCATTTTGACTCATCCGCTCTGTTCATGCAGGTATGACTGAGTCAGAGGAAACTAAAACAGGCTTTTTCGTTTCTGAGACAATGAGAGAAGATATACGCAGGAATGGTACCTCTGCTGTGGCTTAGAGTTAGACCACATGCAAGTTTCACATCAGGCACTATGCACACTCCGTTCCAGCTGTTACTGCCTCACTCGCTGTCTCTTTTCCACCATCTTGCGTGTGTGTGTGCGCATGTGTGTGTGTTTGTCTCTCGCATGCTGTCATGGCAGTCACATCTAAAGTGTACTCAGGATGCTTATTCAGTAAAGGTTTTCAGTGGCTTGGACAGAACTGACTCTGAGAACTGATATCTGTCTAAAACTCAAGTGTGTAATAACTTGTGTTTGTCATAGTGTGTAAAACCCACCCACCCTTGAATCATTGTCTGGACAGTGAAGGTTGTAGTGGTGGTGACAGCAGAACAGCTCCAGTGCATGTGGCAGCCAAAATCCTTAACACTCACACTGGTAGTGCAAAGAGAGCACGAGGGCCCTAACATCCATCCAACCAACCATCCCGCACACACACACACACACACACACACAATTACTCATTGACAATCAAATACATGCCTAAGCAGCTTACCTAAAGCCATTTGAATACAGAAATAACTATAATTTATAAAACATAATAAATCCACTCACCTACATTCAGCACTAATGAAATCACCCACAAGATTAAAGGAACAGCCCACATCATAACAACTGCAAATGAAATGGAAAAATTGACTAATATCATTCTGCCATTAACTGAATTACTCCATCCACAGCAATAACACATATCCCAGCTACCATTTGTTTCTTCAATTCTATCAGTAAAAAAACCCATTTCTGTCATTTTAGATTTTCAGTACTTACCAGAAGAAGCTGCAGACCTGTCATCATAACAGACAGAGAGAGCGCACACAAGTGAGAGAGCGAGTGAGAGAGCGAGCGAGCGAACAAGACGAGAGAGACAGAGACAGACACACAGACAGACAGACAAACAGCTCTCTCTAGTGGAATCAAGCAACTTCAAAACACAAGCCGGGTTTTTTTTTTTTGGTATATTTTAATGCAGTTTAATTTCCTTAATAAAATAAGATTTAAACAAAACTTTTACATCCCTCTTCTTTTCAAAACAATATCAAACTATAACATTCATATACAGACTTCTCAGGTGCTGTTACAGAAAAGCAAGGCAATAAAGACCAAACAGAAAATAAAATAATTTACAACTCATTGTCATTATCTTTAAATACACACAGGCATAGTTAGGGACACAATGCGCAGCACCTTCTAATTTCATAGTCGTTATTTACAGCTCAGCTGTGCGATCAAATGTTTTATTTATTCTTTTTAAACAATATTCTTCAGAAAGTGTCCCCAATAAACCCATTGAAGGGTATATTTAAGTTAAACAAAGGGGGCATTTTAGCTAAACAATCAATAACACCCCAGTAAGCCCTAGCACAATTCATCATCAACACTTTCTCTGAGCAATGTGCAACAGCAGCAGGGTTTAAGGCGTAGGATAAATGTGCAGTGTCCTCTCACATGCAGTTCATCATTAGGTGTGTGTGCTATGTGCAGCAGGTGAAGGTGGCTGCACTCTGCACAGCAGCTCCCTCGTCGCAGAATCACCGTTTAAGTTCTTATACGGGTTGCGACGTGTCCCACGGATGCAAATGGAGGGAAAACTGAATCCAGCCAGGCAGCAGCCTGAACACGCTACAACCTCATCCTGTTCTGGTGGGGTCACAGGGCTTGGGGCATCATGGAAACCATTGACTGGCCGATTCAAAGGTTGCACAGGGCTGTTGTTGTTGTCTAAATCGGGTAAAGTGGGTACAAATGGGGGTCTGTTTGATACAGGTGGGGTCCAGCCATTAGTGAAGGGCTTGGGTGAATCACATGGTGTACTGGGGGAGCTGATACAGTCCATTGCTTCCTCCTCTACATTCTCCTCAGTCAACTGATCCAGGGACATTAACTCAAGATCTATGGGAACACCAGAATCGTCTGCTTGAGGAGTATAGTCCTTTAGCTTCTCCATGCAACTCTCCTCTTCCAGTTCTTCATGAATTGAGTCTTTTATGATCCTGTGCTCATTTTCTCCTTCATCCAGTGAATTTGAACCATCTGTGTGAACACAGAACACATGATCCTGCTCAACCTCTGTGTAAATGTTCGCCATGCTATCACTGTCCATGCTGGAAAGATTATCAGCCGTCGTCTGCATTACACTTGGGTGAGCATCCCCGTCTTGGTTACTACTTAATGACTGGATGTCCTCCGGTGTGCAAGGCAAAGACTGGCAACGTCTATGGGATCGGGGCAGGACTTTCCCACAGGGGGTGGGGCTGCATGGGTCAGGGGGTGGAGGCAGGGTAAAGGTGAGGGAGATGACCGATTTGCTGGGTGTGTCGAAAAGTTTAATACGGCCGCCGTTGAGGTCGTGCCTCTGGGAGAAGGGGTTGACCCGTGCTGGCGTGCTCTGGACAGGAGACAACACGTCTGATTTACTCAGAGACAGCTGATCTTCCACCATGGCATCCAAAGATGATGATCTCTCATTCAGGGACCTGGAACTCGCCTTAACTGCTTCTAAAAATGGAAAAGAAAAAACAATAATCAATATCAGAACAGAGATTACGGACATCAATGTGAAATCTTTGTACAATCAAGCAGACATCTACGTGCTAGAGATTAGTGTTGTATGGATTTATATTTAACTCAATAAAGATATTATACTTTTACACTCTATGGTATAAGTCTGTGGATAGCTGACCAACAGAAATGTGGTCATTTACTGTTACCACAAAGTTGGAAGCACACAATTAAATTTAAATGCAACATAAGTGTAGATAATGTTTTTTTCTGAGCTGTGGCATTAAGATTTGCCTTCACTGGAAAAAGGGGCCTGTGCCCCTATGCACAAAGCGAGTGCGATGAAGACATGATTAGTCAAGGCTGGAGTAGAAGAATTGAAGTGTCCTGTATGGAGTCCTTTGCGCTGCATTTGAGTGCGGACTGCGCCTCTGATATCAGCGCATCACCTCAGCCTCTACGGCTGAATAAACATAAATCCTCACAGCCACACTTTAAAATCTCAGGGAAAGCTTTCTCAGAAGAGTGAAGGTTAGTATAAAAGGGGATTACATCTGGAATGGGATGTTTAACAAGCACACATTGGTGTGAGGGTCATAGCTTTGGCCATATAGTGTAGACAAAATTAATTCCTACTTTAAATCTCTGAAAGAACCAATGTCTCCTAGTCACCCCCTCCCCATTATAAAATTACTGACACAACCATGTAATCCTTTATAACAACTCAGGAGAATGACCCACACACACACACACACACACACACACACAATGATTTTTCCTTAAGAAGATACATATCTAAAGGCATAGAGTATAGATGTTTTTGCTGTCTCACCCTCCACATGCCCCGTCTGCTCCACCTGCTGTACAGCACTGATTCTCTCCAACCTGGACACAATCTCAGAGAACGTAGGACGACACAGTGGCTTCATCTAAGGGGGTGGGGGGTGGGGGGGTTGGACAACAAGGTGGTAAAATGAGTAGATGTAATGACTATAAATTACATTAATAATTAATTACAAAAGGGTGACAGATCAATAGGGTAAATGTGTTATTTATTTATTGTTGGTTTGGGATTGCTTATCCCCTTAAGCAGAATGGGGTCACTGCCCTTCTGACCGATCACCTTGATTTGACTTGAAACATTTCTGTCCTGCAGGGAGTGATCTCTTTCAGGATGACTACACACTCACACAATCAGCTCAAAGGATCATTGAATCATTTCCTGAGGATGAAATGATAGAAATCAAATATGCTTTGGCCTTCATACTGATCAGAGCTCAAACCCAACTCTACACAACAATGGAGAATTTTGGAGCTCGGTGTTAGACTGCACTACTCTTCACTACCACCTGAGGGAATATATTTCGAAAGATTGGTGTTCAGCATTCCTTCAGTAGGATTCCAGACATTTTTGCTGATCTGATGTTAAGATGCACTGAAGCTGTTCTTGTGGCTCATGATTAAAAACTTACTAATGTATCCTCTATTTGTACTGTAGTAGTGTATCTGTATGTGACTACTGATTTGGAAACCTCTGTGTGCATGCCAAAGGAAAAAAAAAATAGACTTACACAGCAGCAGGTGACTGCTAGGTTTAAGAAAGCAGGGGGACACTCTCCTGCTAGAGGCTGAAATGCGTCCACATCTAGACCGAAATCCTGCAAACAGATACAGACACAATCACAGCAGTTCTCCTAGTCACAGCCCCCCAAAAAAAGCCAGAAGATCAGGGGTTCAAGCCCCAGCACTGCCAAGTTGCCACTGTTGGGCCCTTGAGCAAGGCCCTTAACCCTCTCTGCTCCAGGGGTGCTGTATGATGGCTGACTCTGTGCTCTGACCCCAACCTCCAAGGATGGGGTATGTGAAGAAAAGAATTTCAGTGTGCTGTAATGTATACAGCAGGTCCCCGGTTTACGACGTCCTCGACGTTTCGTGGCTACGACACCATCTCCCATATATTTATTAAGAAAGTCTTGTTCCATCATTCCGACGTACAGTGTTTGCAACATTAAAACAAATTTCGTGCGGGAACTAGTTGGCGAGTGGAGTGGATGAATACGTCGTCACGCGCCGCTATACGAGGAAGATGGCTTTGTTTACATTCGCCAGTTGTACGCACTTATGTACAGTATGTGAGTTCCGACTTGCGGCGAAAATTGCGTTGTGTCACGCCGTAGGAACGGAATTCCGACGTAAGTCGAGGACCTGCTGTATGTGAAAAATAAAGGCTATTTCTAAGTAGTAGTAGTAATAAGTCACCACCAGGGGGCAATATACACACCCAGAATCTACAGAGACATCAAGAATTAGGTACTAATCACATTGGCTCAAAGGCCTTTTTCCTATTTAAGGTTCTCACTTGATGTTGCAGTTCCTTTATAATTAATGCTCAATAACTGAGGTGGGGGAAAGACAACACCTTCAACAATAAGTCTCCTTTCAGAATGCTTTTGTGTGCACATGCATGCATGCATAATGCCAAGTTTGCATATCCAAACACACTCCACACAGGTGTTCCAAGTTCGAATGAAGAAAACTAAAGACAGATTACACTCGGAGTTCTCACACACACACACACACACCTCAGCACTGATTTAAATATCAGGACAACAATAAACTTTGTCCTGGATTCTAAACTAGGCAGCCTTGTGATTGGCTCTCCACTGCATTCAGCAGTGAAGTCCAACATCAATCAGGTAGCAAGTGCTTTATCAGACCACCAGCATTACATAACACACTACACTGTAGAAGACAGTCCAGTATTCAGATGTATAACAGAGTGCATCCTTTAATACCACATTTCATATTCTTATGTTCGTGCATGCTGTGTAACTAATCGAATATTGTGAAACATCCATGAAGCAAGTTAGTTCCTGTTATCTTGCTTCCTGTTATCACCTATATTGCTGCTATAAACAGTCATACCCTGACCAGATTCTTTTTTTTCTTGAGGTTATCTTAAATTAAAAAATATTTTTGTTTGCAATATTTTTATAAAATGTTACAAATTCTTTACGTTTGTTAATTTTATTTGTATCAAATGTTCACTTTTGTAGATATTACTCTAAAGTGCCAATAAACTCAGTAGTGCTGCACTTTAAAAATAATTTGCTATCAAACCAATATTATTATCACAGAGAATCACCTTCATTCAGTCATTGAGGTGTGATGATTTATTTATACGTTCCACACCTTCCTACTGTCCGCTGTTATTGATTGTTATCGTCTCTTCATTCCGTTAGGTCGAATAGTTACATAATGAACTTCCCACTGATGCTACTGGGTTCAGCTGGAGGCTGAGCTCTGAATCAGAGAAACGTGGTAAGGTTTGACTCGCCTCTGTGCGGGGCAGGAAGTCTGGATCTGCTTGAATCCGACCAATGATCTCACAAAGAATTATGCCATAGGCGAAAACATCCACCTACACACACACACACAGCAACAGTAAAAAAAAAAGAATGACTACAATGAATAAAAGCATAAAGCTTTTGACATGTTTTAACCTTCAGTGATAAGAATGGAGATATTAGGAGGTTTATATAATGTAATGTAGCTTTTGTTACATGACTTCGTGACTCATCCCACCTTTTCATCATACTGCTCTCCTCTGAGCACTTCAGGAGCCATCCAATATGGAGAACCCACGATACTCAGAGGCTGCTTCTGTGTGGCATCACTATAAGAGATGTAGAAGAATATATAGAGAAATAAAGTAAAAAGAAGGTTATAATATAATATAATATAATATAATATAATATAATATAATATAATATAATATAATATAATATAATATAATATAATATAATAAGATTTATTAATTTTATAATTTTTAAAATAATTATAACTTTCTCATTTCAAGTCACCCTCATGTACTCTGATGATCCTTCTGGTACATGACAAACATATGACTACAGTTTCAATGCAATATGTTGCACATTGAATCCCAAGTTCACAAAAGATGAATTTCTAATACATGAGCCAATCAAAACGATCTAAAACAGAGCATCCATGTTTATGCTTTTTGTGACCAAAGAGTTTTTTTCTATTCTTGTTTAATGAATTTTCCCAGACTCTTCCCTGCAGAACTCGTGTCTCTGCAGATGATGTTCAAGTTGTTTACATTTACTGAAATCCATTCTGTCATCTAAATGTGCAGTCTTTCCAAATCATAACAGCTCCACCACCATCCTCTTAGCGTTGTCAAGGTGTTCTGTTCATGAAATGCTGCTGCTTTTATTCTCCAAACAGTTTCAGTGTCCAAAAAGTTGCACTTTACTTCATCAGTCCACAGGACTTGCTTCCAAATGCACCTGGCATATCTGAATATGGTTTTGCATACTTAATTTTTTTTGTGATGAGGTCAAAAGGTAAGGTTTTCTTCTGAGGACTCATCCATGTAAGGTAGAATGGTGCACTACCCCTCCTGTGCAGGGTTGCCAGATTGGACTGAAGATTTCCAGCCCAACTATAGCTTAAAACCCACCCATTTAAAAGAATTCCGACCAAAAATGCATACTGTGATAACCAATACAATAACAAAGAGTTATAACAGTTAATAACTTTGTGATATTGGCTTAACGAGTACAACAACCCGCTAATCAAGACTGAAGTCTGATTGGACAGGACTCTCCTGAAACTTATTGGCTAAACTGAACCATATTAATAAAACGGCAACATTACATATTGCACTTTACTGTAAAGTTCGTTTAAATAGAAAATTAATAAAATATGTTTATAGTCAAAAATAAAAACCCGCCAGGTCCATCAGAAACCAGCTTAAATTTTATCAACCCGCCCAATGCATTTCTTTTCCCGGTTAGACATGACCAAAAGAAGCCCAATTGGGCAGAAAACCCACCCAATCTGGCAACACTGCTCCTGTGTCAGCTAGATCTTCCTATAGGTACTTGAAGTCACTTGAGGATTTTTATTTGCCTTTCATTTTAGCATACCAGCCTTTATCTGAAGGTTACCTTGATCGTCCACATCTTTCCTTGACTTTCCCCTTTAAAGCACACACTTTACACCCTTTACCCTTACCTGCCATTTCTTAATGTAATTTTGTACAGTGGAAATTCTAGGCCCATTACAGCTTTATATCTTATAAATATTTATACACAATAATGGCAAAAAGTTTGTGGACACCTGACAGAAACGTGTCTTTCCCTAAACCTTTGCCACATTCTGTACACAATTGCATAGAAAGTATTTTAAGTAGACATTTTCAACGTAAAAAAACTGAAGAGTCAGATAGTCAATATGCTTTAGAATTGTTACTCCTGATAACAATGAGTTCTAATGACAGAATTAAGGCCCATGTTCTCTAAGCCTTAAACAAATAAATAAAAAATAATTTTTGCTGCAGCAGTTCTGTTTATTTTTATTTTTTCTAAGGGGTGCCTAAACATTTGCTTAAAACACTTTCGACATCAGCCTGCTCTATGGTTACTGAGAGAAACATTTAAACATCTGGAATTTTTTACTTTTTTTATGCTGTATTTTTATTATCTTTGAACAAAAACTTTAGTTTTGCTTAGAAGCTAGAAGGTGCATAGAGAACTTGTACATCAAGATGCATACTGTACTTCATGAAAATGCATCCTGAGTGTCATTAACATCGAAAAGTACTGCGAAGCAATGCTTTTGCAGCATCTACCACACTGATCTGACAGATGTCAAAATAGCGGTTTTGTCAATCAGCATCTAAAAGTGTTTTGTAAACATCTGTAAATATGTTTGTGTCGAAAGAAAAACAAAAAAACAAAAAAAGCTGTCGCCATAGCAGTCCATTGCAATCACCATAACTCACAATCGGAAAATGCTGAAACATCCTTTTTTTTTTTCTTGATATTTTGGACTGGTTCAGTAACACAGTATAAATAAATCCAGCAACAGCATCAATCATGAGGGAGAAGTAGGAAAAGAGGAAGTAAAAGAGGGGAGAGCTGGCAAAAGAGGAAGGCAGATTCATAGATAGATCGAGAGAGAAGGAGAGCGAGGGAGGGAGGGAGGGAGAGGGGGAGCGAGAGAGAGGGGTGAATAAAGTTTTTTCAGGGTAAGAAAGCTGCAGAGTAAACAGTGTTTGAGGAAATGCTGGTGGAGGAACAGTGCCAGTCGGCAGCCTCATGCTGGAATAGTTTGACCTTATTAGGAAAGCTTTCCAAAAAACTCTTGCATCTAACCAACCCTAATGTGTTCACGCATACACGTACACAAACACACACACACACACACACACACACACACTTCAGGACAGAATATGTTACTTGAGACACCTCGAAATTACACACAGAGCCAAAGGTCTGCAAACAAATATTACAGAAAGAGAGATTCAAGTAAATTTAAAAGCTGAATAAGCTCTGCTACACAGGAAAGTACACATGCACATGCACGTAACACACACTTATGAAAACATTAGGAAGTTATACACAAACACAAAACGGAAATGGAAGACGAGCGACACTCAAAATACACACAGCTGCCTGCGTAGCAACAGTATTATATAATTGTGGAGGCCTGCTAACAGTGTGCATGCATCTCGTTGAATGTAAAGGGAAAGTCTAAAGATGAAGGGCGAGTACAGTCGCTACAAATAAATGTCAAGGCCATAAATTTCCACCGTTAAACATTCGCTGAGCAACAAGCAGAATAGTGAGCCTGCATCAGAAACACACATCATCTCTGCAAAGAGCACAGCCAAACACACGGCAGCTACAGACTGATTCATTTGCAATGATTTACTCAAAATCACATGTACTGTCAAGTCTTTTCAGTGAGTTTTCCCCGACACTGCAAATTTATTAAACCATTTATTAACCATGTACAAAATTCTCCAATGTTCCATGCAATATTCCTGGGTTTAACACTACATAATAATCTGAAAGAGTCATCCCTGTGTATATCTTTTATTCACGTTAACACTAACTGATATTTGTAATCATGACACCAAAATTTCATTTCTTCTTCAATACCAGACAGCAAATCACACTGAATCATGCTAAGCACAACAAGCGTGTAGCCCGGTTTAGGTTGCACAACAATAATATTTCGACTGGCGCAATATCAGGTTCGTTTCTAATCCAAAATGCGTGCCGACGGCCGAATCCAAGTTGCCACGGCAACCGAACCAAAAAAATAAAATAAAATGTTAGCATTGAGCCCTGAATGTAGAAAAGTTCTTTTCTGTGTCGCGTGTATTTTCTCTCTCATTGTCCTCTTCCTATGATATTCAGGAAGATCGGATGATTCATCTTCCTGTTGAGCACGAAGTGCTCCAAATATACTTGAATGAATGTGTTCGGGTCAGCAAGGGTGACTGAATGTTCTGGTACACAGATAAAATGTAGATTTACTTTTAAAAATTAACTAGAATGGATGAATCCTTGGGGGGACAAAAAGGGACGAGATGTTAAATGGTGACACTCTGATGGAGCTCAGAGATGAACTGACTGACCTATAGTCTGGAATTTTCTCTGCCAGGCCAAAGTCTCCAACCACAGCAGTGCAATCGCCATTCTCCCAACGCACCAGACAATTCTACACAGACACAAATAAAACTACATTAACATCTGGATCTTCACACAGCCTTATAATGTTGTGTGTGTGTGTGTGTGTGTGTGTGTGTGTGTACCTTTGATGTGAGGTCTCTGTGAAATATACCCTTGCTGTGGAGGTACTGCAGTCCTTGTGCGATATCTAGGCCGAGGCCCATTCGCATCGCCCAGGACAGAAACACATCGCTGTCCAACAGCTGCTCCAGATTTCCACCATTAATGTACTACACATAGGAAAGATACACACAGATGTTTAGTAAAATGGTAACCCGGCTCCTTGCCTTTATATGTTAATAACAACAACTCATCCTCATTATTGTATTTTACTTTAACCGAAACGGAAGATTGGTTAAGGGAAGGCGAAGTAGTCATCAAGTGTTAGTCATTTCTTTAACAATGTTCTCTATTTTCCTTTTCTTGTCTTCCATCCTCTTTCTAAAAATGTGATGCAAGGACAGAGGAATTAACATATTTCCCTACTAAATACTCACAGAAACACCACTTTAAAGCTTGACTTGGTGTTGTAAGGGTTAGTAACTGGACATAACATCGTTCTGTAAAGAATGTTCATGAAGACGTCTAGCCCTGTGTACGTTCCTCACACAGTGAATGCCGTGATTATGTCACATTGTCGGATCGCTGCATGCCACAGTGAAACAAACGTAATAGTAACGAATTAAGTTTGTAAGATGTGTGTGACACTCCTGCGCCACGGGCAGAATGAAATCTTCAAATGCAATTGAAGACGGTTGAACTTTACTTGTGGTTGAGATACAATGCAATGCTCAAAACTACATATAGAAGAAAATCTGAACGTGTGTAACTAAGCCAACACACACACTTGTTAACTTTTTAGCATGTATTCTGAAGCACGTTTTTATGATGTGAGGTTTGTGGATGTTATTTATCTGGATTTTTGGAGAGATGCCCTAAAAGGCATGTAGGAAACAGCTGAGTACCCTCCCATCTCATTGATCGTAACTGTTTAGTCGGAGGCAACATGCTGAAATCTGTAGGCTCATCTGACTCGAGGCAGTTACCGAGAAGCAGCCAGTTATTGCATAGAGCTGGTACAACCGAGAGATCCAAAAACAACAAACTGTACCACCTGATAATCTTCAAGCTGATGTTCTTTTAAAAATAAATGGTTTTCCACTCTGTACAGATTTAGTAAAACAAGTGTGCATGGTGAAGTCAGGAATCGAACAGTACCTCTGTGAGAGCGTGGAGGTGTCCCTCGTGTACACACACTCCCACAAACCTGAGAAAACACACACACACAAAGAGAGATGTTCGTAAGGACACAAGAATACCTACAACATGTTCTTGCAGGAAGAACCACAAAGATCATGTGGGTGTGTAAACAAAACAGCACAAGCTGTAGCAGGTTATGGGAAGCAAACATTTCCAGCCTGAGTCACACATGATCTTAAGGCAGCTCCATCTAATCCGACGCACTAATCCGACACTCCACTACGCTACAGCAGGAGACATGGCTTAACCGCAGCCCTGGCTGGATTCCAGGTCTTAATGCATAACACAATGAGTGAAGAATTTGTCATTACATGTCATGTCATCTTCACCAGCGGGGATAAATACTGGTTGTTGTAGAGAAAAAATCAGCAGCAAATGACAGGCTTTTAAATTAAACATAAACACAGCCAGAACGAGTTATTTTGTTTTTCATATGCAGCAATCTAATGATTAAAGCTGAGCATTGTATATATTATTATTTTTGCATTAGTTTAAAAGACATTGCCACAACAATTTAAGTGTACACGGTAGGTAAGATAACTCCAGGAGTTACACAGAGATTATGGGAAAACACAAAATGGAAAAATCCCACTGCCACACCAGTGACAATTTGCATAATAGTGTGAGAGATCAGAACAAATAAATTATCGTTATTAGATTTCAGCATCAAACATATTATCTAACCATCTAGATATTTGCATGCTAGCGCGCGAGTTCAGACATATTAATGTCTTTACAGAGCTTCAGCATCAGATGTATTATATAACAAATTTTATGAAGATGGAACCCCCCCCATTTCCGTGTGTTCTGTATCTTGGATCTTGACCAGATTTGAACCACATGCATTTATACGTCTATTCAAATGCGCCTGAAATCCGACTACTGACCGTGTGTAATATGCAAATCATTAAATCATGTTTAACGACCGACATCCAATGGTGTTCCTTGTTTCCAGTTGTTTTAGGCAAAACACGATTGTCGCACAGAAGATGATCGTTTTTTTAATGACGTACGGATTCTCTTTCCTAAGAACAAGGTGGATTTTGTGAACTTGTATTGAAGTGCTTGGCTGCTATAATGCGACTTGGGGGAAATGACCGTATTTATAGTTGCATAACATCAGGCTACACGTGTCTCAGACCTCCTCAGAAGTAAAACAGAGGACAAGTATATGTACTTGGTTTACGTGATTAGATTTAAATCTGACTGATGTTGCATTTTTATGCAGATAACTACCCACATACAATCCTGATGAATGAAAAGATCACACAAGCTTAAGATAAGGAAACATGCATCAAAAGGGAGACAAAACTAAACTAGACTAAGTCACAAGCCATGGGTTAAATGATACGGCTTAATTGCTTCTGTAGCCCAATGGCAATTTTTTTTAAAAATAGCCTACATCTTTAATGTAGATTGCTCTTGTCCATATTTAGTGATAAAAAAAAATAGCTGAACTCTAGTGATAGCAAGAAGTCTGGCTCATAGTCCAGAAAATACTTCATTTATTTAATCATATCCTTATATCAGTAAAGGCCATCTCGAAGTGATTAGATATAGATGTTAATGTTAGCATTTCTAGATGCAGATGCAGTGCAGTGTGTGGTGGATGAACCTGAGGATGTTGGGGTGGCTGAGACGGTTCATGAGCTGCACCTCTTTCAACATGTTGGCCCTGTTACTGGCCAGTGTGTTCATCTTCAGTGCCATGACCTGCCCGGTCACCCGGTGTTTTACCTAGAGACAAAAATAGAGAAGAAAATTGAACTGAGGCTTCCTGTCACAGACAGACTCTTTTAAAGTGTTCATTGATGTCTATTGCACCTGGGCATGCACACACACACACACACACACACACACACACACACTCAATCCCAACATCAAAGCAGTCCTTAAACAGTTTACGAAATTAACCAAGCATCCAAAACACTACATAGTAATAATATAAAAAAGTAGACATCTAAAAATAAAACAAACTATTTGGCAAATAAGAGTATTTCTGTTAAATGTACGAGATTTTATTTCTTGATGCTCAAGGTATGTACTTTAGCTCCAGGTCTGTCTTCCAGCATTCATCTCGCATCTCATCGGTACGGCTGCGCTCATTTATTTGAAACCAAACAAACAAGCAAACAAATCAAAACCAATAACACACAGCATGGTTGTTTAAATCCAGTTCTTGATTTGCACAAGTGAAACTGATGTGTCCACATGTGTCCAAAAAAATATTAAAAAAAAAAATGAAGGAAAAAATCAGCAGGATCTGAGTGAGTATCTGAACTGAACTACTAAATATTCACTTGAGTTTAAGCATCTCAATCTTTCAGCTTTACCTACAATACAAGTTCAAAGTAGCTTTTAATCTGGAGTCTGATCACTGGGTGGCTTTATTTATAAATGTGTGAAAGCCTGGGGAATTTTTTACATTCAGGGATTTCTCATTTTTAAAAGGAAAGTTACTCAAAATAAAGCAACTTGACATTTAAAGCCTTAATTCTGAGTGTGGCGCATGAACATTGTTGATTGTTTATCGACCCGTTTCTGATTATAATCTGAATTGATTGGGATTTGTTTCGTTTCACTACAGCACAGCATGATCAGATCACGGCATTCACTTTTTGAGGAAATCACACTCAGCTAATAAGGGTTTAGACATCTTCAGGCAGACTGTTTTTACCTCTGTGTTTATTAAACTGGTTCCTTAAACAAAGTGATCTTGCAGGAAATATAAAGCATTTTCTAATAATCATAGGAAAATATTTATGGATTCATTGGTTAAGATCTCAAAGTGTGTTATAGGCAGAAAAAAAATTAAATATATAAATTATAAAATTAAATATAATATAATATAATATAATATAATATAATATAATATAATATAATATAATATAATATAATATAATATAATATAATATAATATAATATAATATAATATAATATATAATATAAAATATAATATTATATTATATATTAGCCTTTATACTAAAAGGGGACGATGCTGTCTTCTCCTGAGAGAATATATTTAAAGTATTCTGGTTGTAAGGGGACAGAGGTGAATGTGCGCGTGTGTGTGTGTGTGTATATAACTCATACACGTGATTCAGAGTCAACATCCTCCTTTTCCTTGTCTTGTGAATGTCTAATTTGAAAATGCGAGGTTGTGCATCAGCCTTTTCTGCTCTGAGAGATCACGACACAACACAACACCACATGCTCATGTGTATGCGTACACACACACACACACACACACACACACACACACACACACACAGTGGCCTTAAATAAGGAATAGCAGAAGTCTCTCTCACTTCCCCTCTTCTATGGCCCAGAAATATACTGCAAAAACAAGTTATAGAAATGTCCACAGGACCTTCTGAATACCAGAGTCTGCAGTGTTAGCCTGCTAGAACAAAAAACTCAGCAGGAAGCCATAAATCTCCAGGGACAGACGCTCACCTTTAGGACTGCAGTTGCAGTGCAATCTAAGACCGTATCAGCGGTTATACATCTCTTATAATAAAAATCCAGCCATTTCATCCAACAATTCCATATCTTCTATCTTACCTTGGACACCTACATATTGTCAGCTTTGTTCAGTCAGATGTTATGAGACAACTAACCAATATGAAACTTCTTTGATCTGCTTCTAATTATATAAGTGGTGAAATACTGCAATTTCTACTGATTACACCATCCGGTTCAGATAGCATATTCACGCTCAGCAAAATTCTTAACTCACGACTGAAAAAAAACATAGCCTAGCCAGATAAATGTTGATTTCAGCTGATGCACACAGATAATAGATTCAGAATTTGGTGGCAAAAGCATTAATCCATGAACCCATCTTGCCTTATGTCAACAGTCCAGACTGGTGGAGATGGTTTAATGCTAAAATCAGTCATCACTTTAACACCACTGCTTACATGAGTATTGTTGCTGACCATGTGCCTCCATTCGTGTCCACTATTTACCGTCTTCTAATGATTACTACAGCATGACAATACACCATGTCACAAAGTAAAAGTCTTCACAAACTGATTTCATGAACATGGTGAATGAGTTTTTTTTTTTTTTAATCACATCAGATTTAAATCCAGGTGAACCCCTTCGGGATGTTGAAGAACGGGAGATGTACAGCATGAAAAATGTGCAATTTAAAATCATGTCAACATAAACCACAATCTCAAAATTTTTACAACACCTTTTGGAATCCACACCATGAAGAATTGAGGCTGTTTTGAGAGCAACTAATACCCAGAATTAGTACAGCGTTCTAATAAAGTGTTCGTTAAGTGTAATTCATCATGATATCAATATTATGTCATATCGCCCAGCTCTAAACTGAGATGAACCTGATAATGTCCAAACCTCACAGGAACATCTGTCAATCCACTGAAGTGTGATAGCCTGCTTGTCTCATTCCATAACACTGTCACACACACACCCACCCACCCATAAATTCCGGGCTGACGTGAGAAAAGGTCACATCTGTGCAATAAAATTGTAGCGAGAGAGAAACAACAACATGATGTATGATGATATATTGAGTCGGTGGGCAATGGGACAATCTCTTATCAACATTACAATATTGCGTTAAGAAAATATAAGATTATAACAGTGACGAAAACCACTGCTACTCAAACAAACAAGTGACTGGATGGGAAGGGAACTTTTTTATAGCTGTTAAGTGATAAAAGAAACTAACCCTCCTCATGGACATTCCACAACATTGAACTAAAAATGTTCTTTAATAAATGAAGCATTATAACTGTAGAGTATAAATGAATAATCTTCAGGATGGTGGTAATAGTAACTCTGCTCTGAGTCAGGCTGGATCACACTACCACAGGAGTTATGTTCTTGTGTCTCTATAGAGTCCCAATTTGCCAGAAAATACTTTTTTAGGAAGCCAGAGCAATGCCAAGCTACTTTTGGTCCCTTGAGCAAAAACCTTAACCCTCACTGCTCCAGGGGTCCTATATAATGGCTGACCCTGTGCTCTGACCGCAAGTTCCAACATTGGGATAGGCGAAGAAAGAATTTCACTGTGCTGCAATGTATGTGGCAAATAGAGTCTTCTTCTTCCAAATTAAAAGGAACAGGAATGCCTTCTTCCAGAATAAAGCACAATGTGACAGTCACTAGGGTTAGACACACACTTGGACAAAGAGTTTTTAAAAACACACACACACACACACACACACACAAAATACAGACAGCAAGAAAGAGACAGCAGGAAAGACATTAAGAAAGACAACAAGAAAAACAGATAGACAGACAGCAAGACAGCATGAAAGACAGCCAGGCAGACAGCAAGAAAGACAGTAAGAAAGACCAAGAGAAAGACAGCAAGAAATAATGACAGACAGACAGAAAGACAGACAGGCATACAGACAGACACACACCCATCTGTGAATGTCGAAACAATGTAGATTGCACGTAGCTCCAGCAGGACTTATATTGCAACTCCAGACTGTTTAGTCTAATCCTGGGGAGTGCATCACACCCACACAGTCAGTAATCACACAGCCAAAGGGTGGAGTGATGCAAACAGTAACACTCGCACACAGTCCAGTACAAACACAGCTTTTTAACCCTACGCCTGCTGATCAACCACACTACAGTTAAATCAGCTGTTCTGACAGAACACAGTGTACTCTAAAGCACCTTTACAGAGACCGTTTAATGCAGGGCTCCGTCCGGCTAATTCAATACACAATGTTACGATCACAGGTTTAGCATACCCATCTACAGATCTGTAGACTTTCCTGGGGAACATGACTATAAACTATAGTTTAAGTACCAGAAAACACCAGAGCTGGAAAAAGGTCAGCGAGAGCAGTGATGATTTACTACAATCAATGAAAAAGCTGAACCAGGATGATATCAACTTACATTAAAAGATCCCTTAGCTGACATTGTTCAATACATTAGGTAACTTATAACCGTAGTTTAATTTTAGCCCCTCATAGAACATCTATCGTTAAATAGACAGAGAAAGCTTGGAACTAAGTAGCAGAGATTGTTGTTGCCTCTGGCTAGTTCAGTTAGCCTTATTTGCTAATCTGTCAACAAATCTAATATGAAGCACTAGCACATGTAAATCAAACAACCGGTTTTTTCACACCGAGTTGTGTATTATTAAATGTAATTTTTTTTTGTTTAACTTGTTAGTTTTACATTTTAGTTACTACTATTGCTAAAACACTGCAACAAACTTTGCTATCATGTAACTACCATGTGTATTCTGATTTTTATTTTATTTTTAATGAAAAAAAAAAAAAGCAAGCTGAAAACTCTTAAAGCAGATCTGTCCTTACGGCAACATATAGCCTGTGACCTGACCATGTTAAAGGCACTCATTTTTGTAAAATTAATGACATTCAGTTGCTATCTTCAATTAAAAACAGGTAGAACCCGCAACACGAGGAAATGTTCTTCGGATTTAAAGAGAAATATTTTTACAGTGACGATCAGATTTTTCGACAAAAAATGCTTTGGGTTGTCTGTAGGAAGCTAGCTTTGAAGTCAGGTTAATGACGACAGAACAGGGAGAAGGTTTTACTAATGAAACATGCAAACACACTAAAACCATCTGAAGCATCGGTGATGAGGGAAAGTATTTGCATTAACATGCTTCTGTGAATGCACTTTATCAGCAATGTGCCGCTTCAAGCTCCATTTCCTGGCACATCTGATAGACCCGAATGTGGATTCTTATCATCGCTGTGCACTCGCACAGTTCAGAGATATATCCCTAATGTATCCTAATGAAGACGTATGACACGTATTCTAATGATGTATTAATGACATGCATCCTAATGATGCGAGTGCTGCATTAACTCATAAAATAAGCATTGACTAAAGCACATTTAATATAGTGATCAATGTAGTCAGCGAGTGAGGCATGTTTCTGGCCACAGTCCTGGCCCAAGTGATAAAAATGTGGAGAACCACTTACCACTATATTATACACACAGCAAAGACACGTTTCAAACAGAAAGAATGGATATGCTACACTGCTATTGTAACACACACACTCTTTTTCCGCACCACTGACAGTGCAAGCCCAGATGAGAGAGAACAAGACCAACAGACTGTGACACTGAAAAGGAAAAAAGCTCTGCAGCTCATGTTAAAACTAGCCCAGATTTTTTTTTCTTTTAAACCACAAAACTCTGCTCCAATCTCCAATCACAACATATCTTCAGCCAGTGGAATTGACCAGGCTCCTGCCTCAGACATGTGACTTATGGGATTGCGATATTTTCCCCTACAAGAAAAAATTCCCTGCTAAACACACTGCAGGATCTATATTTAACAAAAGCCGAGTCATGCAGGCTGGAGCAGGAAGCTGACTGCTCGCTTGTGTAGGAACTTGTCTCCCATAAACTCGTCACTTTTCTGGATGGGCACAACCACAGCACAGACCCACCTCAACCCCAGAACACACTTTACTACAGCTCTCCAAGGATTTGGTTGGATTTTATTTGTGGGTTTATAGCTTTAAATTCGTTTGTAGTTTTCAATAGACAGAATAAAAAACATTTTATTTTTGAAAGCAGCTTTTTCCCTCCTTCCCTGTTTACGTGTCTCATCTTATTATTAGAAGCCAAGCATGTGCTTTTTTTTGGGGTAAGAAATAGAATTTCTAAAGTCTATTCTCTGGTTTTAAGAGCTATACATATAGTTTTATAATTAAATTTGTCTTCATGTTCACAATAGGACAAATGACGCATTATTTTCTACATGAAAATGTTATACAAAGCCATCAGAAAGCAAAACAACAACAGAATTAACATTTTGTCTGTTCTATACAAATTAGGTATGTGCACGTGTTAAATCCAAGCAATTCCACTTAGATAAGTCCAAGACCAATTGTGTAGAGTATGTTTAGTTCCTATTTGCTGCACAAAAAAAAACGCAATAAAAACTATTTCCTCTTTCCCCGTTATATATTATTTCTCCTTAAATGTGTAAATTACAAACAAATTCATTGGCAATCATCATTGTACATATTCATTTAATTTTAACTTTATATTTTTATACTTATTCAAAGCTGCTTTGAGACAACGTCCATTTTAAAAAGCACTATTCAAATAAAACTGAATTAAACGTAATAACCTGTACAGCTAGCTGGTGTCGCTAATCTGCTGACAAAGCTAGTATAAAGCCAAGCACAAAATGTAAAGAAAACATATATATATATATATATATATATATATATATATATATATATATATATATATATATATTTATATATATTTATTATATACACACACACATGCCACTGTAATAGAAACAACTGTATCCCTGCTCCAATCACGTGGCAGCAGCACAATGTATAAAAAAATAAATAAAAAAATCATTGTTTTACCATCAATCATCAGAATGAGAGGAAAAAATGTGGCCTCCATGACTTTAATCGTGGCATGGTTGTTGGTGCCAAATGTGCTGGTTTGAGCATTTCAGAAACTGCTGATCTCCTGGGATTTTCACACACAACAGTCTCTACAGTTTACACAGAATGATGTGGAAAAATATTCTGTGTGCCGAGAGTCTGCAGTATAAAGAGGAGAATGACCAGACTGCTTTGAGCCGGGGGACTCAAATAAGCACTGTTTACAATAGTGGTGATCAGAAAAGCATCGCAGAACAGATCGAACCTTCAAGTAGACCAGGAGCCCACATCAGGTTCCTGTCTCTCAATACACACATAGGCCATAAAAACGTCTGCACAACTCTGGCAAAATGACATCATTTTTGTGATGTAAAAAATGTAACCAAGATAAACCAGAACTTTTTCCACCTTGTAAAATGTAAAAGGTAATGTATATAAATGAAGTTAAAAAAATATCAAAAAATCTTTAGGGAAAAGGAATAAACAAAAAACAATGAATAATAACTGAGACGTAGATGTGTGCACACCCCTAAACTAATACTTTGCTGAAGCATATTCTGAGTTTATACCCCTTAGACTTTTCATTAAGAGTTTTTCCAGCATCTTCACTTAATATTAATATTTTCACACTCTTTCTTGAGAAGCATTCCACATTCATCAAATTGTAAGGGCATCCTCTGCGCACAGCCCCAGGTTCACCCCAAATTTTTAGTTGAATTTAGGTCTGGGCTTTGGAAAGGTCATTTAAAAACATTGACATTTTATTGATTTAGTTAAGCTATTCTTTTGTTAATGATTTAGGTAAGCTTGGATGGTTTTTTTGGGGGAAAAAAGTTCTACCGTCATCCTTACCACATAATCCTAGACTAGGAGAGATTGCTGTGACATGCCGAGATTAATCAGTACTTGTCCGATATTCCTGAAGACTTAGTGTTCCATGGTACGGCTAATGTTTTGGAAGTTCTTCTATGTCTCTCTCTCCTGACCAATACAAGTGAGGTATCATGCATGCTTTGTAAGCACTTTGGGTATCATGGCCTCAGCAGTAGGATGGAAACAAGAAGAGGTGAAGAAAATCCGACAGAAACAGCTGATCTTTGTTGGGTGTTAATCAAAATAATTTCATTGACAATAGCTGTAGGATAATTAGAAGATCTGACAGGAGTCATCTTGCTTTCATATTTTTTTTACATCACAAAACTTGCCAGTTTAACAGGGGAATGTCCATTATTTCCATTGTGTGCACAGACACACACAGACACACAAAGACAAAGTCTACTGACATGCGAACTTAATCAAACTTGGAATTATCACCAAATATGCTGAAATCCTCACAGCCATGCAGCATCTCACTCCAGGAAGTTAACGTCTAAGTGTGAGCTGAAATACAGGCAGCTTGTTTAGGTCAGGACCTGATTCTTTCCACAGAGAGAAGACACATCTTAACTACTTGTGCATGCTAGAGCTGTATTCTGTTACCTCTTCTTCCACAGAAATCCGAGCTGTCTGAAAACCCAGAGAACTATGTAACGATTAGCCAAAAGTAACAACGAAATGTTTTCACGTTAAGCTTTCACGCATCATCAATTTAACTTCAGCTAAATCATTCAGCTATATTAATCCCAAATTAGTTTTATCTAACTGCAAATCTCCCAAAGGGGAAAAAAAACAGGCATTTGTGTAAACAGATTCAAGCTCCAGATCCTTAATAAATCCTAAATATCATATGATAATCAATCATTAAACCATGAGTCCATGTTTATTATATTGTGTAATATTTAACATTGATCTCTTGTATCAAGGAGCTCTACACTAGCTGAATACCATACTGACATACTGACTGGTCCATGCATGTTAGATACAACTTTCTTGTCATTACAAAGTACAGATACATAGCAACGAAATGCCGTTTAGCATCTACCAGAAGTGCAAATAGTAGAAATTGTGCACATGAACAAGTGCAGATAAATATGTACATAGGCTATGTCAGTGTGTACATCAATACATAGGCTATGTCAGTGTGTACATCAATACATAGGCTATGTCAGTGTGTACATCAATACATAGGCTATGTCAGTGTGTACATCAATACATAGGCTATGTCAGTTTGTTGCTACGTCTGTCTCAAATGTCCGTCTCAAAATGAAAACTGAAAAACAAGGAAACAGCTTTCTATGCTATTTGTGTCTCTTTTTTACACTAAAATAGCAAATACATTTTTAAATTAAAATGATCATTTAATAATAAACAAATAAGTGATTCCTTTTGTAAAATGTCACCTCTGGGTTCACCACAAAATATTTTTTTTTAAAAATCTAATATTCTTCAATTCCAACGCGAAAAATGCTGACTGCAATACATTTCAGCTTGAACAAAATCGTTCGAAGTCAGCACTTCTACAAGATGTTTACTCTGGAACCTTATTCTGTTTTCATGAAAACATGCTAAAAGGAATTAGCATACCTACAAATAAATTTCGGTTGATTGAAAAGTTTTAAATTACAGCACCTGGGAAATCCTACAGATTTTTCAGCCACCTTGTCGTCCTGCTTCGTCATTGCCGTCTTGCTGCTTTTAAAAAGCACGTAGTGATCGATATCAGCAGCGTAGCGGGCTTTAACGGCGATCTTTAATCTAGCCAGCAACTGCTGAAACATTTAAACCCTAAATCAATATGAAATAAAGAAGAAAAACAAACAAATGAGAAACTGGAGAGCTTTCAACAACGCTACAGATTTTTTTGTTTTCATTTGAGGTCAATTTTTATCCAAAAAAACATGTTATCTGAAACCATGCTAGCATTTTTTGAGGTCAAAGTTCAATTTAGACTATTTCTACACCGTGTTCAAATCTCCCTGCGCCACTTTTCTTTCATTTCAGTACATTGTTTTACAGTAGGTATTCATTTAGGAGTTATTGTCCTTCATATCTTGTTCTTGTTATACACATATGCTTTAACGATATAACCAAGTGGCTACAATAACAGTAACGTGTTGATTATCATATAATTGCTCATATGATCGAATAAGTCCACATGTATCTCTGAGGCAGTTTAAGCCCCAAGGTTAAGACACAGTTAAACAGCAAGGCTTTCCTGAATGCTTCAAATCCTGGACAGATTTGAACATCTGAGGAAGATATGTTTTGCTTTTGTGGCTGGTTGGCACTCATTAAACCTATTCTCTTCCAGTAAAGAGAAAAACATTGGAGCCAAAAGAACTCTATGGAGGAGGCAGAATGCAGTTTGTTGGAGCAAACCACAAAACAAACAGTACCTGGAGTGTGTGTCATGACAGGCACAAGCACCTGGACAATACTCAATCTCTCAATGGCAGAAATCCATCAATTCTACACATTTCATCTTTTGCATTTGTCAGCGGTGGAACCGCGCTGCTGAAGCTACGAAAAATAAATGACGAGGTATTATAAAAGTATCTGTGATCTCCAGCGTGGAAAAAATAATAATAAGACCCCAGTATGTTGATGTACGTATTGAACTCATCAATGGTGGTGATCTACAACGTGGAGTGTTTTACTGACCGGATGCTGTGATATTCTAGATCAGCAAACAATGTGAATGGAAATGCTGGGTCATATTTCACCGACTCCTTCATAAACATTCAAGTACTGACTCCCAAAAGCCCCCACCAAACACACACATAGGTTTGGTGTCCAGTCCACCTGCATAGCCTATCAGGTATCTCTTTTCAGCTTTTAAACATACATCACTCACACTCCAGGCCAACAGAACAGAAAGTGTTATAATGTTAGAGTGCATAGGTGTCTATTTCCTGACTGAAAGTAATACAATAGTCAAGGTGTTGGAACAGCGGCAGCACTGATACTCCTGCACCTCACAGAGCTGCAGACAAAACTGTTTCCAGGCCTAATACCGTTAAGACAGCCTTCTGTTTTTTATCTTGCACTTTACGTCAATAGGTTATTATTTTGTTTTCTTTTACTCTTTAGCCCTAGTTCTGTTGTTGTCTGGAACGTTGTTTCATTTCAGTGTGTACTGCATCAGCTATATATGGTCAAAAAGACAAAAGAAGCCTACTGAAGACCACAAAAAAAAAAAAAACCCATACCAACTGACCTCACTTGCAACATAATGGGTTTCCTGCCTGAATAACAAGAAACCAGACAGAACTGTCACACTGAACGCAAGAAAAGGTTTCAATTTTTTTTTTTTTGTTTGCTTGTTGCAGAGTTTTAGCATAAATTCTAGATCCTTAAGAAGCATGGCAAATAGAGAACATGAAGCGCAAGCCTTACACACTTCTTTCCGTTCAGACCTGCAACATGACGGAATAAAAATAAAAGCACTTGAGGAGAGTAAGTAGTGTTAAGAGATGTCAAACACTGGTTCTGAAAGCTGTATAATATATTATTGAAAAAAATGTGCAAGATATCCGTTACAGCCCTTCTCCTTTATAGTTAAGCCATTACTTGTCAAGTAATCCACATGAATAATCGCCTATTAAAATATTTATTTTTTGCAGTCATATTAAGCATGAAAAGCTTTTACATGATATCAGAACTGCATGACCAGCACTGACATCTGTACAGTAAGCAAGTCTACTTTCGGGGAGATTTTGCTGCCAAATTATGTGGAACATCACAAACATGATAGCAGCATTCACTCAATCACAGATTCCCAACAATGCTCCTGAAGAAACTCCTTTCCGACAGTTTCTTTTTTTAGTGTTTGACCTGCTCTGACCCACTCATTTCAACATAGCAAGGGCTGTTCGTTAGCTGGAGGAGTTGAATCGGGTGTTAAAAGCAGGAAAAAATGTGCAGGACGTGAGGTTCTCCATGTCCAGAGATTGAAATCTTAAGACAAGTCGTACGATGTGTGTAATATTGGTGTCGTGTAATAAATAAAATCATTGAATCAGATCAGGAAACGTGTCGCATCTAAGCTGATACAAGTCCAGTGTGTAAGATAGAGATAAATGATATCAGATAGATGCATGTATATAGAACTATGCAAGGTTAATGGATATGTTCATATATGACCCATTTTGTAAAAAAGGTTTGGCCTGCAGTGTCAAGAGCTTCATCATCCACCGTTGAAACTTTTGTGCCTAATTACAGATGCTTCCTCAAACCTGGGGAAGCTCTGAAGAAGGACTGGTTAACTCAATGGAGTATATGACAAAGTTAAAGCAATACTAAATATCACATTAGAAGGAGTTCAACTAGGAGTTACAGCTGTTGAGATTTTATGGGGTGTGTATAAATGCCTATTTCCTTTCGGTCCCAGTTTTTTTTTTTTTGGTCCTGGAGCAGGCTATAAGCATAGTGGGCCTCAAGTTAAGTTGTCTTTGTCACATATACATTACTGTACAGTGAAATTCTTTCTTCACATATCACATCCTTGGGGGGTCAGAGAGTAGGGTCAGCCGTGATGCAGTGCCCCTGGACTAGGATGGGTTGAGGGCCTTGCTCAAGGCCCCAACAGTGGCAGTTTGGTGGTGCTGGGGCTCAAACTCTGATCTTTCAACCACTTGCAACCACCACCCAAACACAGCTTTTTCTTCATCTTCTTTTTTAGAACACACACACATACATCTAACATATACACCACACACACACACTGTCAGCTGATGCTTTCATCTCAGCAGGAATAAAGAGTGAATTAATGATGTGTGGAAACGTTAGTGATCACTCCGATGTCACAATGTGTGGCTAGTGATGCTGTTGGAACCGCTTCATAAGAGTCAGTGTTGAAACGAGGCATTGATAAGTGTTGATAAGTGCAAACGCATAATGACAAACAGTACAAAACCCCATACTGCAATAAACACTCATAAATAAAAGGGTCAGACTGTACTTTTCCCTCTTTGCTATAGGGTGTTATCAAGGGTGTGTGTGGTGTAACTTTAATATGCACCTTTCAGCTGGAAATGTGAACATAGTATAGCTTTAAACTGAATTTAAGGTACATAATTACACCTCTGATATACCATTAAAGCTTCCATTAAAGGTGCATGTTGTAGCTGGGAAAGTGCACGTATCCTTAATTAGTTTGGAGTAAAGTGGTCATTGAGGTCAAATTATGTGCTTTAAATTAAAGTTTCCCAAAACTCTGATGGACCTAGTGAGTCATGATGAAAGTACAGTTTGGGGGGTGGGGTTGAGTTAGTGATGTTACCTTGAACACTTCGGAGAAGAAACCTGAGCCGATCTTCTCGCAGACGAAGTCGTCAATGCGCGCCAGGCTGGACACGGCGCTGCGCAGAGCGCGGTACGAGGAGGGCCGAAGCCTCTGCGGCCCGTGCGTTCCTTCCGCTTCCGGCTCCGTGCGCTCCATCCCGCCGCTCATCTCACTCACACACTTCGGGACACACAGCCAGTGTTTACATTTCCCTCTGCTCGCCCAGCTAGCTACGCAGACAGTCGGGCCCTGGCACAAATGCAGGTTACGGACATGCACCGATAGCCTAGGGCATTAATTCCGGTCAGATATGCGTCTCTGGGTTTCTGAGAGGAGGAGGAGAGGACGGACACACCGACCGCACGCGCAGGCAGGCAGAGTTAATCCGGCGCTGTTTGCTCGCTTGATAGATCAACTTGCAGGATGTTTATAAATTTGCACGCCTCCTCCAAACATCCACAAGACGCTGTGCAAAAGATTCAGGCCAACCTTCTGAGTTGTCACATACTCCAGACCGGGGCTACACTTCATTTATTCCTCACTGCACCGATATTTTGAAGCCGGGAAGGGGGGGGCAGCATACACCACTGCAAAACAGAGAAGTTCACTGCAGATTTTTTTTTAAAGCAGCCAGTAAACGCAAGCATGCACACACACAGACACACACCACATCTGCCCTCTTTTAGACTCGTGCACGCACGACTTGCAGTTTCTAATCGCTAATGCGTCACGTTCACTGAGGTTCATTTCAGCCTCAATGGGTCTGTTTTATTTTAACAAAATGGACTTTTTTTCCCCCCTCAGCTCGGAATGTGTGGGGGTAAACAGAGCACGTAGACGCCGCTACAGCCCCGACCGCACGCGCACCAAAAAAATAAATGAATTATGCATGAGGTTTAGTGAACGGGGCGCGAGCTGCTCCAGTGACTCCGAGCCCGGCTACGAATAATATCCTACTACATAATAAATTGCACTGGTGTGGCTTACAAACGTAAAGACCGCAGGAGATAAACGCTCGGTTTTTTTTTTTTTTTTACCTTTCCGCAGTTCCCCTCTCTGTGTCCTTCCTGTGTGGAGGGAGGAGGGGGGGGTGCAGGGGAAAAACTCTTACAAGGTTACCGCGGTGTTTTTTTATCTCTTTACCTCGCGCTAGGTACTCCAGCAGCTTTCACGCGCACCATCCGCTCGCGCTCTGTGCGAATAACAGCAGGAAATGAGTGTGAAGTACCGGTGAGATCTGATTGGCCAAGAGTGCAGCCGGGGTGGGTGTGGCCAAAGCACACACTACACCTTTACCTGCTGGAAAAGCGCGGCAAAAGCTAGAAGTTGTGGCCTATAGACTACTGTGGAGTGTAATAGTATAATATTTTATTTACTACTGTTTATAGTGTACTGTTTATTAAAGTAGAATATAGATATAGAATATAGATTAGTGAATAAACTTTAATAAACTTTAATAAGCTTAAATCCACAACTGTGTTTCACATCTGCACTACTACGTTTAATTTAACTTATTATATATTTGTACACACACACACACACACATATATATATATATGTATGTGTGTGTGTGTGTGTATAATTTTACATATAATTTTAAGTTGCTGTAACACAAGAATTTCCCTCATTGGATCAATAAAGTATCCATCTGTCTGTCTGTCTGTCTGTCTGTCTGTCTGTCTGTCTATCTATCTATCTATCTATCTATCTATCTATCTATCTATCTATCTATCTATCTATCTATCTATCTATCTATACAGGCTAGTAAAGGTGATGCACCCATAGTACACTTTGGTGTTGTAAAGAAGTGTACAAAAGAATTGTAATTCTAGACAGAGGACATGATTTCTTTAACCACTGTATAAAATGCTGGTTAAATGGTATCAGTATGAATCACTGACAGATATGTTCATTTTTGTTGATCAGACGGAATTCATTCATCTTTGCTAAGCGCTCTGTACTGGTCAGGGTTGCGGGCAGATCTGGAGTGTATATCAGGAACAAACTCTGGACTGGATGTCAGTTTATTGAAGGACACTACACACATACACACTCAATTTAGAATAACCAATCTATCTACCAGTATGCTTTTATGGGGGTGGGGGAACTAGAGGACTGTGAGGAAACCTACACAAGGAAGGAGGAAAGCCTCCTCAAATAAATAAATAAATAAATAAATCTTATAAATGCTAAACAAAAACTTCCACCTGACGTTTCAGGTAAACCTACCTTAGACCAGCTTATTGGCTCTTTTATCAGTGAAATCTATTATAAAAGTTTCTTTACATGTCTACACTATTACTAAAGTGGTCCATCTCTTGATACATATAAGTACTATCCTGAGGGATCAACACTTAGCAGATCTTAATTGAGTGGTGGATCATTCTGACATGATAATGGATGTGGTATATCATAGGGGATGCACATAAACTGTTCACCAAAAAATTACCAGTCTACTGCAGTGCTGTGGTCAGAAATCACCGATCAGCAGGGGAAGATTTATATCAAAAACATGAACTGTACACCTAGTTAGGCCAACAAACGAGACGTGTTTAATAAATGAATCAGTCAGTGTATCCTTATTGTGCCATAGCAGTATTAAACACCCATTACCATGTCAGTGAAATACTGTGCTGAAAATAATCCACTATCCAAATAATAGCTGGACACCAGTGGGGGGGTCGGGGCTAACATGTCATAGTACATGTTAATTAGGGAAGTTGTAGCCCAGTGGTGAGGGTGTTGGACTATTGATTGGAAGGGTTGTGAGTCTGAATCCTAAAACCACCAAGCTGCTGCTACTGGGCCCTTAATTGCTGAGCTGCATAAATGAGCTAAATGTAAGTTGCTCTGGATAAGGGTGTCTGGCAAATGCTGTAAATATTAACACACAGGATAAAAGCACTAATTGTAGCCTAACCGTGACAAACTGGTTTAGATTAGACTGAATTCAAGACTATTATTATTATCCCTACATGATCTGCCACCATCATGCCACAGTGTATTCAGTAATTTTTTAAATTATTATGGAGTATTATGTATATAATTATGTTTTATGTTGCCTAGTATTATTAAAATAAAAGAAAAAAATATCCGTAATAAGTGTTCACAAGCTCTTCATTTTAATATTTATATACCATCGTTGCTGCTGTCATAGATAAGATGGTTGCAGATGAATCTTCTTCAGCCCCAAATGGACACTTTTACTCAGCTTGTGACTTTAAACCCTGCTGTATGCCAGCATATCTGAGAGAGTAGAGTGCATTGACGGATTAGTTAATAGTGTACTGCTATATATCACCTCATGTCCACATTCCTGAGATTATAACACAGCATTGCAATACTTTGGCCTCGGTATATTGCTCAATGTCATCATACAAAGTGCACACGGATAAGCAGTATCTCCCTGTAACGTGCCATGACCACAATATATTATTAATCGTCTGCTTTGTTGGCATGCTTATTCATGGCTTGGTAGCTTATAAAAGCAACGTGAGAAACATAATGCCAGGCTGACACCATTGTGTGGACTAAGCAATCAAGTATAAATTATTAAAGAATACTGTTCACTTATTCACCGGCTCTGAAATAGTTGCTATTTTGGAGACCTGTCAGAATGGAGAGTGGCTCCAAAAGCATACTGGTTATCTTTCAGATAAAGAAAATTTTGTTTGACTTTTCATATCGATGCAGTGTTTCGACCAAAATGTTCAGAATGCTGTCAACGAAGCAATAAAATAACAAAAAAAAGTTAGATGACTCACTTCTGCAATATCAGGAGTGCAAGAGAATATTGCGAAAGCAATTAGCAAACCACATATTGTGCAGTTCTAAAACTGCTAACTGACATATAATATTTTGGCAATGTACAAAACAATTTAGAATCTAAAGAGGGGAAGTTAAGATACAAAACCACAACCAACTGCCGGATGAAGATGCCAGTTAAATGGAGTGTGTCTTTGCCATCTTATTATAACGAGATTGAGGCAAATTCTCAGAGCTCATTAAAATCCTCCTCTAGGTGTTAAGAACTGCAGGTTTCACTGGCAAGGTTTATGCAGTTGATGTGACATTTATAAATATGCATCTAAGCAGTGAATAGTTTGTATCAAAGAAATATGTGAAGTTATAAGTGGAAGTGGAAAGTGTGTACTCGCAGGTGTAAGTGTTTTCTCTTAAAGCTCCCCAGCTGTCTCAGACACTTGAGGCTTCCCGTGGGATTGTGGGAGTGAAGATGAGCACCTGCAGACTGCTGGTCCCAGCTGGATGTGTTGTTTCGCCCCGGAACAAAGCGCGTGTGCTGAGTGTGTGCTAACACTCATACTGACACAAACATGCATTTGTCTTATATCCTTGCATCTAGGCCATGTATCTATGATTTATAACATGCATCATAGCACTAAAGCTAAACTAACATCATGTGTCTGTGGACATCGGCTGCCGAAACACACGATACGATGCATTTATGTTATTTTTGTAGTTGTTCTTTTGATTTTTAGAATTATTTTACTAATCAGAACTATCATTCTTTGTGCAAGAATTAATTATTAGGCTTTAAAATATTTCAGCATTTTGCAAAGTGCGATTTGGAGGCTCTCATATGCCAGGATGGAACTGTTTAATTACCAAACCTAAACTGGGTTAAAAGAAGGGAAATATTACATATTTCAGGGCAAGGTTATTTCAGAACCCGGACCGAGAAATACTGGCATAGAGACAAAGAAAGAGGAGTAAAGGGAGAGCTATCTATTTTGGCACATCATTGCACATTGATAACATTTATCTACAAGATCAATTTAAATTATTTCTGATAGAGAGTGCATGCCATATATACAAAATATATTTATTTGTTTTGATGTTGGTGAGAGAGAGAGAGAGAGAGAGATGGAGACAGACAGACAGACATGCAGAGAGAGAGAGAGAGAGAGAGAGAGAGAGAGAGAGAGATGGAGACAGACAGACATGCAGAGAGAGAGAGAGAGAGAGAGAGAGAGAGGCAGAGAGAGAGAGAGATGGAGACAGACATGCAGAGAGCGAGAGAGAGTGAGAGAATGAGAGAGAGAGATGTAGACAGACAGACAGACAGACATGCAGACAGAAAGAGAGAGAGAGAGCTGTACATGCTTCTAAAATCTCTCATACAACTTCAATAGGGTTGCTTTCAGGTTTTCAGATTCATTAATTCTTATCTAACCATTTAGTAAACCATTATGGATGAAAATGTGTGCGAGACCACTCCCATAAAGTTAGAAATACTTCATCATAGGAAAAAACATTGTATTGATTTGCAGTGACTTTTCTCCCCAAGGACAAGTGTGGCTAAAACATGAAGGCAAAAATAAACAGGTCCTTTGGCACATGGCCTTACCTGGGTTTACCTATTTGGTCTAAAACTTCAGTAAAAAAGCAAAGAAATTCAGATGGGTCAGAGTAAATCTCATTTTTAATTGGATGACTGAAGAAGGCCACTGACACAGAAACACGCGTAAAGCACACAGGAGAGATGAAGCCTTGTTGCCACCTGCTGTTTATAATCAGCATTACAGCTTTCTTTCAGTCAATGTTTTCAAAACAGCCATATTCACTACAAACAAACACAATTCCTAACTTTACAAAATAATATTTCAGGACTAAAGTCCTGCTCATTGTGCTGAATCGAACACGTGCGTAACAGGAGAATAAACATGACTGCACTGGACTGATACATGACGAGTTATAACTGATACAATACCACTGTGGTCAGTAATGCACATGAAGTTAATCAACAATCCCATGATCATCATTCAATATCCTGCTATCAGTGTAAGGTTTATTGCACTGCTCATAGGACCATGCGCGCAAACCTGCCCTTCGCGTGTTGCATGCTGGGAATTAAAAGAGTGCAGGCTCGGACTTTTTCTGGCTTCGGAGTATATAAGTATAAACCTCTATACATATAGTGCATGTATATATATTTACAATGGGTTTAACAGCAGGAGAGCGGATTTTGCAGTGCATCTTCCGTGCAGTGTCCGGCTTTTTCTGCGCGCTTTTTGTTTTGGTGTCGCCGCGACGCAAAGCCGAAAAAGTGGCACCGGTCACCGAGCCGCTGCTCCTCATCCCCGCCGTGCAGCTGGCCGACAAAATCCGCCGCAGACAGGTCAGTATTTCCGCTCACACTCCTCACGTCACCACAGAGAACTTCTGTAACTTTCTCCAAGTAGTGTCCTGTTGGTTAACATGACCCAGTCACGGAAGAAGAGGTGAGTACTGGGAGGTGTAGTTTATTATAGTGGACAGGGCAGTGCTGTGCAGTAAGACTACACACACAATCTACTGCAAATCAAATCAGGTTAATCAAATATAAAGATAAACGAATTGAAATTGCTCTTGATCTGTCCTGGACCTGACAGGGAAAATCCATCCTGAGCGACTTGCATGTTCCTAGGTTTATTTGCAAAATGAACTTCTAAATGGACTTTTTGTAGTTTAAACTTCTGTCATCAATATAGTTTCACTTTACATAATTGTGTACTACCTTATACATACAGCATCGTATGCAGCAGCGCTTTAGTCCTTTAGTCTAAAGCTCTCTCACTTCAACGTCTGTGGATCAAATGGATCAGGGCCAAAACTTCAACTTTAATGGTAATAGCACTGCCAACACTATCACGCTTGTGATGTCTCTACTAGCAACACGTCACGCTTGTGATGTCTCTACTAGCAACACGTCACGCTTGTGATGTCTCCACTAGCAACACGTCACGTTTGTGATGTCTCCACTAGCAACACGTCACGTTTGTGATGTCTCCACTAGCAACACGTCACGCTTGTGATGTCTCCACTAGCAACACGTCACGTTTGTGATGTCTCCACTAGCAACACGTCACGTTTGTGATGTCTCCACTAGCAACACGTCACGTTTGTGATGTCTCCACTAGCAACACGTCACGTTTGTGATGTCTCTACTAGCAACACGTCACGCTTGTAATGTCTCCACTAGCAACACGTCACGCTTGTGATGTCTCCACTAGCAACACGTCACGTTTGTGATGTCTCCACTAGCAACACGTCACGCTTGTGATGTCTCCACTAGCAACACGTCACGCTTGTGATGTCTCCACTAGCAACACGTCACGTTTGTGATGTCTCCACTAGCAACACGTCACGCTTGTGATGTCTCCACTAGCAACACGTCACGTTTGTCATCTTGCTGTGCCGTAACCCAGCACCTCAGTGTCGTATAGCTGCTTTGCATTCAAGAGTTTGAGTCTGACCTTTATGTTCGCTTCGCAGGGCTTCTCATTCATATGACCTTGAATGTCCTTAGAAAAGGGTGAATGAGAAGAGAAACTTGTACTCTATTCTCTGGTGATAAAACATCTCAGTAATAACTGCTGTATCAACGTTTTTTCTTTACCCTATTAACTGCCATTGTTATCGCACCCTCAGGGTCCCCCAGCGATAGATATCTTACTGAAATGACAAAAATACATAACCAACCAACACATTACCAGCAGCAGCATCAATACATAACAAAACACAGATAGGTCAATATATACATATGTGCTTTAGGGTGGAGTAAAATAATTGTTCCAGGATCTCATCTAAGGTTTAATTATTTAAGCCTCTTCGGATGGCTTTGGGAGGTCGACTTCTTGCTATCTGTAGCCTACATTTACATTTCTGGTATTTGGCAGACGCTCTTATCTAGAGCGAGGTACAAGAGAGCTTTGAAGGTAGCCTTGTGTACTGAACTGCTGTATCGTCTTGTGTGTTGTGCCATGCTTTTTGTCATATTCTTGAAGGCCCAATGCATCATCACTCTATGGATGGGATGCTGAAACTGGTGAAATGTGCAAATATTCACTACATGATCCATTGTCTGCAAGTGCTGTATGGTCATGGTTAAGTATCTTCAGGGGTCAGTGCTTTTTTTTTTTTACTTCTTTAATTTGCTTATTTGCTTTCCTTTTCTTCATTAGAGACATTCATTTTCAATTTTAAGTGTCTGATATCTAATCATACATATTATGTATAGTTTATGGTGTACATGATATATTCGCTCACCTCTACATGCAAGTTCACTGCTTTGGAGTGATTTAGAATGATTTCTCTGTAACCAGACACTGATATTCACGTACATTGCACTGACACTGGAAGCGTGATTATTTTTCACACCCAAACACACAGATGATCCAGTTTTTCCTGAATACAGGTATCAAGTGTAGAGGTGGTTCAGGCCTATATAGACAGGATCCAGCAGGTGAACCCTCTCTTGAATGCTGTGGTTAAGGACAGGTGAGTCCCCTCCTTTACAACATTATGTAAACAATGTTTAGACGCAACCCGCAATATTCATACACGATCTAAGCTTCACATGATGCAACACATACATACACACACATACACACACCTCTTTGCTGTAAAGTCATAGCTAACCAAGCAGCACATTGTTGTGTCATGTGTTTATTAAAGGCTTGACCAAACTACACTCACATTTACATTTGCATAGAGCTTTATTTACATTCATTTAAATGATGTTTCCAGGTTTCAAATCACTGCCAGGATTTCAAGCAGCCTCTAGGGAAAAGCTTTGAACTACCTTCAATAATTCCTTTTTTCCCCTTTTTCATAGCCGAAACCCTGCTATGATATAAATGTTTAAAAATCAGATTTTTAATCTTTCAGTTTTTTTATGTAAAATTTACAATTCTTAATGAGTTGGTAGTGCATTTATTTCATGTATTTTGTTTACTGTATAAAGATATATTTTATTTATGTTCCAGGGCTAGAATAATAGTTGTAGATGAATATCATTTTTTGTGGGTTTTTTTTGCATTGCACACTGCATTACATGGGGAATAGCACAAACATAGCACAAGAATTGTTTACTTTAATTTTGCATACAAAACTAGCATGTCTTCCTTTTTTCCTTATATAAGATTGTTTTTTTTGACCACAGTACTTGTATAAATCTCGTTCCCTTCACCTGCTCTAATATTTCTCAGATTTTCGGCAGCTTTGGCAGAAGCAGCTCACGCAGACAGGCTGATAGAGGAGGAGACCGGGGGAGAGGAGGCTCTAGCAGACAAAATTCCTCTGCTAGGAGTCCCTTTATCTGTCAAAGAGTGTTTTTTCTTGCAGGGTAAACCACTTGTTAATACAGTGTCACTCTAGACCAGCAGTATTCAAAAATATGTGAAGGTCAAGCTAAATAAAACTGCATTTAGCTTGTGATTCTCATTATTACTGATTAGTTTATGGATATAAGCCTTCTTCTTCTTCATGTGTGTGTTTCAGGTATGCCCTGCTCCACAGGCATGATCTCTCGTGCTGGCTTTGTTGCCAGTACAGACGCCCCTGCTGTGGCCCTGTTGAAGAGAGCTGGAGCCATCCCTCTAGGAGTGACCAACACTAGTGAGCTGTGTATGTGGCTGGAATCGAACAATCACCTGTATGGCATCACCAATAACCCCTACGACACGACCAGGATATGTGGAGGAAGCTCAGGTAGGCCAGCAATGCTTAAGGCACAGTGTATCAATATGGACAAATCACTGCTATTATCAGTTCAGAGAGACTGTGATGTGATTGATTATCACTCTGAACAAAAGCATAGGGGTAATGTGTGTGTGTGTGTTTCTCCTCTATTCCTCCCCCTGTAGGTGGAGAGGGCAGTATTCTGGGCAGTGCGGGCTCCGTAATTGGGATTGGCTCGGATATTGGAGGAAGCATTCGCATGCCCTGTTTCTTTAATGGCATATTTGGACACAAAGGGACTCCAGGTGTGTGCCTGCATATGTGAGACAGTTGTTCAGATTCTGTGCGTGTATGTGTTTTTGAGGTACATGATTTAACTGTGTGTTCTACCAAGAATACTTTTAGTGTCTGCCTAAGAATTGCATGGGATGCATTAAGAGGTGTATGGAGTGTGAATATGTGTGTGTGTGTGTGTGTTTTATTACCTTGCACACGCTCTTACACAATTATACATTACTTTACAATTCTAGAACTCAACTTTATGATAGTTAGGCTTGAATTATTGTGTGCCTGTGTGTTTGCTGCAGGAATCGTCTCTAATGATGGCCAGTTCCCTCCTAGCTCTGGGATTCAGGATGGCCTTCTGAGTACAGGCCCAATGTGTCGCTATGCTGAAGACCTGCTGCCTATGCTGAAGATCATGGCTGGAGCAAATGCAGACAAGTAAACACACATATACTACATTACAACGACTGGAAAATCAATTTTCATATTAAAGAGATAATTTGTTAGAACTATATACACTGATTAGGGATAACATTATGACCACCTGCCTAATATTGTGCCCCCCTTTTGCTGCCAAAACAGCCCTGACCTGTCGAGGCATGGACTCCTCTAGATCTGTGAAGGTGTGCTGTGGAATCTGGCACCAAGATGTTAGCAGCAGATCCTTTATGTCCTGTAAGTTGCGAGCTGGGGTCTCAATGGGCTTAACCCCTCACAACTTATAGGACTTAAAGGATACTTTTGATAGATACTGACCACTGCAGACCGGGAACACCCCACAAGAGCTGCAGTGTTGGAGATGCTCTGATCCAGTCGTCTAGCCATCACAATTTGGCCCTTCATCAAACTCACTCAAATCCTTACTCTTGTCCATTTTTCCTGCTTCTAACACATCAACTTTGAGGATAAAATGTTCACTTGCTGCCTAATATATATCCCACCCACTAACAGGTGCCATGATGAGGAGATACTCAGTGTTATTCACTTCACCTCTCAGTGCTCATAATGTTATGGCTGATCAGTGTATATGGGGTTGCCTTATCCACGTTTGTAGTCCAGTCTATAATAGGACAAATGTGTGTAACTGCCTGTTACAAGACAAACATGTGGAGACATCTAAATCAGTCAATTAGGCATATGTGATACTTTTTAGGGGGTGGCTAATCAGCTGTAGTCATAAGACATGAAACATGTAGTGGATGATCAAAAGGAAAATTGTGTACATTTTACTTTTGGCAGAACTGTATTTCTTTAAATAGTGGCAGTCCACTGCATGCTAAAATAGTGCCCTCATGTATCTCCACAGACTATCGCTGTCCTCTGAGGTGGACCTGAAGAAGCTGCGTTTCTTCTCAGTAGTAGATGATTGTGGATCTCTGTGGACATCTCCTGTGGACAAACAGCTTGTTGACGCACAGAGAAAGGTGGGACACCAGGCAGTGTCTTAATATTCTGTAGCATATTACACCGGATGAAAAAAATGCCAGAGCCTTTGTGTGCTTTTGTTTGTTATTGGTTTTTGCAGGTGATTCAGCGACTAGAGACAGATTTAGGAGTCAAAGTTAAGGAAATGAGCTTTCCACAGCTCAAGCACTCCTGCAAGATCTGGGTAACGTGCATGGCCCTTCCAGATAAAGATGGCAAGGTTTGTTTCTGAATGCTTTAATAGTACAGCTAGCATTATTTTATTTTAAACATACATATATATATATATATATATGTATCACGAATACTGAGGGAAGGATGATTGAGGGGACATTTTGGCAAAAACAAAACATGTGTTTGTGTGTGTGTGTTCCAGCCACCACAGTCTTTTGCAGAGCTGCTGGCAGATGGAGGCTCGACCAAGTGGCCGGTTTGGGAACTGATCAAGTGGATTTTTGGGAAATCTGACCACACCCTACCTTCCATTGGTAATGCACAATATTAAATCACCACACACTCAGGCATTATAAAGAATAGGCCCTTGTAGTAATCCGCTCCTTAATATTCAGGTCTGGCTCTTATGAACAGCAAACCATCACCGTTCTACCTCAAGCAGAAGGAGGCACTGCAGCATGATATGGACAAGGTGTTGGGGACGGACGGTGTGCTGCTGTACCCCTCTCATCCTCTCCTGGCCCCCAAACACCATCATCCATTATTCCCGATATATAACTTCTCTTACACAGGTGATTACATATGATCCAAGGAAACATATTTTCCTCACACACATAACTGATTCATGATTTGTCGCTTGCTTGTTCGCAGGGATCTTCAATGTACTGGGCCTACCTGTTACCCAGTGTCCTTTGGGGCTGAGTGAGGAGGGTTTGCCCCTCGGTGTGCAGGTGGTGGGTGGAAAGCTGCAGGACCGTCTAACACTGGCAGTAGCTCTGTATCTGGAGAAAGCTTTTGGAGGATGGAGAGACCCAGGAGCCACCTGAGAAACGGTGGAGCCATGCTGCTTTCATTAGGAATGATGAAACATGAACAACGAACCTGAATTTTCCATGTTTACTAAACGTTAATAAATCACTCTGAGCTCATTGTACTTCTTGCTAATTATTTGCTTTAGAGCTATATCACGTAAATGCTGTTAAATTATTATCGTTCATCATCTAAGGTGTGAAAATAAGCACTAAACTGAAATAAAAACTCTGTTGTGTCTAAGGGGAGAGCAAAAAAAAAGTGAAAGGGCAGTGGTATTAACTGCCAATAGAGCATCATAATTCATTTAGTGACCACACACTGGTCCTGGCAGTTAGAAAGAGTGAATCATTTCAATTGAACTGTTAACTAAAACATTTCTCATTTTAATTTATTTTATCATTTCTATTAATTAAAGATGCATAGATGAGTGATGTAGATCAGTCCTTCTTCTTTGGTCTATGTGACTTTTTTCCATTATTACGCTGTTCACAGAAACAATAGAGCAACTTGGGGGAAAAGCTGACAAGTAATTTGACTAACTCATTAATTAATAACCCCCCTTTAAAACACAGAGGAATACAAAACAGCTGACTGGTTAATTAAGCAACACATTATATGGCCAGATGTTTGTGGAGCCCTGCCTGTTACACCCATATGCGAGTCTTCAAGAAGTTGGAAACACAAGTGTATAGGATGTTTGTGTATGCTGTAGCATTAGTTTCCCTTCACCTGAACTAAAAAGCCCAGAACTGTTCCAGCATGACCATGCCGGTGCGCACAAAGGTCTGAGATACACGAAGACATGGTTTGCCAAAGTTCCTGACCTCAACCCCACTGAATATTTTCTTAGGAGGAATTCTCCTGTAGCTAAACGAGCACAACCACGCTCAACACGCTAGTAGAAAGCTTTCCCAGAATAGGGAAGGGGTATTAATACGGTGAAGTCTGGTGTCCACAAACTTTTGGCCACACTTAATTTGATACTGTAAAATTCCATAAAGAGACTCAATGAAATGAGATTGCAATGTTTAAGAGTTTCCAAACATCTTACAATATACATCCTACAAAATAATATAGTATGAACTACAACTTCCTGACTAATTTGTTGATATGCTGTGTGATCTAAAGCAACTGATATATAGAGTAGAACTCTACTGTGTTTATTACAGATACCGCGAGCAGCCGTGATTTGATGTCACTTCCTGTCTTCTTGGACTTTCCTAGTTGGAGGCTGGAAATTCAGTCATGTCCACTGCAGCATGTCTACACTGAAGGGTTTTGCATAAGGATTTGTCAGGTGTCTTCACTACAATCCCAGTTCACCATGCGGCATGCAGAAGGCACTTAAATTAACTCCTTTAAAGCACCAAATTAAAACAATAGATCAGGTAAATATATTAAAATCAAAGAACAGTCTTTCTTTCTTTCTTTCTTTCTTTTTTGTCCAGACATGGATCAATTTATTTCTTTCCTTTTCTTCTGGATGACTGAAAAACAAACATCCTCCAGAACTTTCCAAAAAAAAAAATATATATATAATAATCTAACCAGCAAACAACCTACATTTTTTATCTTTTTTTTTTTTTTTTTTGCAAATGTAGTTATTTCTTACAGTCTCACATTGAAACAGATGTACACGTGTGTGTGTGTGTTTTGGTACACGTAATGGCATGTAAGGTCAAACATACAGGTGTCAATGAAAGAAGCTAAAAGCGTCCCAGAGCAACCAGCTCAGCTCTATATTCCAACCCATCTTCAACATCTGGGCAATGATCATTAAAGAACGTATTACAAACCACAAAACAAACAAAAAAAATCAAATAAAAATATATATATATATATAGAAAGTAGGTCCCTGACTTTTGACAATACAGGAACACCGACAGGAAGTGAGCGTAGCGAAACAAGAAGTCCACCTCACTGCCTCTTAAACACCCCTTTACCACCAGGACAGTTTCTTAGTCTGTCATTTTGGCCCAGATACTCTGTGTGTGTGTGTGTGTGTGTGTGTGTTTTTCTCAGAACAAAGATATGATTTGTCTACAAGGTGTTGCCTTCTTCATAAGACAATGTACTAGATTTGTGTGTTTCCAGTTCCTCAGGATGCATTGGTGATGGGTTTGTATTTCTTGAGGCGGGTCCACTGGCCTGTGGAGTAGTTCATCTCAAACACTGTGTCCACCAGCATGGTGGTGGTGCCCGTACCGTCTGCTTTAGCCAGCTGCTCCGAGTGCTCACTCAGCTTGATCTGGATGATGTCACCCTGCTCCGGACATGGGTTCTCTGCAAGAGCGAGGATGAGACAGAAGTTTGTAAGTCTACACAACAAGCACACAGGACATACTGGGTATCGAAGCACGTATGGAGCTGAACGTGTAAAAAAATATTACATATGCACTAGATCCAGTTTCTATTATTGTTTATATATACACTATAATGAAGCAGTACAAGAGAGATCAGTTGATTCTCCATCACTGTTAATATTATAAGGTTGTCTATAAGGAGATGATTGTGTAGCAGTTTTGAAAGGAGCGTCTCGTGTTAACGGTCCGAGATAAAGCTAAACTCTCAGTTCCTTGGTAACACAAGCTGTGTGTTTTCACCCCGTTGGTTAAAGGTGGTGAAGGAATGACTGTGTACAGCTGATATATACTGATCAGGCATAACATTATGAGCAGTGATGGGTGAAATGAAGAACACTGATGATCTCCTCATCATGGCACCTGTTACTGGGTGGGATATATTAGGCAGCAAGTGAACATTTTGTCCTCAAAGTTGATGTGTTAGAAGCAGGAAAAATGGACAAGTGTAAGGATTTGAGTGAGTTTGACAAGGGCTAAATTGTGATGGCTAGACCACTGGATCAGAGCATCTCCAAAACTGCAGCTCTTGTGAGGTGTTCCCGGTCTGCAGTGGTCAGTATCTATCAAAAGTGCTCCAAGGACGGAACAGTGGTGAACCGGCGACAGGGTCATGGGTGGCCAAGGCTCATTGATGCACGTGGGGAGTGAAGGCTGGCTTGTGTGATCCGATCCAACAGACGAGATACTGTTGCTCAGTTAATGCTGGCTCTGATAGAAAGGTGTCAGAATACACAGTGCAGGACGGGTCAGGGCTGTTTTGGCAGCAAAAGGAGGACCAACACAATATTAGGCAGGTGGTCATAATGTCATCAGTGACAATCAACATCAGCGACATTCCACAACAGTTAAAATGTTGGTCATTAAGAAACAGTAATCAGGGGCAAACTGCTGAATCTTGACTTGCAATAGAACCTACAAACTGTGTGACATTCAATTAAAAATGTATTTGGAAGAAAGTTTTGGTTTTGTATTTGGGGTTCAAGGGAAATGCCAGTTCCTGAATCTATGAAGGTTTCAACAGTTCTGTCTGAGCCATGAGCAGAAGAATATAAAGCAAACCATATAAAAATATCAACCGTGTTCATCGACTAGTCTCAAAAATTCACGTCCCATGTGAAGTTATCAGTTATTAAGAGTAACATCATGTGTCAGGCACACAATTCAATTTTTATCACTTACTTGTAATAACCTGGGATTTTCCAGTACAGTGGACTCTCACTCTTACACTCTCATGCCATCACACATCTGGTCACTACAGCACGTGTCCGCTGCTGTGTACTCTATGGATTTCTATCTGGACATTGTTGTTGATGTTTGGTCATATTTCTGCATTGCTGACCAACCAGATCTATTTCCAGTGTATAACGGCTGAATGAACTCAGGTTCTAGCCAGATATTTGTAATTCTGTATCAGTACAAAAAATTATACAGACACAGAACTTTGGTGTTTTTGGATATTGAAAAATATATGGTTATATCCGAGTTATTTTTATTTTTAAAATGATACTTAATCATGGTTATCTTCATTATTAAAAAAAAAAGCAAAGGCATACTGTGAGCATTAATTATATGGCTATACCGCCATCTAGTGGCCATTTACCCATGCAGCATCATTGTATTTTGGTCTGAGCATAAAATGTACAGTAGAAGTACGCCTTATGTTAATTATTTAATTAAATAATTTTAATAAAATAATAATAATTTAAAATAATTTTTAATAAAATTAATTTGTTTATTGTTTACCATCATGTTATATTTCCATTGTTTAAAAAAGAAAACATTAATGCCTACAGTGTGTGTGTGTGTTACACATTTAAAAAGTGAAATGAAATTTCCTGGAGATCATCCCTCTGAGAATCTATTTATTAACAGATCTATTATCACCTCTAGGTGTTTATTTTTTCATTAGTGTGGCTGTGTTTCAGTTGCTGTGATACGCATCACGCATATATTAGCATGAGTCTGATTATAACTGAGAGTGTAAAAGGTGGTAGAGGAATAAAAATGCAATGCATGCTCCTGGGCACGGTACCTCTTGATCCGGCCATGAAGCCCAGGATAAGAGCTTTCTCAGGTCGGGTGACTTTGTTTGCAGTCTTAAACATTTCCTGTGCGGCGTACATCTGCTCTCTCTGTAGTGAGGGAAAAAACGAACAAAAAACAAAATGAAGGCAAAATAAATGAAGTTAAAGCTTGGAGGAGAAAGGTCATGGAGAGAAAGAGATTGGTGGTGGATGCGGTCCTCACCGTGAGGGACAGATTCTTTTTGGGCTGTGGTTGCTGGGGGGCGGGCGTGGGCGTGGCTTGAGCCGCGGTGGTGGATGGAGGCGTGGCCGTGTCTGGTTGTGTTGCAGTGGCGGCGGCGGGAGGGGCGTTGTTGTGGGGTGTGCTGGTGGGCGTGGTGGGCGAGGTGGGGACTGTGGGACTGGCAGTGCTGGCGTTGTACATGGGCGCTCTCTGTTTAAACTGACCCGGGAGTGTGGAGGCGGCGGCGCCGCTCGCCGTCGATTCCTCTGGCTGCCGGTTTGTAGCGCCTGTGCTGGCTAAAGGAAAGCAGGAACAAAATTTTAGGGATACATCCATTGTTAAAAGAGCTATACAAATAAACTGAATTGAAAATTGTTCATCAGTTATGATGATGCAGTTTAGATAGTCACAATGTTGAATAACACTGATGGAATTAGTTTATCTCCTATCCTATTTTCCGTTATACTTAACATCATAACATGAAAGTCTCTTTGAACACAAGATAAATTTCTCAGGAGAAGCTGAATTTTGTTCAATACATAGCCTTGTGTTTAACTTGAATAACAAACCTGCTTGCTTGCGTACTATATTGGCAATTTTGCATCATTTTTTGCAATAAAAGGTCAAATTCCTTCTTTTTAAATGACCTTAAAATATCTAATGCAAAATGTCCATTGTGTTTTTCTTCACTCATCATGTGTTCACAGATGTATCAGTATTGTAACAGCTGTATGAGTTGAATACACTTTGCAGTAACATCTTTTGTGCAAAGCAGGATGGCAGTGAAGAGGTGAAGGTGCTGCGTCTCACCCTGCTGCGTCTCTGAGCTGGGAATGTAAGAGGAGGACGGCACCATGCTGGGCGTGGCTGGGAGGTAGCTGGTCGACGGTAGCGCGCTCTCGTTGTTCAGCGCTCCCAGTTTCTGTCGAATCAGTGAATTTAATTATTTACACTAATCACAGCACTGCACAACGTGGTGGCTGAATGAGGGAAGATGTTCTGAAAATACCGTTCACACACACCTGTGCAGATACCAGGCCGGCAGCGTAGTCGGGCGTTGCGTTCTCCACCACGGCCTCCTCTTTGGCTGCTTTTTCTCCTGCTTCTGTGTCTGAGAGGGAGAGTAGAATTGGTTATGAAAAAAACACCCTAGTAGAGTAAACCCCTGTAATGTGCTTTAAGTGCTGCATCTCTGACGTACCCAGTGTCTTTCTTCTCCTCTTAGCTTCTCTGCCTGCTCCGACCATGTCCAGCTCTGAGATGTCTAATAACTAAAAGAGAGAGAAATGAAAGAAGAAGATGAAGAATAACAACAAGCAGAGAAATGTTTAACTTCTGCATGATTACTTGAGGCGTTCAGCAAACCCTGGCATTCATCCAACTGCATGACAAACACAAGATGTGTAGAGAAACAAATTTGCACACAGTGCTTGGCTAAGTGCCCGGCGTGTGGTGCACTGTTACCTTGACCCCTCTCTCTTTGCGCAGCGGTGTGCGAGCTGGGGTGATGGGCGTCCTGTTACTGGAAGGGAACATGCTGGGGGCAGTGGGGCTGCGGAACGGAGCTTTGGGGATCCCTTTCAGTGGTGCTGAAGAGATGAAGAGCAGAATTATTATAGTTTACTGTGTGTGTGTGTTTGTGTAGGGGTGTGACAGACTTTAGAGTGCACAAATAAGAGAATAAAACAGCAGAAAGGTCAACATTGCGCTCTCTTACTCACTTGTAGTGTCGATCTTCTTGACCAGCCCTCGTCCTTTAGCATGGAAAGGCACTCCTGCTGTTTTCTTCAGCTGCTGTGCCGTTTCTGTTGCTGCGAGATCAATAAACAGACAGTAAGACGTACAGATCCCAAATTAGATTATTAACACATTAGAACGATTGAAGCCATTACTCTGATTACACATACTCACTCACACACACACACACACACACACACACACACACAGACAGACAGACAGACACACACACACACACAGAGAGAGACAGACAGATAGACACACACACAGACAGACACACACAGACAGACAGACACACACACAGACAGACACACACACAGACAGACACACACACAGACAGACACACACACACACACACACAGACAGACACTTACACTTCTGGAGGAGTTCAGCTCTCAATGTGGCACTTTTGGGTTTTCTCTTGAGCTGGAAGTGTTTGATGGGAGGTGTGAGTGGACCCACCAGCGTGGTCAGAGCACTCTTATTCAGATACTGACACTCAAGAGGCAACATGGCCGACGCCTCACACTCACTCACTGAAAGGTGAGAATGAACACAGGCATCAGGCGACACTCATTAAGAGAGATTTATTCTTCAGTGTTATGAAACGGTCTATGTGTGGATGGTGTTACTGACTCAAACTCTGTCCCCTGAAGTGACCATCTGACCTTTAGTGCAAATCTAGAGAAGCAAGCTTCAAGCACAAATCATGTCTACGTTTAGGGTAAGAGGAACCTTGTGTAGATTGTGTCATCTTCAGCTGAATAAAATCAGTAAGGTGTATTTTATGAGACACAAGTGGAAAAAACAGAGCAGTGCAGGAGATGGAAATCATGTTCTGACCTTTCATTAATGAATATGGAGAGAGCCGTGTGCTGACCTTTTTCTCGCAGTTCTCCCAGGATGTCCTGCACGTTGGGGTTCTGCTCCTCCAGGTCCAGATTGAGAGAACCCGTCTCAGGGAATGACTTCAGGATGTCGGCCACCATCAGCACCCAGGGCTCCGAATCCACTGTGGCCAACTGGATGATTTCGGACAGAGCATCCTTCATCTGAGAAATGGGACAAAGATCAGAAATCAGGATTGCTTCATTGTTTCAGGTTTACATTTTTATTAGATCATGACCAGTGCTGGGTATAATCCACCTCAGGAGAGCTCATACTGTATCAGGTCATAAATTAACACAGGTCAAGCTGGAAATATGACTTATGACCATGTCTATTACATCACAATGTTAACTAATATTTCACACATGCAAAGTCTTTGGTTCAAATGTACACTATATTGCCAAAAGTTTTGGGACGTCTGCCTTTACATGCACATGAATGTAACATGGAATTGGCTCCGCCCTTTACAGCTATAACAGCTTCAACTCTTCTGGGAAGGCTTTCCACAAGGTATAGGAGTGTGTTTATGGGAATTTTTGACCACTTCATTAGAAGCGCATTTGTGAGGTCAGACACTGATGTTGGATGAGAAGGTCTAATTCATCCCAAAGATGTTCTATCAGGTTGAGGTCAGGACTCTGTGAGGTCAGTTCCTCCACACCAAATTCACTCATCCATGTCCTTATGGACCTTGCTTTGTGCACTGGTGTACAGTCATGTTGGAACAGGAAGGGGTCATCCCCAAACTGTTCCCGCAAAGTTGGGAGCATGAAATTGTCCAAAATGTCTTGGTATGCTGAAGCATTAAGAGTTCCTTTCACCGGAACTAAGGGGCCGAGCCCAACCCCTGAATTCAATGATTTGGAGGGGTGTCCCAAAACTTTTGGCAACATAGTGTAACATAATGCAACTGATATAGATATCAGAGACTACTAAAATCTTGTAGCTAGAAGAACAAAGAATGATTTCGCACTGTCCTTGTCCAATGTAATATTATAAAGGTAAAGCTCAAATCTGGATAACTTTTCTGTTATTGAAATGATCCTAATTGTTACACATGCATATAGTAACACTATCATTACTATATCACTTCATATAGTAAACACAAGTGAGACCTTCGAACAGATGATAGTAATATAAGATGCGAGACCCATCAACAGCTTTACAATGCAGCTTTTAGGGCTTGGTTGATGATATGAAAAGTACGATGTTTGCGGGGGTGGGGGAGGGTGACTCCTACATCACTACTACAGCATGCACACACACTAGGGATGCAACAATACAGTTAACCCACAGTATATAACAATATTATATTGAGTATTGTGGCATCCCTAACACACACACACTCAGACACGAAGCTGCGTTTATGATTTCTAAAATACGTAACGCTCTTACATGGTGGTATAGCAAACAGGTAAAGAAAAGTTAGAGTCCTATCCCTTACATTAAAACCAAACAACTTACAGTTAGTGTTCCTGTGTGTGTATTTTTGCTACTTTCTAATAAGTCTATTTACTTTATTCCCTTTTCAAAAGACATATGGGGATAAACATTATCATAGAGTCGAGTAATCAACCTCTTTTCTGTTTATGTTCATGTACCTTCTCAATCACTGCAATGGGAGAAAATATCACCGTTAATGGCGATCAGATCTAAAGAGTGTGTGTGTGTCTGTGCAATCACCTGCCACAACTGTGACTAATAGGACACATAAATCTACAGTCTCTGTAATAAAGAAATTAATCTCATCCTCCACATCATTCTGTTCAGTTTTCTAATGAACAATTTTGGTGTTGTTTTATTGATAGAATTTGTTAGGGGAATGTGGTAGTTTAGTGGCTGAGGTGTTGGACTACTGGTCAGGTCCACCAAGCTGCCCCTGCCGGGCCCCTGAGCAAGGCCCTTAGCCCTCAATTGTATAAAATAAAATAAATTTTAAGTCGCTATGGATAAGGGCGTCTACCAAATGCCAGAAATGTTAATGTAAATGTTGTAAATAATTTGTATGTATTTGTATTAACTAAAAGCTTATAATGATTTTTATAATGAACTTGTATTGATCTCTGACTTGCAAGAGATTTGAGGCAGCAGATGAAGGCGTCTTACAAAAGGGGGCGTGGTCACTGGACCGATTAAAATCAACAATACAGCTACAACTTCACATGATTTCAGTCCAAAAATATAAACAACACGTCTTGAATAGAGGCGAATCGCTTTCAAACGAATATCATTAACGTCTACAAAATACTGGATAAACATGAACTGTGATGAAAGGTAAAAGCTAATTTTCCATGTGCGTGTTGAATGTGTAGTGGAAAACTCCGCCCAACTCCATCAGCCTCACTGAAGCGCTAAGTTTTAGTGGGTTAATGACTAACTGTCAGCAGCATCACTTTCACTTAATCATTAACTATCACAACGTCCACAACTTGTTTAACACCGAGCAGGAAAAATCACTTCCACATCACAAGCAGCGCTCTGAGACTTGACACGCTACAACATTGACTCGTTTAGCTATCTTAGCCTGTTAGCTTCAGCTGTTAAACAGATTTTTCCCCCCTTTTTAAGTATTTTTGCTCTGCGTTAATAAATGCATAATCATGTACTGCTTTTAAGGGAACTGCACTGATACTCGAAGCACCCTTGCTAACTCACAGATAAATCCATTTTTTGTTCCAAACTAAATAGCAACTCTTGCACCTGGCTAATCCTGCTATCGTTTCTAAGTCCCTCTCGCCAAATCCCAAACGCATCGCTACTCCCTATGCGAGTGCACTACGCGGGTTCTACGTAACGGCTCGTGCACCCTAGCTAGTGCACTACGACGTTAAACGGTACGGCGTTTGGAACTGGTCCGCAGTATAACCTCAGCCCCACCTCGTCCACAGTCCTGCGCGGGAGATGCAGCATGCCGAGCAGCAGTTTCAGCTTCACAGGAGGAGATAAATTGGAGAAACACAGTCGGATGTTGTCGATAACCGACACAGTAAGCAGAGAGCCGATGCTCGAAGGCGTCCATAACTCGTCTGTCGAGCCTAGTTTGTTGTGAAGCCACAGGCCGGTGTCGCTGTCCCTCATCGACGCCATCTTGGAAAAAGACGAATAATTAGTTCCGGCATTTTAACAGACTACCTAAAAACACACGCGCGCGCGCGCTCACACACACACGGAGCCAGGACCCCTGACAAACACATGCACATGGTTACACACTGACCTAAAGTTACTCTATATTGTCAAATGTTTTGGGACACCCCTCTGAGACATTGAATTCAGATGAAGTTTTTCAGAGATTGGGAACGGAACTCTTAATGCTTCAGCATATAAAGACATTTTGGACAATCTCATGCTCCCAATTTTGTGGGAACAGTTTGGGAATGACCCCTTCCTGTTCCAACATGACTGTACACCAGTGCACAAAGCAAGGTCCATAAAGACATGGATGAGTGAGTTTGGTGTGGAGGAACTTGACTGGCCTGCACAGAGTCCTGACCTCAACCTGATAGAACACCTTTGGGATGAATTAGAGCGGAGACTAACAGGCCGAGCCCAACCCCTGAAAAACAACACCTGAGTTCAATGATTTGGAGGGGTGTCCCAAAACTTTTGGCGAGGCATGTTGTGTTCATCACAACCCACATTCAGCCAAAGCCCTCTTTATTTCATATGCATCAAACATGAGTACAGCTATCATAAAAATTCATGACATATGTCTTCACTGGTAGGAGTTTAAAAGAAGAGTCATGTGAGGTAGCATCTGTCTACAGTGGGTGACATTTGGCCCTGGGGTTGGATTGTGGACAAGCCTGACTTAGAAAGACATGTTATTTATAAAAAGTGGTCCACCAGCTAAACAACAAGATGCTGTTTCATTTCAAAGTGTTCATTTCATTTATCCAGCAAATGAGGTCATGCTAATATTTAGAGATCTGAGATCACTTCAGATTTCAGAGATACATAGCATGCTTATAGTCTATTGGAGAAGTTATTTAAGATTTGTAAAGAGGTTATTTGAAGAATCTTCCCTGAATCAAAAGTAGCAAATGAGTGAAATAAAGCCAATGGGATATTCTCTGGCTGAAGAAGAGCACGGCTAAAATCCAGCAACAGCTGGACCTTCCTTCATGATCTATTTCACACATTTACAACTTAATCTTCTTTTTTTCACTCTGTGGCATTAATTTTGTTGTTGTCCTCAGGAAAATACTACTATTGCTAACATATTACTTCTGAGGTAATACTTTTATTATATTATTCAATTCAGTTCAATTTATTTGTATAGCACTTTTAACAATGGACAAAGCAGCTTTACAGAAAAATTGAAACAATAAAAATAAATATATGAAATAATATATGAAATAAATGATAAAGTTTAAAGTTAAGTAACTATTTACCCCTACCATTTATCCTCATTATTAATATTATTTTTAGATATTTTTTAAATAAAAAATTATTTTATTAGATTATTAAATTATTTTACTTTGAAGACATTTGAGTTGTAAATAAATAAACGTACACATAGTTTCTTTTTTAAAATTTAATTCAAAAACAATCAGAATAAAAGATGGATGACGGGTGCATTCTTCATCTTGTTCTTCCACTTTTTCCTCTTCTTGCTGGTGTTATTATTATACAGCATTTCCCAGGGTTTCCTGAAAGAAGTGCAGGAGTGAGAAATGATTTTTTTTTAACCATTGTAAACACTGTGATGTGATGATCCATTTAATTATGAATTGATAATCAGCACATGTCCAGTCGTTCACAGATATATTCTTTCTTTCTCTCTCTCTCTCTCTCTCTCTCTCTCTCTCTCTCTCTCTCTCTCTCACTCACACACACACACACACACTCTAGGAATGAGGGTTTAGTGGGTGGGGTTTTGTTTCCAAATGGCAGACAAAAGTGTGTGTGTGTGTGTGTGTTCAAAACCTTAAAAGAACATCTATCTATCTATCTATCTATCTATCTCTCTCTCTCTCTCTCTCTCTCTCTCTCTCTCTCTCTCTCTCTCTCTCTCTCTCTCTCTCTTAAAAATGTAAAATTACCCAGAACCGATTTATAAATTAATGTAAGATCATTTGAATCATCCACAACACAAGTCCCCGTGATTTATCACAGTATTATTATTATTATTATTATTATTATTATTATTATTAATAATAATAATAATAATACTCGATATACCGGAGAAGCTGAATCAGACTCAGCACCAAGATGGGCGTGTGTTCGCTCGCACCCACGTGATCATGACGGACGAATCAGAGCGCAGGACGCCTCCACTCTGTTGAATAAAACATAGGGCTCCATATTGTACTGTAGGTTTGCAGAGCAGACATCAGGAGCATCTTTTATACACAGACTGACGTGCAGCAGTAATTCCCTGGGGTTGGTTTGTATCGTTGTTCTCTTTTAGTTTAAAAAAAAAAAAAGAAATATGTGTAGAGTTTATAATTAAGTAGCGTTCGTGGTTTACAAATTGAATTGTCTTTATTGCCGCATTCATTTCTCTCTATACACACAACTCTAACTGTGTTATAGTTCACCAGTCTTAACATCTGGTGCTGATAAGATGGATGCTGTCACTCAATAACGCGTGAAAGTGCGTGGTTTTTGCGTGTTCTGAGGGATTGTGGTGTGTTCTAGGCCGCCGGTGAGAGACAGGATGAGGTCGAGCTGCGCTTTGGCTCCTGTGCTGCTGATGCTGCTGCTTGCGGTTCAGCTGATTAACGCAGAGCCCGACTCCGGCACTGTTATTCCTGCTGAGAGTAAGATATCCATCATGAAATTGTAATGAAATGTAGATCTAAATTGTCTTTTTCTCACTGCCTCGACATGCCTTTATGCATGTGTTCATGATAAGAGATGATACAAAATTCTCACATCACCCCCAAAACACGGAGAAGGAACATGCACCTAATGTGTTCTTTTCTTGTATACCACTTAAAATCAATGAAGACCATCTTTCCACAACAACTACACTATATTGCCAAAGGTTTTGGGACATCCCTGTAAATTATTGTGTTCAGGTGTTGTTTTTCAGGAGCTGGGCTCGGCCCCTTAGTTCCAGTGAACGGAACTCTTAATGCTTCCGACATACCAAGACATTTTGGACAATTTCATGCTCCCAACTTTGTGGGAACAGTTTGGGGATGACCCCTTCCTGTTCCAACATGACTGCACACCAGTGCACAAAGCAAGGTCCATAAAGACATGGATGAGTGAATTTGGTGTGGAGGAACTTGACTGGCCTGCACAAAGTCCTGACCTCAACCTGATAGAACACCTTTGGGATGAATTAGAGCGGAGACTGCAAGCCAGACCTTCTCGTCCAACATCAGTGTGTGACCTCACAAATGTGCTTCTAGAGGATTGTTCAAAAATTCCCATAAACACACTCCTATACCTTGTGGAAAGCCTACATTCATGTGCATGTAAAGGCAGACGTCCCAGTTTTGGTCTGGCTCGCAGTCTCTGCTCTAATTCATCCTAAAGGTGTTCTATCAGGTTGAGGTCAGGACTCTGTGCAGGCCAGTCAAGTTCCCCTACACCAAACTCAGTCATCTATGTCTTTATGGACCTTGCTTTGTGCATTGGTGTGCAGTCATGTTGGAACAGGCAGGGGTGTGGTAATAATAATAATAATAATAATAATAGAGTTTAAAGTGAGACTCTCCTGAAGCTAATCTATCTGACTCCACATTACTACATTGACCCGACTAACTCAGTCTAATGAGCAGACTTAAACTAACTAAGAAAAAGCCAAATACTTCAGACTGGATGATCGCAGAGATGAGGTTTATTGTAGTCAGTGCTGAGTACACATCACAAGGTGCTCACATGGAGCATCCCACAAACTTCAGCGTCAAAGCTCAGTGTCAATATCCATGTTTCATATCACACATGATGACATCAGCCTAACTCCTCAAGTCAAAACACTCCACCTATTTTTCTTTTCCAGGACATTATTATATTCTAATTTTACGTTAATTTCCTATTCAGCTTTAATATAAAATGGGTGTCTTATCCCTATCATTATGTTTTGTTTTGCTTTTTGAACATTTTGCAGTGTGAAACATTTTCATGTTGAGAAGACATCATGGGTATGTCAGAGTCATTATCCCTTTTCCATGTTAATTATTCTAAGCTTAGAGCTAATTTATGCATTTTGAATGATGTTTTAGCTTTGACCTTCAGTGAACTTGATTTTCCCCAAACCTTTATCAGTGTGCTTCAACAAACCACCGATTCTCCCAGGCTTCAGCTGCAGGTGTCTCACAAAACTAACACTAACTCTGAGTGGACTACCTGACCTTGACTTTAACTTCAACTTTAGAGGATTCACAATGGACGCTGCTGTGCAGACTCGACTAAGAATGTTGCTGTTAATTCATTAGCTACACAGAGACTATTCATGCTTAACAGACAGCATGTGTCCTCCTTGTGAACCTTACTTCATTAAACCAATAACAGAAATGGTGTTCAAGACTACTCATGATGTCACCTCATCCTTTTACAATCACACAAATTCATATAGGCCTAAAAGAATAGCCATCCCCAATTTGTTCCCACAAAAAAATGTCTTGGTGTGCTGAAGCATTGCCAGTTCCTTTTTACTGGAACTAAGGGGCCAAGCCTGAATTCAATGATTTGGAGGGGTGTCCCAGAACATTTGGAAATATAGTGTACTTCCAGTCCTATTGTTAAACAGTTCACACTCTCAGAACTGGTGTAATATAAACTTGACGTTTCCTTGCCACCTTGTGTGCTTTTATCATTTATCTTTAAGCTAGAAAGGTGCATGCATTGCACCATTAAACCATTAAAATGACTTACAGTTGATTTATGTAGCTTAATGTCATTTTAAAGGTACACTATATCCCCATTTAGTGCAGTTAAATGCTCAAATCTGTTTGTCAGCAGGCGTGTGAAACAGCTCGACTTGAACAGTAGTTCTAACTCAAACACGGACGAAAGGTATATCTAAATGCTCGTTTTAATGCTTTTTTGTAGCCATAGCAGGGAGAGGTGTTGAATCTTACCAGGACAGGGCAGTTGTCGGTGCAGGTTTTCATTCCAACCAAGCAGAATTCACACCTGAGTCTATTGAAAGCCAAGATCAACTGATTAAACAGGTGGACTCTGGTGTGGTTGGTATGAAAACCTGCACCGACACCGGCCCTTTGCGGATAGGATTGGACACCTCTGGTCTATAGTAACACCTCATACACACAGATGTCCTGTGTCACACCCCCACAGTGTGCAATGTTTTCATATAACTGCCTGGTATTTCATGTTATTGCTTACATAATAAATCGCAAAAAACGATCAGTAGTAGTTTTTAAAGGCACCACCCCAGCAACAAGGAAAGTTAAGGTTTAGTGCTATTGTTTTTGGAGAGTGTACAGAAAGATAAACCCAGTCTGAATGACTTTTTGTAAGTAACACAAGTAGAAGGCATGCTTACTTTTTTAATGAAATTTACTCCTGTTTTAGAAAGATAGTTAGATAGTTAGTTAGTTAGTTTCATCAACTTGTTGGTCTGTTTTCACTTTGGTCTATGGTTTTCTACATTACCCACAATGCTGTTCAACTGTTCGAGGTAAATCCCAGGTAAATACCACCGAGCTGCCAATGCTGTGGGACTTTGAGCAATGCCCTTAACCCTCAACTGCTCAATTGTATAAATAAAATAAATGTAAGTCGCTTTGGATAAGGGCGTCTGCCAAAAATGCCATAAAGGTTATGAAATGTTATGTAACTGCCTGCTGATAATAGTGCCATTTGAGTTACAGACAGTAACACTGTCAGAGCTGCTGTTCTAGAGAAATAAAATCAACACCATCTGAGCAATCCCATTCCCAAAATTAAAATTTTATTCATGATTGGACATCTGGTGCATTACGTAGGGTGTATTCTAATATTTCCCCATGTATTATGTACATGGGGACACATTGGAACAGTCAGATGACAAACCCGGTCGAGTTGATGAGCCTTTGCTCCTGTGTCAGGTCGGCCATGCGTGGACTGCCACGCGTTTGAATTCATGCAGCGAGCGCTACAGGATCTGAAGAAGACGGCCTTCAACCTCGACTCACGAGTAAGTCAGCAATAATGGTAGTTTTAGTGATGTTTTTCCGAATACGCTTTAAGTTACCCTTAAAAGAACAAGTGTTAAATATACTGTGTGTAGTGTTTAAATTCTCTGTTTCGGATAAGATAGTTGTTCAGAGTTGAAGGTGATGGTGAAAAACCAGTCTTCATACCAAGTCATGTATTTCTGGTGGTGAGGTTTCTTGGGTTCATATCACTGGGTTGTAATATTTAGTCAAACTATGTGAAAAATCCCAAATAGATGATCATCCAACCTCCTGATGTAATAACCTAATTAATGTAAAGATATATTAAGAGTATCATGAATGACTTAACTAGGATTTTTACCATTTGCTTCACACGATATGTCTAACATTTAATGCTACAAAATATATTTAGAACGACTCAAAAGGTTCGTTTAACAAAAGAGCTGACATTTGTGGTTGCAGGAGTATTCATTTCTCTGGGTCAGCACTTGTTCAGAGGAAATCTGGGACATGTCTGTTTTGCATGTCTGGATTTTGAGATTTTTGCTTGGCAGAACCCAACAGGAAAGTTCTGTCTGAATGAACAGTGACTGTTAACCAACAGCACTTTCCAGGGTTTTTACCACAGTTTCTTAATCAGATTGAAGTCTGGCCTTTGACCAGGCTATTGTAGCTCATTCAGGTTGCCAGATTAGAATCAATCCGGTGTAACTTTAGTTGTACGCTTAGAGTCAATACCCTGAGAGAAAGTGAACCTCTCTAGTAGACTGGAAGAGTTTTTCTTCTTCTCTAACCTGTTCCCTGTGTGTGCTTTCTTTTCCATCAGACTGAGAATCTGGTGCTGAGAGCTGAGAGAAGGGCTCTGTGTGACTGCATGCCCATCAGCACCTTAAACTGAACCCTGAGCACCTTTACGGCACCACTGGAAAACTTTCATCCCATCACGCCATCTTATCTGCGTACTTATTTATATAAATCTGTTTTGCAAACTTCTTACAGAACACAGGTCTGGCATGTTAAAGTTACAGAGCTGTATGAGCCATTATGCTCCCAATCACTATAATTAGCATTTCCTCATACACAATTTATCTTTCTATAATAAATGTGGTGGTTCTACTGTATATGTAACTCTGCAGCTTGATCTCATCATTTTTAGATTACACTTCACACTGAAATGTGCAGAATATTATTTGTTCGGTATTACTGCTCCTGTTAAGGCTTCTGGTGTTACATTTTTTAATATATTACAATAGATATGACTGATTGAGATTAGACATGCAGCAGATAAGTGTATTTTCATGTAGAGAAGCTGTAGAGAAAAAGTACCTTTTGTATTAGAAATGTATACCGTGTGTAGGAAGGGTAGTGCTCTGAGTGTTGTATCTGTACTTATTGATGAGAAAAGGCATGATGAATGTAGTACACATTAATTTAGCTGTTTTCTCTCATCATCATCATGCCAATCAAATCCCCGATTGTCATGTTGGTGTGTAGCTGGGTTTAATCTGAAATTATACTGATCTGCAGAGCTGTGAGAGTATAATAAGCAGTGAATGTAGCTGCAACAGTTAGCAATGTAGAATATCAGTCACTGTCCCGATGCCACTTGTTTTTTGTGATTGGTAAACAGTTTTCATTTAGAAAGAAACAACATTAAACACCACTGAGCATAAACAGGAGAGCTGTCTTTACATTGTGTTGTTTATCCATGTGTGTTAATGTCAGGAATGTTGACTGATGGAAAAATGACATATGACAGTGTGTTTTCTCATTTCTTCTGTTGGTACAGGAAATCTGCAGCTCATCTTTTGAGTTATGACCCAAGTCATAGTGTTGCATGAGTTCATTTTGTATTGATACAAACAAACATGTAGTAAGAAAACACAAAAATGATGGTTACTTTCATCCCCAGCACCGCCAAGCTGCCACTGTTGGGCCCTGGAGCAATGCCCTAAACCCTAAATCAATCAAATTTCAGCTCATAGGATCCACAGTGTTCTGTGTTTTGTTGGTCCATCAGTTTATCTTGTTCATACCTAACAGGTCACTTTCACAAAAAAAAACAAACAAACCAAAACCCAAACAACAGTACACTATAGTCTTATACCATCACAAGCAATCACTTAAATTCTCAAAGGAAAATTTTTCGTCCCATCTTTTATCAAGAGCGAGACTTGTCTAGAAAAGTTGGAAAACGTCTATCAATGAATGACTTTAAGATGAAGAAATAATCGAAATCATTCTTGGAAGAATTTGCATCTATCAGGAAAAGGTAACACTATAACGTTATAGCTAGATATGTGGATATTGTGTGTGTTGTTTTATATGTAACATATTTCAACAGGTTTATTTCTATTTATGACTTTATAAAATAACATTTTGAAAAAAAAATTAGTAATAGTAGTAGTAATAATTTTACCAGTTAGCTGTATTACTACCTGAGCAAAAATGTGATGTCCTCGTATGAGGACGCCAGGTTGTAGGAGGTCAAGTAGAAGTCAAGAAGCTTTTATTGTCATTTCAACCATATATAGCTGACGCAGTACACAGTGAAATGAAACCACGTTTCTCCAGGACCCTGGTGCTTACATAAACCAACACAGAGCTAACGAGTAATAAGTGTGTTCGTTGATAGCTGAATGTCAAATGTAGTGAAATAAACAGCCACACACTCCTGAGGTTAACCCTGACCTTAAGGTCTGCTGAGTTGAGTTGAGTCTGTCAGATTCACTTCCATCCACTCACTGCCGCTGCAGTTTATTTACCCTCTAAACTACTTGAGTGGATATTTCAGGATATCAAACTATGCAGCTCACCGTTGATGTTGATGTAGTGGAAGTAAAATTATCCTGCACAAAAGCTACTTCCTGTACTCAGAAATATAAGAAATATAACATGAGTGCTCTCAGGGGAAAAAAGGGCTAAAATATGCATTGAGGTTTTGAATTGATAGTGAAAATATTGCAGACGGATGGGTGAAGATGCTGCTGTATTCAGAAAGAATTTAAAGACATTTCTGAATAAATAAATAGGTCAAGTATACTTCTGGAGCAATTCTGTGCTTTTTAAAATACATTATATGACCAAAGGATTGTGGACAACCCATATGTGCTTGTTGAACTATTCATTCCACCTTTAGTCCCACATTGCTGTTATATTAACCTCCAGTGTTTTAGGAAGGCTTTAGAGCGTGGTTGTGGGGATTTATGCTTGTTCAGCCACAAGAGCATTAATGAGATCAGGCAGTGATGTCGAGTGAGGACGTCTGGAGTACAGTCAATGTTCCAGTCTATCCCAAAAGTGTCCAGTGGGGTCAGGGCGCTCTTTCGTTCCACACCAACCTTGGCAAACCATGCCTTCGTAGAGCTTTGTGGCCTTGTGCCTGAGGGCAATGTCATGCTGGAATGTGTTTGTAACATGAAATATTAATGCTACAGCATACAAATACTACATCCTTTACAGTTGTATGCTTCCAACATTGTGGCATGACTTTGGGGAAGGTTGACACATGAGTGTGATGACAGATGTCCACAAATCTCTGGCTATATAGTATATGTCTAAACTGAATGTGTAATAAAATTATCCTCCTGATTATTATAGATATATAATATACATGGTTATTTTGCCAGATTGATGTTATATATCAATCTGGCAACATAACCATGTTTATTATATATCTACATATAACCATGTAAGAAGAGACCACTGCAAAATAATCAGTTTCTTATTATGTATTGTTCTTACAGGTGCATGTAATGGTGAGATGAACAGTTTTGTTTCATTTTTTGTGAACTGCTGACAATATTTCTCCTAAATTCAAAATATAACTATTGTTATTTAGAGTGTATATTTAAAGGAAATGGCAACACATCAAAATAACCCAAGATCATGCAGTATTTGCAGAGCTTTAATAACTCAAATAAAACAAAATGCAAATAATTTGTAAACAAATTGTGTTAATGCTTTGGCTAAATAACATTAAGAAATCAGTATTTGGTGAAATAACCCCGATTTGCATGCGTTTTGGCTCCATGCTCTCCACCAGTTTTTCACATTGCTGTTGGGGAACTTTATACCACTCTTTCTGCAAAAAAGCAAACAGCTCAGCTTTGCTTGATGGTTTGTGACCATCCATCTTCCTCTTGATGACATTCCAGAGGTTTTCAATAGGGGTCAAATCTGGAGATTGGGCAGTGGTCTATTATTTTTTTCCCCAGAGCTGTATATAAAAAAAAACCCAAGCAAAGTCGTCGCAAAGCAGCATATATTGTCTGAGGTGAAAAACTCCCAATCTGGCAACGCATGATGTGAGCGCTGCTCTCTGAGCAGGCTCGCGGGGGCGCGCGCACAGCACGGGTGGCTCGGGCTCCGGTGTCGCAGCGCTGCAGCATTACAGCCGAACGAGCAGCTTTACAGCAAATACATACACCAGCAGCAGCAGCCTCTAAAGAGATCAGCGATACCCACACAGCGCCATCGGCTTTCATTTAAAACTGCAGTGTCCCGCATGCATCAGCCTGCCAAAAACTGGCCATTATGTCGCAGTGAGGGGAGAAAGAAAAAACAGACACTGTGTACCGGAGACATCCTGTTTTGGCCTATTTTTCTGTCCAGAATTAGGTACTTTAGTCCGGATAACGGTATTAATGCATGGGTTTATTTGAGGTATCAGACCATGATATTAGGTAACATTCAATTAACCAGATTAAATAGATTAATCAGATTAAATCAATTAACCAGATTAAAGCAATTAACCAGATTAAATCAATTAACCAGACAATTACTTAACAATGACTTAATAAAGCTGACAGCTGCCTAGGTAAGAAGCTAAGCAGAGTCACTGTTGGACAGGAGTTTGGATTAAAGTGTGTGATCTGTTGCTGCATGAGACCCACACGATAGATAGATAGACAGACAGACAGACAGACAGACAGACAGATAGATAGATAGATAGATAGATAGATAGATAGTTGAGCTGTAATATCCTGTACGCATGCAGCTGATTCAGAGCTCATCGATGCCTGCACGTTGGTGATAATTCATGTTCGCGAAAGAGTCGACTCTTTGAACCGATTCTTTCAAGATCCATTTAAGGATTTTGGGTAAAAAGAAAGAAAGAAAGAAAGGAAGGAAGGAAGAAAGAAAGAAAGAAATAACATGTACACGTTCTGTTTTGCTAATGCTGGCAATCTTGTACAATGCAACCATGTCCGAAATCTAGTGAAAATCATTAAACATGTCTGGTGTTATTTGTCACATATACATTACTGCAAGTAAGCTATAGTTCTGTTGAGATGTATTAGCGTGACTGCAACACAGACAGTAATCTTCGTTTAATTCTAGCTTACTCTAAATCATTTCATTGGAATGAAATGCTTATTACATGCTGAACAAGTAAATATGAACAACTTTGACATTCTTTGGAAAAAAATCGACAAGGATCCATTTGGTCAAAAGAGTCGATTCTTACTGCTGAGCTAAGGGAACTTAATACCGCAATGAAAAAATGAGCAGGGCATGAGTAGAGAAATACCAGGACTGACCATCACCACACCATATGTTATTGCAATAGATATTAGTCTTATTGTAATAGATCTTGGACGCACATTAATATTTCTAATGAACAAGCCAGAGGTGGGAGTGGAAAGGAAAAACTCCCTGAGAAGACATGAGGAAGAAACCTTGACAGGAAACAGACAGAAAAGGAAACCCATCCTCATCTGGGTGATACCAGATAGTGTAACTATAAAGTGTTACAGTATACTGGTGTAGAAAAGTAAAGGCAAACAATATAAGTCTAAACAGTATGCAGTAAGGTACAAAACAGGATGCAGGAGAAATTATCCACTGATGCAAGAGCAAGACATGGGTATAAACTGCTTTTTTGGAGGTGCAAATATCTGGAGTATCCGGAGCAGCTGGATGTGAATCACAATTTTACACCTTCAAACTTGTCCAATCAAAATCAGCAGTTTTGTTTTTGAAAATCAAGTTTGTAAAAAGGCCACAACAATATTCAAGAGACAAAAGAGATCCCTAACCAAAAGTGTGCAGAAAAACCAAAATGTGATTTGGAGCATTAACCTAATTCATACTTGTGTCTGTCGATATATACACTACTCACAAAAAGTTAAGGATATTCGGCTTTCGGGTGAAATTGCAGGATGCACCTAAAATGCACTATAACCTTTACAGGTGAACTTAATTTGACCTTCTCTACACTTTTGAATGCACACGTCCAACTGTTCAGTGTTTCAGTACATTTTGCATAACTTGCTGTTCTCTAACAAGGTGCTTAACGACAAAATTCACAACTGGTGTTTGATCCATCAATCGACCAATAAATTTTCTGGTTCAATTAGAATTGGTATTTAAACAGTCCTCTTCATCACGCTGTTCACATTTTGACATCATGAGACCAAGATGACACCTAACAACTGATCAACAGTACCTCGCCATTGCAAGGCTTCAAACAGGATGTTCTCAGAGGGAAGTGGCCACTGAGCTTGGAGTGTCACAGAGTGTCATCAGCAGGTTGCGACAGAGATACAGAGAGACTGGAAGAGTCACAGAAAGGCATAGAAGTGGACGTCCTTTGGCCACATCCCACATTGATGACTGCTTCTTTGTGAATAGTGCCCTGTGCAACCGGATGATGAATGCCACTCAACTCCAGGCACATTTAAGGGAGGTGAGAGGCACCCAAGTGTCACGTCAGACCATTCGAAACGGTTTACATCAGCGTGGTCTGCCTTCTAGACGACCTGCAAGGGTACCTGACCACACCACCGGGCACAGGCGTCGGGCCAGGGAGCATTTACGCTGGACGAGGGACCAGTGGGCCTCAGTGCTGTTCTCTGATGAAAGTCGATTCACGTTGAGCAGAAATGATGGCCGCCAACGATGTTGGAGATGTCAAGGAGAGCGCTATGCATCAGCCACTGTTGTGTTGGTGTTACAGTCTGGGCAGGTGTTTCTACTCAATACAGAACTGCCCTACATCTTGTGAATGGTACAGTGACAAGCCAATACTACCTGAATAACATCATTAATCATTGTGCCAATTGTGTCAATCATAAGTCATTGTGCCCCTGCATGAACAACACAGGCCTAATTTCATCTTCATGGATGACAATGCTCCAGCTCATCGAGGTCGCATCATTAGGGAACGGCTGCTGGAGGCTGGGGTACCTCTAATGGAGTGGCCTGCACTTTCTCCAGACCTGAATCCCATAGAAAACCTATGGGATCAGCTGAGTCGCCGTGTAGAGGCTCATAACCCTGCACCCCAGAACCTCAGTGACCTGAGGGCCACCCTTCAAGAAGAGTGGAATGCCACGCCTCAGCAGACAATAAGTCGACTCGTAAACAGCATGAGACGTCGTTGTCAAGCTGTAATTGATGGTCAAGGGCACATGACAAATTATTGAGACATTGACATTTTTTGTTGTGGTATACCCACCACTGTTGCCTTTTGGCTATGTTGGCTTTTGTTTCAATAAATTGTTTGAGATGAGGAAATCACCATTGCATGCTTCTACTTAAATGCTGTACTTTCATGATATAATATCACTGTAGCGTGAACTTTTTACATTTTCCATAAATTTCACCCAAAAGCTAAATATCCTTAACTGTTTGAGTAGTGTATATAGTACTAACTTCAGTAAACATCACCTTTCCAAGCAACAGTAAATAGGTGGTGATGTCAGTAAAAGCAGTCCTGCAGTTTCCACTCATAACACTGAGACAACTGCTGAAAGGAATATAGAGATGCTGTCTAAAAGTCAGATTCAACGGGTAAAGGATATTTATCCTTAGTTTTAACCCACAGCAAATTAAATCATATGGTGAAGAGTTTAAAACAAGGCAGATAATGTATTTTATTGGCTTACAAACAAGCAATTGTGCAAAACATATATATATATATATATATATATATGCTCAAGCATTTATACAACCCCCCCCCCAAAAAAAAACATGCACAAAACAACATTAAACAAATTAATTGAAAAAATTATATAATTTATCAATGTATCAGGTCTTCCAAGAAACTATGTTATTGTTACTGACACTTAAAGCAGTAAATACATTCTCTCGTGCAACTTAAAGGAAAGTCTCTCAATGGTTGATATCTTTCTAGGAGGTTTCCACCCAAGTATGATGAATCTCTGTATTCTCTGTCATTTAGCTTTCCTTATATGATTTAAACGTCAGCTGAGATTTTCTCTAATATGTGGTCAAGGTTAACTTTAACAATATGTTTAAGCAGGTGGGGAAAAAGTAATTCCTAAATTTGAAATGCCCTTTTCAAAATGCACAGGCCAGAAACAACAACCCTGGACAGTAAGAGGTCAGGGTAAAGCCTCTGACATTGACCAGCTGACCTTTTCACTGGATAGTGTTAAAAAAATGATTTTTTGTAGTATGTAGTGCTGGAAGTGAATTATCTGGGTGAGTTACAAAGAACAGGATTATCTGCATAGAGCATGAGTTTATAAACTGACAGGAAAGCTGGTATTTTCTCATAGTGCCACAGCTAACAGCTCCAATACTAAAGACATGTTCCACAGCCTTATATGAAACCTGGAGAGATAACACAGTCTGAACAGCAGCCTCTGGATGTTTGTGTAGCAGCTTCACCCACTTTATAATTTCCAAACCCACTCCAAAAGCTTCTGATGTTGAAAGCAGATAAAGCCATTCGACACAATCAAAGCCTTCTCTGCATCAAGTGACACTGCAGCATATAGCTTCTAACAGCCTACATAACTTTAATGAAGCGAATGGCATTATCTGGAGAGTGCCTTGTTTGTATAAATACAGCCTGGTCAGGATGTAGTAGAGTTCTGAGAATTCAGTAAGTCCAGTGAGATCAATGAAATTGGACAGTAGTTGGTACAATCAGTTGGGATTTTCCTATTCTTTAAAATGACTGAGATCAAGACCTGGTATATAAAAAGTATAGGGGTATAAAGTACTAATCACGTCTTTCGAGTGGCCACCGTTTTTTTTAAAAATGATGATCTTTGTAGATGTTGGGCAGTCATGGGGCAGCATGTTCACTGCCCCATTTCGCTCCATAGAGTTATTACTGAACCTAGTAGTGAAACAATAATTGAGCTCCACTGGTGCAGGAATCACACTGCCCTATGCGTAACTCCCCAGGTCCTACTCGCAACCCCTCCAAACGGGTCTCGAACCCGGGTCTCCAGCATGGGAGGCGGGCACTCTGCTCTAACAAGTGGACTGCAGTCTATAGCATCAGTTGCTAGATCGCCTCTTGAGGTCAGGGGAGTGAGGTTTACCTGCATACTTAGGGCATACTATACAGAACAATTAAAGCCTTTTTCATATTAGTCTGCCAAGATCTGTATTTTTTATAGCAAGTGATCAGAAAGACATCTAATAAAGTGCACACAGTGCGTCTATGATATGCAGAACCGTTTCTATTGTAAGACACAAAGATTAAAAAAAGGGGGAAAAGGGGGATTTTGAAGTGGATAATGTCAGTACAACAGAAACGCGTGTGCACTAGTGTGAAAACAAAAATCATGAAAATGTTTCTCTTTACTAATTAGCCGTTTGTTGGAGCTAGTTACAAGCTTTTTGTGTGGATTTTGAGAAGTAGTATGGCTGGAATTTGTTTCTGAAACCTGGCAACCTGGTTAATGTTAACAGCTATACATTTTTCTCTATGCTTCTGCCCAGCGATGATCTGGTACTGCACTGTTATCAGTTTTCTATACTGTACTGGAGCAAGGCCTTGGAGAATGCTACTTTGATCTACTGTATATGTGTATATATTTAGAATCTCGTCTAATCTAGTGAAGCACATACTGTAATCGGATCCTTTAAAAACTTGTTCTGTTATTTCCTGGCTGTAAGATATAATCATTTATACTCAAATATACCTATTGGGTGTATTTTATAACGCTGCCATGGTGAGGAGGCCATGGTGAATAATTAATACAGCTGATAATGCATTAATTATGTATCCATATTTTCCTGTGGTCTTGAGATGAATTCACCATTAGCAGCCTGATCTATAAATAGTCCTGGCCTTAGACATCTCCGAACAATGAAATATTCACTTCACCCTGCGAGGTGGGAGTTTGTTGGCAGAGTGTTTCGGAGAGGGCAGAAGAAATGGCGTAGTTGGTTAGGAGTATATGTGTTATGAAAAAGAAAAGGTGTTTATTTTCAATAGCAGTCTCCACCCTGGGTTTTGTTTTTTCTTTTGCTATCCTCCTTCACCTCCTCCATCCGCACCCCTTAGCTCTGCCTGGCTGTCTGTCTGGTTCTCTCAGGTCACAGAATCCGGTTTAAGCCTGTTCTCTCTCTCTCCCTCTTTCTCTCTCTCTCGTTAGGCTGGACATGGCCAACCCCCTCACCCTCCCTACTCCTGTTCAGGGGAGTGCAATAGTGATGCTAGGCTGGTTCATGCCCATGACACTGGTTTCAGAGCAGACACCGGGCATCCCAGGACACAAACACATACAGACAGACACAGACACAAAGATACACACACACACACAGTGGTAAAAAAAAAATTCAGCTTATTTTTAGCGTGTCAAGCAGGCTGTCAGACAACATCATGCTGGTACACCAAAAAGCCCCAGGCAAGAGTAGCAGGGTGCTTTTCTCTTATTATTCAGGGTCAGCAGTTATTGCAGACCCTGACTGACCTTCTCCAACATCTTACGAAATCTGGCTGATGTAGACGCAATCCCATGTAGATAGAAGATACAGAAGTATGCTTCTTCATCAGCTAATTATTATATAGTCATGTTTTTTCCTGACTTCACTAACAACGGTACAAATCATTTAACCAGGCCAGAGAAAGAAGGGAAGCAGTGCAGCGTGAACTGTGGTGCTGCTAAATGAATGCGGATGCTACCGGGGTGTGTGATAAAGTGTACAAATCAGATTGGGGTGACACAGGGACCCATTGAGCTCCTTTATCAGATATTCCACACCAGAGCACTGCTGGTTTTCTGCCAACTCTCAGTACCCTCTCCTCCCCCAACATCGGTGTGACGCTGCTCCTAGATCAGTTTCAGCTGTACTAAAGCACACTCACTCCAGATTGCAGCCTACCCCCCACAACTGACACTTTTTCCTCCCTCGTTTTTCTTGTTTGAGTTGATTGTTTCGGTCAAACACCTATTATGAGGTGACACAGTTATGAAATATAAACTATGCTCCCGAACCTTCAGCCATCCTGTGTGTTTCTTCTGTCATCTCGACCTGCACTGACGGTGTACATTCAGTCCCGAAATGCTGCTGATCTGAAACCAATAACTGATGACACAAGGAGCTTGAGGGTGTTTTCCCAAGGAAGGGGGAAAGAAAATAATAAGAAAGACGGGTATTAAATATTGCACCAGGAAAGCATTAATTCTAACACTGGTGTCAGGTATGATTCCTACACTGTGCACATTTTATTCATGTATGAAATACTCCGATACTAATATCTAATATTACCTGATATGATGTTACATAAGCTTAATGTATGCTACCCAGGTAATGCATAGACGATAGCAATCTAGACATATTTCATTCATTTTTCTGAACAAAAACAGGCTGCAAACGGTGAGAATTTCACCAGCAGGAACTCCAGATAAATTCCCGCAATACAAACAACTTGATAAAATATCTTAGGGTGTTTCTACAGCATGATCAACAGAGAGCGAGAGAACGGCTGTCCTTTGTGCCGAGCAGTATGAGCGAGTGTGATCATTAAAAATGAAAACAAGGTGCTATGAATTGCGTGCGCATTATGGTATTCACAAGTGTGGAGCGGTGCCATGACCGAAACTTTCGCATGCGAGAGAGGCAGTAGTGTGAGCGCTAAGAAATGCACACGTCCTATTGCGTAAGTCTATGTGTAAGGGCTTTGAAATTCATTGTCTAATTCATGCCAACAGTGTATGATCTTCTGTTTTGGTAAAACTTAACACAAGACATTCATCACTAGAAACAGCCAAAACTTGCAGGAAACATGTGCAAGTGAGAAAAATGTCTACTGAGACAATCAATCGAAACAGCTCGTACTATCTGTCATTACAATGAGGGATTTCATGTCCAAATTGGAACGCATCCTGCCTGCCTTTGGAAAGATACTATATCCAAACCATCTAATCCAGCTAGCATTGCACTTCATTTAAAATCAGCTATGAAGAATGAACCTAGTAGCCTGAGCGTGAGAGTGAGAGTGAGCATGGGTGTGTACACTTGGCTTCATGGCTTCTATGTAAACCTGTGACCTGTGTTCTTCTTCTGGCTCATCTCTGACTGATTATTACTAAGTAGTTTCCTCACTTCAGTAGCAGTATCACAAGAAACATGTGCTTGTGCATGAATCCCTAACGATTAGTATCTAAGGCGGTATTTCTGAACTGTGTATAGATACAGAAGGATTCGTAAAAGTGTTTTCAAAGTCAAAGCTCAAACACTACACATGTTTGGAAACTGACATCCCTAAATATCGGACTATTTACTGGTTCAGGCCACAGACTAGTGATAACGTGTGCTAGAAGTGGCACATTGTTCATGGGAAAGAGATACATGCTTTGAAATCCTGGGATATCATTGGTGAAAGCGTTGGAATGTTAATGACACACACAGTGAGAGAGAGAGAGAGAGAGAGAGAGGGCGTAATTGGTCATGTTCTGTGGGCAGGAAGAATGGAGTTATTCTCCTGTCAATCAGAGCAGCACTAGCCAATCGTGGGAGTCTGGTAATGCATGTACACCACAGAGGGCATTTCTTCAGGTGTCAGATTCCATAGCAGAACGCAGAGGCCCTGTGTTAGCCGTGTTAGAGCCATCCTTGTTAGTGACTAGAAAATAAACCAAATGGAGACACCTAAACCCTTGGTCAATTGTACGAGAGTTATAAGTACACGTGTAGCTAGTGGCAGGATGTAAAGCCTTAAGGGACGCTGTAAGGGATCAGTTATAACCCTCTGACCTCTGCCTAGTTGAAAGGAAACGTGCTTGATTTCAGTCAGAAACTAAGAAACGGACCCCCAGGCAACAGACTAGTCAGCTGCTGGTATACAGAAACTTCTAGAGCTTTCAGATGGAATTTAACCCATTAGACTTAGTAGTAGTATTTGTTTTGTAATTCTAAAAGTATAGAAAGTATCTAAAAGTATACTGCTTGAATGTATTAACTTAAATCATGTAGTGACTGTAGACTCTGTAGATAAGATCTGCACCTGAACTTCTGTAAAGCTGCATTAGTACAATGTCTAATGTTAAAAGCACTATACATATAACACTGAATTGATCTCATGTTGACCTCATGATGGAACTGAACTACTGCTCCAGCCCAGCCAATGTGTGTCTCAGTTAAGATCATAGGATTATAATGTAGTAGTAGACGCTCTTTAGGCGTGTAGTGAATTAGCCTTGTATGTCTCCTTACTCTGCCTTTGCTTCCCCTTGTACAGTCAAGCGCACGGATTTTAGACCTTTCCTCCAGGTTTAACCTGAAACCTGCCTTTGAACTTTTCTCTCACACGTCTTTGATCTTTCCCTCTCTTCCAGATGTGCTGGCCACCGACATCACTCATAGCCAACAGAAGCCCATGACCTTCAGCTGCTGTATACAACCTAGCACACATGAACACAAAACAACTTCCACCCTGAACCACATGTGATTCTGGATAGTGAAAAAGATTTCATGATTAATTCTGTGTCAACATATTTGGTGGGATTTATGCTGCATTCATGGTACCTTGTAAGTGGAAATTTGCAAGTTGTAATAATCATTTTCCACTTGGGACATTTAAAGTGGGGAGAAAAAAACATGGAGGCCTCCATGAAAGAATGTCTTTTGGTTGCTACACTGTATTGCCAAAGGTTTTGGGACATCTGCCTACATGCACTTGAATTTAATATGAAGTTTGCAGATATAACAGCTTCAATTCTTCTGGGAAGGCTTTCCACAAGGTTTAGGAGTGTGTTTATGGGAATTTTTTGACCATTCCTCTAGAAGCGCATTTGTGAGGTCGGGCACTGATGTTGGATGAGAAGGCCTGGCTCACAGTCTCCGCTCTAATTCATCCCAAAGGTGTTCTATCGGGTTGAGGTCAGGACTCTGTGAAGTTCCTCCACACCAAACTCACTCATCCATGTCTTTATGGACCTTGCTTTGTGCACTGGTGTCCAGTCATGTTGGAACAGGAAGGGGTCATCCCCAAACTGTTCCCACAAAGATGGGAGCATGAAATTGTCCAAAATGTCTTGCTATGTTGAAGCATTAAGAGTTCCTTTCACTGGAACTAAGGGGCCGAGCCCAACCCCTGAAAAACAACACCTGAATTCAGTGATTTGGAGGGGTGTCCCAAAACTTTTGGCAATATAGTGTAAGTTGGAGCAGGTAAAGCTCATAAAAAGCTACATTAACTGCACTTTTAGAGTCACTCTCCTGAGTGGCTGCTCCTACTTGACCTCATGTGTAACCTTCATGCAACAATTTGGAAATGAAAATTCACAGCGGACAATAGTAAGTAGCTAGCAACAAGCTAGACAGCGGACAGTAGACAGCAGTGTTAGCAACAAGTTAGCTGGCTAATGTTAAAAATCTAATGTTAATGTTTACTTACTCACTCAGAACAGCAACTACATAGTGAACAAACAGTTTATATTTTATCTCCTATTATTATTAAGTGTGCCAGCAGTGTCCCAGTGACCAGTGTCCCAGTGTCCCACAGAGTACAACTTCTCACAGCCATAATGAAAGCACAGCTCCAGCCAAAAACTGATTAACTAGCGTCATTAACCCTATCACAAAGAACATCTGCATTATCCTCATTTCTCCTTATTAAAATGAAATCTTAAAGATCACAGTCCCAGCACTGTGATGAATCATGACGTGAACAGGCGCTCTGGGTTAAAGGTCAGAAATAACTTGTCGCCTGTATTCTTACTCAAATGTGATTTATGAAACTCAGGGGAAAGGTCATGCAAAACCTGACACTCTTAAAGGAATGATATTGAAGAACAATGTCGGGGTTTGGGTTTAAATAACAAACTGATAAATCCACGCACACCGTGCCGACGGAGTTTAATAGACACGATTACGTATAACAAATCTATGTTTAGTGGCTGATGACACGCATTTTAAATCTTTAGAGGGAAATCAACAGCTTATCATCAGCCCTCTTAAGACTCCTGGTGTGATCAGTGATGACTCTAGATGAGAGATCAGTAATCAGTACAACCCAGGCAGGAATACTGTCTTTGAAACCTGGCTTTGGGGATCATTTTCATGCCAAATCTGCCCTAAGGGTCAAATATGACACCAAGGTTTTTCCTCTAAGCCTAGATATGACTTACAGTGGATATTAGACTGTTAGTATCAATGATAACATTAATGTATGTTGTGTGCTACAAGATAACTAAGGAGAATTGGCCTTTGAGATTTATTCTCCTTATAAAATAAAGCCGTAACCTTTGTTACTCGGATTTTCTAATTATAGAACCAGTATAACTGATTTCTTAAAGACTAACAACAAAGCTTCAGAAACATAGAAATGGTTTTGTTCCAAACAATAAGCAGTCAAAGCAAATGAGCTGAAATCTGAACATTAGACAATGCTGAAGATGAACTAAAGCTTTCCAAAAGTTAAACCATTTACAATTCCTGCTATATTCTCAAATATTACTAGGACAGAACAAACAACTTGGCTGTTAAATGAGATCTCGTATTCCGTGAGCCTCTAAACAGCCGGCAAGTTGTCGATCAGAGATGTTGGTCATTTTGAGCTCACATATTACTCAGTCTTTGGAAAAAAGGTTAAATGATAGATAGATAGATAGATAGATAGATAGATAGATAGATAGATAGATAGATAGATAGATAGATAGATAGATAGATAGATAGATTGATTGATTGATTGATTGATTGATTGATTGATTGATTGATTGATCCCAAAGGGAAATGCAGGAAGTCAATCCATCTCAGCTCTCATACACACTCCAATGTGACTGTGATGAGAATAAGATAAGACTTCATTTTATTAAACAACACCAAGCACACTATTATAGGATTTACTGATCAGCTTTGTTGATCAGTTTCATCATATTAAAACATAAACGCACAAATTGTTCTGATTTGTATTCACATCAAGAAAAAAAAAGGCTTCTCTTAGTCTGCTGTCTATCAGAGACCAGAGTGAACTTTAACAATAATAATATAAGTCTAAAGGAAGCAGACGAAATCTAACAGCAGCCTCAGGGTTTATGGCGAAAATCATCAGAAGGGAACCGAACAGAACAATTTAATCTATAGCAGAAATCCAGCTCGGATCTCTATCCCCTCCCTGCAGTGACCAGGATTATTTCATTCAAGTATGATATATTTTACTAATGGATACTTTTAAAGAAACTCTTTTGTTCCTGAACCCAACTTAGCAAGTGAATTCACTTCTCATTAACACCACATGCAGCAACGTCCATTGAGGTGACGTGCATTCGGCTATAAAATTTGCATTCAAATGTAAATTTTAAATGTAAAGTTAACGTGCACTGAAAGCCCAGGAGATTATTTCTTTCTTTCTTTTTTTTATTACACTGTTGGCCACTGTGTTGCTCATTACATTTCTTAATAAATCTGCATCATTTGAGAGCAGGACTGATAACGTTACTTTTAAAGCTTTCCCAGACACCCCTTTCTTAAGCCAGGAGAGAGAGACAGTTCTATAAACCTAGTTTATTCTGTGTGTGTGTGTGTGTGTGTGTGTGTAGAGAGGCCTCATGCTGAGCTTGGTTCAATACACCCACAGGGCACGTATGCATGGCGCATACACATGTGCTCTTTCTCTCACCCACAGGCATTCATTCACAGGAGGCCCACATTCTTTCAACAAGTTAATTTGCATCAGTCCACCTCAATCTCTCAAGTTTAACCCAGAGACCCCAAGGCCTTACACATGGCAGTAGCTATTCAGTGATCTCAAGGCACTCAAGGAATCAGATTTGTGCTGAAAGTGAGAAAACACAAGCACTTTACATATGTAACCTTTTTTTTATTTATTGTAAAACCTCTGTATGTATTGTAAATGCTTTCATTTACATGGTTTCATGGTTTGCGTGGTTTTAATAAAAGTGAACCCACGTGATTAATAGATTTCCAGACGTCTTTCTCAGGCTTTTGTCTGGCTATTTAAGTTAGTCTCTGATCTCTTTAAGCTTTAGACGCTCAAATTTAGTCTTGCACCAAAAACCTCTTCTGATCTATTAACCACTTTTTCTTTTTTTTTCTTACTTTCTCAGTTGTGCAGCTCTTCTCAAATCATACAGCCAGTTCTGCTGACAACTTATGGTCAATGTCAAGCTGGAATGCAGTTTGTGGAATTTCGATCACACTGTGAGGCCTTTGGGGTCGCGACTTCCTTCCACTACGTAAGACGGGTCAAAGGTGAAGTGAGAGAACAAGATGGACAATGAAATGCAAAATGTCTATAAGCTTTTTAAAGTATCAATCAATAATATATATATTTTTTTAATTTCTCTAATCAGCAGACTTATTTATGACTTTAACTTTAAAAAATAGTGCATTTTTTTATTTGTTAGCACGTAAATACACTATATTGCCAAAAGTTTTGGGACTCACTTGCAAATCGTTGAATTCAGGTGTTGTTTTCAGGGGTTGGGCTTTGCCCCTTAGTTCCAGTGAAAGGAACTCTTAATGCTTCAGCTTCATACCAAGACATTTTGAACAATTTCCTGCTCCCAACTTTGTGGGAGCAGTTTGGGGATGACCCCTTCCTGTTCCATCATGACTGTACACCAGTGCACAAATCAAGGTCCATAAAGACATGGATGAGTGATGCACTTCTAGAGAATAGTCCAAAAAAATTCCCATAAACACACTCCTAAACCTTGTGGAAAGCCTTCCCAGAAGAGTTGAAGCTGTTATAGCTGTAAAAGGCGGGACAACTCCATATTACATTCATGTGCATGTAAAGGCAGATGTCTCAGTTTGGTCTGGCTCGCAGTCTCCGCTCTAATTCATCCCAAAGGTGTTCTATCAGGTTGAGGTCAGGACTCTGTGCAGGTCAGTCAAGTTCCTCCACACCAAACTCACTCATCCATGTCTTTATGGACCTTGCTTTGTGCACTGGTGTGCAGTCATGTTGGAACAGGAAGGGGCCAGCTCCAAACTGTTCCCACAAATTTGGGGGCATGAAATTGTCCAAAATATCTTGGTATGAAGCTAAAGCATTAAGAGTTCCTTTCACTGGAACTAAGGGGCCGAGCCCAACCCCTGAAACACAACACCTGAATTCAATGATATGAAGGGGTGTCCCAAAACATTTGACAATATAGTGTATTTCTAGAATTCTGCAATGCAACTTATTAAACAATAAACCAATAAATGTATAACTAACCTCAGATCGATTGATATCAGCGTACACTTGCTATATATATATGCAGCACGAGCACATTTTCATACAAATAATAAGGATCAGCAATTCTGGGTGTCTAAGTTTATCAGCCTGACTCATCCTTGTGCTGTGTGCGCATGCGCGCAGGCACACCCGTTGCTCGCCGCAGGTGCTGATGCTGAGAAAGAAGAAGAGAAATCCTCTTCCTCTTCCACACAAATATATTCATTTTGCTATATAAACGCTAGTGTTTTAGACATGCGCGGGATTCCTTAACGTCAGCCATACCACCAGAGAAGCTCTCTCTCTCTCTCCGAGTGTTGATGAGGGGGAGGGAAGCAGAAGGAAAAGGAGGGAACGATCCAGTTTAAACTAGTTCCGTACAATGCGCCGGGTATGCGCTCTTATTCAAACGAGGGCTCTTTTGAGGCTGATGGTCAGTTAATGGTCGCTAATGCATCACTCATATAACACAAGTTACCATATCGTGCAATTATTTATTAGTTTTATGAACAACACGATGTAGACCCAATTCCCATATGTGCGCCTTAGGATGTGCCATGTGGCGCATGAAACAATTTTACGCCATACGGGTTATAGCTTACTGTTAACACTGTGCTATTGTGTTCCTGGTACAGAAGTACGCTAGTGTGCATGTCTGCTTAATCCTTAATGCTTAAGGTGCAAGAGCCGTCAACGAGGAGAGACGGGAACCCCGTGCTGAAGTTTTCACGAGGAGAAAAGGGCGGGTTTGGGTGGTGAACAAAAAATGGGAGGCACTGCAGTGCAGCAAAACCAAGCCGTCCCACACACACAGACACACCACTCTCTCTCTCTCTCACACACACACACCACTCTCTCTCTCTCTCACACACACACACCACTGTCTCTCTCTCTCACACACACACCACTGTCTCTCCCTCTCTCTCACACACACACACACCACTGTCTCTCTCTCTCTCACACACACACACCACTCTCTCTCTCTCTCACATACACACACACCACTCTCTCTCCCTCTCCCCCTCTCTCTCTCTCTCACACACACACCACTCTCTCTCTCTCTCACATACACACACACCACTCTCTCTCCCTCTCCCCCTCTCTCTCTCTCTCACACACACACCACTCTCTCTCTCTCACATACACACACACCACTCTCTCTCCCTCTCTCTCTCACACACACGAGCCGGCGAGACGCAACTTCACATCCAGCACGTGCTGCTGGATTTCAAACCCATATTCAGTTCACTACAGCGATCACGAATCACCCCCCCCAAATAAAAACTTCCTAAATGATCTCAATCCCAAAGCGTTTAAAGACACGTCTCCCAAATGACTCAACCAAAACGCCGTGAAAGCGTTTGTATATGATAATTGTGACGCATCCTGCGTTTACCTTCCCCCAAAACACACACACACACGCGCGCGCGCGCACACACATTCACGCACGTGTGGAATTTCTCCCGCATGCTCTGGCAGACATAAGATTTTTTTTTCTTCTTCTGCAAACCCATCAAGACACAGATCCTTTGAGTGTGTGCCTCCTATAGGCGCCATGTGGCGGTGGGTTTGCACCCAATCAGGGGCGGGAGGAGGCCACGCCCACCATGGAACCTGAATGCGCCGGCACATCTCGCTATAAAGACCGCGTGAGCTTCGCCGGCATCTCTTTGGTCGTGAGAGAGCTCAGGGTTCCGCTGTGTCACATTTGTCTTATTTTTCCCCCCCCACATCTTCCCCCTCAACAAAAAAGCGCACTCATCATCCATTATTATTTCTTTTTTTTTTCCCCCAAATTTCAGTTTATCCGAGGCCACTTGCATGCATTGTTCGTCTCCGAAAATGGTTTGCGAGACTAAAATAGTTGCGGACGACCCCGACGCCATAGCTGGGAACAAAAAAGATTCTCTGATCGTTTCCTCCTCGCAGATGTGGACGTCGACGTCCGACTCGTTTGAGCGGAAAGACGTGAAGCAGCGGGAGCAGGTTTTAATCCGCGACTTTGAGCGCGGCGATAACGCGGAGGTGCGCCGCATCTTCACTGAAGGCATCATGGAGAGGATACCCAACACGGCCTTCCGCGGTCTCAAACAGCAGACACACACTCAGTTCATTTACGCTGTGCTCACAGGTAAGAGGAGGAATACACGCGGTCGGGGGGAGGCTTTTTTATTTCAAATGTATAGACAAAGATGAGAAATTGCGTCTAAAATGAGGTGTGTGTGTGTGTGTGTGTGTGTGTGTGAGCGACGCCAGGCATCAGCACACAAAGAAGCCGGTAGAGGAGCAGCGTGCAGAGAGAGAGACATAGAGAGAGAGAGAGAGACATAGAGAGAGAGAGAGAGACATAGAGAGAGAGAGAGAGAGACATAGAGAGAGAGAGAGAGAGAGAGAGAGAGAGACATAGAGAGAGAGAGACATAGAGAGAGAGAATGAATGAATGAATGTCGCCTGCTGCAGAGGGAGAGCATATAGTTACTGCGTGGGCGATCCATTCTCCTCAGTCTAGCTACAATTTGTTACATGGATCTCTTAATCCGATTTAAAAGTAGTTCTTTTTATTTCACCGAATCCGGTATTTCAGTGTGAGAAATCGCGGAGAGATCAAATCAGATCAAGCGTGACTCGCTCCAAATTAACCCACATGCCTTATTTATATAGGGCAAACTGTTTCTGTTACATCTCTCTCTCTCTCTCTCTCTCTCTCTCTCTCTCTCTCTCTATCTCTATCTCCTTCCCTCTCTGTCTCTCTTTCGCTTTCTCTCTCTCTCTCTCTCTCTCTCTCTCTCTCAGAAAAGAAAACGTATTCCCCAAGCTTTCTAAATGGGTTCTTCCTGGAACCTTCACACACAGTAGATCTCTTGTACCCTCAGGTGCATCTGCACTCTCAGAGAAAAAAAAGTACTAAATTGCACCACTCCTTGCCTCGTCCCAGGAGAGGTATACACACACTTTTTGGTATCTTTAGTATTTTCCTTATTATCTAAAAGGGCATCAAGGTAATTACCGGAACGAAGAAGGTACTCTTTTTTTTTTTCCTGAGAGTGTGAAGTATTATACTGGTAGCTTAAATGATTTATTTAAACATATATTACTTTCATATTCTCCACCCCAGTGATGACAAAAGTTACAGTATTGTATCTGATAGTGTAGAACCCATATCAGGGTATTTCCACAGAGATGTGCTAGATGGAAACAAAACAGGTATATGATCATCCAGTGTGTGTTTGCATTGAATTGTGGGGTGGTGAGAGTCACACCAGAGGTCTATATCTGTGAACAGGTATCACATCACACAGAAAGTACAAGCATCTCAAACCGCACACTGCTCTACTAAAAGACATGTCCACACTGCTCAACTCACTATCGTATCTTGTGTTGTATTGTCACTGCTGAGTAAGGCAGCATGCGGTTTGGGTTGTAGTTGTGTAGTCTGGCATGCCGTGTGTGTGTGCTTCCGAGGGCGCCCTCGTGTGTTGGATCTATACACAAATACAGCTGCACTAACACAAGTTCAAATGTTCCACCCCATGGAAATCACATCAGTACTGCTGCTATAGCATTAAACCCCCTACTGTTTCAGCTCTGCGGTCAGGACAACTGTTTTAATACTGATAAAAAAAAGAGTGGAATCCATGAGTGGTTTCCTGTTTTGTGTGTGTGTTTTTTGTGTGTGTCTCTCTCCTCTTCCAAAAATCAAACTTTGTGGTTCTCTTTTCTGACAGGTGACGTTTATTTTTCTTCCATTTCTCCATAGTAATGTGCTTTGTTATGACCAAGTCCTTCATGCTGACATGCTGCACACCTTTCATTCTAATGGGAGCACGCTATTACTATAGCAGAAGAGTCATCCTCAACTACTTGGACTGCGCACTCCACACAGATATGGCTGATATAGAGGCCTACTACATGAAGCCCACAGGTAAGGGGAACACTCGGTCATGAAGACAAGTAATAGTGTGCGGACGATACGGAGTGTCTTATGATAGATTTGCGTCTGATTGTGTAATGATAAAAACACTAACACTGACATGCAGCACTGACTTCCAAACAAATCAGAATCGCCTCAGCAAAAAAAGAGGCAAATAAAATCCAAAGTAGCTGATGAAAGGAAAAGTTTTTGCTATGACCATGAACCTATTTGTATCTGTTTAGTGGTCCAAATATTCATCAGAGAAACATGGACAGGACTTTTTTTTTTTTGTTTATTATTGTTTTTTGATGTTTTCTAATGAATTTAGTTGTGTGTTTAGGGTTATTTGATATATATAATATGTCATCAGACCCATGAACAGAGTTATTAAGTGCAAATGAATGAATGCTGTAAATGCATCATTTACTTTCTTGAATAACTGACTGCGTGCTCATACCCATAAGCTTCACATCTGGTCGCTGGCCTGCATAAAAAGCTAAATCCCTCCAACATATGACGTTTTTGTAGCATCCCACAAGATCCCAGTCCTGATGCACACCCCATAAACTTAACCATCCCATGTGACACCTTACACCTGTAGACCCGAGTACTCTGGCACCATCATTTTCCAATATGACAAAGCATAAATTATACACAAGCAGTTACACTAGGATATCTTCCCTCAAGTCCAGTGAAGTGTCAGCAGAGACGTGACACATACATACATTCTTCTCGCTAGCAGTTCTGGGTGGGTTAATTGTCTGAACTGCTGCTTGAATGCAGTGGACTTATTAAATATGCAGCAGCTCGGACCTGGCTCACTGCTCATGCCATTATTGATCGTGGTGGGGAGGGGGGATCGCTGAAGCACTACTGCATAGCGGCAAGCACGACAGGACCGGTTCCTCCTCCACGTGTCTGAAAGATACCTATTTAGCTGTATTTATATATAGATAATTATATATTGGTGACTATTCTTCCAAGTTTCAGACCAGAGCACGACTGTTATCGTGATCGATTAAAAAATGTCAGTTGTAATAAAGCTCGCGTATTCTGACCGACTGGATCAGAAAATGATGAGTTTACCATCATTACTCCTGGGCAGATCTTAGCACAGTGTGTGCCTGTTCTTTTCCTAATGATGCGTCACTCTCCTTTGCAAGTCATCCCGTAGATGAAATGGTGTCCCTTGTGTTAGTGATAATTACTAATAACTTAACAGGGAAGGTAGACATTATGGCTCGCTCACTAACAGCTCTGTGTTTATAACAGTGTGTGAGTGTGTCAGCATACGCAGTGAATCACTGGAGGCTGAGTCAGGTCGAGTAGCCCATGACACACATCATCCAGTCCCTGCACAATCTCTCCAATCGATACTGTAATCTTATCAGCATCATTTATATGTGGACAAAGGAAATAACTTGTTTTTTTGTCCTTAAGGCAAAGTGTCCATATGTTCATAACAAAAGAAGATGCAGTGGGTGTATGGGGGTTGCTTATGCTTATCAGCAGGGCTTCTTTAAAGAAGTGTTTTGTTTTTTGTTTTTTTTTGGTGTTGTCGGTTCTTTTCTATTTCAGTGTGTCTACCAGTGGGAGAGTGATCACTCAAACAATATGTCCCCTGCTGGGGAAATCAGCATTCACAGCTTCAGCTCCAGTCTCACATAGTAGACTTCCTGCAGATGTCAACACTGAAGTCTATAATGTCCATCCTTTTGTTCTCAGTGGTCTGCGTCGACCTGTACATGAAGTCAGCCACAGCCTTAATGAGATTAAGATAAGAGATCGGTATCGAAGAAAAGCAGCAACGCTGAGGTTGTTGTATCTCTCTCCTTACGTACCACCTGATCATTCTCCTCGGAATATCTGCTTGGTGCAGTTTTCCTATTTTAGCACAGATATAAGGAGGGAAAGAATTGAGTGTTGGGTCAGGAGATGGGGGAAGGAATAGAGTTGAAACTGTGAAATGGTTTTGAATACTGGCAGCATGCAGACAAAGAGATCTCCCAGGGGAACCTCTCTCCCCGACTGTCTCCATCGCTCTTTGTTAATGTGGAAGCTTCAGTCTCTCCATCTCTCTTCTAAGCTGTGGCTGTGGTGCAGGAGTAACTGAATTATCTGTCAGGCTCACAGAGAGAGAGAGAGAGAGAGAGAGAGGTTCCTTTAATGTTGCAGCTTTCCATTTCTTTTTAGTTCTCTTGATTAGCTTTATAGAGAGCTAATCTGTTGGTTCATGAGGCAGGAAGAATAATGCTGTCCAGATAATGGAAGCATAATGGTAGAGCGTTTAAGAACGGAGAGTGTCAGTCTATTAAATATAATAGAGTAATAACCATGGGAATGTAAATGAAAATCGAGTTCAAGTCAGGAATAATGACGGATGTTAATCAAATACACCAGCCACCATGACGGATTCTTTAAAATGTTTTGTTATTCCGTTTCCCCCCCAAAAAACAGTGAAGCCGTTCTCAGGTCTGCGCCGAAACCGAAACTATTTGTGGCAAAAACGAGCATATTGGAGCTCTCAAGTCTTCAAAGATGTGCTTTCTGTAGAACTGGACAAAATGCTCTGCTTAAATCAACCCCTCCGATAAGACAAGAAAGCACTGAAGCTGGCTTCAACTGTGGAACATAGTTGAACTTGCGATTAAAGCCTGAATGCACCGGTAGGAGACTTGCATTTATCCACGGTGTTGTGGTTTTAGCTTAAAGCTAAAGCAAATGAGTAACAAAAAAAATAACAAGCCTAGTAATTTTCTGTTTCAGAGTCTTCTCACTACTGTTACTATAGTTAATAATCTCATACACATGTCTTATCTTTATGACAGGTCATGACCTAAAGTGTAGGTGGTGTAGGCTCTTGAATTTATGCACTGCCTCAGGGCGATTTGACACACACACAGGTGCACACACACCCACACACACAGGTGCACACACACCCACACCCAAGAGAAAATAGTTGTTGGAGAGATTCAAGCCACAAAAAGATAGCATCAGGGATTATACAAGGAACTCCAATTTATAAGAAATAGAAAAATAAACAAACATCTGTGGTCACAGTAGACCGATCAGCCAGATAAATAAATAAAGCCGTGGAGGAGATCTGCGATGTGTTTTCAACAGGCAAATAGCGCTACAGTGCACACTAATATTTTTGTAGTTTCAGTTATTAGACACATCATTTACACACCTACTTGCCCTGGAAGTGTGTGTGTCATGAGATAGAGATAACTCCGGAGGGAGGGAGGGAGGGTCAGATTATACCTGTAATAGCCTGGCCGAATTTAAACTTTTGTTTAGTTTTTTATGTTTAAGTTAAAGTGCTGCAGAATGGTGTATTTCTGCTTAAACAGTATGACACACTGCTGTATGTATTAGGCCATATGTACATGTGGGTGTTTGGTTTGACAGTGTGAAAGCGCTGACTAGACCTGCTGGAGCGAACGTGACAGGCTAATCCATACTAACACACACTCGGCTCCCTGAGGCCCACCCACGTGGGGGAGGGGCTTGAAAGACTGCAGAGATGCCGTGTGTGCGCAGTGTACATTATAATACATGAATAGCGATTAGTAAGAATATTATAAGTACGCTGTTTCGGGTCATGGGTAATGTCATTTTTAGAAGGTTTTTCAGGCAACCCCTACACTGATTAGAGATATGAGAGAAATTTCTGCATTATAAGCAGCACTGTTTATTGAAAATAAGGTTTCGAATAATTGCTAGCAAAGACTAAGGGCATGTAATGTATGAATATATACCAAATAATGTTAAATAGTGTAAAATGATTCTTTCATTCTTCTTCCACCCTCGTCTTACCACATAGCTAATAAACCCTGCACCTGCCCCCCTCTTCACACTCACACACACACCAGATGCGTGGTATCAGTTTCACACTAACACTTTTCAGTAAGATCTTTACTTCATTAGTGATGTTCCAGTCCAGTGCATCTTAACTCCCATCTATTCTGGACTACAACGTCTGCTTTCAGCACTAGTAGGTCCTGAGCAAACACACGCATGTTAGCAGCTCCAAATAAACACGCTGCTCATAGATATGATTTTCCTGGCATGGATTCGTAGAAAACAGATGGCGGCACTGCTTCAAACCTGACACACAAACCCAAACTCTGCACAGTCTCTTATCACTGAGGTGACAGGCATGTTCAGCACCTCCTGTCTGGTTTAATCCCTGGGCACTGAGATCTGTTGCTGGACACAGACATAATAGAAACAGCTGGGTCTCGGAGCATCTGCACATGTAGCCTCCACTAATTTAGTCCCCGGGGACAGCGGTTCTATCGTTACACACAGAATATAGTGTGATCTCATTTAAAAAGACAGATTACTGACAGCTTTATTTGACTTGTTATTTGCTCTGATGCTGGAGCAGAATTTCATGCATTAGGGTGTTCTCCTAGTCATCTATCATAATGAAGTTGTTGATCGCTTGATGATGCTGGCGAAGACTTTTTTTTTTTTTTTTGGTCATGCCCCTGTTATTATATTAGAGACGTAATGTAATAAGGGAGATTTTTAGGTTTTAAAACAGAGACCAGAACAATTGGTTCAACAGCTGAGCAAACGTAAGTGAGCTTTAACCCTTAGGCACCACAATCCTGTTATCATAGCAGGAGCATGACTGGGAAATTTTGTGAGAGACTGTCAAGGACACAGATTTCAGTTTTTATTAGCAACCTAAGACGGAACACTTATGATCTCTGAAGGCATAAAGCCACAACTTGACGTTCACAAAATATTTCTCTTTAAGAAATATTTCATACCAAGCTGACTTGACGTCTTCAGCTGAAATCAAGGGCTAATTTTGTGTCTCATATAACTACGGGATTCAGTTAGAGCTGCATTCAGATTGGATTAGGTTTACATGGGGAGGGGGGGGGTAATGAAATTTAACTGAGAAATCTTATTGGAATTTTAGTTCTGTCCAAATCTGTAATAAATGCTGTTTTGTGTCGGGAACAATTATGCTGTAGAAATTGACCAGGAGAAATAACTTCACACACACATTGATTTTATTTATTTATATATATATATATATATATATATATATATATATATATATATATATATATATATATATATATATATATATATATATATATATATATATATATATATAGGGGGTGGTGGTGGCTCAAGTGGTTAAGGTTCTGGGTCAGCACCAAGTAGCCACTATTGGGCCCTTGAGCAAGGCCCTTAGCCCTTTCTGCTCCAGGGGCGCTGTATCATGGCTGACCCTGCACTCTGACCCCAACCTCCAAGGATGGGATATGTGAAGAAAGAATTTCACTGTGCTGTAATGTCTATTTTATATATTTTTCCACTAAAATAGGCTATTTTCTTTCTTTTTCTTTTTTTTTTTTTTGAACGCAGGCAAATAGTAGCTGAGCTTAAAGTGCAGAATAATAAATTATAAACAATGTTTAAAAGGACTTGTTAAAGAATTCATGCCTCTGGGGGGGTTTTTATGTAAATAATTTCTTAGCAAAGGTAAAGGCCATATACATGTTATGGTCATGTGATTTACTAATGATCCACCTGAAATGCCAGAAGCCATACAGGAAGCACTTAGAATGAAGGTCAAAACGATCGGTTTGTATTTAAATGAGCTGTATGTATTACACAAGGAGTTTGTAGTGTGAAGATACTCCTTACAGAAGAAGAAGAAAAGAAGAAAAGGTTAAGAAGAAAATTCTTAACCTTTATGAATCGATGATAATTGTTGAAGATGTCTTCCGTCTACATTACATAACAGACATGTCTGGAAATCTTATCCTGTCTAAGTACCGCTTATAACATAGACGAGTTCATAGAGTGAGTTATCCTATGAGCGGGTTAATGAATTTTATTATAGTGCATTGCTCTTTCACGTTTGTAGCTACAGTTCTGCTGTAGTGTTCATGAAGGCCTGAACACAGTAACGGTTACTACACTGTAGTGTATTGGTAAACAAAAATCTACTTTGTATGCAAACAGTTCAAATGGATATTCTTGTAGCGAGAACTGCTTTGTCTAGCAGATGTTGAGCTTTTGCGGTTGTGTTTCTGCAGGTTCTTGCTTCTGGGTAGCAGTGCTGGACGGTCAGGTGGTGGGCATCGTCGCGGCACAGGGACGAGAAGACGACAACACGGTAGAACTGCGGCGCATGTCTGTGGACTCTCGGTTCCGTGGGAAGGGCATCGCCAAGGCGCTGGGACGACGGGTGCTAGAGTTTGCTATGCTTAACAACTACTCGGCCGTGGTTCTGGGGACGACAGCAGTCAAGATGGCCGCCCACAAGCTCTACGAATCATTGGGTTTTCAAAAGGTGGGCGAGACTGAGAACTACACTCTGCCTGGAATGAGCCGCTCGCTGATGGAAAGGCTCTTCTTCCAGATCCGCTACAGCCGCTACCGGCTACAGCTCCACGAGGAGTGAGAGAGTGAGAGAATGAACGAAAGCGTGAGCGAACGAGTGGACGTAAGAAAGCGCGGGAGAGTATGAACACCGACCACAAACCTTAAATCACCTAAACCCAATCCACCTCTTAAACCTTATTATTATTATTTTTTTTTCTAAATCACAAATGTTATTTTTACCACTTTTTCTATTAATACCTTAACCTTAATGTTTTTTCTTTTAACATTTTACGGTAACCATTTTTTTAATCATTACCGATGGAACCGCCCACTTCGTGTGTATATATATATATATATATATATATATATATATATATATATATATATATATATATATATATATAATACATAATACAAAAAGTAACGATAAAACCCTCAATGTTAACGAGTAAAACGCCACACAACACAGGTAATAGGTCGGTCTGTCAGACTCTCTTTTAAATCTGTCGTAAGGGCTGATCTGATAGCTAGCACTGACTTTTCTCAAAGATTGCAGAATGAATAGAGGCGTGTACAGAGGAAAGGAGAGTTAAGATTCCCTTTCTGACGTCACGCATCTGTTAAATGTACACAAATGCAGGTCTTGTACTACATAAAATGGAAAGGCTGGCGACTCTAGCAGTCAAACAAACAATACAGTTGACTAAAGCACAGCAAGTTTTTCTATGTCTTAAGAACAAGAAGAGGAATAAACAGTGAAGTTAGCACCAAGTGAAGTAACTCCTAGTTAACCCTGCACAGTTTAACCTGGAGTTCACTCAAAAGTGGTGATTTTACTGTAAGGGAGGAGTCCTACTATAAATATACAATAGTAACTGATATTTTGCCTCTAACTCTTCCTGTTTTTTTTTTTTTTTTTCTTTTCTTTTTAATTACAGGTCAGTCTCTCAATCTTTCCTTTTTGTGTTGCTGGAACAGATCAGATATTGCACAGATTGTATTGCTCTATAAGATCTATATTGTGTTATGTCTAAATATGACATGTCTTAATATGATAAAAAACAAAACAAAAAAAACCTACTTATTTAAACTGGACCGATTTGGACCTAGATTAACAAGATATTAATTTGCAGTCAGTGAAATTTGATTTGACCTTAACATTAAATTAAAAAAAAAAAAAAACACTAATTCATTACAAATTGATCATTTTCCATTGAAACATGACCAAGTTTATTATACAGTGCAAATTAATACGATCGCAGTATTATTAAACATAATATGCGTCTATTATCTGTGCATTGGATGAAGCTTGGTTGGTCGAGACATAAATCTGAGCACAAATTTGAATTCGACAAGATGACTGCGTAAATATTCGATATATATATAAGCCTTTATATTTTACATATATTTGGAATATGTAAATGTGAAACATTTTGAATACATATCTATGACAGATATAACTGAAAATCTCTCACCATATCCATTCTCCTATGAAAGTACCAGCAATGGGAGAGATACAAGCCACAACGAGCCTCATTTGTGAAATATTCTTGTATAAAGATAATTAAAAAAAAACAATACCTAAATGTGATTAAAACTAAGTAACGTAGCGCAGAAAAAACAAAACAAAAAACAAACCCTTGACCCTCGCCAATTTTCCTTGACTTGACTTTTACCCATCCATGAAACTGACTGCAGCCCTGGGCCAGACCCTCCCCACACCCTAAACCCAACTTCACTCAGCCCCCACCCCATCTCTGCATGCGCCACTGAGCCTTGTTGCGCTGCTTCTATCTCCATTCGAGCTTGTACGACTCCTTAAAAAAACCCCTGTGATGTTATAGTAGCAGCGTGAACCGTCCGGTCGAGTTACTCGAAGATGCCGGGTTGATAAAGGAAAATGTCGTACTTTACTGACTCGCTGCTTCGATGACATCACAGCTGCCAAAAGTAGAATGCAAAAGCAATGCAAATTATGTGGCATGCCTCTGTACCTGGTTCGTACGTACGGTGCCTGCCCTGGAAATGATGTAACTCTGTTTAAAAAAAAAAAAAAAAAAAAAAAAATATATGTAGAACAAGCTTCATTTTTTTAGCTGAACATATAACAATGTGTGTCTTTGTTAAAAGAAACTACTGTTTTGCATGAAACATGATTGAATGAAAAATGTTTAAGAAAACATGATCTATCAAATTGATCGTCTTAACAGTGGAGTTCTATTTTTCTTTTTATTATTATTATTATTATTATTATTATTATTATTATTATTATTATTATTTGGGTTAATTTTATTTGTGTAAACATTTGAAATTCTGCTTTGACCTTTTACTACTGGGGTGATGAATATCCGGTTTACTGTAAGAAGCCCAAAAAAAACCCACCCAGCTAAATGCAGCATTACATATTGTATTTAAAAAAAAAAAAAAAAAAAAGAGCTTCTCACTGTAAATTTAGGACAACTCACTTGATGAAATGTAGAAATCTCCCATCGATGTGAACGGGATCCCGGAGCAATCTGACTCATTAAAACAGGGCAGTATACATACCAAACGTTGAGTGTTTAGCACCATGTTTTAACCTAGAAAAAAAAGGGGGGGGGGATTAGAGTAATGTGGGATAGACAAATGGAACGGTTGCTGAAAGCTGTAGAGAATCCACATAAAGGAGCTACATGTGAAATGAACTTGAGTAATGAAAACATCTGCAGGTGCTGATACAAAGCTAGTATTCGATTAGTGTCACAAAATCTGGCCTTAATGCAAGTCTGGTGATTGAACTGCTGGAAAAAGCAGTTAGAAATAGACCGTTAATCTCACTCCAACTTGGTTCAACAGTAATAATAACCATGATATTTAAAACTTGCATGTAGCTCCTTTACTAGATCTTACCAGTATGTCATTATCTCTATATAAAATTCGAACCCATACTCACCTACACAGACAATGTAGATGTTGACCCAAGTGCATATTTTGCAGCACACATGTCACTTTGTCTGAGTTAACAGTGTTTCTTTTATTTTTTCAATGTTCAGTATGTATCTAAAGGAGATGTGAATGTAAAAGGCAAGCTTGTATAAACTTCTGGACAGATCCAGGCTAAATAACACTAAAATACTGCTTTCCCGATGGTCTAACTCGTCAGCCGTACGATGGCACACGTTTAAAAAAAAAAAAAGTCATATAGTCCGCTTCATGTGTAACATGGTGAGAAAGTCCTTAAATGTCTTACTGAGCTTTGTACAAGCAAGGAAAGTCTTGCACATGCAAAAAGGTGAAACTCGATGTGTATCGGATGAGAATGTACGCGTGCTGCTAAGATTCCAGGATTATGACACAATGACAGCTGTAATAGTTAAAGGTTGAGAGGATAAGAGGATGGATGGATGAAAGTTGAAAGAGTGCTTGGGGAAATTCCTAGAGGTTGTAATAAGGATCACAGACGTTCATTATAAATTGCTCAAAAAGGAATTCCTATTAATTGACTCAACGAAACTTTTTTTTTTTTTTTTTTTACGAGCAACCCCCTCCTCCCCTTTTCTCAGCATTCAAGTGTGTCTTTTGTACATAAATATCCAGTGTCTCGAATTGACTGATTAATGCAAAGCATTCAGAAGACCTGTGACCTGCATGAGAAGATGGCTGCTACAGGAATGTTCCACTTTTTTTTAGAGGACGGGGGGGGGGGGGGATTTACAGTGGAAGAAAGCTTTGAGTGTGCTCTGCTTCCACACTTTGGCTCCCTGGAGGGACTTTTTTGGTACAAGCTAAGGCTGGATCCCCTTCCTACCTCCCCCTATTTACTCTTCTGGTTAAAAGCACTCTCTTGATTGTGGCTGGAGGTGCCAAGAATGCAGAAGCACTTGTAACAAAATTGTATTTTTATTTTTCTGAATTTTTGAGATTCTATTTACCGCTTCTTTTTTTTCCCTTCTTCTTCTTCTTTTTTTTTTTTTGCGAATAGCAAGTATGTACCATATGCAAATGTAAGATAAATCAAAAAAAAATGTATTCATGACAAACATTTTTTCATAAGGCTGAATTTTGCCAAAGGTGGTTTTTTGCTTTTTATTTTGGTTTTTCTGTGTTCTTAACACTTGGAAATCTTTTGGAGATCAAGCCCTTGTGCCATCTAACCGAGCAATAAAATGCACATTGTGAGAAAGTAAAGAGTTAAGGAATTCAAAAGTCAAAATGCTGCATTCATTTTCTAAGCCCAAATGCTGTATCGATGGTGAGCATTACCACTGGCAGATCGAAAGATTATGGGGCATGACTCTAAACTGACTTATAATTTGTTTGTTTTTTTTCTCTTTCCTTCTATTGTGATTTTTCTTTTTTCCTTTTTTCCTAAATGTGAAGATGAATGATGATAAACTAGTGCATATGATGTGTTGTACAGTCTGGCAGCCCCAAATGGAAAGATGTGACCACTCAAGCCCACTGTACAGAGTGATGCTACACTATATCCTCTGAAAGCTGTTCCAGGTTCTGATCTCTGTTTGGTCAGCACCAAAATCCACAACAAATTCTCTTTCAGCACTGAAAACTACAGAGAAACGAACTTTCCGCAAACTTCAATGTTGAACCAGTAGCAAGATGTTAACCAAACGATGCACATCGGAGAAGAATGAAGAATTTTCTTAAGAACAAGGAACTTGTGTTTTGTTTTGTTTTGTTTGTTTTTTTTGGATTCTTTAAGTGTTTTTGTTAAGTGTAAAGTTGTAAAGTGTAATTTACTGTAAATAGGGATATTTTGTGATCCTTTTATAACAGAAATTATATCTTTGGATGTTTACAACAATGGAAAAAAAACAAAAAAAAAAAAACAAAAAACATTGACCTGCAAACTGAGACACAATTGTATTCCACAACAAACAGCACACAGTGACGTGAGAACAGCTTTCAGAGTGATGGACATCTCCTCAGTACCCAACATATTCGGGCCTTTAATGTTTGCTGTAGCAAACAAAAGAGAAATTCTAGTATTTGTATGAGATCACTCTTGAAGGGAAATTTCTATTTCCTGCGGTTGTACCTGTACTAGTTGGCAGGGAATGCTAGAAAATCCTCTTTATACATCAGCAATGGTAACCTGTGGATTTCTTTCATTTTGGTCCAGTTCCTGGCTGACTGTCACTATGGAAACAAGCCCACTTAAAGCACAGCAGATAAAATTATATGCAACCACTCAAGGGAGCAGGTTACCTGGAACATGGGGTCGGGGGTTGTGTACTTGGCAAGTGTGTTAAATATGCCAACAAGCAGGCCAAGTAAGGGGTAAAAAGGGGGGGAAGGGTAGAATAGATGGCTTTAGGGTATGACCGATAATGGCCTTGCTAAAAAAGAAGTGTCTGTGTGGCTGCAGTGATCACTTGGATCCTTCAGGGTCTGTCATTGAAAAGATGCCTCAGTTCCTTTAGATGTTCTTTGTTTCTGATGTGTTCTTCTTTTTTTTCCTTTTTTTTTTCAACTGCTGTATCTGATTTTCTTTTGCTTAAGAAATAGGAGGATTGTAAAGATGTAAAGAAAGGAGATCCTGCATTACAAAAGAAATGGCTGTACATATTGTATTAATTAAAACAATCAAGCTTGTATTTGTTCCTGTAGTCTTTTTTTTTCATTCACTTCACCAAGCAGAACATCAGCAAAACTATAGCTTTAAAGATTGACATGGACCATTAAGAATTTCTTACTGTATTCATAATCATATTATTTTGACCTCATAGGCATAGCTACATCTATTGTGCTGGACCTATGAGACACAGGGTTCAGTGGAGGTGGACTAAAGGGGCACAGAGCACCATTGCCAAACTGGGAATCTAGGATATTGGGCTTGGTATTGGGGGTTTTTTTTTGTGTGTGTAGGAAGACAGGCTGTAATTATACAAGTACAGAAGAAGAAGCGGCACTGGGTTCACGTCTTAATCAGGCATTGAGGAAGCGGCTGAGACACAGACAATTTTATTTAAAGTAGTAGTAGCTAACATACCAGATCGCTTGCCATCACACTGCTAATATGTGTTTTTGCCTTCATCTTCCATTATGGTAATAACATCAGTACTTAATAACCAAGAAGCTGTAGTAAGAGAAGGTAAACACAGGGATTTAAGATGGAACTGGAACATTAACATTTTCACTGAAGTTACATTTTACATTAAACTGGAATATTTATTGCTAATATACGAACGATAATAGATTCAGTAACTGCTGAAATTGTTAACAGAACCGTTAAGTACAAAAGCTTGATGAACACGTCCTATAGGAAATTATTGAAGGTAAGAAGGTGTGACCGGAGACGGATAGAGACGGATAGAAACCAGGGCGCAGAATAAAAATGGACTTGTGTTGGTGAACGGAGACAAATGCCTGAAGGAAGGGAATGAAACAAACTGGCACAATCCAGTCTAGTCTCCTACGGTTGCCCCCGGATACAACAAGCGAGGAACAAGAACCGGGAGATGCAGCAGCCCAGTTTCCATGGTGATGGGTTTCAGCTCAGAGAAAGACCTAGAGGAGAAAGGAGAGAAGAAATGAGAGGGGCAGGAAAATAATAATAATAATAAAAAAGAGAGAGACCAAAAAAAGACAGAAAGAAATGAGCCCCAAAAAATGAGAAACACAATGAGGCAGTGAACGATTCAGGAAAAGAACAAGAGGCAGAAACACAGACTGGCACTGAGAAACCTCAAACAGTGGCGTGTGTGATAGCAGCATGGGAGAGATTGACTTCACACATGGAGCCCCACGATCGTCCTGTAGACACAGAGACCTTCAGAGGAACCTGCACACAGACATCCATATCAGATCAACAGACCAGTGTTTACTAATCACTGTTTACGGCCGCCTGCATTGATCTATCAGCACACACACACACACACACACGGGGCACATGCACCTCTACAGCTAATGAGGCAATAAATTGTCGGATCATTGACTGATTAATGAAACGGTTGCTGCGAGCAATTATTTGTGGATATTAGTGTGCTAACGTGCGTGAGACATTTAGTTGTAGAAATTAAAAATAGGAACAAGTCTAGATTTGTCTTACAGTTCATACTGAATGATAGTACAATAGTTAATACACTTACTAAAATGTGGGCTGAAATGTTCTTGGAGTGATCCAGCTCATTTTTTTTATGTTACGCCCCCCCCCCCCCCAAATAAAAGAAACAAACACATCCATTTCACACAACTGATTTCTTACTTAGCTTTTCTAACTCTAGTGAACAGGTTGAAGTAATTTCTTGCAGTTTAACCAAAACCTTGAGAAACGTTCCAGATTACTCAGGTTATTGATAGTGTACAAATGGAGCACCTGGATTTGATCGTGGTTTAATCTTAGAGAGACAGCAGAATGACCTTATAGGGCTACACAAACACTACACTGTGTGTGTAGTGAAGTCAGAAATTGGGCAGTATAAATATCAGTTGTAATTTGTATGTGGTCATCATCGAAACATTAACGTGCATCAAGTGTTATTTTCAAAACACAGAAAATCCTCTGCATTGGGACGTTGTTTATACTGACGGTCATGCAGCTCTTTCTGATTTTAAATCAAGGCTTCTCACCAAACCTTCTCTCTGTCTAGAACTTTCTTTGCAGGCCCTAAAGACACCTTCTGTGTGTAAATGTAAAAGGAGAGAAATAAAAAAGGAGCAATGTGTCATTTCCAAAGTGTCATTTTACCTGATGTGAAGATCTTACATAATCAGTACTACTTGTGATTTGTTTGACCTGCTATAAGCTATAAAGCAGCTGCTCTATGCCAGTTATGTCAAGCTCTCAAAACACATAGATGAAAGTACAGCGGCAGGTTAATGCTGTAGCCGATTTACTCTTGATGATATATTTCCGACCATCTGCGTCATTTCTGCCATGAAGAATATCCTCTTTAAGAATGCTAACATTACACTTATCAGCTGAAGTGACATACGAATCTCATGCCCTCCTACAAAATCTATTTCTTTATTTGCAGAATATAAAATACTGTATTTTTATTTTTATTGTGTTAAACTGTTGCTTTTTTAATTATGACGACATTACTAGGGCAGCACGATGGCTAGAGCAGCACGGTGACTTAGCGCTTAGCATTGTTGCCTCGAATCCCAGGTTCGAACAGGCACCTTTCTGTGTGGAGTTTGCATGTTCTCCCCGTGCCTGCGTGGGTTTACTCCGGGGACTCTGGTTTCCTCCCACAGTCCAAAAACATGTACATTAAGTTGATTGGTAATTCTAAATTGTGTGTGTGGTTGTCTGTATCTAGGTGGCCCTGTGATGGACTGGCGACCTGTCCGCCCAGTGTGCGCTGGGATAGGCTCCAGCAGATCCCCGTGACCCTAATTAGGAATAAAGCGGGTATAGACGGTGGATGGATGACATTACTATGGTCATTACAATTTTAGTTACTCACTGTAAGACTGACTCCAAGGCAACTGATCTGCTGAAGGGACTCCATTGTTTTCTTCACCAACACTGTATCCAAGTACAGACATGTTTTTATGAACATAAACATTTCCATCAAGGCTCACTAGATGCAACGTGACGGATCAGTTAAGGAGTGTTGTGTGTCAACCTGCAAAGTTCTCCACCTGTGAGTCCTCCACCTCAAAGAGTAGCTCATCATGGATCTGAGCCACCAGCCTGCACACATATAATCACACAGCAAATATTAACTCTACAAAACTCTTGTATCTTAAAGGGGACTTGTATTGATCTTGCTACTTAGAGCACCTTCAGAATGACTGAATGTACCACAATTAAAGGTAAAATGAAATAAATAAAACAAAACATGCTTCAGTCTAAGACAGATATCCAGTAAGTGGTATGTAACCGCTGTCTAGAATCTAGAGTGCAACCTAATAAAGGTATTATTAGATTAGTGGGCAGAATGAAATTCTAAGAGAGCATCTCTGTGGGTCACTGCTAAGATTCTTAATCCACCTTGACATGGAGTCGGAGGTTGATAAAGAGGAGTTAGATGGGAAAATATAATAAACAGATCCAGTGAAGTGTCAAAAGGGAGAGGTGGGTAGAGAACAGAGAGGCGTCCTAATGGGAAAAAGATGTGATGGAGAGCTGGATATATAACGATACGGGATGAAATGTAAAAAGTGAATCCTCTGGTAATGCATATATAGGAAGATAAATTAAAGACTGATGTTAGACATGGTATTGTAAAATCGGTTAAATGGCAGATATAAAGAAGAGCAGACTGACTGGTGGAGTGGAGGCATGGAAGGACGTACCTGGCGGTGAGAGTGGTGGAAGAGGCCAAAAGTGAGCAGATGTGTATCATAGCCATTTTACAGAGGTCTGACGCAGAACCTTATTACAGATACACACACACACACACCTGGTTCTAATCGCCACATGATCCTTGTAAAGATTTTGCAAAAATTTACCCTTTGATGAAATTAAGACCAAAAAAAAAAAAGGATCAAAATAATTCTTTTGTTAAATTTACCATATATGGTACTTTTTATGTCAAAATAAACTCAATGACAAATTACATACAGTTAGTCAGCAGTTTCAGAGTTTCAATATAATAGACAACATCTGCATATACAGTACTGCCTGTCTCAGAGGTGTTGTAAAAGGGGAAAGGTGTTGATGACTAGACAATGAGCCCATACAAAAACTATGTTGCTTTGTGCACAGGGGCATTGCCATGCTGGAACAAGGTCAGGCTCCTCAGCTCCAGTGAAAGGAAACTGTTTTATCTGTACTGTGCTCCATATTCAATCTGTTTACATACAGACATCACACAACCATTTCACTATATTATTCCAGTGTTGTAAAGCTGTATGAAACTACATAAAGCCAACACTGAGTAGACTTTCTCTCATGCTTGTCTTATTCCAGCACCTTTTCTACTGACAGCAGAGTGAAACAGTTCTTTGTTATATAGTCATAAACTGAGAAATCCTGGCATATTCATTTATTATGACCTAAGGATCAATTACAGGCAGGACCAAACCTTTTTACATTTAAAAATGCCTCACTGTGTTTTGTGAGCACCACATGCACAATGCCACATTACCTTGCACTACAAAGTTGACAGCTTGTCTTTCTGCCTGGTTGCGGATGCCCCAGTCTGTTGAATGGATATGAGGGAGTGACCGGCGGCGACCCATTATGGACTTTACGTAACCTGTGTGCACACGTTAACACACACACACATATAAACACAAACAGTCTTACATAACTTTTGTCTCACACGCTGTCTTTTGCAAACACAGTCAGACCCACGCACACACATCTGCACTGTGCATCCGCCTCATGGTGCATTCCAACTGGACAAAGGCCTGGCTTTACTGTTAAAGCCTCCTCTAAAATGAGTCAGAGCTCTGCACTTGGACAAAATCTCTTTCCCAGAAGCTCAGTGACGCCTGGGAGCTACAGGTCACAATGGGACACTGACCCTGTGTGTGGAAGGCACCTGGCTTACGTGTAGCATGTATAAGATGGCAACAATAGAAAGATAAGCAATAGGAATGTGTCTGTTTGTTTTTGGTGAAGGCTTTGCTGTACTAATGTATGAAAGCTGTCACAAATGACCTGCTGTAGTGTGTATAACACTGTTGTAGCACAGTTTGATGGTTTGTATTCACAATACCCAATGTATTTTCTGCCTTTAGCTGTCATCCACACATTCGTGTTCTCTCAAAGTGCCCTATAAAGCAGTGTATAATGAGCTGGTTGTAATATCTGTTTGGTCATTATATGAATATGGATTTCAACAAGGTCCAAGTCTCCAATTTATGTCTGAAGTCACTGCAATTAATAAATTATGCTCAGTGATGTTCCTGTGCATTTCCGAAGGTTTCAGATATAATTATAAGTGAGAAAGAAGGCCACTGGCATGCAGGCAGGACAGACATGTCGTGTGCCAAAGTTGCCAGATGCTCTGGAGTGAAGCCACTCTACTGTGTCCTGACTTTAGATTTGATTTCAGCAGACTGGGAGGACTGATTGCCATCCAAAATCTGGTGGCCTGACCCTGACCTTTAGTCCTGTGGACCCATCTAACCCTCTGTATTTCGAAGGGAGCAACTTCTGATGGGAGTTGATCACAGAAGATGCAGACTCAGGATTTCACAAGATCAATACTCCTTGACAATGATCAGATGAAGCACCATTCTTCAAGAGATATTCATTCAGCAGGTGTTTGTTGTTGCACAATTCTGCAGTCCAAACCATTGCACCAAATATACTATAAGGATACACCCTTCAGAAAAGATAAAGTTGTTCAGTGAGAACTTCCTTTGTTGGTTTGGTTGACAGATGGGTTAGTAGATTATACAGACAGAAAATTATTTCTGCCTTGGGAAAGCCTAGTTCAGAACAAAATCTCTTATTTTTCTTGGCTCTCATACTCCTGTCCTGGCATGAAGCCAACTAAAAGACAGGATGCATGGGGATATGTGCAGTAGCCAGTGTCAGTATGCTCTGCACATCAATTCTGGGGTCACAAAACTTACAGGGATTAAATGGGGATTTGGGATTTAGTGATTTTCTTTTTTCCTAACACAAATTTATTTGTCATCTTTACCTCTAGTACATTTCATTAAAGCTTTCCTATATTCCTGTACAGCTGTCTATTGATCCATGAAGTCTGTAATTGAACAGCACATGTTTGCACATCAATTAAAAACCAAAATCCTTGGCTTTTGACTTGTGGCTCTTCAGCGAATTTAATTATCTGCAGATTCCCTTCCTACCTTCAAGAAACCCCTGGAGACTCCGCTCTTCTAAGAACACATGAATATCAACGCTGACACACCCTCAGCACTCCTTTTAGAGCAAATGTGCGCATATCTAGGCCAGTGAACAATAATCTGTGTTATGTGTATAAGCACTATAAGTTGTTTATGCATCTGCTGTGAACATATTGATTTATGCAATGCTATACCCTTCGCATTTTAGTGAACATTTTGAGTGGACAATTTCAGAAGGTATTGAATATCAGTGGTAATCCTCCCATGCACATTTTTCTCTCTATTCTACATCCTTCGTTTGCACCCTTTAGCAAATCTACCAGCCACAGGGCATCCACCCTGTCCTGATACTCATATGCAATAATACAGTAACGAAATGACACGCAGACAACGCACCGTATTTGTGGCAGTGCTGCACAGTGCACTGGATAAAGGCCTGCACCTCTTTGTACTTTTGGAGAAGAGTGTCCTGAAAATGACTGGCCTCTTCAGCACTCACCCCCAGTATAACAGACAGGCGCTCCTTTCCTGCAGAGGGAAGACACCGAGATAGAGACAGAAAGAGCAAGAGTGCTGGCACTACTATATGAAAGGCAGTTAAAGTGTTTTGGATAAGTAAGAGAAAATAAAGCAAAAACAGGTGTTACTCTTGTTTTTAGCAAATTATTTTTAAAAACCATGACTAATGGACAAGACAGCTTTTCTCTCAAAAGGTCATTACAGAATGACTCACATCATACATAGTTAATAACTTACAGATACATCTGTAAAACTTCTCGAGTTGGAAATGAATGACACACAGCTGGACCCAACGTAGTTTGATCAAGCAATTTGCCTGTGTATGACCAAGGGTTTGTGTGTGTGTGTGTGTGTGTGTGTGTTAAATATCATAGCCCTACTGAATTCTCAAATCTGACTAGTCAGATTTTCTATGGCATTATATTATTCATTCTAATACATCAACATCTCTACAGTAACTCTTAAGGAGTCTCCTGTTTCAGCGCTTCGTAACCAGACGGAGGTGAAGCTGTCCCTTTCTATTAAAACGCTGTGTGTTCATGTCACTTTTTCTACAAGTGCCTCGAGACACTGTTTAACTGTGGCATTAAAGCAGAGCATTAGCTAGCCTTAAGAACAGACGCTAGTGTCTACACTTATTTCCTCCTCCGGTTATATTGCATATACATTTTAATAAGATTTTCCCTTCCAATACAGGACAACTAATCAATGTACATGTGCAGGTTCACCAAGATGTGGCAATCCTGCAAATATTGACATTGAATTGTGAAAATAGTGCGAGAGTGAGAATTTTGGTCTCTTTTTGTTGCTATGGCTACAACCACTACTATGCTGTATCTTTGTGGCCAAATTACAGAGCTATTATTTCTATTCCCATCTCACAGTTCAGGGCTTTAAGCTGCTGAAATGTCACCACATTGTGGCGTGTCAGAAGTGCTTCACTGGTACCCAGCCAACAGGTCTACAGATGCAGTTTTTAACCCCCCCAGCCCCAAGTGATCTAAAGCTCATTTCCCCTTCTGTGCTCAGCATTAGTGTAGAGAAATGAGATGGGATGAAAAAAATCTGGGGGGGAAAAACCCTAGGTGAGGACTATTCACAGTGCCTGAGTGCAAGAGGGGAAAAAAATTGCTATAAGTAGCTCAGATTTATTTAGATGTATTTACATGCATACTAATAATATGATAATTCAGTACAATATGCTGTGTCATATGCAAGTGTTCATATAAACCATTATATATATTATATATTATATATTATATATATATATATATATATATATTACACTGGATCACAGACCTTATTATCACTAATCTAGGATCTTTCATCTTTATATAGAAGAAAAACTGAGGAAAAATCTTAGCTTGATTAGCTTTGGTTAGTCCATGTGTTATGTATTTAGAAACATGATTACTGGAGATTTTACAGTAATATATTTGATATCTAGGGATCTTTAAGCTTTCCAATGAATGCACGTCTGTCTGTGTGTGTGTGTGTTACAGCAACGCACTTGAACATTTTTATCAGATGAAGTCACACTCTCCTCTGAGAGACCCTTTCACCTGATTATTCATTCCTCTCCTCTAAATCACCTTTCATCTCACATGAACACTGTTCTTTATCTTCCGACCTGCACGAGCGAGTGTGTGTGCATGATCTCATTCCACCCTGTCCTTTTAAATGTGTGTCTTGTATGCCTGCCTTTTCGTAGTCTGTTGCCATGGTTATATACAGATCTCTGAATGACTATGTACTCTTGTTTTCACGACAATCTACTGTCACAATTCTACTTCCTCCAGGTTTATCATCATACATGTTGCAGTGACTTTTATGAGCACGTCTCATTTTTTTGTGCTGTGCTCGGGTTCCCACAGGAGGCATAATAGTTAGGAATGCATTCGGAGGTCAAAGTGCTATAAAACCTTGTTGATGAGTGTCAACGTGTGTCACATTTTCAGTGATATAAACTTGAAAATCAATAACAGTTAACAGTTAACTAGTTAACTGCGATGCCCCTCCACACACACACACACACACACACACACACCAACACATTTCTTGCCTTCAGGTTAAAAAAGTTGTAGGTTCCTCATTCTGTAGTTCACGATTAATAACTATTTTGAATACTAAAAGTAAATCTCTTATTGTAATTAAACACACCATAGTCTCTCAAACCAGCGCCCCCCCACCCCCCACAGTACAGCATCAGTAAACTGAGTAAATATCTGAATTAAAACCCAGTAGCATTCCACAGCCCGATATGAGAAAAAGCATCTTCCTCTGACTGAGCTGCAAGTGATCCTAGGGATTAGCTGCATCTAAGCCGAAGGTTCGGAATTGGCTATAAAGCTTCACAGCTTCGGCAAAATACGCCAGAGTCAGCCCACTAAAGCTTTAAATGTCAAGAGCAAGACTTTATGGTCAATGTGAAACTTATCTGTAATTTACCATAAAAAAAAAGAGTATGACTGCAGTAATACATTCCAAAGTTGAATTAATCTTAGACATCTAATCCAATAATCAATAACATAAAAGTTATGGCCTCTTTAACTGAGATCCAGTGTCTTGATGCTTCTGTAGAGTAAACTATGTATTATTCATACTCAAAAAAAAAAAAAAAAAAAAAAAAAAAAAGAAGACGAAAGATCACAGGAATGAATCCAGATGATGCCACAGATATCCATAGCTATGGGTTTAGAGAGAAATGCTGGGAGGGATGTCATATTCTCTCACAGCGAACGTAGCCAGTCATCGGGATCTGTGAGCTTGCGTATGTGGAAGAGGGCGATAGCACCTTGCCATGAACGTGTTTGGTGTTGCAGGATGAATAGCAGTTTGAAAACATGAGCTATGCAACCTTCACGTGTCTCAGATAACGGGGAGAGCTGGACGGTGGGTGGGAACTGGCAGGTGATCAAATTGTCAAGGAAGAAGGGAAGGGGGAATAAGAAAAGAAGGCAACACCTGTCTAAAGAAAATGGAAAAATTTGAGAGAAATTGCTGTTCGGAGATGTAAAATATATGTAACAGAGCATAATGCCAGTTATATTTAATACGGACACCCGGGATCACTCTAGCTATGAGGTATTAATATATTACACGATACTTGGTTCAGTGCTGAGTGTGAACAGAGTGTGATTGTATATGAAAAAAAAAGTTACAATTCTATGTATATATTAGTAGGGTTTAGACTGTGACTCTCTATAAAACTATGATGTGCTAGCTTTATCAATCATCTTCTTATTGTTATTCAAGAAGCAGAAGTTCCAGTCTGATCTCATAATGAGCCAGCAGTGTGCCGGCCAGTCTCAGCCTGTTTATCAGAGTATAACACTGAAGACTGTTAAACAGTTTCCGGCTTATTTTAGTATCACACTACTTCCTATTAAAATGACTGTGATTCACTATGAAATGCATCACAGGCTTAATAATAAGGCATAAGTTTCACATCAGCTTTTGGTCCAACGGTGATTCCTCTTGGGATTTCTGGGTGTTTCAGTGCAGTTTAAACACTGCAGGTGTCCATACCTTTTGGATGAATTGACCTGCCCAATCTCAATAATGCTATCATGGCTGAAAAGTCAACTCCCCAAAGGTGTCTCAAAGCTGTGGTTATAAATGTTATAAATCTGAAATGGGATGTTTAACAAGTGTCTTTGAGTGGTATGCTCAGGTGTCCACAAATGTTTGTATTGATTTATATTTTTCTATACCTAGACAACTGACTCCTGAGAATATAGGTGTGCATGAGAGAACTCACCAGCTCCATAGACCACAGAATAGACAATGCGTTTGGCTTGCTCTCTGTCCTCTGCACTTACACTGTCCTCACTTACACCCTTCCTATGGAGGGGAGAGAGAGAGAGAGAGACTGAGTGTGTGTGTGAGAGAGTGCGAGTTACATAAAAAGTCCTAGACAGCAGTGTCAGTGGTGAGGGCACATTCACAGAGTGACAGTGGGTCTGACTTTGACGTGGCCAAATCAGCAGCAAGTGGCTAATGTCAGGTCAACTTTCAGACTGAATTATGTCAGACACAAAGGGTCACAGGGTGAACAATACACACACATCACTCTTGTTATGCACATAGCACACTGTGTGTATGCGAAGATTTTCATCAGTCTGAATGAGTTCCTTATGCACGCCGATTGTACTAGGCAGGGGGTCAGACTTTTTTTTTTTAACACGTTTCAAACGATGTCTGTCTCAGCAACACATCCTCCAGATGTCCTCATTAAACTGACAGCTAGAAGAAGCATCTGTACACTGCATCACTGTGTTTCTTGACACAAGAGCACCTGTGCCGAATGTACGCATATTTTAACTACAAAAGTAATCACATTCATCAGATTCAGCAGTTTGCATAATGGATTTATTTTTATTTCTGTTTAATGGATTATTAGGATTGCCCTCCACATCTGACTACTCAGACATTTTATTTGAATGGGGCTTAAATCAGTTAGGTGTACACATGAGTTATTTTATCCCCGTAGCTTGATTATTAACTACTTATGTAGAATACTTAACTATGTAGATATGTTTAAGTATTCAGAATGAGTGTCTGCAGATGCTAAAATTTAAGTGATAACAGGAACAAGTTTTTTTTTTTCCCTTGGATGCTCTGCATCATTTAATGTGAAACTAATAAAAAGCATGGCATTATTTCTGAATCATTCGTATATATCGCTACGGTATAAGAGGAATGAGACACTTGTGACGTGTGTGAAATGTCAGTATACAATAAAAAGGCATGCAGCCCATGGATACAGAGAACACAGATCCTCTCCTTGTTAGAGAGTTAAGGCTCTGCCAGTGCCACCTGTTGGACAGAGAGGTTTATAAAATGCTTTTCCACATTTGACTCTGGAAGTGTTTATATATACACTATATTGCCAAAAGTATTCGCTCACCTGCCTTGACTCGCATATGAACTTAAGTGACATCCCATTCCTAATCCATAGGGTTCAATATGACGTCGGTCCACCCTTTGCAGCTATAACAGCTTCAACTCTTCTGGGAAGGCTGTCCACAAGGTTTAGGAGTGTGTTTATGGGAATTTTTGACCATTCTTCCAGAAGCGCATTTGTGAGGTCACACACTGATGTTGGACGAGAAGGCCTGGCTCTCAGTCTCCGCTCTAATTCATCCCAAAGGTGTTCTATCGGGTTGAGGTCAGGACTCTGTGCAGGCCAGTCAAGTTCATCCACACCAGACTCTGTCATCCATGTCTTTATGGACCTTGCTTTGTGCACTGGTGCACAGTCATGTTGGAAGAGGAAGGGGCCAGCTCCAAACTGTTCCCACAAAGTTGGGAGCATGGAATTGTCCAAAATGTCTTGGTATGCTGAAGCATTCAGAGTTCCTTTCACTGGAACTAAGGGGCCAAGCCCAGCTCCTGAAAAACAACCCCACACCATAATCCCCCCTCCACCAAACTTTACACTTGGCACAATGCAGTCAGACAAGTACCGTTCTCCTGGCAACCGCCAAACCCAGACTCGTCCATCAGATTGCCAGATGGAGAAGCGCGATTCGTCACTCCAGAGAACGCGTCTCCACTGCTCTAGAGTCCAGTGGCGGCGTGCTTTACACCACTGCATCCGACGCTTTGCATTGCACTTGGTGATGTATGGCTTGGATGCAGCTGCTCGGCCATGGAAACCCATTCCATGAAGCTCTCTGCGCACTGTTCTTGAGCTAATCTGAAGGCCACATGAAGTTTGGAGGTCTGTAGCGATTGACTCTGCAGAAAGTTGGCGACCTCTTCGCACTATGTGCCTCAGCATCCGCTGACCCCGCTCCGTCAGTTTACGTGGCCTACCACTTCGTGGCTGAGTTATATATATATGACTTGTTAACCATATATCTTTGACATAAACCACCTGTGGCATACAATAACATGTTAGATTCATTTTTTCTGTATTCCCCTTAATAATCACGTGCCATAAATCACACCAGCTCGCGTTTAGTAAGTCTAGGGCCGTCTGTGGGTCGTCATGGCAACATCAGTGATCTGTTGCTCCGCCCACATTACAGTATATACCCAGAACATGTCTGTAGAGGGACTGAGTGTGTGTTTTTCTTAAAGTTCTGGGTGAGTGACTGGATCTCTGTGAAAAAAGCTTTTTAGGGTGAACTGAGGTGAGTCAGTGTTCGTCACTGTGTACCCACCACTGAGAGGCGAGCATGTTGAAAACGTCTGCTTTAGGGTTCTGGAAGATTCTCAAGAGCTCGGGGTCAGACGAGAGATGAGCCAACAGACGTAACTCCACCTGACAGAAATCTACTTTTATACACACACATGAGAGAGAGAGAGAGAGAGAGAGAGAGCTTTATTAAGTGAGCTATATTGTAAGTAATTAATGGCTCCCTTCTTACTAGGGTTATAGTACAACCTAGCTACAATACCACATCATACAGCTAAGCGATTTTACCATGGTGCACCACACTGTCTAGGTGAAAATACTCTAAATCAGCACATGCTATTTTTTGGTAAAGAAAAGAAAATGAGACTAGAGAGCAAGAAACTGGTAGGTACACATGTAGAAGTGTCTGTGAGAAATGTGTGTGTGTGTGTTTAAGTGTAGCCCCCTCTCTGTGAGCAGGCACAGTAATCCTCCCAGCAGCCTCTCTGTTTGATAAAAGAGAGTGTTAGGGATGAGCTCGCACAGCAACATCAAGGGTGTGCATACTGCAAAAGAAACTCTCTCCCCCTCTCTCTCTCTCACACACACACACACACACACATTCAGTCAATGGTTTCCCCCTAAAATATCCCATTTTTTTTGTCATGGAAGAAAACATCTTTATTAAGTAGTTTTCCCCTCACAAATGCATGTTTGGCTTAGCTGTCCTTGTGTTTTGTTTGTGTAGTGTTGTGTGCTGAGTGACACAGCAGAGAGACAGGCGTGCGTGCGCACACACACACACACAGAGAGAGAGAGAGAGAGAGAGAGAGAGAGAGAGAGAGAGAGAGAGAGAGAATGCGACACAGAGAGAAGATATTTTCTGTAACATGATCATGGCTTATTGAGCTCTGGTCTGGTCTGATTGCACTGATCAGGGAGTCAAAGACATCAGTGATTATAATGTCTGACCTTAACTGCTCATTATGAGAATGTCGATACAGACAAAAGTGCAAACAGCTGAGGACATGGACCTGATAGGCACACTTCAGTTACATTTCTGTTTTTCATGAACTTATTTCCAATGCATCACAACTTAAATTAAGATCATGGAAGTAACTAAATGTAACATAACATTCATTCATATTCTGTAAGCTCCCTATCATTAGACACCATGCACACACATTCACATCTAGAGCCTACCAGCATGTTTTTGCGAAATGGGACAAGACCAAATACCCAGAGGAAATCCTGCTAGACACCTTGCACAGAAACTGCATACAGACAGCGAGTTCCCGTGTCTCAAAATTTGACTGGAGTAACCATGACCCATGAAGAAATGCCATTTCATTACAGTGTATAAGAGCTATACGGTAAAATGACGACCTTTTTACAGTCAACAGTGTGTCGGTGCCAGAAACCACTGAGGAGAGCTGATTTACAGCACTAACATTGAGTCATCCCTTATTTATTAGTTACATTAGCCTTAAAGCTGTAGAGCAAACCTAAAAAATCAACCTCTAAGATTTTTACATTTGGACTAAAAGAGAAAACTGATCATTAACAGCATATATGACTACTCTTTTACCCTTTCCTATATCACAATGCTCACCTATTCCTGTTTGTGTCTAAATGTAATCTATACGCCATTAATTTAAATGAACGTATGTGTTTCTAATAAACGTGTACAGCCATTTTTTTTTTTAAAATCAACATTTCATGCATATTCCTGAAACCACTGTGCACAACAGGACATTAGTTGAGGTTTCAGCACTGAAATCGGCAGGATTTACTGAGGCATTTTGATCGAGCCTCAAGAATATAAAGTGTTTGCTGTAAGACCTTCTGCTTCAAGATGGTCTTTATGCTGGTCAGAAATAGCGTAGTATTGATCCAAATATCAAAAGGAACTCTAAAGATGAATGAGCATGAATCAATATTCTCTGAGGCAGGGGCGAGGTACGTGAGCTCTGAGGTCATTAAGGCTAGTTCATTTCCATCTTCCCCCTCAGACACATAGATAATTTGATATTTGTACAGAGGTTCCATACTCCTATTTGGACACAGAACACAGGTTTCTAGATAATTCTATCTAAAAGGATCATTTTTCTTTTCAAAAAGCTGCACAAATTGTCAACAGGCAGAAAAGCTTTGATGTGCTACTATTAAATAATTAGCTGCTCCTCCATTATTTTTCAGAACGAAGAGACCACAGGGCTGCCCACTTGTTTTCTATTGGCTCACAAAACACAGAATTGTGAATTCATAGTTCAAAGTTGGTGCGAGCCAAAAGAAACTGCTAGAGTCCTTTCCCTTTCAGTTTCCAGGTGGCTTCTATATTGCTGTAGTAAAAGATAAAATATTGTAAATGCTACAGTTAAATGGTAGAAGTGGGCATCTCTGCAACCCATTAGCTTTTCATTTCCCAGGACACACAACATATATACACTAAACATAAAAGCTATTGGATAGCTCAAGTGATTAAGGCTCTGGGTTGTTGACCGGAAGCCCCAGCACTGCCAAACAGCCACCGTTGGGCCCTTAAGCAAGGCCCCCACCCCACCCTGCTCTAGGGGCGCTGTATCATGGCTGACCCTGCGCTCTGACCCCAACCCCCAAATATGGGATATGTGAAGAAAGAATTTCACTGTGCAGTAATGTATATGTGACAAATAACTTCCTAGAAGGATATGGTGAATGAATCACACTACTAACATTTTAACAACCCCATAATGAGTTCTAATTGAAATGTTAGATGAGAAGCTGTGATCAAGCTAGTAATCAGTGGGTGGTTAATAAATATATGTAATAATAAATATTGATCTCCAACAGATTCTATCTGTAGCTATGCCTTGCTTATCAGCCCTCATTAAAGAGAACAATGAGAATCGCCATTAGACTACTGATATTAGTAAGGTTTAACATCAGTTCTCAGCACAACAGTGATAATGCAGTGTGTGTGTGTGTGTGGTGCTGGCAGGCTTTCTCACAGAGAAAGGTGCTACTAAAGAATATGCATTATTAGGAGCTTAATTTCTCAACATTTTTCCACAACCTCACTAATTTTTGCCATTTTCTCAATTTCCATATGCCTCGAGCGGGAGCTAGTCTGAAAATTCACACCGATTTCAGAATATTTGGGATTTCCACACAATTTGAGAATCCTGGTTATTTATCCATTCCGGATTAGATTCATCCATATGTTCATTTCGCAACAGTGAGATGCAGCATGTGTGTGTGGTATTGATACTGCAATTTGCCCTGTGATCATAACTGCAATCACATTACCTTATTATCTCTTGTACCTTTAAAATTCTACTTTTTGCACATTACCTTATCTCTTATACCTTTAACCTTCTAGTATTTAGTATTTTTTTTGTTATATTTTATTTCATTATATTTTATTTGTTATATTTTGTTCCCTTTTATCTTCTTTTTTTAATTGATTTATTTTTATTTTCATTTATTGATTTAATTTATTACCTATGCTTGTGGATACTGCTGGAAGTTTCCCATCTCTATCATCAGAAGCGTTGAAATTAGAAGGTCACCACAATAACCACAGCTAAGTGTCTCTGAATGCTCTGCTTCTTAGCAGCTGACTTTAGGTCACTACTCTCTCCTGTTAACTCCCACTGACCAGGGTGACACTTATAAAGCACTTCCTGTCTAGAAAAAAAAAAAACTTCCTCAGGGATGTTGTGAAGTGCTTTGAGTTAAACACCTTTATAGACCATCAGGAAATGTATAAACATATCCAGATATTCAGCAACAGGTAAAAGAATAGAGGCTTACAATTACTAGTTTGACTTAATTTAGTGTTAACATTTTACTATATACAATATAGAATACGCTACTTACTACTTAAAATGTTGTTTCTTTACAAAGACAATAACGGCGATTAGAATGGCTAGTGAGCTTTCCCCATCAAAGCCCCAAATCTACCATGTGTATGTGTGTAAAGGTACCAACGTGTGTGTCCTCTCCTCCTGTTTGCTTCCTATAATCAGATGTGTCAAGACCACTACAAGCCTCACATACTATCGCTCTCACTCACACACACATGGCAAACATGCGCAAAGCATACAAACACAGAGCCTTTAAAAAAGAAAAAGGCAGACACACACTGTGTCGGTGTCCTTGATGCATCTCGTTAATGACAACAAAGAAACCAGCCCTATTTTAATGATCACTCTGCCCCCCCCTTTCTGTTTCTATTCCTCCTCTTTTTCTCTCCATTTCTATCTTGTTCTGTGACACAGTTTTGCGGCGGGAGTCAGGGCGTCTGTACTTAGCTGGGTCAGAACACTTAGAACGTTCTTTTCCCATGGTGACTGAGTACAGCAGGTTCACCACACACACACACACACACACACACACACACACACACACACACACTTCACTCCTTTGTCTACCTCCCTCTCAGTTAAAAACCACCCACAAACACCCTCAATACCAGGAAGAGAGACACAACAAGAAGTGACAAAGCTAATACCAGTGACATGTTGGAGTACAAAAAATGGCTGCCTCTGATCTGAAGACATCCCACACGAGGCTCAGTAATCATTCTACACACTCTTTCTTCAGAAGCCTTTGATAGTCTTGAGATTTCATGGTGATTTAAGGCTCCCCGTGCCAGATGCAGCAGAGCAGCCCTAAAAACATAACCGAGCCTCCTCTCTGTTTCACAGTAGGTACGGTGTTCTTTTCTTGGAAAGCTTCATTTTGATCTTCTGTGAACATAGAGCTTATGTGTCTTGCCAAAAAGCTCCAGTTTCGTCATTTCTTCCATCGAGCCCACCGCCGATCAAAAAGCAACAGATGCAATCAGACACTGATGCACCATGAACGTGCAGTGAAAAATATTTGCAGCTATAGTCACAGGAACATCCTGCTGCTTGGAGATGGTCGTCTAGCCTTTACCTTTGACATGCCTGTCTACAGTTTTGTTTCTCACCTCCTCAGACAACTCTCTTCATTGTTTTCTCTGGTCCATGTTCAGTGTGGTGCACATGATGATACCAAACAGCAGAAAGTTGTTTGTTTTTTCTATTTGAATAGGCTGAAAGAATAAAACTAATGAAAGTTCAAACAGTTAGTTTGAAATGACACTATAACCTAATTATAAATATATATAATCTATTCCAGTGATTCCAACAAATCTGTCGAGGTCTGTACAGTCACTGGACCATTTATCAGATAACCTAACCATACACTATGACGCCAAATATTTTGGGACACGCCTCCAATTCATTGAAGAATTCAGTGCATTGAGAGCTTCATGGAATGGCTTTTGATGGCCGAGCAACTGCATCCAAGCCTTACATCACCAAGTACAATGCAAAGCATTGGATGCAGTAGTGTAAATCACGCCGCCACTGGACTGTAGGGCAGTAGAGATGTGTTCTCTGCAGTGACGAATCACGTTTCTCTGTCATACCAAGACATTTCGGACAATTTCATGCTCCCAACTTTGTGGGAACAGTTTGGGGATGACCCCTTCCTGTTCCAACATGACTGCACACCAGTGCACAAAGCAAGTCCATAAAGACATGGATGAGCGAGTTTGGTGTGCAGGAACTTGACCTCCTGACCTCAACCCTATAGAACACCTTTGGGATGAATTAGAGCGGAGACTGCAAGCCAGACCTTCTCGTCCAACATCAGTGCCTGACCTCACAAATGATTCCTTTTAGAGGAATGGTCAAAAATTCCCATAAACACACTCCTAATCCTTGTGGAAAGCCTTCCCAGAAGAGTTGAAGCTGTTATAGCTGTAAAGGGCGGAGCCATCTCCATATTAAACCTGACTGTAGACCATGGAAAAGAACCACCAGGCATTATTTGGTTGATTGATCATTTTCAGTAGCAGACGTGACAGTGTGTGTATATTGCTGTTACAAGTGTAGCAGGTATAACAGTGTTGCTAGTTCAAATATATCAATGTCCAGCCACCAGAGACCTGTGGTCAGAAACTGCATTGATGAAGGACAGAGGGTGATTAACACAAATTACCTGTATAAAATAATAATAAAAGAAAATAGACTATTGATCAGCAAGTGAGGTGAGCTTCATAAAATGGATAGTTACTGCCTGATCCATAAGCTACGCAAAGCTGCTCAGTAGTGCTACTATGGTGGGTCCAAAGTAGTGTGGAATAACGGTGCAGTACTAACCTATACCATCTTGAACTTTTCAGGGGTTTCAGAGTGAAGATGCATAAAATAGCTGTGTGAACTGAGTTGTGTTTTATACTGAAAAGATAAAGTGCTGCATAGATCAACAACAACAATTTATCCAGTGTTTTTACTAAATGTTGGTCATCTGTATACAGACAGATTTGTGACTATTCTGATTGAGTCATCGTAAACTAGTTGTCACATCCCACCTGCAGAAAGGAAAGTCCAGCCCTCTTGTGGTATGAACATGGTACGTGGGTGAACAGTTACCAGCTCTTCCTCTTTCCCTGTAGTGGTCAATAACAGGAAACACACTCTCATTTCTACTGCATGTGCAATTTCAGCGTCTCTACAAAACAAAAATATTCTCCGGCATAAATGCACAGCACTTAACCACAGCATTTCAACCAGTGTAGAGGACAGCCAAGAGCACTAAACGTATTTAGGGAGAACGGGTGAGGATGAAGGCGCTGCAGGAGCAGATTGATGGGTTTAGGTGTGTGTGATTATGTGTGTGTGTACGGATGGAGTCTAACACACTGTTCTAAGGAATCAATGCCTCTGAGGCAATGATGTAGAGCTGCTGTAAAACACAGGAAACACAAATGCCTAGGAAAAGACACGGAGTGGAGGAACAAAAGAGTAAAAGACAATATGAAAGAGAATCGAAAAAAGATAAGACCATGAGAGTGGGAGAGAGAGAGGGAGACGTAGCAAAGAGACAGAACAAATGTGAAGGGAGAGATAGATAGAGAGAGAGAGAGAGAGAGAGAGACTAAAGGAGTCTCTGGGGGAGTATAAAAGTGCAGAGGCATGCACCCGCTGGTGTAAGCAGCTTCAGCACTTCAGAGACAGAGCGCAGCGTGCTGTATTACAATCTAAATCTTTACCTGCCAAGAGGCTGAGGGCCGTGTTTACTTTATTAAGGCTTGATTTACATGTTGCAGGCTACTGTGCCAAGAGAAGAAAACTATCCAAAGAAAGAAATCAAAAAGCTTAACTGATTGTTTTAGTTCAGAGTAAACATGCCTCCAGTTGGGACGCACGATGATGTGGGTGATAACGCAGGGACGTATCGGATATTTCACTAAGACAGGAAAGCACTGGACTATACAGAAGTTTAAAAACAAAAGACACAGGTAGCTGGTGAATGGTTTTATGGAGAGCAGTGATCTGATCTGTCTTGATGTGCTGGCAGTCACATTACAAATTCTCTGTGAGTTGCTTGTCGCAACATTTCTTGCTGTCAGCACTGAGGAGAGCATCCCTGACCTTATACACTACTCAGATGAGAGTCGGCAGACAACGTCTCTTACACCTACAGCATACTTTACCTTCCGCCTGCAGTTTCTTTGAGATCTGTACTGGCTGCCTGGGTAGAGCTTGAAAGTTCTGCAAAATATATCAAAACAGAAAGAGACACGTTTATCCATTTCCCCAACCCCCCCTGATTCAGAACTAGTGAGTCTCGCACAACACAGTGTCAGAGGTCGTTTACATTTAGCCTTGGCTTTAGCAACATAGGAAACTCTAATAAGTTTACTTAAACTGTACGACCAAACCCGGGCTAAAGGGAATAACTTAGTGATGAGAGGTTCTAAAGAAGAGGTTATAGCCTGCTATATGAGAAATATTTCCATTTCTTATTTCTGACAGCTTATTTTTGATCAGAAAGTTTGAGAGAGCAGAAAGTTAAGGTTACCGAGAAAGTCGAAAATACTCGGTATGTGTATGTGACATGGCATGAGACAGTATGTATTTATATATTTATGAAAGAAAAAAACTGTGTGTGTGTAAAGAGGATGTGTAGCCTGGATGAAGGTCACCTATGCACTCCTTCTAGCACTTCATTAAAGCATTAAACCTGCATGCTGCGAGAGAAATGATAGTCTGCTTAGAGGCTGAACTTTCTTTTCCTCACACACACACACACACACACACACACACAGAGAGAGAGAGAGAGAGACATTTTTACCCTTTTTTTAGCATTTTACAATGTAATAACTTGTATTTAGTGTGAATACTCTTTGCACATGCAGTTTGTTTATTCTGGTTTAAGGTTACAGCGGGCCACAGCTGTTACAGCACTGTGTTTAATGTGTTCTCTGGTCTGTGACAGGAACAGTGTTGGGACACGGTGTGAATGCAGAAGTCAGGCTGAAAGCGTCTCGGATCAGTGAGTGTGGTGACGCTGTACACTGCAGCATGGTGCTGAGACATTGCTGTCAGGGACAATATATTACTGCTAAGATGCACTGGGGAAATTTGTTGGATAAGTAATGATTGTTAGTGAACGCAGACTATGCCCACAGACACACTCAATGTTAGCAATATTAAAACAGTAATAGAGAAGAATGACACTTGCACATGGTCTGAAGGAAAGGAAAATGAAAAGCTAAAGTCAGCACAAAGTAGGAGACCACTGCTATACACAGCCTCTCATCAGGCAAGTTATGGAAATAAATGTTAATTATGATACTGTTGATATCTTTTTCCGTAATATATCATACAAATGATTTTTTTTTAGGGATATATAATGTCTATATAATATACACCAACCAGGCATAACATTATGACCACCTGCCTAATATTGTGTTGGTTCCACTTTTGCTGCCAAAACAGCCCTGACCCGTCCTGCACTATGTATTCTGACACCTTTCTATCAGAACCAGCATTAATTTCTTCAGGAATCTGAGCAACAGTAGCTCGTCTGTTGGATCGGATCACACGGTCCAGCCTTCACGTCAATGAGCCTTGGCCGCCCATGACCCTGTCGCCGGTTCACCACTGTTCCTTCCTTTTGATAGATACTGACCACTGCAGACCGGGAACACCCCACAAGAGCTGCAGTGTTGGAGATGCTCTGATCCAGTGGTCTAGCCATCACAATTTGGCCCTTAATCAAACTCGCTCAAATCCTTACGCTTGTCCATTTTTCCTGCTTCTAACACATCAGCTTTGAGTACAAGATGTTCACTTGCTGTCTAATATATCCCACCCACTAACAGGTGCCATGATGAGGAGATCATCAGTGTTATTCACTTCATCCATCCCTGCTCATAATGTTATGCCTGATCGGTGTATAACAAAATATATAATGTATTAAGTCCCATATTTACATTATGAAAGCTGTGAGACAATGTGAGAAATTTTACACTTTTATTGCTCTATGATTGGATGGAGCTACACATACTCATTATTTCCTCATTAATTTCCACATGTCATTCTAGGAGAAAGAATACTGCGCTGTCAGGGTGTAAAGAGATTTACAGCTCTCAGCAGCTATCTGCTTCTCCGAGTGGCAGAATCGATCTACAGCAATACAACACTACCTCTCCGAGAGAAAGAGAGCAGAGACGGAGATAAAACTACAGATGATAATGCTGTGTGTGACTCAGCATTGTTCTCTGCTTTCATTTCGAAACCAGCTTAGCTGTATGCCAAATGCAGGTTTTGACCAACGGACAGACAGACACTTGTTGCCACGCCCACACCCGGTCTGGGGACTAAAGTCAAAACCACTGTACGTGATAAAGCATCTTTCAAATCCTGGCTCCAAACATGCCCTGGCACTTAAAACAGTTTTCGAATATACATTTGGGAACACACAGGCACTGACAGTAAGCCATTTTAGGAGGATGGACAGCCTACATTTTCCTCCGAGTATTCGGACCGTGCACACACACTTGACTACAGCACAGTATATCCACAGCTACACTGCTTAATTATTCAGCAGCGAGGAGAAAAAAGAGAGAGAGAGAAAAAAGTGTGATTGATGTTTGCATAAAATCTTTTCTATTGGAAGTATTTATCATGCTGTCATCAAGCTCGAAGAGAGAGAGAGAGGTTGTGAGGAAAGACCTCTCTTATCTGTTCACACATACATATAGTTTTAGAGTTTAAAGGCATGGCAGAGTGGTGCAGTGGGTGCTTTATAGCTGCAGGGTCGAATGGTTTAATCCTTACAGTCTGTGTGGAGTTTCTGTTTCTGTTTTTCCTGTATTAACATGGGATTCTCTAGATCTTTAAAAAAGAAATTGGCTAAAATGACCACTAGGTGTGTATGAGTGCAGCGACCTGAGATATCCCATACAAGCCCAGTGTTTCCAGGATAAGCTTTATATTCAGCATGACTCCGACTACAACAAAGCGGTTAATGAAAGTTCTTTTGTTTAGTTCTGGTCTTCCTCTGTCCATTTAACTGGCGTTAGTATCAGCAGAGGTAAAAATGCAATGTGTTTACTGCAGTAGCGGATTACACAGCCAAAAGGGTTTTACAGTGCAGAAATAGAGGCTGCTGTGGTGTGATTAAGAGGAGTCCAGAGGGAAGAGGTTGCAAAATCCAACCTACATTTCTGGAGAGTTGCAGCTGTTAGGAGAAAAACCAGGAATAAGAAACAAGAAAAAAGGCAGTAAGAGAAGCCTATATGTCTGGGGGGGCGGATAAAAAGTGTGTCTCATCATATAATGTGTCTAACCCTGAAACCGTAACATGTCATAGTAAAAAGTTCTGACACCAGGGAGCAATCAGAGGTAACTGCATAGCCTCAGCAATATCACTCTGTCTTTCTCTCATACACACACACACACACACACACACACTAATGTGCTGCACATGCTGGGGTGGGCGAAGGGGGGAATGTTGCCAGGGTGACAGAAGGATGGACTCCACCCTGCGGGCTTCTCCTCCTAAGCATATGCTACACTAGAAACACTATCAGTGTGTAGACAAGTATACACACACACACACACACACACACACAAACACATCCAAGTGTATCCATATGGATGAAATTCAATATCAATGAACTTTTATGCAGCAATGTGAATTTGGTTTGTACATGTTGTGTGGTTTGCATAGTGAATCTTGCCAGAACTTTACTTTTCAAATGCTGTATAAATTTTCATAATATTTACACATTTACAAAAAAACACCAAAATGATCTAATCATAGTTTTCATTTAAACGTGTGCTTCTTAAAGCAGACTGATAAGGAAGCAGACTAAAATGCGTGCGATTTATGATGTTTATTTTCGCATATTTTAAGAAAGCATGGATCAATTCTCTAATCTAATATAAATAAATTAAATTAAAAAAAAAAAAAACTAACACCATATGTGTCCTATTTTTGTGTCACACTGAGTGGAAGCTCTCTCTCTCTCTCTCTCTCTCTCTCTCATTAGCAGTGAATAATGAGGTTGTCATTCTCCAGTAAAACACTAATGCTCTCAGCTACATACATGTGTGTGTTTCTGTAAGGGTGTAAAAGCGTGAGCGACTGTGGTGACGGTTCGGCGCAGGGTGACGCCGTCTGTCTCTCTGTGGTAACACAGACGGACGAGTGGAGCAGAAATGGAGAAGCTTGGGTCAGCTCTCTGTGTAACTGCTGACACACACACACACACACACACAATCAATAGACATCAGTCACAAACCGTTTCTGCAGCGGGTTTAGTCAGGAGCTCCTTGACACATCCAGAAGCATTAATATGTCTGTTCCTCTGCTAGTTAATCAAACTGTAGTGTGATTAAATTATAACACAGAGCTCATGAATTCTCAAATCTGATTGGTCAGCAGCAGTTGGTCAATTTTCACTGACAGCATCGCTGACTGTAGTGTTGGCTATAAATTAAGTCACAGATTCATATTAATGCAGTCACTCTAATATGCTTTCATTTCTATAGTAACAACTTGGCATATTTGAGCTCAATAATCAAACAGACGGTATTGTATAAACCTTGCTCCAGAACCTTATTAAACTAGAACTTTTTTAGCACTTTGGGCGGCTCCTTTAAGAAGTCTTCAGGACTGATGAGTTTGCACTTCTCAGTGTTTTTCATGTGGTTTGTCAGTTATCTGACAAACTGAACTTCAACAGAAAAACTAAAAGGCTGGTGAGGGAACAACTGTCTAATACACTTGTTATAACAATTTGCTTCATGGATGTTTCACGACATTATGTAGCTAGAGACGGATAAAAAAGTACAGTGTGTCTTTCTTTAATAAAGAAAAACATAACTGATGGCATATCACTGTCTTATAACTTCAACCTGCTTGTTGTTGATTATTTTCCTATCACAGCATACCATGTCAGGTTTTACTGCAACATAGGATCCAGTATTTGGCAAATCTATAAAGCTTAATAATGTGGATGTTAATAAGTACACAAACTGGGAAGACGTTTTATCTGAAAAGGTAGGTCTGTACATGTTTCTGTTAGAAAGGATCTGTGATCTTTAATCTCCCTGCTAAGAGCTTTACTAATACACTCAGGTATTCCAGTAGCACACTATTCATTTGCTATCAGAGTGAAAGCACGTGGCTCTCCTTTATGTATAGGAAACCCTGCACTGTCATGCCCATCACTGCTCGTGCTGCCACCTGCTGGATATGTTTAGTCACTGCAGGATGCTAAAATGGAGCACTCACACTCAGCTTCCTGGACAGGGTCCAAATTATTATCTGTATCTCTCACAGACACACACACACACACACGCACACACACACACACACACACACAGACCTTGGTAATAGAGCTGATGTGGGGAGCTGACTGTCTGCACATATGAACCAGTCAGTGTGTGTGGGTTTATGTGTGTGCTGAAATGGAAGTAGAGGTAATTGGATTTAAAGGAAATACTTCAGGATGTTCATGTATGTGATTACCCAACAAGAATTTCAACAATTCCCATCTTGCCAGCTCCAGTGCATTACAGTAAGAAGCGGCCCTAGTTATTGATTCTATATTTTAATATCTTTTAGAGAACTTGATGTACTACTGTTATACTACATACACTCAAAAACCACAAATGCTATCATGAGAAAAGTAATCCCATCTCTATAAACACAAGCCATACGAATTTAAAGCTTAAATCACAAATACCACTGGCATAAATAGGTTTCGCATAAACATTTATCGACAGAGTTCAACAGCTGCCCTTCAGCTTTCATTTTAAGTGAATAAACAGACTTTCTTGTTGTTTTCTCGGTACAGGGATAAGTGATGAATTTCTTGCCCATGGTAATCACACATGCTACAAATGCACCTGAAGATTAGGTTGAAAAACACTGGGTTTCCTTGAATGATTAAAGAGGTTCCCATGATAGTGGAGTATGAGAGGCATACAGCTAAGCATCCTGACTCATCGTAACATACTTTTGGTGATTTAAGGGATAAGGATTTTTAAGCAAACTCAAAGCTGACAGATTTTAGATGGTCAAGTGGAGCAGAACTCATAATATACCTGGGTTAATAATTCTTCGGTCAATAGCTGTGCTTAGCGGTCTTAGTGCTCACACTTTTGATGGATATAGTACCACTAAGTCAAAAATTTCCTAAAGCCCACTTTGAATAACGTTTGTTTCTATGTGAGTCCATTGTCTGCTTTAGCCTGTATCACACTGAATAGTGACATAAGCAGAATATAACAATTTTCTTTCATCACAGCAGAGGAATGTTTATTTTATAGTCCGACATGGAGAACATTTTATCACACAGTTTGTTAGAAAACCCTGCCAAAAATACTGGGATCATCTCATACAGTGTGAGAACCCAGTGCTTTAATACCCCGAGCCGCTTCATCGTAGCAGCAAAGCTAACTGTTCGGATCAATGTTACTGGCAAACTGCATTAGACACAGAAAGCATTAGACGAGAGGTTATGATCTAATTAGATGATCTGGAGAAGTCATCTATCTCAGTGCATCTGAGCCCCACAGAGCCTCGATCCGAGTTCAAATCATCCAAATGCAAATCCAGCCTTAAGCACATAAAGAGGCGGTGAAAACAGTGGTGCCATGCCACAGACCTTCCCCCCATTTCAGAGACAAAAGAGTGTATCGCCATCCCCGCTGCTATCTTTGATCAAAATAACACCTTCCTTTTCCCGACACATTTCAAACCTAATTACCCACTCTCTGCACTCTCTCGCTAGCTAGGCTGTCGCTATGGCAACGGCACCCCTCAATCCTCCTGGCAATGGGAGAGCTCCACTGCCATCCCATAGTCGCACCCGGTTGGCATGACAACGGTGTAACCTGCTGCATGTGCTTTTTCTGTGGGTGCATTAGAGAGGCGTCAGAATTCATCGCACATACGTTCACACCCAACAAATTATCAAACAATTCACTTTAAACCACCGTTCATGGTTTAATTTAAACAGTGTGAACAGTCTGACTATTCAGAACAAAGATTTCTGTTATTTCTGGATTATGCCGACATTGCAAATTACAAGAGCCCAAATCCAGTTTGAGTGTTTGGACTGTAGTCACATTTGCTGACATGCGTATATATGCTGGTAGAGCTGGTATATATACGAGATACCTCGTATATATAGGTTGCAATTACAATGTGGGTATACATCAATCAAGCATAACATTATGACCACCTGCCTAATATTGTGTTGGTCCCCCTTTTGACCTGTCCTGCACTGTGTATTCTGACACCTTTCTATCAGAACCAGCATTAACTTCTTCAGCAGTTTGAGCAACAGTAGCTCGTCTGTTGGATCAGATCACACGGGCCAGCCTTCACTCCCCACGTGCATCAATGAGCCTTGACCGCTCATGACCCTGTCACCGGTTCACCACCGTTCCGTCCTTGGACCACTTTTGATAGATACTGACCACTGCAGACCGGGAACACCCCACAAGAGCTACAGTTTTGGAGATGCTCTGATCCAGTGGTCTAGCCATCACAATTTGGCCTGTGTCAAACTCGCTCAAATCCTTACACTTGCCCATTTTTCCTGCTTCTAACACATCAACTTTGAGGACAAAATGTTCACTTACTGCCTAATATATCCCACCCACTAACAGGTGCCATGATGAGGAGATCATCAGAGTTATTCACTTCACCTGTCACTGCTCATAATGTTATGCCTGATCTGTGTACATACACAGTCTAGTGAACCAAGTAAAAGCTAGTTACCCAACAACTTGATAATGTCACCATGATTTATGACTCACATTTAATCTAGACAACAACAAACTGAAAATACAGCTAAATGATTTTTTGCTGCTATTGCAAGTGATGCTGGTTTTCATACATGGTGTAGCAACTGATATCATGAAACACCATACCCTAAATGACACCCAACCACAATAGACAAAAAAAATATCTTGTCCAAAATTTCATGTTTATCCAGGGATAAACTTGTAACTTTGAAGCTGTGAATGTGCACATGTACATAGAAATACATAAGCCAGTTCATTTGTTTTTGCTATAGACTGAAGATATTTGAATATGAGAAGAGTGTGTAGAATTTCAGCTTGGTATAACCTGGAACCTGGTGTTTCTATGTAAATGTGTTAAACATTTCACATTTTCTATCAGACCACTCAGTGCTTATTCAAAATACTGAAACACATGACTGAGAGTTTCTTGTAAACCAGGTGTTTCCTGTTAGATTGAACATCTAATCTTGGTTCCAGTCCTCAGTTGCACTAATGATGAGTGTGTTTATTGTTAAAGACGATAAGCCAACATGAAGGATCAGAAATCGATCAGAGGCATTGAACAAAACAAAAATTTAGAGTATCCTGAAAACAAAAAATTAGTATGGAAGGCCAGTAAGGAATTTATTACAACATAATTCAGAGAAGTGATGGAAAGTGTTGAGGAATAAAGGATCTGCTCATGAACCAAAACCTACAAGCTCTTCTGTGAAACATATATTGGAGGTTGTGTTATAGCTTGGGCTTTGTATGGCTGCATCTGGAGCAGGCTCATTGATGATTTACCTCGAGATGGGAGCAGCAGATTGTATTCAGACATTTACAGTTACTTTCTATCTGTCAATTTACAGACAAATCCAAATGAATCCAGAGGAACTTCTTCATGTAGTAAGACAATGAACCAAAACATAATGCTAACCCATCAAAGGACTTTGTAAGGAGTAAAACATGGAAGGGGTCAATCAGCAGACCTTAATTCAACTGAGAATTCATTTCACTTCCTGAAAATGAGACTGAAGGGAGAAATTCTTCAAAACAAACAAATGAAAATTTCAAACCTAAATATTTGATGTATAGCATTGACTTTTCCATTCCAATAGTTTCAGAGGGAACTCTATTTAGTGCAGAAAATCTGTTATGATCAAATCAGACTCTTGTTAGTTACCCGTCTGAACACAGCTACAGCGCCATGTTCACTGGAAGTGAGTAAAATTTGTATGTAGCTACTGAGATTTCATCTTTCAGCTGTAAATATAATGGAAATCAACTATTACTTCAAGTGAAATGTTAATAAAGAGTGTAAAAGCCATCATTGCTACTTTTGTTTTTAATGTCAGAAGGCTTTTTGTGTCAGAAGTATCTACATAAACCATACTTACCTTTCACAGACTATTTAATTTACCTACTTCCTCATTAGCATGCTGTTGCCATTTCTGTCTCCTCCTGCAATTAAAGCTCATCTGCTGTTGTTTGCACTGCTTAACAGAACACAAAGCACAGCACTGTACCAGAAAACCAAATTAAACACTGATGGCTTTGTTTTATTACTAATCAAATCCAACACAGTGAATAAAACATGACTGAGTGTCACACACTGATGTGCACATGCAGAGCAAAAAGACCCGCAGAAACTAAAGCACTAAAGCGCCTCATTGACTCTGAATAGAGACCTGATACAGAGTGTGCTGTCCTGCTTTCTCTGCATTGTCTTATGCTCTAAAGGCACTATGGCAGCAAACCTGGTTCTGTGATTTATTAATGCTCTAACAGCTTTGCTCTGCCAGTCACTGAGTGTGAGCTGGTCTAAAACCTCCCTGCTCTGTCATTCCAAGCTAAACTTATTCAATACTAAGACCTAACAATTTCAGTGACTGCAACAATACTAATGTGAAATTGGCAACACTATATTGCCAAAAGTATTCGCTCACCCATCCAAATAATCAGAATCAGGTGTTCCAGTCACTTCCATGGCCACAGGTGTATAAAATCAAGCACCTAGGCATGCAGACTGTTTTTACAAACATTTGTGAAAGAATGGGTCGCTCTCAGGAGCTCAGTGAATTCCAGCGTGGAACTGTGATAGGATGCCACCTGTGCAACAAATCCAGTCGTGAAATTTCCTCGCTCCTAAATATTCCACAGTCAACTGTCAGCTGTATTATAAGAACGTGGAAGTGTTTGGGAACGACAGCAACTCAGCCACAAAGTGGTAGGCCACGTAAACTGACGGAGCGGGGTCAGCGGATGCTGAGGCGCATAGTGCGAAGAGGTCGCCAACTTTCTGCAGAGTCAATCGCTACAGACCTCCAAACTTCATGTGGTCTTCAGATTAGCTCAAGAACAGTGCGCAGAGAGCTTCATGGAATGGGTTTCCATGGCCGAGCAGCTGCATCCAAGCCATACATCACCAAGTGCAATGCAAAGCGTCGGATGCAGTGGTGTAAAGCACGCCGCCACTGGACTCTAGAGCAGTGGAGACGCGTTCTCTGGAGTGACGAATCGCGCTTCTCCATCTGGCAATCTGATGGACGAGTCTGGGTTTGGCGGTTGCCAGGAGAACAGTACTTGTCTGACTGCATTGTGCCAAGTGTAAAGTTTGGTGGAGGGGGGATTATGGTGTGGGGTTGTTTTTCAGGAGCTGGGCTTGGCCCCTTAGTTCCAGTGAAAGGAACTCTGAGTGCTTCAGCATACCAAGACATTTTGGACAATTCCATGCTCCCAACTTTGTGGGAACAGTTTGGAGCTGGCCCCTTCCTCTTCCAACATGACTGTGCACCAGTGCACAAAGCAAGGTCCATAAAGACATGGATGACAGAGTCTGGTGTGGATGAACTTGACTGGCCTGCACAGAGTCCTGACCTCAACCCGATAGAACACCTTTGGGATGAATTAGAGTGGAGACTGAGAGCCAGGCCTTCTCATCCAACATCAGTGTGTGACCTCACAAATGCGCTTCTGGAAGAATGGTCAAAAATTCCCATAAACACACTCCTAAACCTTAGCTGCAAAGGGTGGACCGACGTCATATTGAACCCTATGGATTAGGAATGGGATGTCACTTAAGTTCATATGAGAGTCAAGGCGACAGGGTCATGGCTCATTGATGCACGTGGGGAGTGAAGGCTGGCCCATGTGATCTGATCCAACAGACGAGATACTGTTGCTCAAATTGCTGAAGAAGTTAATGCTGGTTCTGATAGAAAGGTGTCAGAATACACAGTGCAGGATGGGTCAGGGCTGTTTTGGCAGCAAAACGAGGACCAACACAATATTAGACAGGTGGTCATAATGTTATGCCTGGTCGTCATATATAACACAGCAATTCCAGATTTCCTGTACAGACTTCAGTCTTCTCCACAGAGCCACAGCCTCAAAATTTCAACTCTTAACAAAATCGATAAAGAGCAAAAAAAAACCCAAAACAAAACAAAACAATGTTACAAAGGTTGTGCAATGTCTAATACACTAGACAGTAAACATCCCCCCTGCCATTTCGATAACAGACAGACCTCACCCTCAGTGTGTGTAGCTGACTGCTGTGAGCTTCACTATTAATGCGAGTGCTGATGATACAGACAGCGTTTCAGAGACGTCTACCTAATGCATTATACCACCAGTCAGGAGCTGACAGCAGGAAAAGGACTGTGCTGACTTTACAGCTTCAGAAAAGCAGAGTAAAGAGCTTTCACAAAAATTCTGCATGTGTGTGTGTGTGTGTGTGTGTTCAAGAGAAAAGCTTGTTGTAACTGTGGGCAAGTGAGTGTGTATGAGGATGTAATGGGATGAGAGAGGGGGTATGTAATCCTGAAGGAAGATGAATATGTATTAAGTGACAGCAGAAGTCTTTACAGGCTTACAGATTTTATAAGTAAGAAATAAAACACCATTTTTTCCACAAACTGTTGGTGATGGCTCTTATAACAAAAATGAGAAACACTGTGTAAAATTAAGTCTGAGAATTTCCAATCTAGCTTAATCTTGATGGTGTAGCCGTTCTTAGGAAGTCCTCTGAGTGAGTCACACTGCAGAATAACTAGCACAGATAAACACAAAGCTTAGCTCCAAGCCACATAATTAAATTAGACTGACAAAGTCAAGCACCAGCTCCACTTAAACCTAATTATTATCATTATTACCCCTATTTCTGAATTCCTGATGTGGCAAGACCTGCCAGAGTACAGCATAATTTACATTTCATATTTTCATTATTTCCATATAACGGTACAGAGTGTGTTATTCACCCTATACCACAGTGATCTGTCAATGATTACAATGCTTACTTTATTAATGAACAACATCCCATGAATTTTAATGGTTTAGAGTTAGATTTAATGTTGTGGAAAGTCTGTGAGACAAGATAGTTCATATTTTCACTCAGGTTAAAGCTTCTCTCTCTCTCTCTCTCTCTCTCTCTCTCTCTCTGTCTCATCTCTCCCTCTCTCTCTCATCTCTCTCTCTCTCATCCCCCCCCCCTCTATATATATCACAATAAATGTCCTGACTAACATTCTTCCCTATCTTCACTTTTATATTGATTCTGTTCTCTCTTCTTTTGGCTTACTGTTGATAATGTACTGCTTTAGCAATATTAGAATGACTGACAAAGCCTAATTTAAACATACTCATTCTTTGCTGCTTTTGTTCAGGCCGATGATTCATTCTTTTAATCTCTCATTTTATTTCTTATTATCTGCAAATTTCGCAAGAGCCATTTTTCAAAACAGTTCCCACTGTCACGATGTTAAAGGTCGATCAGTAAATGCCACATGAAGCTTGAGGGACTGCCACAAAGTTTTCACTTCATCTTTCTTACAATCTGTGAGGTGTTCTTTGTCAGTCCCTACTCTTTTCATTAAAGCTATTTTTTCTTACAAACATTTATACAAACTCCCTAATTTGTAGTTTTTATTAATTTGGTTATTCCTAGGCTGAGCTGCTCACACACTAAATAAAATGTCATTTCTGTCTGGTTCTTTTCAGCAGAACCCAATGTGTCAAATGTAACTAAAATAACTTATTTAGTTTATGTGAAGTTGCTTTGTGGTCAGAGATACCGAGGCGTAATTTATGGTGGTGGTGTGGGTGTGAGCGATGTGCTCATTATGACTTTGGGTAAGTTTCTTTGCTGTTAACTGACAAATGGTTTAATGCAAAAATAGATTCATTTGTCAGATTAAAAAAGCAGATCTTTCTGTGAATATCTGAGTGAGAGTGAGTGAATGAGATACAAAGAGAGAGAGAGAGAGAGAGAGGGAGAGAGAAAAAGAGAGGAGTGAGAGAGAGAGAGAGAGAGAGAGGAGAGAGAGACAGAGAGAAGAGTGAGTCTCAGCCTGCCAAATCCTGACTGTACAATGACAGAGACGAACTATTGATCCATAACTTTACACACACACACACACCCATAATGGAGAGGCGAACATTCTACATAATACTCTGACAATCTCTCTCTCTCTCTCTCTCTCTCTCTCTCTCTCACTCATCTCTCTCTCCCTCTCTCTCTCTTTCTGAAAGACCAGTAGCACACTGCACTCTGCAGATGTGTTTGCAGAAAGCTTTCATGACTCCCTTCTAATAGGAAAGAATTTGTAAGACATTTTCTGAAGTCTGTCTCATTTTCACACTTTCATTGTTTAACAGTTCTGATTGTGGGTATTGCCGTTTTTCTCTCAGTAAAGGTAAAAATATCTAACTTGTTGCCTATGGAAGTCACACATACAGTATACTCTAAAGCAGTGTACAGGAAGCAGGCTGAAAATACTGGAGGTTTTCATCACATTTTCATCACTGTTCTTCAGGAGTGTAAAAAGGAAAGAATGGCAAAACTACAGTACACCACAATCACAAGGTTTTGAGCACTAAGTCAAGCCATAAATCAAGCACACAATGAAAGAGTGAGGGTGTTCATAAAAGCTGAGTGATTGGAGAGGTGCAGACACGAGAGGCAGAAAAAAACAGGGTGCAATATAGCTCAGGCCGACTAATACACACCACATAAATGCCAATCAATGTCACAGCACATTAAGCGTGTGTGAGTGTGTGTAATCCAGAGACTCAGAGAATGAGTTACCGTGTTTTGTGCCTAGTTGCTGTTCTGTGAAAATGATTGTGCCATAAAAAAGTCTTTGTGGGTTAATACCTGCAGGGTCTCAATTATTCAGCACTTCATAAATAAGGACATGCTGTGACCCTGTGCACGTTCATATAAAACACACAACAGTTCTATTATGTCTGTCTAGCTCTCTCACACACACCCATCTGTGATTCAATCTTGTCTCGCTTTTATCTCTTTTACACAAAACGTGTCCTGGTTAATAAATATTTCAGTAGAACTTCCATACCATGACAAAAACCCAAATTATGTATACACACACACACACACACACCCACACACACACACACACACCTTGTGTTACTGTATTTCTGGGCTGTTTCCATAGACTTCAGTAATGTTATGCCTACACTGTAACCTAATCCTTACCTTACAGCAATATTTTTTCTCCTACATCAGCTCTATTTATCTATACTATATGTCCAAAAGTATGTGGACACCTGACCATCACACCTCTATATGCTTTGTTTTGAGCCCATGTGGTAGCTTAGTGGTTGTGGTGTTGGACTACTACTAATCAAAAGGTTGTGGGTTTGAATCCCAGCTCCACCAAGCTGCCACTGCTGCGTCCTTGAGCAAGGCCCTTAACCCTCAAATGCTCCGTTGTGTAAAATGAGATAAAATGCAAGTCACTCTGCATAAGGGAGTCCGACAAATGCCGTAAATGTAAATCCCATTTGTTGCTAAAACAACAAACAAAGGAAGGCTTTCATGTTCCCCGCAAGAACATTAGTTAGGTCAGACACTGAGAATGGTTATGATAACAGGTTATGACTTCTTAGCTCCAGTGAAGGGAAATTGTAAGACTACAGCATACATACATATCCTATTCAATTGCGTTTTTCCAACTTCCACCAGCTTGGGATGGTCAGATGTACACAAACTATATAGTGTATACTGTAATATAGGTCATAAAGCTTATGTTCTTTTATAGAGCATTAATGAACCAGTTAACCCTGTATAATTGTCCATTCTGTGATGAAACTGTTACAGAGGAAATGTGTGGTTATGTATTACAAGTAGGCAGTTTGTGTGGGTCTTATTGTTTATGGAAACTCCAAAAGGTTAGGGAAGTAGAGGAGGAATAGAGGACACTCACTGGATGTTTGGCAGACAGTCGACCACTCACAGTACTCGTCTGATTCCATGTGGAGGAGATACAGGTCTGAGAAAGGTGGACAGAGAAAAAGAGAAAGCATGTGAAATACTATAAACTTCAGTAGTAGAATGAAAATATCACGAAGGTCAGTTAGGACTCATTTGATCAATAGGGCATAATGATTTTGATATTTTTAACAATCTGACTCCTGCACCGCTGCACTATTTAGTGTTATGGGTGGGCGTGTGTACCAAAATGAAAATGAAGTGAAAACTCTGAACAATAGAAATACGCAGAAATATTAACAAATCGGATCTCTTATCCCTTAAAGAAAAAAGTAAGCATGCACATCATTTTGTATAACCTGAAAACGTAGATAGATATTAGACATATGCATATGTGAAAGTGTGAATGTAATATTTATTAATGCGGCATTCAACACTCCATACAGCATCATGTCTTCATGTATTCTTACCATAAAGGTCCTTACTTTCTTTAAACTTCTGTAGCACTGATTATCTTATGTATTGTATCGTACGTAATGCTCTTTTAGTCACCACCTAGACTACTTCCACCCTCAAACTATCACTAGTCTTTTGTCACACATTCTTCCAGATCTCACTGGGTAAGAGCATCTGCTAAATAACTACATAAAAATGTGTAAAGGAGAATGGGACAGCCTTGAAATATCTTAGCAGATATAATCATTAGCTAAATGACTGCTATTTCAATATACCCAAAGTATAATGGTCAAGAAAGTCACAAAATGTATCTCTATTTATATACGAGTTGATTCACAACTTACTGATTATGATCACACTAGATGCATATGCAGATAAGACACTACAATTTGCAACATCTGCATGGAATAAAACTCATTCATATTTCCAGAATATTTCAGCAATTTTCCAGATTTTTGAAACATTTTCCATGGCTGGAAAATTAGGTCTATTTATTTAATAGGTTTTCCAAAATGTTGAGAAAAAAAGCCCTGATTTGACAAAGCAAGATTTTATAAATAAATACAGTACCTACAATTAGAAAAAGTATATTATTACACTTCATAGTTATATTATTGTACATTTATAGCAGACAGAGGGATAAGCTAGAAGATTACATTTTTCTACGGGTGCAGACGTTTTAAGCACACGAGGGATCATTCTCTGAAGGCTACCAATATTAGTGATAAATATACAAATGTAAAAAGTACACATTATTAGTTGGACAACCTTCGTCATACAAGACAGAATCCCATCCAGAAATGTGGACTTGATCTTGTGAACCTATGGAGGAAATCATGAAAAAAAAGGATGGAAGAGGTTAAGGGAAGCAGTGAGAACAAAAACATTCATACAGAGCCACAGGCCCATGCAAACACACACACACACACACACACACCTGTCTGTATTCCAAAACAATTCTGGGAAGGGGGTGCAGGTCCTGGAGCTGTAAGAGCTGTAAAGCAGAGATCAGAAGGAAAAATGCAGTGAAATATAGGATTTTTGTTTGTTCAGTGTTGGTACGCTGAGCTAAAGAACTTGAGTCACAAAAACAAAGCAACTTTCAGGGCTAAGTGGAAAGTTGGACATGACAACTGAATAGCCTCAATTGCCACATTCTGAGCATGAAGCTGAAATGAAAAGCCTTTAACAAGCAGCAATTAACATGCAGTTTAGCCTATGGGAAACAAACAGAATATTTTGGGAATACAGGATTAGGATCAAACTGCACATTTAAGGCACTTGGCACATGGAACAACTCCCGACATGTTCATCTGAAGTGAGTCTTTTAAAATAACTGAGAGTTATTGTGTTATTTTAAATTGAACATACCAAAGCACAATAGCCATAATCACAACTGCTACAGTCCAAATTCCTTCGAGTGCAGAATATTGTTCATATTTGGACAAAAATTATACTGCATGATGAGGATAATCAGGCAAGCAAATCAAGTCAATCTCTTTTCAGATATTTTCAAGCAAATAGTTTATCTTTTGCATTGCAATATACTGTTTTGCCCATTGCTTTAATGTGAACATCCTCAGAGGTTTACAAATAACTCAATCAGCAGTTTACAAATTGCTCAAACAGCAATCACAAAATAGTGCTTTGGATCAAACATTTATTTGCTGTGTTGCATTAAGTTATATCCTAGTCTTCAACAGGAGCACAAGAACATTGTGTACAAATCCACAGACTGCTTTAATGGGCCCTTATGAGGGCAGACATAACCTGGGCAAAGTCTGACTTTAAATTTACATGAGATTATCATGATTGTGTAAATTTACAATCAGAAATTCTACGGATATTTAGAAATGATATAAATTCAATAAAAAATTATATATAGTGCATTCAGAAAGTATTCAGACCTCCTTCACTACTTTTAATTTTGCAGCCTGATGAGATGTTTCTACACCTTGACTGGAGTCCACCTGTGGTAAAATAAATTGATGAGGTCAAATGAACTGCCCGCAGATCTCAGAGACAGGATTGTTGCAAGGGACGGATCTGGGGAAGGCTGCAAAAAAAAGTTTCTGCTGCACTGAAGTTTCCCAAGAGCACAGTAGCCTCCATAATTCTCAAATGGAAGACGTTTGGCACAATGGTACTCTTCCATGAGCTGGTCGCCTGGCCAAACGGAGCAATTTGGGGAGAAGAGCCTTAGTAAGAGAGGTGAGCCAAGAAACTGATGGTCACTCCAGAGATCCTGTGTGAAGATGGGACAAAGTTCCAAAAGGACAACCAAAACTGCAGCCCTCCACCAGTCTGTTCCTTATGGCAGTGGAAGCCTCTCCTCAGTGCAAAACACATGAAAGCCTGCTTAGAGTTTGCAACAAAAAAAATAATAAATCACCTGAAGGACTCTTAGACAGTGAGGAAGAAGATTCTCTGGTCTGATGAAACCAGGATTGAACTACTTGGCCTCAACTCTAAATGTTATGTCTAGAGGAAACCAGTCACCGCTCATCACCTGCCCAATACCATCCCAGTAATTGGTCATCATGCTGTGTGGTGTTTTTCAGCAGCAGGGACTGGGAGACTGGTCAGGGTTGATGGAGCAAATTACAGAGATCGTCAATAAAAACCTGTTCCACAGCGCTCAGGACCACAGACTGGGCTGAAGGCTAATCTTTCAACATAATAACCCTAAGCACACAGCCAAGACAACACAGGAGTGGCTTAGGGACAATTTTGTAAATGTCCTAGAGTGGCCCAGCCAGAAGCACTGACTTGAACCCCTCGGGAGAGACCTGAAAATGGCTGTCCCCATCCAACCTGACCAAGCATGATAAGATTTGCAAAGAAGATTGGCAGAAAATCCTCCAATCCATGTGTGCAAAGCTTTTTGGGTCATACCCAAAAAGACTCGAGGCTCTAATTGCTGCCAAAGGTGCTTCAACTAAGTGCTAAGGAAGGGGTCTGAATACTTATGTACATGTGATATTTCAGTTTGTTCTTTTTAATACATTTACAGCTATTTCTGGAATTCTGTTTTCACTTTGTCATTATGGGGCACTGAGTGTACTTTAATGAAAGAAAGAAATGAATCTGAACGGTTGTAGTATCATGCTGCAGCATAACAAATTTGAAAAAAGTGAAGGGGGTCTGAATACTTTGTGAATGCACTGCAGATTGCGTTTGTGTGGATGTGTGTACCACGGCCTCTGAGGTGGACTGCTGCTGTTTCAGCATGGTTTTGGGTAACTTCTTATTCTCACAGCGTTCATGCAGGCGGAGCTTCTCAAACAGAACCTGACAACAGGAGTTAGTATTACAGTGTGTTTATATATATATATATACACACACACACACAAAGACATCATTCTGTATAACTAGCATTCTCTATAGATTCATTGAACATTTGACTACTGCATATGTCTCATACAAATGTAAACCCTGACCCTTCGAAGCTGAGAACTGCTGGACACCAGGAACTTCTCACCAGCAGTCTGGTGAGCCTCCTGCTCCAACTGCTTCATCTTAGTCTTGGATAAATAAATAGATAGACAGAGAAAGAGACAAAGGAAGAAAGAAAGAGAGTGAAAGTCTGATAGACTTAAAAGAAGGTGGATAATTTTAGAGGCAGAAACAGGGAGGCAGGTCACACTGTACTCTATGAACAGGTAAGTGCCAGAAGTAGCAGGTCCTGGCATCAATATTAAACCTACAATGTAACTCCGTGGGGCAGAGTGTTCCTTTCTTTATCACAATTGCCCTCTTTCCCTCTCCGGTGTAGGTGTGTACACTCTGTGCCAGTTATTAGCTCTTGTCTGGCATTTCATTTCTTTAATCTCTAACCATATAGTGTGAATAGGCACTGACAGACAACCTCCCTCTTTCTTACATAAACACACACAGAGCCTTTGCTACCCCCAGCATCTCTGATGTCTTCTTTAAGGCATTCTTGTCCACGTGGATCCTGTGGCTCTCCATAGCTGAAAGAAATAGATATATATTTAGAGAGAGAGAGAGAGCACTTAGGTAAACTAGACTGGAGTTACCATCTACTCAGAGTAATTAAATGTGCAGTATATCTCTTATGATAAATAACTTCCTTACATGATATTGTAAATGCGTCAATTTGTAATTGTGACTACTCATATGCACTCAAATAATCCCTTTGCCCAGTGCTCAGATCTAAACGTAGTGGTGAACTGAAGTAGCAGACAATTATTGAGTGCATATAGAGTGCATCGTCCATCCATCCATCCATCCATTGTGTATACCCACTTATTCCTAATTAGGGTCACGGGGGTCTGCTGGAGGGTGAAAGGCAGGGGTACACCCTGGACAGGTCACCAGTCCATCACAGGGCCACATATAGACAGACACTCACACTCACTCCTATGGGCAATTTAGAATCACCAATCAACCTAATGTGCATGTTTTTGGACGGAAACTGGAGTACCCCCATACAGGCATGGAGAGAACATGCAAACTGCACACAGAAAGGCCCCTGCCTTTTCGAACCCAGGACCTTCTTGCTGTGAGGCAACAGTGATAACCACTAAGCCACCGTGCTGCCCAGAGTGTATCTTACCATATATATATATATATATATATATATATATATATATATATATATATATATATATATATATATATATATATATATATATATATACACACCACACACACAAATTTTCTGTGTTTAACAGTGTACCTGCTAAAACTGGAATCATCTTCTGTTCCATGCAGACATAGAGCTGCCACAGACCCTGTGTCTTCAGAGAGAGATGGGCAATGATGCAATGGTCAGTGCAAGGTTTGAATAAAGGTTATATTTTGCATCAAAGGAATATACCTCCAGCTTGTTCCTAAGCTCCACCATTACCCTGTGCAGTTGAGACAGGCGTGTGGAGATCACATGGGTTACCTGAAATCAATTTTAAAGAGTAATAATGCTCTTTCAGGTTTTTTTTCTCGTTAAATCTTCCATGTGTATGCTAGTAATACTTCATATCCGTCATGCCAAAGGTTTACCCTTATTCGATGCCATATTAGTGACCAATGAGAAAGTTTTTTTAGCCCCTTGAATTTTAAGTGACCTTTAGATGACTGATAATTGAGAAAGCCTTACTTGTCCAAGGTCTGCGTGCATAATATGGAAAAGAGAATCAATGTATATGTATGTGTGTATGCATGTATTCTGGTTATATGGGTCATATTATGTGTCAGTGTTGTGTTTTCTGACCTTCTTGTTTCTGAGCTCAGACTGTGCAGGAGTACATGTGGTAGGCTGAGTACAGTACTTCTTGAAAAGCCCCTGAAAGCAGGAGGCAGAATCAGCAGGATCTAGTAACCAGGCAGCGATCTGAGGATCCAACACCTGACAACTGGCCACTGAGGAAAACATCACATGGACCAACCTGTCTTCAATAATAAGTCACTGGATCTAGTTGCAAGTTTTTCAATACTGTATATACAATACGGTACATAACAGTATCTCTGATATTCCATAGACCCCACAAAATGCATGCTTAAGTCGGTGTATTGCTCCCTTTAGCCATCAGCAAACAACCTGAGGTCATTTTAAGTGAAAATATAGCAGGATTACAATGTGTAAATAATGATACTTCTTTTTTCTTTATATAGCATTTTCCTAATACTCACTCGAGAATATAAATAAACACCTGGAAAGAAAGATACAATACTAAAAGCAGATGAATAAACCACAAGAAGTGTGTAACCAGAGAAACTATGTTTGTTAGCTAAAGTTTGGGGATGGGGAACCTCTTTGTGATATGGAGTGGACACAAAGTGCTTTAAATGTAAACACTGGTACTTTATTCAAGAAGCAACCTGTTCAAATCTACATGTAATGTCTATGTGTGTTACTTTTTGTTTACATGTCTACTGGATATGTAAATAGAGAACAGCAGGTGTCTAGGTATGAGATTGTAAAAGCATAGACCAAGGTTTCTGGCTCTTTCAAATAAGGTTATCTTCAAAGTAAGGACATGTTATGATACTGCACGAAAGCTTTCAGCAAACTTTCACTTTCAATTTAATAGTTCATCCATAATTTTTCATAAATCTTGAACACACGCTGTTAGAATTGTGGGTGGTAGAGGTATGATGGATATCATAGTCACATATCAGATCTCTGTAGCTGCACAACAGATCTGCACAACAGTGTAAGCCAAAACTATGGTGCCAACTTATCTGACAGAGGGGTAAATAGATATTATAAAGGGGAGGGGAATGATGAACTGATCTTTGAGGTGCACCGTACCATTTATGACAAGAGCAGGAATAGGCACTACCTGAGTTGATGAGCTCAATAAGGATCTTACAAGGACATTATATGACATGAATGGGAAGTTAACTAATGACAATAAAAGGAGGAAACCTTTCATGTGACTTTTAACAGTATACAACTATTCTTTTTAAAAGTTTATATCTTTTTCCAATGGTATACAAAAGGATGCTTTATTTTTTTCTTATTTATGCACATACGTACATATTTGCAAATATTTTTTTTACAGCTACCAATCATTTGAAAAATACTATTTTTAATGTGATATACACCAATCAGGCATAACATTATGACCACTGATAGGTGAAGTGAGTAACACTGATGATCTCCTCATCATGGCACCTGTTAGTGGGTGGGATATATTAGGCAGCAAGTGAACATTTTATCCTCAAAGTTGATGTGTTAGAAGCAGGAAAAATGGGCAAGCGTAAAGATTCGAGCAAGTTTGACAAGGGCCAAATTGTGATGACAGCTAGATGACCAGATGCACTATGGGAAGAAGGCAAGCCGGTGGAGGCAGTGTCATGCTTTGTTCTGCTGGGAAAACTTGGGGTCCTGCAATCAATGTGGATGTTACTTTGACATGTTCCACCCACCTAAGCAATGTTGCAGACCATGTACACCCTTTCATGGAAACGCTATTCCCTGATGACTTTTGCCTCTTTCAGCAGTATAATGCACAATGCCACAAAGCAAAAATGGATCAGGAATGGTTTGATGAGGACAACAGCGAGTTTAAGGTGTTGGCCTCTAAATTCCCCAGATCTCAATCCAATCGAGCATCTGTGGGATGTGCTGGACAAACAAGTCTGATCCATGGAGGCTCCACCTCACAACTTACAGGACTTAAAGGATCTGCTACTAACATCTTGGTGCCAGATACCACAGCACACCTTCAGGGATCTAGTGGAGTCCATGCCTCAGTGGGTCAGGGCCGTTTTGGCAGTAAAAGGAGGACCAACACAATATTAGATGGGTGGTCATAATGTTATTGCTGATCAGTGTACTCGCAAATACTAGCATAAAATTACAGATCAAAGGCTGAAATCCCCCACACATCTGCAGAGATTTGTCAGACTTTAATCTCCATGTATTTCTTATTACATAGATGGTGTCTGGATGAGTGATGAATACACACGAGTGGCTGGTGTAGGTTTCTGTCCATGGTGGAATAAGAATGCCATTTCTACACTATCTATAGTCTACACTTGCGCTAAGGAGCTCCAGCTGTACAACAGCCATGGTGTGTGTAACACATGTTGGTGTCTTGCCTTGTTTCCAGCTCAGATCCTTGCTGAAATGACTGAGTACTGTTCGCAGGAGGTCTTTAGATTTATAACACACTAAGATTTGGGTTCCACACACCATCTTCACCAGTATCTCTCTATATCAGACACAAACAAGAACAGTTAAAGAAATAGTTCCATTGGTTCCCCTCTGGTACCTCTGAGGAGTCCTTTTTTTTACTTCCTTACTTACTACACACACACACACACACCTTGTGAATAGATCCTGGTTGTGTTTCAAGTCTTGCTGAGCCCAAACAGGTCTCTGTTCGAGTCTCAGAAACAGCAATCTCTCCTCAGCTGCTCCAGTCTCCTCCAGAACAAGTGAATTTAGCCTCTTCTTCAGCAGAACCAAAACTCCACACACAGCAGGGGGACATTTCTGCAAGGTAAAGGTCAATACACACCAAAGTGAAATTGATTAAGCAGGCAAAGTGATTTCCATCATGGATTACATTTAATATTTATTACTTGTTTATTATTGTTCTGGTACATTAATGCTGTTTTAATTCTACACTGTCACAGCCAAAAGTAACATTAGCAGTGCACATCTGTATCACATAAACCCACTGTTTCCTTTCTTAAGCAAATAAAATGATGAGGCAGCTAAAATACTTGGTCTCCAAAACAGCAGGTCTTGTGGGGGTTCCTGGTATGCACTGGTTAGTACCTACCAAAAGTAGTGCAAGGAAGGACAACCAGTAAGCCAGAGGACAGGACAAGGTTAACTGATGCACAAAGGGAGTGAAGGCTAACCCATTTGGTCAGATCCCACAGAAGAGCTACTGAAGCACTAATGGTTGACGTTATAGTTCATGGTGTGTATTCTCACTACCTAGGCTATAACATAATGCCATTGTGGAACCTACACGGTGTACTACTAGCCCAATAGAGTGCACTTTACTTTTACAGGACTTGGTTTTCACTGTTCATTTAGGTTTGGATGATGCTTACTTAAAAAAATGTACACATATGAATAAAATATGTAGTGACACAAATCTTTTCATAGATAATTAGAACCCTTTTCATTCAAGGGTAATTTTGGGGAAAAAGAAACTCTTTCTTTTGCTCTTTAAAAATCATGTATTTTTAATAAAGTCTGCTGTGGAAGCCACAAGACACATTGTAGAGACACAGTGTGTCACTGTCAAAACATGTTGTGTATCTTGAAATGTAAAATCAATAGAATGATCAATGACTTTGGCACTGAACATTCAAAGCACTTAGCTGAGAGAGTCATTAAACAAAAACTTAAAAATAGCAGCTTAATAGAAGAAAAGACAAAATGTTTGAAGAGTCAGACAAGCTTCGTACAGGGTAAGGCTGGTGTAACCATCAGTCTGTCTCTCAGCCCACCTGCTCAGGGTCCAACTGTGTGGTTCCATCCTGATAAACCATCGTAGCCACCAGCGCCCTTGCTTCCTCAGCCTCCTCTAACACACACATCCTCTCTTCCTGTGAGAAACGGCTGGCCTCACACACTCGGGGGTCAGAGATTAGGGCTAGGGTACGTTTGGCAGTATCTGAGGTCTTGTATACATCTCTGTCACTTTCTGGGTGTATCTGCTTATTCACCTCTAAAGCAGCTTTAGAGATGTTGGAGCTGGTTTCCACATTGGATTTTTGTTTCATATGTTCTCTCAAAGGGGTTGTTGTCTGTAACGACATATTGTTCTGATTTTTCAGTGTGTATAGGAGTTGCCTTGTACCTTCACTGCGCTGTGTTTGGTGAATAATCTGCATTTCAGCTTCTCCATTGCTCCTGAAGGTTTGATTTAAGCAGGGCTCCTGCGGCAGTGTGATTTGTGGAGACCCCTGTGATGATCGAGGAGGCTCCCACTTTCCAGAATTCTTGGCTGGAAGGGTCATGTTCTGCACACACTCGACTTCAGAACTCCTCTGACTTTCCTATGAATGAATGACAGGAAACGAGTGAGTGAATAAAACAAATGAGAACATAATTCAAGAGAAAAAGAAATATTTTAAATTTCCAAAAAAAATAGGGAAAAAGGTCATCGGAGTGACCTTACTGTGAAATCTATACTGTATATTAGAAGCTTCTAACTTTCTCTTTACCATATGATAGCTACACGTTATTGTTCTTACAAGATCAGAGTCTTTATTATGCACATTGTGTCTAACTTATAAATCAATAAGGCTGAAAAACAATTTGCAGTCATTTCAGATTACAGAGCTGTTCTGCTATTTTTAGCTAATGAATTAAATGCTAATGAATTAACAACAATACCATGATCCACCGTTATTGGATTATTAAGTCTGGAAAAAAAAAAAAAAAAAAATAGGTTCTCAAATTTCAAGTATAAAATCATTTGCACTGACACTTGAACATAATACAACTATTCAAATATAACACTGATGTAAATATCTGCAGTAACAATTTGGCTATTTATTACAGCCGTAGCTCGTATTATTCCTGACATTTTCACCAACACCAAAATGACCCAGAAATGGTCAGTTCAGTTTTAGTCAGTCTGGGTCTTCACATAATGTAAGCACTTTGTTATTCATCAGGTTCAGCTTCACCTTGAAGTAATGCCCCATAGATTAGACCTAGCGCTAGAAATCCTCTCAAGATTTTCTTTACAGACAGCCGTAGGTGATGAATAACAAGCATGTCTTCTGTACGTCTCATGGATGTATATGGAAATCTAATGAACTAGCATCACTATCTGAGCAAGACTGGATGTGCTGAAATATTTTAGACTGAAAATATTTGCATATGCATATGAAGGTCTAATAAACTAGAATCACTATGTGAGCAAGACTAGATGTTCAAATATTTTATTCTGAAAAATGTTCCCCAACATATAGAATGATGTTTTAATTTTTTTTTTTAATCTATATACTGAAGTAACATTGGTTATGATTATGTGTCCATCTACTCTCCATAATGCACTGCAGTGCAGAGGACTGCAGTATGGTCAGATCTGCATGAAAAGAATGCAAATGTCAATAACTTCAACTGCTCCTGGATATAACCTTACTCCCTGGGCAGCATGTGTGAATAACTCAAGCTTCTCCTATTGTTAAAACCCCACATATGCACACACACACACACACACACACACCCTGATGTTGTTGTCAGCAAATTCTTGTGGTGTTACAAAGCACTTTAGAGAGGTCAGAAAGATCAAATGTGTCAGCTGCTTCTGTTCAAAGAGGTGCACACTGTATAAATAAGATTCAGGTTCAATCCCAGAGATAAGATTTAATAGCAACACAATTCAAAGGTTTTAGCAGTAAATGTAAGTGTTAAGATTTATGAATAAACATTTTGACATTTCATACTGATTTAATATTGTCTGCAAGGTTTAATGTAGTACAACAATTCAAACCTTTAAAACAAAAACAAAAACAAAGCACAGCTCCCATGGTGTCTACATACCTCTGAGGAGGTCTTCAGGTCCTGATGTGTTTCTGTGACTTTAGATGCAGCACTGTGCTCTGGCTCTATGCTACTTTCCTGGTTTTCCAGCTTATCCTTATTAATATCGGATTGATGCACATATACATCTGCAAAAAAGTTTGCATCAACTACTAACACAACTATTATTGTAAATATACACCGATCAGGCATAACATTATGAGCAGTGACAGGTGAAGTGAATAACACTGATGATCTCCTCATCATGGCACCTGTTAGTGGGTGGGATATATTAGGCAGCAAGTGAACATTTTGTCCTCAAAGTTGATGTGTTAGAAGCAGGAAAAATGGGCAAGTGTAAGGATTTGAGCGAGTTCGACAAGGGCCAAATTATGATGGCTAGACCACTGGATCAGAGCACCTCCAAAACTGCAGCTCTCAATATTTGGCAGGTGATCATAATGTTATGGCTGATTGGTGTATGTGGGAAGTGGGGTGATCACGTGTCCACATAATTTTATAGTATACCGACAGTTGTTATGTCTTAGTTTTTAAACATTTACTATTGAGTGCTGCACACTGATTAAAAGAAAGAAGCAAGGCCTAGATGCCAGGAACACAGAGTAGTTTACTTTAGCATAAGCCACCTTAGAGCAGGTAAGCAATACACTTAACCTTCCCTTATAGTTACTGCTGCAAGTTTCTGCATTGCACTCATGTTTCTACATGATTTTTCTTAACTCTTATTTTCCTCATGAAGTGCTTTGGGTTGAAGTTCATGCATCAAAAGGTGCTATTCAAATAAAGGTTAATATTGTGAACTGATCTTTAAGTTCCATACGAGAGAGAACATTGCTGGGAGCTGGGAGTGTTTAACTGTAGTGCCATTAATCTACCACTGACAGGGAAGAACTCATGGACAGAAAGCGCCTCCTACTGGACACTGTACGCATTATCACTTACCAGCGCGCTGACCGATATCTTCCACTTTGGCTGATTCTGTCTGCACTGCTGATGCTTTTTCTTTGTCCTCCTTGCACTTCTCAAAGTCACTGGCTCCTAGACTAATTTTTTGACTTATATTCCTGGATGTTGGTGTCTCTTTCAAATAACGATCATACTCTAGTGATCTTGAGTCGTCTTCATGCTCACATGCTTTGTCACAGCTAACGCCTTTAACACCACCACCAAACAAACCTGGATTAAACTCAGTCTTCTCTCTTACTTCTCCATAAGGATTCTGCTTGACATCTATTTCTTCAGCTATTGCTGTTTTTCCTTTAAAGTTCCAAAACTGCATCTTGTCATTTGCTTTCACACCTTCACACTTCTGCCCAGAATCATCTTCCTTAAACTGTTTTGAACAGGTGATGATGGGTACCTGCAGAATACCAAACCTCCATCTCTTTACAGGAGGGGAATGAGTTATCACTTCTGCATTATAATCCTTTTCAACAGAAGCCAGTGGCAGGATTCTTTCCTTTCTACTCAAGATACTGCCATGTGTCTTTGGTCCCATGACAGCCTGTAGTGTACCCCTGTTAACAAAGCCATTCCTGGCTAAAAGCTCTTCTCCCTGTGGATCTGGCTCTGGAGGGCTTCTGCTGGGACCTGGGATATTATTACCAGAATTAAATCCTGACAGACTGCCATCTCCATAATCTCTTGGCCCCCAATCACCTTGTTTATCTACTCCCCATTGATTAACGGTGTTATCTCTATCGTGTAACTGCCGGAGGTCAGGCTGACTGGGGAGCTCCATCTCTCCTATCGAGGACTGTTTGAATACTTGCCCCTCTCTCTGTTTGTGAAGACTGGAGAGAGCGGGAGAAAAGATGCATTGTCATTTTTGCATCCACATAAAGAATCTCCACATTTTAAGAAGTGACAGGAATGGAGATTGCGAGGACAAGGAAATGAGACTGAGCAATTTCACTCACTGTGGCTTGGTGTTAAAGTTGTCCTTCTCATTAAGGCCAGACTGAGAAAGATTTACCAGGCTTTCCCTATGATAGCTCGAGCTCACATAAGGCCTAAGTCAAGGACACAAGAGTAGAGCTGAGAGTCTTTTAAATTTATTACACAGAAAAATCTAAAGTACATAAGAGTATCTAAAAATAATGACAATGTATAATAGTGATACATCACTGGCTTGGACACTGACTGTAGGGGTCCTAGAGTTTTGCTGAAGGTTTCCTGGATTTGAGAAAGCCTGGGGGCTCTGCCAAAGGAGTCTGCTGCTGAAATGTCAAAATGCAATACGTTTTATCGGGTAACATCAAGACTCTATTCAAACGACATTCCAACACCACATTTTAACAATTCTCTAGACTTTGGGGATACTTCCAAACCCATTAGTAGGACATCCTTAACACATGTTGAAGAGGGTGTTAGTGACAAAAGGCACCAACTTCAATTAAGTCAATATAAATTGGTGAACTTGATTGTCTTGGTAATTTTTTTTTTTTTTTTACATACTTTATATCACAAACTCACTACTGTCACAGATCACAGAATGTTAGTCATCTCTGAATATACAGTTCCAAAAATAAATTTTCTTTCCCATATTCGATTACATTTTTTGCCAATTGTACCAGGATCAAATGTTTTCTCGGTTATATGTGACCCACAATTATAGCCATCATCAGCCAGTATGACACAGGGATGTGGTGGCTTAGTGGTTAAGGCATTTGCCTACTAATCATAAGGTCTTGCGATTAAATCCCAGTTCCACCAAGCTGCCACTGCTGGGCCCCTGAGCAAGGCCCTCAACCCTCAGTTGTATACAATGTACATTGCTCTGGATAAGGGTGTATGCCAGAAACATAAATCTCTAATACTGATTATATAGAATAACCAAACAAACTTATTAATCATCTAAACCTGACTCACTGTATGGTCTCCTGTCTATTCTGTCTGCATACTGAGCTCTCAGAGCAGCCATGACCATCTGGGCAGCTGCAGACAGAGGACTACAGGTCTGGTACTCCATCTCACTTACTCCTCTGTCCTTCGTCACTAACCGTCCTAAAACAAACACAGATGAGAATGCTGCTCAGAGAAGGCTTTCAGCCTATGTGAAACTGATCAGATTGTCACCGACATACTGCTTTTGTTATTCGATTTCAAATAAGGAATTTATCCTGGACAACTTTATAACAAACAAATCACATTTTGTTTCTTTTAAACAATACCATATTTATTGTCTTTAACAAAGTGGGCATTTAAGCTCATAACTTCTGTTTAAGATGAACAATCTTTATACAGTTTAATGAAGATAAACAGGTAGCAGGAAGATACATCACAAATACATTTTATTAACAAAAGTTTCTTATTAAACTGTCTATTAAAAGTTTCTTATTTACTTTTTAAAAATTAGATGTACAAAGAAATGATGATATTTGACTATACAGAGATTTTAGGTAGATCTGCAGTCAAAGATCACAAAGACAGTCCAGAATCCAGAAAAGGCATAAGACAAATGTAGTTTTCATACGGTTCGTGCTCCGAGTCAAAAGTGCATCAGATCTCCCCTGACTTCAACTTTAGAGCTCCTTTCCTGTAGGGTCAGAGGTACAATCTGCTCCACAGCCTACTTAAGACCAGCCCTGGCCTCCATCTCACGCACAACCTTGTTGAGCAGTGTGGGATCCAAGTGAAAGTAGACATACAGTTCTCTCTCTCGTCTGAGGGTGGCGCTCTGCTCTAGGCAAGCCCTTTTGGTCCTCACGTCTCCTACAATGTCCTGCAAAAGCTTGTACAGATTCTTTTGCTTCTCTTCCAGCTCACTCAGAACAACAGACACCTCCTATGGACAAAAAAAAGGATTGAAAGAATTCGCTGAACAATGTAGCTCTGTTCTATGTGCAATTTTGACGAAGCGAGACTCTTTTTTTGCAACAGCTCATCAGCATCATGTTCCAGTACTTAACTTCAGGAGTGTTCAAGTATTTAAAGGACTCCACCACAGAATAAAAAATGTTTTTAAGGTCAACACAAAAATTTTGCACCATATAAGGTCTCTTTGCACCACTACCCTGTTCAGATCTGTTAATGAATAATGGTTATGCAGCAGTCAACAGTTACATAATAAATAATAATAATATTACATAAATAAGAAATTCATCTGAAATTAAATATTTTCCGACAAAACCATTTCTCTTAATGTCACATGCAGTGAAGTAAAACCAAGAGAAAATATTACACCAAAAAAATTTAGTGGGAGAGGAAAAATCTAAGTAGTACACTTCTGACCCCAAAATGTAAAGCCACCACCAGACATGCAAGTGGATAATAATCAAAATCATCTCACGCTGCTTACGAGCTCTCAGAATGAAGAACGGCCGAGAGGATGAGGAATAGATTGATGTGAGGAAAACATACCTGTGCATTAGGACAGAGCTCCTGAGCAGGTGTGGCTGTAGCACATACCTGCGGCCTCAGGAGCGGCTGCACGATATCCGAATAGGCCAAGCGCTCTAGAGCATCCCGATCATGCTGTAGGCGCACACTGCTGTAGCCCTGCTCCTGAGCTGCCCTTTCCAGAGCATCACGAACAGACACCAGATCTTTCTGCAAGCTGGATGCTTCGGCTTCCAATCTCCCGAATGTCAGGAGGGGATCCTTACACTCGGAGAGCTTGCCCAGCTCCAGCATCTGCAACAGCCTAATATATAAACACACAAGCCAGAAATATGTAAAGAAATCACTGAAAAGATACATGTATGGAGAGAATAAATGAAAACAAAAAGCTGAGGTTAACATTAAGGTCATCATCTAATGTTAACTTTGTTAAAGAAATACATGGATAAAGGGATAATAAAAAGATGACCTTATGGAATAATAAGACGATGACATTAAAAAACTCAACAGAAAAACAGTCAGTTTCTACATTAATTTATTCATCCTCACCTGCTAAAGGCTACATCTTTAGAGGTTATGACCTGCAGTTTTGCATTAGATCCTAGGCAGGGTGTTTGGGTCAGGTCAGGCTGGGTCAGTATGTTCCCTCTCTGAGCTGCACTCTGAGATCTTCCCTCCAGCCTGCTGATGACCTCATCCAGTTGAGTCACAGTCCTCCTACCCCTTCTGAGCTCTGTGTCCTGCGCTAGCCGCAGCACCTCAAACGATGCCTTCTGTCGGAGGAGCTGATCCCTGACCTCGGTCTGTCTGGCTGTGTAATAGTTCTGCCTGGCGATCTGAAGTGCCAGGTCACCACGCACCACAGGCACGTTCAGCAGGCGAGCGCTGTCACGCAGAGCAGAACGGACAGGCTCTCGCATCAGAGCATCAAGGTCAGACCGAACAGAGAGTAGCTCAGAGTGCAGCGCAGGCTCACGCCAGGAGGCCTGCAGAGAGCCCTTTGTCTTGAAAGGGAAGAAAAGGAAAAGAGCAACGTTAAAAGATAAGAAACAGAAATATATGACAGTGTAGGAATCAATAAATCTGCATGCGTGTACACAAATCAGTGTTACACATATAATTACCTAAAATATCAACCACAGAAATGGACAAGTATGACGGCAAAGTAAGTTATCCTATTCTATGAAAAGTTTTAATGTTTTAAAGAAGTAATAATTTCTTGTGTAATATTTCGCTATATTTCTTTCGCAATCCAGGTTAATGCAAAAGTCCAAATAAGTCAAGCCCCATTCAAGTTGGTATGTAGGAATATTTTATATTCATTTATTATCAAGCTATTCTCCATGTGTGCTCATTACATAAGGTATAGAAAACAGCTTCACAGCCAGGATTCAAGTGTAGATGCAGTAGACTCTGACACTTTATGAAACTATTATAAAATACACTTTTGACTATTAATTAGGGTTAGGGTTCATGACATTTGTTGCAAATGTTTAGGAATGTGGGTTTTGAGATGGTTCTACTAGTAAATCATGAAGAAAAATCTTTACCATCTAAATGTATTCATGGATTCAACCCAGTTGTGTATGTTCCTGAGATGAGTGCTGTACCTGCATTTGGCTGCCGAGTTGCTCAGTGAGCCAGTTCTTCAGTGCTTGGTCTCCATGCTCCTCTGCTTGCTCCTTCAGCAACTGGTGTTGCGCTACAATGTGAGCCCACTGCAGCCGTGCCATCTCCTTCCTCCTGCTTTCCACAAGTTTCTCATCATCCTCTTCCTCAATCTCACTGCAGCAGCTCAGCTCTGTCAGTTGGAAGCGTTTGGAGGTTGAGGTCTCTACCATGTCAGAGATTCCCTGGAAGAACTGACGCTGGGTGTAGGAGGCCAAGGCTTTAGTGTTTTGCTCCTCCTGCTGGAGGTAGGGTTCCAGAGGAAGCTGGGACAGCAGCACTGCTGTGGTTTCATTATTTTTTTCCACTGACAAATTCTCAGGATGGAAGAAACCAGCAAGCTTCTGGGTCTCTTTTACAAGACTTTCCAAGGCAGCATTTGTGGCTGCATTTTCAACTGCAAGAGCAGAGCTGGCGTCTTTCATCGCACCACTACCTTCCTGGAGTACAGCAAGCGCTGCAGACGAGTCTGAACCTCGACTGGAAGCAAATACCTGCAGCTTTTTAAGTCTTCGCAACTTCAGCTGCTTCTCTTTCCGTAGGGCCTGAAGTTCAGCCTCTAAATCTTCCACCGAAACATCCTCTTCCCCACAAAGTGAGGAGAGTGACCCACCCACATCAGTTGGCCCACATGTTTTTAACAGATCCCCAAGTGTCGCTTCATCCAAGATAGGCTTCCCAGACTCGCGTAGCACCCGAAAGGCCTGCACTTCTTCTGGAGTCAGGGCATTGTTGCGGTTCAGGCGGTGGCAGAAGACGCGTAAAAGATGTAGGTTGGCCGGCGCAGTGTCGAACAACCAATCAAACTCTGAACTTTTGAGTGAGGAGGCGTTCGGATAACCCACCCGTGACAGTGCCTCAATGAACCTCTCCCCACCAAGCATGATTGTTTGAATGTGGAGCCCCCAAACAATCTTACACTTACTCCTGCAGTAAATTATGAAATGAAAAATCAGATTTATCCCAAGTCCTAACGCAAGAAAATAATCACGAGAAAGAGGTGAATTTTATGGGATTCACAAAGCAGCAGTAGACATTAAAATGCACATGCAAATTTACAGAGCATGAAATAAATACAACAGGATGGGTGGGATTTATTGAAAGCCCCAGCTAATGTTAACTGGCCATCAATTTAATGGCTGACTCCAAATACCACAATGCTTCATCTAGTATCATGACCTAAAAGAAAACGGTGAAAACATTTAATGGAAATCAAAAGATGAGTGAAAGAGTAAGGTCATGCTTGTTAGGGCAAAGAAACTTTACAGAAATGTTTACAGCTGCATCATTTCTTCTTTACTACTATAGTGTAAAAAAAAGCCATGGATTGACAAACAATTTGCATCATTATTAGGTCACAAAAATAGCAATAGTGGGCATAATGAGACTAAAAAATATTTGCATGGATAACCACCCTTTACTGTGTTTCTGAATCACTCAAGAGCTGATAGGATTGCTGGTGTGGATGAAACCGAGAAGGACATCAGTGAGGTGTGAATGTCGGCATTAGATACCAAATTTGCATGTAGATATTAGTTACATACCCCAATCAGGCATAACATTATAACCACTGTCAGATGAGGAGATAATCAGAGTTATTCACTTCATCATGGCACCTGTTAGTGGGTGGGATATATTAGGCAGCAAGTGAACATTTTGTCCTCAAAGTTGATGTGTTAGAAGCAGGAAAAATGGACAAGTGTAAGGATTTGAGTGAGTCTGATAAGGACTAAATTGTGATGGCTAGACCACTGGATCAGAGCATCTCCAAAACTGCAGCTCTTGTGGGGTGTTCCCGGTCTGCAGTGGTCAGTATCTATCAAAAGTGCTCCAAGGACGGAACAGTGGTGAACCGGCGACAGAGTCAAGGCTCATTAATATACGTGGGGAGTGAAGGCTGACCTGTGTGATCCGCTTCAACAGACGAGCTACTGTTGCTCAAACTGCTGAAGTTAATGCTGGTTCTGATAGAAAGGTGTCAGAATACACAGTGCAGGACGGGTCAGGGCTGTTTTGGCAGCAAAAAGGGGGACCAACACAATATTAGACAGGTGGTCATAATGCTATGGCTGATTGGTGTATGTAGTGTATTAAGTAACCAGATTGTATTGTGTACACACATCTAAATGTGCCACTGTAAGCAACCTTATATTATCTGTAGACACCAGTTTTCAGAAGACAATATACGGTATTGTTACAACTATTATAACCTCTTTCCAATAATCACCAGAGAGAAAAAGAGGAGTATGAATAACAGGGACACAGAAGGGATAAGTGTAGATCCTCTGCTCTAAAAAATAATAAAAAAAAAAAAGGTCTGATCTGATCCATGCACATGTCACATAAACGTCTCCTTACACAAACCTTCACCAAGAGCAATGTTTATATAGCACACACCAGGTTACATACCAGTCTCTGTAAATGATCTGTTGCTAGAAGACACACCATAATACAACTAGAACGTTAATAAAACCTTACTGTTACAACTGCTGCGACATTAAATCAACACTTTATGGCACTTTTGTGGTATAATAACCAATAACGTCAAATAAGACGTCTAAGTTAGTGAGCCTGGTACAGATTTAAATCGAATTATTTCTGTCATGAGAGAGTCTAAAGCTTAATTGCTAGAATGAGCGTTAGCATGCTAATCAACAACACACTGAGGATTATTTATAAAGCACACAAGCTAGGGAACGAGCTAGCTAACGGAATAACGTCAGCGAAGCAGTAAACTTATTAACACTAGCTAGGTTGAAATATATTACATTTTAACTTCTTACCTTTTACTTCTGGTCGTTTTGTTCAAGTCTCGCGAACAGTTAGCAGCGTGGCTAACTCCCTCACGGATGAGTTCTCACGGCGTCTCGTGAAGCCTATTCAAACAAGCTGCCGAAAGGGCGCGCGCGTGTTACGTCATTCCATGTGGGCGGGCTGTTCTCGTTCATGTAAAAGTAAATATTCAATACATATTAAATTGCTGTTTGTTTGTTTTTTTCACGGAAGTAAACAACTAAATATGCGCCTCGAGCGGTGGCTTTTATTTTGGAAAAAAAAAAAAAAGTTTAATGTGATTAATTTTTTTTGAAAGGGTTTCGTTGCTAAGATATGATTGACACCTTTTATTAGCCAATTAGAATCCAAGAAATCTCGGCCAGGTGCGTGAGAAAAAAAGATATATTGAAGAGCCCGCCTCCTACAGCCACACAGCACGGGGCATTGCCATTGGCGAGGAGTTGCACGGACAAACCACAGCAAGTAAAAAAAAAAAAAAAGAAATAACCCAAACATTACAGATATATAAATAATGGTGCTTTTTTTATTTTTTAAAGCAGCGTTATTTCAAGCAAATATGTTTGATATAAAATAACAATGGAGTAGAAATAGCTTTAATTTTCTTTTGTTTATGTTCCAGCCTATATCATTAGCTTGTGTTTGCGACGGCAGAAATTTGGGAGTCGACTCCGACTCTGATTCCTGATGTTGGAGTCGATTCCATAAAATCATTTTCTCGCCTCTCGATAGAATATCGACAAACTGCTGATGTTTGCGATATGAGAGAGAGGTGGTTTGTTAGACAGCGGATTTCTTGCTTTGTTACTTTGAGTAAACACGAGAATTTATCTTCTTTACGTAGAATCGAAAACAAAGCTTTGGAGTCGATTCTCGATCTCGATTCTCGGAATAGATGAATAGACTCTTTTTTTTTTTTTTCCATAGAGGATACTTTCTTAGTTGTAGTCATTGACGAAATAAAAAATAAATCTGTGTTTGCAAATAATATTTTGCTCTTAAATAACTTTGGGAATCGCTTTATATTGGATTTTGCTACAACTTTACTGTATTAAACCTCTTTTGCAGGCGACATCAGGTGCAGTTATGAACTATATAATATAGTCACTATGTATAGGCAATGTATATTGCATATGTTATATTTCATTGCATTCTGCAACCTTAGATACTTAATGTGTTATACAGTAGTTTTTACACTGTTCATCGTTTACCCCAGTTGTCTCGAGCGAATCACCATGGTCCAAGCCAAGACCTGGATCCTGAAGCAGCACTTTGAGGGATTTCCTAAAGACAGTGACTTGGAGCTGAAGCTGGAGCAGCTTCCAGAGCCCAAAGATGGAGGTCGGTGCATGAAATCTACATTTCACTTTCTTTCCACTGGATGCATGTCTTTCTTTGCACTTATTGCAGATAATCGTTGCAGAAGTACTTCTGGAAGCAGTGTTCCTAAGCGTGGATCCCTACATGCGGTAAGCATCCATCTGTCGATCCTTTTAAGACAGATCTGAGGTCAGTGAACATGTAGCCTTTATTAACCTGAGCTAAATAAACATGTATGTGTACATATTGAACATTGTCTTTCAAAGGATTTGCTTTTCAGACTGAGTTTTGAAAACCAGTAGTTTGATGTCAGATGAAATTCCGCACACTGAGGTTATTTGGTTTGCAGCTAGACTCATGCATTTGTTTACTTTAAATTATGTATAATTGTTCCTCTCTTCACACATGAGCTATTTGTCTTCTGTTTGAGAATATTACTCATATTTTCTTAAGAAAACGGTTGTATTGAATGCTTTTTCATTTTTAGGCCTTATAGTCGTGTTCGAATGCAGCCAGGAGATGTGATGATTGGAACTCAGGTGGCCAAGTAAGACATTCATTATACATTATTGAATAAGTTTCTGCTTTTATTGCGGAGCTTCATGACTGTTCCCGAGTTACCTTACTGTTATGTAAATTCAGTCAGTTATGCATATTCACTTGCGTATAATATTTTCTCCTCAGAGTTATTCAGAGTAAGAACCCAGCATTTCCTGAGGGCAGTCATGTGGTCGGTCAGTGCGGATGGAGGACACACACTATATCAGATGGAACCGGTTTAACCCAGGTCCTGAGCGACTGGCCTCAGGATGTTCCTCTTTCTCTTGCTCTCGGGGGCATCGGCATGCCAGGGTGCAAATTCATATTATGATCCTTTATACTACTGGGAAATTAAATAGTTAAATAAAGGTGGAAGCATACAGTTAGAAGAAACTACTTGTATGCATGCAAATGTTTGCGTTTGTTTAATGCCATCTGCTTTGCCTGTGATGACCTAAATCCAATTTGAGCCATGATGTGTGCTGTAAGTTTTCTCATTTTGGAGAAACAGATGTTTTTTTTTTATGATTCTTCTCTTATAAAAGCTGAAAATGTTCAGAAGGCGAGCGTTTGCTGTGAATCACAGGAAGCAGAAGGAAAATCAGTAATATGTTTCTGAATCATCATGAATGCAGTTCAGAGGGAAGCGTGCATGCTTTTCAGTGAAGCTCTGTGAAGGGTTTTGTTTTGTGTTCGCCACTGCTGTTTTTCTGTTTTGGAGGGCATGCTACATTATGCGTGGTGTAAATTTCACTTCAGATTGAACTATTTCATAATGTTGTTAATCAGTAATATGACCTGTGCCTTTGTTTGTTCTTCCTTCTTCCTCAGGCTGACTGCTCTGTATGGTTTAGAAGAGGTATTGGCCATCAAACCAGGGGAGACGGTCCTGGTGAACGCGGCAGCTGGTGCTGTGGGGAGTGTCGTGGGTCAGATCGCTAAACTGAAAGGCTGTAAAGTGGTGGGTTCAGCTGGGAGCGATGCTAAAGTGGCCTTTCTAAAAGAGCTCGGTTTTGACTATGTCTTCAACTACAAAACTGTGCCATCTCTGGAGAAAGCTCTAAAAGAGGCCTCACCAGAGGGATACGAGTGCTACTTTGAGAATGTATGAAATGGTTTTAGTTCCATTACTTCCAAAAGACTTTTTTTATTTATGTGATCATAATGAACTGATGGTGTCGTTAATCCTGTTTCACTTGGTTTACCATAAAGGGCATTTTAAATGTATTTTAATAGGTTGGTGGTCAGTTCTTCACTGTCGCACTCTCACAGATGAAGCAGCGTGGGAGGATTGCTGTTTGTGGAGGAATTTCCCTTTACAATGATAAAGAACCCCAGACTGGTCAGTCTACATTATAAATCTGATATAACTATTTAAATGCTTGAGTACAGGTGTAATGTAACTGCAGTTGAACCTTGTATATAACGTAAATGTAAATAATAATAATAAAAGAATAATACAGACTAATTTTTAGACTACTACAACGAACAATTCTTAGTTGTATATTTAAAACAAGTCTCACTTTTAATACTTTATTATTGTTGTATTTTTATGGTATTGGGTTCACTGATTATTTGTAATGTTCAGATTGCATTACATTTATGTACATTTTAAATGTCTGAGTATAACAGAATGAATTAATAAGCGATTGAATTAATGAAGTTTAACTGCACAAACACATATGTCAAAAGTATGTGGACACCTGCTCATTATACTGATTTTATTCTAAGACTTACTAGAGTGGCACTAACAGAGTTGCTCCTTCTTTACCGTTACAACAGCCACTTGTCTGGGACGGATTTCTACTAGATTCTGAAGTGGGATTTGTTCCTGTTCAGCCAGATGATTATTAGTTAGGCACTATGTGATTTGGTTTGAATTGAGGAAGTTGGCATTCTGGTTTGTTCAGTGGGGAAGAAGTCAGGGCATTGTGCAGGTCAATTGAGTTTTTCTGCTCCGCCCTTGTCATGCCTCGATGGAGCTCCCTTTGTGCAGAGTAACATGCTGGAACAGGTTTGGGCCTTCAGTGTAGGGGACATGTAATTGTACAGCTTACATAAAACAACCTTTACAGTTGTGTTTGGGGGGAAAAACACCTACGGCTGTGATTTCAGATGTCCACATACGTTTTGCATCTGTGCCATTGGGTATTATAATGAAGTGTGTGTGCATGTGTTTTTCTCACAGGTCCTTTTCCACACCTGCATGTGATCTTTAAGGAGTTGCGAATGGAAGGCTTCCTGGTGTGGAGATGGCAGCATAAAAATGAGGAGTCTCTGAGAAGGCTCTTGACTTGGCTGAAGGAGGCAAGTAGCAACGATTTCTAAATGTCTTAACTTACAGCACCTTGGTAAAGTAATATAGGTCTTGGATTATTTACATTTTGCAGCCTGGTCTTTTTTTTTCTTTTTTTTCTTCTGCAGGGAAAGCTGCAGTGTAAAGAGCATGTGACTGTTGGTTTTGAGAACATGCCAGCTGCCTTCAAGGGGATGCTGCAGGGAGAAAACACTGGCAAAGCCATCGTTAAAGTCTGAAGCCCTTTCTTCTGGGTCTCTGTTGCATAACTGAGAATGTCCCGTGCAGCACATGTAATAAATTCTTTGGTTCGTTTTCTGTCTTTTCTTATAGTCTGTAGTGGTGTTTATTTAGATAATGTGACGATGCAACTGTTACTTAAAAAGCACCTTTTGAAGATTTAACAGTTTAGTCAGAGATTTCGATGTAGCTTAGCACAAAATCCAAACAAACTTAGCCATCTGCTCTTTGTTAATGCCACAGCACACTCATGACTAAATGCTGGTTCAGCACCTCCATGTCTTAACTGCTTGGATGCTGTTTCATATAACTTGGATATTTTATTTTAATTTTTACATTTTCAATTTGGATATTGGCCTGGACTCCAAAAACACACGGCCAAAACTATCTACTGCAATGTAATGCAAATCTTGATTGAAATAAATAATTATTAACATTAAAAAAAACTAGGCCTTGCTGCAGTGAACACACTTTATTCTGCCTTTATTCTGTTTCTCTACAAGACAACTGAGTTTTTCAGATCAAATGAACTAAAAGTTTGAAATTGTAGGGGTCCAACATCTAGATAAATTTTAGGCTTTCATAATTGCATCTTTGTGGGGAAAATAAAAATGTCAAAGTGGTAAATAACCTGCAAAAATACAGTGCCATCTTCTGCACTAGTTTGTTTTCCACATGCATGCAGCTCAACCCTGACCTGACTTTTTTTTTTTGTTTGTTTGTTTCTTTTTAGAAATAAATGTCATGTCAGTTTGATACAGTCCATATACATGCATTTATATTTCTTCAACAAGCCACTGGTTACAGGCAGGCAGTGTGTCTTACTTGCCAGATGTTTTCCCCAACCTCACATCCTGAAACTTTCATATCAGTTCTTTATCTGAAAAAGTCAACAGTGGGTGGAAGGTACAGAAGGAATCTATAGGAAAAATGTTTACACTGCAGCAAAAACAATGTCAAAGCTAAGTTCCGGACATTTTTAAGCATTTAGTTGCCTTTCCAAGGAAAGCATATTTGAGCTTTAAGAGGAGACTGTGCAGTGTAGGGTTCTGTAGATTTATGGTTGTGGGGATGGTCCTGGAGGTTGAACAGTTTGTGACTATAGGATGGGAGGAGTCCTTGATGATTTTGTGTGCTCTGCACAGACATCTACTGTGGTGAAGAGACTCAGCGACAGGTATTTGGGTGCCGATGATGTGCTGGCCGGTTTTCACAACGCTTTGCAGAGATTTCCTTTCGCACACTGTGGAGCTGCCATACCACACTGTGATGGAGCTCGACAAGATGCACTCAACTAAAAATTGGTCTTGGGGGGGATAGGTGAAATTTTTTTAATCTTCTCAGGAAGTAAAGATGCTGTTGTACCTTCGTAACCAGAGTTGAAGTGTCCTGATGCCAAGACAGATCCTCAGAGATGTGGAAGTCCAGGAACTTAAAGCTGGAGACACGCTCTATTTCAGACCCGTTAATGTAGATAGGAGAATGTCTGCTGCTGTTATATTTCCAGACATTCACAATGAACTCTTTGGTCTTTGTGGCATTGAGGGTGAGGTTGTTCATGGAATACCATACTGACAGGCTATGGATCTCCTCCCGTTCATCGTTGTTGCTGATCCGACCGACCACTGTGGTATCATTTTCATACTTGATAAAGATGTTGGAGTTAAGCAGCAAAACACAGTCACGGGTGAACGGGAAGTAGAGCAGTGGGCTCAGCCTTGTGGGACGCCAGTGTTCAGGATGAGGGTTGAGGATAAATGATGATGGCTGATCCACACTAGATGGTGCTGTTACAATATTGTAAAATGGACTAACATTTCCATTAGACTGAGCAAAAATCACCAGTCAGCTATTGCTGTGTCCAGGGATATAAAGTAACTGTTGTACATGTACTCTTTTTACAGTTCTTAACTTAGAGTTAAGTTATAGTAATTAAGTATAGTTTTGCTTGAGTGGACTGTTAGTCAACTGAAATAAACAGTATTTGGTAATTTTAAGTAACTAGTCTAAGCAAAGCAGTTTCTTCCTGATCTTCTACCCTTCACGAACAATTAAAGACATGCGTCATCACCCCTGATTTGAAACATTAAATATTAACCTGGTAACATTATACTTATTGATAAACTGTTTACTATTGAGGTGGAGGTTATTATTTTCCAATAAGAAAATAGCTACTTCATTTTGTTCAAATCTTTGTTGAGCAATGAATAACGCATTGTTTTTTTTTTAAACCCATTTATAGTGCCTGTTATCACTTACATCGGTAATAAACAGCTCTAAACAGTCATTCTCGTACCCGCTTTGCTTTGTTTCTCTCTACTGAAGTTTATAGGCCAGTTTGTCATGTTTCCATGTCAGCCAGATGAGGTAAATGTTATGTTTCATATTATTCATGACAGGTTTATGCCTGTTTTTTTTTCACTACCTTTAAGTTAAATTTAAAAAAAAAAAATTACAATCTATGTTACAAAGACATGGCAAAAGAAAAAGCCTGGTGCCTCGTCAAAGGAAATGAGTCTGGTTGACATAAATCTCCTGGCTGTTAAAACCGCACATAGACACAACTGTGATGTCCCATTTTGTAGAACGCACTGGGAGCTGCACGCCCAAATGAAAGCCTGATATTAAAGATTGCTATCTGCTAGCCCGGTGGTGAGTGAGCATATTTATTTAGTCTAATTTAACTTCTCCCACTGTGTTTCCACTAGGATGTAGTCGTTCACTGCCACATCACCACCATGCCCTCTTTCTCATTCTACAGGAAAACTCCTCAGACTGTGTTGTGTGATATTGTCTAATATTGATAATCAAGGCTAAAGCATTATATAGTCGTGTAGTAAAAAGAGAAATTTGTTTGATTAATTCCATCAGCCTCAGTGTGACCTCATATCCTGCTCACAACTTGAGAAATCAACCCAAATATACTGAAAGAGAATGTTTACAGTAATCTTTTACCTGAAGCAAAATATTGGATCAAATCCATTTGACTGTCATCTAAACATGCGCGTCAAATGGAAAAGATAAGACGCATGGAAAATCTGACCTTCTGAAAAAACATTACCATAGTATCACAAATTTGCTTACATTTAAATAGTGAACTAGAAATTGTTCAACATCTTGTTTCCTTTCCTTAAAACAAACAAACAAACTATTTTTGTTTTAAATGCATGCGCCGTTCATTTCCAGAGAGAGAGCTGGAGGAGATTTGACAGAGTAGTAAAGCACTCTCCCACTCTCGTGGGAAGAGGTAGCTCTGTGGTTAGGATTTCGGCCAACAGGTTGGAAGGTTGTGAGTTTAAATCCCAGCAAGAACTGAAATTCAGCAGATGTGGAGCAGCTGTGCTTGTGTGAATCCATGGCCGTGAAGCCTTGATGTCTCTGCAGACGCAGCATCAACATCAAAACCCCTGACAATTAACTAATAAACAAATAAATAAATAACATCATGCTGGCAGCTGAGGGAAGCTCATACATTTAGGCAAGCATTGAGGATATTTTTTGTGTGATGGAGAGGATGAACTTTGTATGTTCAAAAAATACTAATATATACTATAGTTTTGTTTTTCAGTGCACCAACAGCCAAGGAAAGAGGAACATCTTTAGGCCAATCAGGAAGAATCCATGACATGTCGAGGCTAAAAATGGCTTTAACATTGGTCACACTGTGTGTCCTCCATCCAACTGGAGTGACCATGTAACAGCCCACAGGAAATGCTGGGTTCTTGCTTAGAAGGACCATGGCAAGGGTTTTCTATATATATAAAATTTCATTTCATTTCATTGTCTGTACCGCTTATCCCCTCATTGGGCATCAAGGCAGGATACACCCTGGATGGAGTGCCAACCCATCACAGGGCACACACACACACTCATTGACTCACACAATCACACACTACGGGCAATTTAGAGACTCCAATCAACCTAGTAGCATGTCTTTGGACTGTGGGAGGAAACCGGAGCACCCGGAAGAAACCCACCAAGCACGGTATATATAAAATTAAAAATTACAAATTTTGGTTGCTCAAAGTTCAGATAATTTCAGGACATGTGAACCCTTTATTCTCTGGGTACGAGTCATAACCTGCTGAATCACTGTGACAAAGACTTTAAGTACATATACCTTTTTCCTACGTTTTGTGGGAAAGACAAATCTGTCAAAACTGGTAAACGACCTAAAGCCACTTCTGCCACAATACAATGCCACCAACGTCTGCACCGGTTTGTAATTTGCAGTCAAGCAGCTCAAACCTTTTAATCCAAAAAAATGCAGTAAGTCAAGCTAGCAGGCTACACTGCCTGAACATGCTTTATTTTTTTTTCTTCCACTAAGCCACTGTTTACATTTAGCATACTTTACTTTATCCAACCTCCAGTGCTTGGTACAAAAATCTGCCATTGATGGGAGGAGTGTTCCTATAGAAAGCAGGTAGTTGCAGTGTTTAAACAGTAGAGCTTTTCAGAAGGAAAATTTTCTCTGCAGCAGAAACATGGTAAAAGCTAAGGCCTGGACACTTCGGAAACATTTTGACGGCTTTCCGAAGGAGAGTGACTTCGAGCTGAAAGAGGAGACGTTACCCGAGTTACAAAATGGAGGTAAGTATTCATTTCATCTATAGTGGCCTGTTTCCTGCATAACGCATACCACCAGCACTAACTTGTGTTTGTTTCAGAGGTCTTACTGGAGGCTGTGTTCCTTAGCCTGGATCCATATATGAGGTACATTAGTTACAATTTACACATTTTATTTCATTGCCATCTAGCAGCTGTGCATTAATAATGATGTGCTGAAGGGAGTGAGCTGTTGCAGGAAGGATTGTTTGGTAATTAATTTTTAATCCTGGCAACAACAAAAGCAGCAGTGGACTGAACAATAGAGTGTAAGGCTTCACACTGATAAGCAAACATCCCGAGTGATATTGCAGAATTCGTCCAAATTCACACCCAATTCTAAAATGTAGAGATTGTGAAGAAAAGTATAAAATATGCCTATACTTTTTTTCTCTGGTAATATTGCACAGGACCTGCATACAAATTAAATGAAAGTGTAGGGATTGTTCAAATGTCCACACTGAAATGTACTCAAGTGAATTGCAGTAACTGAAATCAGAAGTGAGGACAGTGCCTGCTTGTTTACTGCATATTGCGCAATAGGCAGAGTGTGTGATAGGTCAAAGATTGAGTTAAACCCTTTTCTCTCTGCTTTTACAAGACACATTCCTTATGAAACTATGTGCATTCTGTTGTATTGGTTTTGCCATGTGTGAGTCTGTCTCTCTGTTATTGTAGAGCTGTGAGTTCAGCCTTAATGAAAGAAGGTGATGTGATGATTGGAGCTCAGGTTGCCAAGTAAGACAAACAAACACATTGACAATCACATATTATATTATATTATATTATATTATATTATATTATATTATATTATATTATATTATATTATATTATATTATATTATATTATATTATATTATTTTATTTTATTTTATTTTATTTTATTTTATTTTATTTTATGGGCATTGGTGGCTTAGTGCTAGGTTTCTCGCCTACCATGCGGAAGGCCTGGGTTCAAACCCCAGCCACTTTGCCACTCCCAAACCCAGATAAAAATGGGAGGGTTGTGTCAGGAAGGGCATTGTTGTGTGGACTGGTTGGTCTGCTGTGGTGACCCCTCACCTGCAGGGAGCAGCCACAAGATCAACATATTATATAAGAAAATTAAATCAATACATTTGATCTTTTTTATTATTATTATTTTGGTGTCCTCTTTAAAGTGGATATACTAGAAAAGGTTTATTCATTAAATCACCAAGCCATGAATTATAAACCATTACAGCTATTAAAAAAAAAAACAAAATAATTGCTATTTGTTTGCCAGGATTCTTCAAAGCAAGAACCCAGCATTTCCTGTGGGCTGTTACGTGGTCGCTCCAGGTGGATGGAGGACACACAGCGTGACCAATGGCAAAGCCATTTTTAGCCTTGACATGTCACGGATTCTTCCTGATTGGCCTAAAGATGTTCCTCTTTCCTTGGCTGTTGGTGCACTGGGGATGACTGGGTAATGCAGTTTTATTATCTTTAAGACAAATCAGTTTATCGCAAACAATTCTGATGAAAATACCTAATAAACAACATAAATATTGCTTCATTTCTTAATTCTATACATGGGTCAGTTTGACTGCCCTGTATGGCCTAGAGGAGATTCTGCAGGCAAAGCCTGGTGAGATAGTGCTGGTCAGTGCCGCAGCCGGTGCAGTCGGCACCATGGTGGGCCAGATTTGTAAGATTAAAGGCTGTAAAGTGGTGGGTTCAGCTGGGAGTGAGGAAAAAATTGCCTACCTGAAGGAGCTGGGCTTTGACCATGTTTTCAACTACAAGACCGCAAAATCTCTGGATGAGGCACTGAAGCAAGCTTCACCTGAAGGATACGACTGCTACTTCGAGAATGTAAGTTTTAGATGCTTAGATGATTAAACTGGTGGGGTTTTATAAATCACACACACAAACTATAAGAAAAAACGGAAATAAAGTAACCTAGAAAGAGAAATCCAAGAACCAGGAAAAAATTATTTATAAATAAGCTTTTGATACCAAATGAAAAAGCATGAGGTTGCAGAGGTTGCAGTGGCAAGGAAAATTCCCCGAGATAACATGAGACAAAAACCTCGAGCGGACCTAAACTTGAAAGAAAACTCTTCTGGGTGTTTCTGGATATTTGAACTATAAATCCTTACCAGTTTAAATCTGTATAGTAAAATGTTAAAAAGTAAGCTGAAAGGACCTTCAGTGTGAGCATACTGTGAATAACTGTCTTGGGTGCAGAACAGAATAGTCTTTATCCTTAAATCAGCAAGTGTACGGAACATACTACAGCATCTGAGTGAGATTATTCACTGAAACGAGGGTGAATTTGAGTCAGTAGACAGTAGATCTGTTTTTGTGCTGAAGTGAGCTGTAATTCTGCACATTAGTCATTTAGAAGTCATTAGAATTGTTACCACTTGGTAAAAAATTGGTCAACATCACCACACTGGATAAACACTAAGGAAAATTACAACACTATGGCCTTTATATCCCTACTCCTGAAATTTGTTGATTTTGGGTTTGCATTTTATGTTCTGTTCAGGTCGGCGGTGCTTTCTTCACTGCAGCACTTAATCAGATGAGGCCTCGAGGACGTATTGCAGTGTGTGGTGCAATATCTCTGTACAACTCCACCACACCTCAGACGTGTAAGTCCAGGGTAATGTGACAGTCCCAGTGCCAACTGATATTACTTTTGTAGATACGAGTGGCATGGATTAATGATTTGCAAGTTTCACTTCAGACTTTCTTTCTCTGTAGTGGTAACAGTCGAGTTGTTACTCCAGCTCATAAGCACTATAACCACTAAGTTTCTATAACCACTAGGTGGTGCTGTGAGTCAATGTTGTTAAGTGGCCTAAAATTTGCAGTGGATGAAAATATAATTCTGGAAATATTGAAAAATATTGATGAACCCTTTCTGAAATTTTTTGTTGTGTTTTCCATCTGCACTGTAGGTCCTTTTCCTCACATGGCCCTGGTGGCTAAAAGCATAAGGATAGAGGGATTCCAAGTCAGTCAGTGGCCTGAGAAAGATGAGGCATCTGTCAGAAGACTGCTTACATGGCTGAAAGAGGCAAGTTTAAATTGATTGGGCCAAATTGACTGTATGACTGTATTGATTTAACATGAAAGTTATAAGGTAAGTGCTCTGTTCATTAAATATGTAGTTTATCTAGAGGCTGTGTTTCCAGTCAGAACCTATAGACATCTGATCTACAGTTATATTTATAGTGATTATAAAATGCTGACAGAAAAAATGTTAATGATTGAATCAGAAGCTCATTTCCTTGAAATGGTAGCCACAACAGTATTTATTTTTGTAAGGAATAAAACAATGTCCTGGTGTTCTGATGCACAGTGGATTCACTGACCTCCTGGTTGAAGTTAATATGACCAAAAAAAACAACAAATGCTTGTCAAGTTACCAAACAAGCAAAGTCGTCATCTCTGAAGATGTCTCAGTGGTGGATAACTTAATGTTAGGGTTATAGCTTCACATCTGACTGTCACCAGAGACTACTTCTAAAAATGTTTAAAACTACACCATAACATACCAGTGTTTTAAAATGGAGTTTTTGCACTTTCCATAATCTGTGTTATAGGGGAAAATTAAGGCCAAGGAAAATGTTACAGTGGGCTTTGAGAAGATGCCTGCTGCCTTCCTCCAGATGCTGAAGGGAACAGAACTGGGAAAAGCTGTTGTTAAAGTGTAATGACTTTGCTGTGACTTTGCAATATCATATATAGAAAATTCAATGCATGTTTGCTGTTAACAGGTTTACTAAGCAATAAACAATGCAAGTTTATGATTTTTTCCTCTGGTGCGTTACCCTCAAGAAATATTTTTCATAAATATAAAGCAGGAAGCATGGTCCATGGCTGGTTCATTCCTGAGCTCTGTGTGGAGTTCTCTGTGTATCTGTGTGGACTTCCTCTCATCTCTGAAAAACATAATATAAGAATTGGCTATTCTCAGTTACCCCTAGATGTACATGAGTGTGCAAATAGATGTATTGTATCCAGTGATGGACTGGATTCCCATCCCTGGCATATTCCCAACTCACACCTTCTGGTCCAGGCTTCAGATCCACCGCCACAACAACGATAAAGCTGAATAAAATCCTTTTATTTCTTGTTTGCTGTAATCACTTTTTATCACTTTCACTTTTCATCACTGTTTACTCTGTATTACTATTAATAACATGTAGAAAAGTGGGGTGCAGAGTAATAGAAGTTTAGCTAAACAAATAGAGTTATAAATACACTCTGTTTTAATATACAGGAAAATGTGACTCAACCACCGAAAAAGGGCACACAGATACGCTGCTCCATAAAAAGACGACATGGATACATACATACAAAAATACAATTCTGACACTAATCCTCACACAACTGTAAGCACTTAAATTGGTTCAAATGAAATAGACGGATGAAATCAATCACAGAAACCATTTAGAATAACCCCATCATAGCCCTCACGCATTACAGACTACTGTATATTATAGAGAAAACACTATTAAAGGCTGAGGTAGGTTTCCTATAACAGAATAACACACACACACACACACACACACACACAATCCTGGGACTGGGCGGTCCTATATATAAGACCTTGATTCACACAGTGATTTAATGAATCACACAGTGATTGAATAACACACCCCACCTATAACGATCAGACAGGTGTTTTCTTGGGTAGGAATGTGTTTCAGGTTCATAAGAATAAGAATAAAACGTAGTATAACAACAACAACAACAACACATTTATTTATTTGTAAATAGACACAGAAACTGAGTGGCAAAAATAGTAGCCAATCAGAGAAGACCCGGCGGTGACGTCACTTCCTGTAACATCCTGGAATTGCAGAGAAATGTCAAGTCATGGTGACTGGAAACACCGGAGCTCTTCAGTTTCACTTTTAATCAGCCGCATAGCATGAATGACCTCCTCTGATTACAATTAACCAAGCACTAGGTTAGGGTTAGACATCCTGATGTCTGAAATGCTTGTTATTAAACTATCTATATCATATGCAGCACTTTAAACGTGGACAATATTCAGATATAGTTCTCCAAACACACTGGCTACGTCCTAACCAGTAACCTGCATCCCCAGGAACCTTAACATGGACATGGGAGTTACTGGGAGCACTGGGGGAAGGAAGCTTATTTCTTTATCCTAGTCCCGTAAAATGGTTCCCGTAAAATGGGCGGAGTCATCCCGCCATGCCGGTACTGTTGTACCGGTACATCTGATTGGTTTGCTGGCGCCAGGGGGCGGGGCGAGAGGCATGTTTATAACTGGAATGACACGGCAGTAACGATATGTCGTGGGTTTGAGTGTGTGTGTGTGTGTGTGAGAGAGAGAGAGAGTGTGTGTGTCGGTGCACTTAGGAACCCAGAGGAAAGTTCACAATGGTTGTAGTTATCGAGAGTAAGGTAAGTGTTTTTAAGCGCTTCTGAAATAGTGTGCATGTTTAGTGCATGCAGAAATTCCACTTTCATGATAGAAGCAGCGTTATGAATAGATGTGGTCAGTAAAATCTTTTTGGTCGTTTGAGGAGTTTATTGTGGTCAGAAGATAAACAGCATTTTCATCGATATTTTAGAGTCTGTATGCAGGGAATTTGACAGTTCTGTATGTTTTTCAGACCCTCAGAAGTTTTCCTCTCTTTTTTTTTGTAGAAAGATTATATACTAACAGCTCTAGGATTTTATTTAATTAATTAATTAATTAATTGATTGATTGATTGATTGATTGATGAATAAATAAATAACTTTTTCACTTACGTCATGTGAATTGTTTAATAACCTGTAAATGACCCGTAAATACTAGTCTGAGACACAGCCCAAGGGAACTACTGTAGTGTTCTTTCAGCAGTCTTTCATACAGTTTGAGCCTAATGGAGTAAATGCTTTACATTTCATTCCTAAAGAAAACAATAACATTTGTATTATTCATGACTGTGGATACCGTGGTTAAATCTGTAGGCAAACTTTGTAACCATCTTGCATAATTGCAACTGATTGCATGACACGCTCCAATACCCTCAGGACCCTGCATATGATTTTGAGGAAACCACTTTGATATGACTCTCAGTGCAGTTAACTTCATGTTAAACAGACTGATTTATGGACATTCAGTGCCTGTGCTTGGTGCTGTCTCCCATCACTCATAATTCCTTATCTTTTTCCTCCTCAGGACGCTTTCGAAGCAGCCCTAAAAAATGCAGGGGACAAATTGGTGGTAGTGGACTTCACAGCCACATGGTGCGGCCCCTGCCAAATGATTGGCCCCATCTTTAAAGTGAGTACTTCTATAGAGATCTCTGCCCAACATCTGCAGTTGTCAGAGTGTAATGAGGATCGTTTAGTGACTTTCTGGATCATTGGGAGAGTGTTTGTGTTTAGTTGTTGTGGCAACCAGAAAGAAGGCTGAACAGTTCTTGAGAAAGAGAGAGAGATAGAGAAAGATAGAGGGAGAGAAACCATAAACAAAAGTCAATTACACTGCTCTGTAGTCTAAAAGCTATTTTTAATATTCCAGATTGGTGTAATGTTGAGCTAGGCAACGGTCAGACCTTAAGATATTTACCGTCTGCTATTTCCTTTCTTTCGACAGGCTCTGTCTGAAATGCCACAGTATAAGGATGTGGTCTTTCTGAAGGTGGATGTGGACGATGTACAGGCAAGTCACAAGTCACATAGTCGTTGAGCTGTTGCTACTTATTGTCCCTAATACTTGAACCAAATCACATAGTCGGTGCATTTGCTAGATGAAACACTTGTCTTTAGAGCGCTGCTGTAGCAGAACAATACAGTGAGACTACACAAACCTGTTTGTCAATGTGGATGCTTTTTTTTGTAATTAAACCACTGGGTAAATGTTTAGCAAAAACAAATAGTCTAAAACATTTGTCTAGCAATTAAATTTTTTTTTATCCACACAGAGATACAGAGTGAAGGCTTTTCACTTGTATACAGTATTGTGTGTGTGTGTGTGTGTGTGTGTGTATATATATATATATATATATATATATATATATATATATATATATATATATATATATATATATATATATATCTCTATAACCAGTCTCATTTGTTAACGATACTTTAATTAAAAAACCCTTGAACTGATTGATCTGCATGTTCTAATGTTCTGAATTGTGCCGCTGCTAAATGCTTGGCTGACTGGAGAACTACGTGAATGGGCAGGTGTACAGGTGTAAATGTGGACGTTGAGTGAAACTGATAGTGTTAGAAAGAGCGTGTTAATATAATCCTTGGCAACACTATTGTCAGAGCTGTTGTTACTGACAGTCAAAGCTTTCTAGCTAATCAGAATTAAGCATTCCTCAGTGTGATGGTTTAAGAACTAGAGGTGTATATTATTAGCCCATGTCTGGGCAGTGCAGCCAAGTAGATTTACATATGAATGAGTATGTTGATGTCTTTCATAGCCATAGGTTTAAAGTTGGGCTAATTGGTTAATGTATAATATTTTATTCTTGATGTTATCTGTCTGTTCAGTCTTAGCTTTAAAAAAAAACAACCCCACACACATTACAGGAAGGTCACATACTTCATACAGACACCACTTGTGTGATCATGTCTGTGAAAGCTGTTGGATTTCCAACAGATTTACATGCAGATAAATAAAGCTTTTGTGTACAGCCTCTATCCATCCTCCCAGACATGTTAATGGCTCTCTTCAGTGTGTGCTGATAGTGCATTAGATAATGCAGTGATAGTGCCCAGAGAGGATATTGGTTACTGGTCAGTTTTATCAGTCTTGTCATGAATGTGTTATAACAATAAGATGCTTCTTCACTCTCTTTCTGTCTACAGCATATGTATATGTTTTGTTGTTAGGTACAGATTTACTTACCTATCAAATGCCTTTTTTCAGTTATTTTTTTCCCCCACAAACATGCAAGGCACAAGTCATAGTAGGAAGATTTGTTCAGTTTTGGGTTACTGGAAGATTCCTGCTTTATTATGGGGACTGATACATTCAGCAGGAATCGTGTGTAGAATTTCTCAACATTTGGCATTAGACCAGTTCATCTATTCCTGGGTGTGGCCATAGACAAGGGAAAAAAAACAATGAAATTTGCTTCCAGTGGATTCCACATTACAAGAAGAGCTTTTACATTTGACAGCATTTTGTAACAGTCAGTAAGGTTTTCAGCACAGGCCAGAAGAGTTTGTTTTCCTGTTTCCAAGTAACAAAGAAAGCTACATTTTAGGCCTTATTTATTTCCTGAGTCTGGTGAGGGAGTGACTTGAGGGAACTTGTGTCATGGACATTTCATAGCATTAACTGTAACTATAAATGGATAAAAAGGATGCCTTCCATCTTTCATTAATGAATTAAAAAAATGTTGGTAAATTGAAAGAGCACCGGTCTGAGTATTACAACATCCTGGTTTGCATTTTTTAGGGAAGATGATTAACTCCATGGTGGAAAGATGATATCCACACGTCTCGGCAATGCAATGTCTTATGACAATGCTACAATTGTGCAACAATGCTATGGAGCTCTTTAGATTGGCTGCGTGGCTGTTAGCTTCTTCACTCGTTAGCTGAAATAGAATCCCATAACGTCCCATGTATTCATGATGTCTCTCTATGCAATATTCAGCTGCACTTCATTGTCCACTCTACTTCTGCATTTGGTAAAAAAAAAGAAAAGAAACCTGGGAGCACGATTATGAGAAGTTATTCAAATAGCTCAAGCGACATTGTGCTACACAGAAGAAAATGTGGCCTTGTCCCTGTACATTTTCAGGGTGTTGTAATGGTACATGGAGAGAGCTGTGTTGTCTGGTCTTGAAAAATTGATTGAACTTTTATTTGTTTCCTCCAGGATGTAGCCAGTGCTTGTGGGATCAGATGCATGCCAACTTTCCACTTCTACAAGGGGGGGAAAAAGGTGATTCCTTCTTTAATAACTACTTAGTAGGCTTTTTAAGTCCTGTGTTTTATAATAGCAGAGCATTATTTTTTAGAAATGTTTAATGCACTGCGTCTTCCTGACTCTGTGTGATCTCATATCCTGTGTTTACAGGTGGAGGAGTTTTCTGGGGCCAACAAAGAGACACTGGAAAAAACAATCAATAAACATAAATGAAAAAATAAAACCCCATACGCCCCCTGCACACACACACACACACACACACACACAAAATCCAAAATAGGTTTTAACTCCCTTGTTGGAAGCTTTACAGTAAGCTTATAATTCCATATATCCCTTGCAAAATTATTGACATGTTTTGTACTGCTTGCCAGAAAAGGCTTATGTGTGTTTTCTTTTTAATATGATGTATTCAATAAAACACAGAAATGATTTTAACTGAGTAACACACGTGCTTCCCATGTAGTTGTGTTTTCTGCTTTAATAAAAATGTGAAAAGAATAGTTTATACACATATACACTGAACAATCACTGAGTTTTTACACATCGTACAGGTTCATGTATATAGCAGCAGAATTATGCTTAATACTGGTTTTATTTTCTATATGAAAAAATACAGCTTTAATTTACAAAACACTTGGTACTTGGAGTTTTGGAGGGAGAAATGGCTGTTTACATGTCAGAACTGAAGACTCCTACATCCACCATGGTGCGCTGATGCTCCAGCTGGGTCTGTGTTGAGTGGCATATTAAAAATGGAAATATCCTGGTTTTCTTTTCCTAAAAGAAGGGGAGAAGGATCATTTAATGAATGGCCTCAGTATGTGCTACTATAATTTTAAGTATAATTTGCAACTCCCTAAATCCGACTAATTTCATTGAAATATGTAGTGAAATTACTCTAGATTGTAAACAGCGATCTGAATTTCAAGATTATTCGTCCTGTTTAGTTGCAGATTTCACACAGAGTTTGATTATCAATGTTTATAACACTGTGCGATTTAGCTTTGTGCCCATCCCTGTTTGGGGAGTTCCACATTCCAGCAAAGATGTGTATCTATAACTATTAATGAGCATCTTTATTTACTGAAAAGGTTCCAGGGTAGTCTACTCTCAGTAATGATACACCTAAACATTATAGGCATTAGATATAAACGGGTGAACAGATATTTATTTATAAAAAAGAACAGACCTGTATTATCAGTCTTTAGCTGTGTTAATGTGTAACAGTGTTTATACACTCACCTGGAGCAATCAGGGCCACCCCAACCTTGACTGCAGCGGCACCTGTTGGGCCTGATACACCTGCCTCCATTCTGACACGGTGATGAACACACCGCTGTGGACACAACACACACACTCTCATTGATGCCTGTGCACAATTAAACCGACATTAAACACCAATACATCTATAACTCGATATGAAAATATTCACACACACACATGATTTATCCAAAACTTCACATAATTTTAATGGAATATTGCAAACTATACTTCTTTTTCACTGATTATTTAATAATGAAGCGGTATGTCATTTGAAGGAACCCCATCCTAAACACCTCCTCTGTACTCTGAGTATGCCTAAAGAGCATGATGATGAATCATGAAGAAGGAAACAACTTGTGTCGTGCATATACAACAAAAAAACGGACATAAGTGAAGTAACTGTCATTAAGTAGATATAAGCAAGGCTGTGTGTTGTTGTTGATATGCAATATGCTATTGATTTTCTGCTTAGCTAAATCTAAAGACATCTTAGCTAGTTAAAACACAACATGAGAAGTTGACACCTTCACTGCCTCAGGAAAACGTGCGAAAGCAGTTAACCTCATGAGCCGTAGCTGGTAGTAAGTGTTTTTGTGCTTGTTGTTTCATCGTGTAACAAAATGTACCACAGCTTATAATGAAGGAATATAAAGAGACTGCTGTGAACTACATTAGATTAAGCATGCATCAACTCTCTAGCTAATAACATTAAAAAAAAAAACTGGCATGCAAGAATCTAACCAATGTACCAGACAAAGGTGTGTCTAGATTTCTGGCCCATCTAAGGGACATGCTATTATCTGTAATAACGCGTTCCTAAATTTCCTTTCTGTTTCAAAGACCTTTGTCCTCACAGCCAGACATGCAAACACACATGTGAAGAGTCAACAAAAAGACAAAGACAAAGGGATTTTCCTTAAGAGGAGTTAATAACCAGTTAATAACTAGTACTGTGTCCACAGAAACGCACGCTTGTGTGTGTGCATGTGTGTGTGCATGTGTGTGTGTGTAGTTTCAGATATAATCCCTGAGGCACAATGACTCTGCATATATTTAACATTTTTGTTTTTACACACAACCTTTTACACATTTTTTCTAGTATGATCTTGTCTTGTTATGAGTTGTAGCTCAGTCATTTTCCTCCACTGCAGATATATATATATATGTGGATGGAAAGACATAGCCTTAAGAAATATCAATAAACTGTGAGTGATAAAAGATTTAAGGAAGTTGAGCCAGCCCTTTTCTGTTCTTTCTGATCAACCACAAAGTTGAAATTGCTTTTGTGACTAATAGCTGGCTCTTCTTCAACTCCCTTAAACAGTAAAACCTCCAGTATATTCAGGTTTGGGTTAAAGGACACTTTAGGGAATTACTAGAACTGAAAATGAAACAAGTACTGTACACATGAAACATCAGGTCTAAGTAAAAGGCTGCAAAGACCTTCCTTTTATACATTCTATTGTTAAGTTAACTCTTTATTTATTTATTTTTATTAATGATAAATCATATAATATGAAATTTTATTTGAAAAATATGATATATGTTAGATACTCCTATCCATGGTCTCTACCAAGGTATACATGCAAGCACACACACACACACACACACACACTTACCAGCATGGCATCTTTTGCCAGTCCACCCTCTTGGACACTCGCACTGGTATGGAGCAACGCAACGTCCGCCATTTAGACATGGCAGGATGCAGATTGCTGTAACATATGTACACACACGGGACACACACGGGACACACACACACACACATACAATTCAGCTGTTTTGTAAATAGAGTGATTCAAAATCCAACATATGTTTTTAAACTTGTGCAGGGATTCTGAAAATTAAAAGAGCAGGAAATCACAAGATTAATCACTGATTCGTTTTTCCTTCCTCTCTCATCCACTCATCTCATGTCATAATCAGATTGTCTCCTTCCATACACTCTTTTATTCTCTCTGTCTCTCTGTCTCTCTCTCTCTCTCTCTCTCTGTCTACTTGCTATACTCTTTTATTCTCTCTCTCTCTCTCTCTCTCTGTCTGTCTGCTTGCTACACTCTTATTCACTCTCTCTCTCTCTCTCTCTCTCTCTCTCTCTCTCTCTCTGTTAGATGCAGTGAAATGCTTAGAAATCTTGTCAGTCATAACTTTCACTCTCTCACTCTCTATCTATCATTCCTGCTATTTGGACTTCAGAGTACAGTGTAGAAGGGACACATGAGGTTACTGAATATTTTGTGACACCCACTAAGCAGTCCAAAGCATATCCATAAACCAAGACTAATAAGATTAGACACACAATAGAGACAGGAAATGGCACCAGAATGGCACCTTTGAAGTGTGTTTGCAGTAGCCACAGTTCTCATTATCACAGTAAAGGTCATTTCTTTTTTTCGGTTTTGTTTTTTGTTTTCGAGCTTCTCCGAAGTTTCAGTTCACTGAATATGAACATATGATTTACCTCAGTGATGGAAGGGGTTAACTCAGACAGCAGTAATCTCATAAGAGTTGATTCGATGTGAGTAACACTGGGATTAGCAAGTAGATCGATCACATTTAGAGAACAACTTATAAACTGAAATAATGTTCATCTTTCTGAAATGCTATTCAAGATGCACATTATTCTGAAGTATTGTTCATCTGGACTGATCAAAATGTGAAGGATTATTAGCTGTGGGTTATACTACTACTAGCATGTTTTACAAATAACCTCGACAAAAATCCTATGTTGTTAGAGAACATAATCTACGGCGGCAAAAATGATCACAACTAACATTTTTGTGGGTTTCAACTGTCAAAAATGAGTGGGAAGTGTAGTTCTTTGAATAACTTCAACACATCTGCAGTTTCAACACATCACTAGTTTCTCACACTGCACTAGTTCTTCCAGTTTCACAGTTCAGTAACTGTAGTGGGGTTTGTTTTTAAGCAATACCTTTGTTGTTAAGAAATTTCTGGGGTAATTATTATTTCAGTGTTCTTATAGCTTCTTAGCTAGCTAGTTCTTAGTTCTTAGCTTCAAGGTTCAAGTGTGACATGGGGGCATTGTCTTCCATGAAAATTACTGGCTGATTGGGAAATGTCACAGTGAAGGACCTGCATGCATGAGGTCCTGATAAACATTTCATTCATGCTGTTATTTAGCTTTATAAGAGGACATGAACTCTTGAAACATCCCCCAAACTATGACTATTTCAGTCTCTTCTTGTGTGGGTGGAGAAGGAAGTGTCACTGTCTGGGGAAAGCCATCTTTCACAGATAATGTAAACAATTGTGAACAACAACACCTTGGTGGACAAGAGTTCTTTTCGTGTAAAACGTACGTTCTTCACAGAAGCGGCCCATCCAGCCCTCTGGACAGGAGCATATATTTGGCCTCTGACACACACCTCCATTCTGACACTGTAGCCAACACACAGCTGAAGAAACACACACACACACACACACACACATGAATTAAAATAGTTCCTAAATGCAGTCCTAATGTCACTTTTTGGGACATCACTATGATACCAAATACCTCAAAGACACCAAAAAGGTGTATGAAACAGGAGAGAGAGAGAGAGAGAGAGAGAGAGAGGCAGAAGCGTAGTTTACTAGTGGCTCAGGAGCACTGTGTAAAATAACGGACATTATGATTTTATGTTTAGAATGGATTAATTAGGTGCAGTTTAAATAGATTAGAGTCCTCCGATTATATTTATTGCATAGCAGTTAATCTTCTGGCTAATATGGGTGTGTAGTGAAGAGGTAAACAAGCAGCTTGTGTAAACATGCATGATAAAACACAGAGTGATGTGAAAGAGGATGTGCAGTGACACAGACATGCAAACAGGTTGAACCTGTAGCTGATCCATTACAGCAGGAGGCAGTAAGGACGTCTAAAATACTAGTTGTGTATAAACTCAAGAAAACTCAGTGGTGTTTAAAGAAGAAAAGGTCCTTTAAGCGCAGGGTGACATGGGGCAAGTCCTTGTGCTACCTCTACAGGAAGGAGGTGGAGTCCATGTGCCATTCTCCAAGCACATACTCCTGCCAGCGCCTTCCATGATGTAGCCCACGAAGCAGGAGTACACCACCACATCACCGAGCTGGAACACCACCCCACGGACCACTCCATTAGCCATGTGGAGAGGAGGGCCGCAGGACACCCCTGTGTAGGGTCAAGATGGATTGGGCCAGCCAGTTAGAGAGGGCGGTTCCCAGAAAAGGGTCAGTCGATGACAGCTGGCCTTAAGAGGGATGCATGGACTGCTGGACTTGTAGAAATTTGTCAGACCACAGCACTGCAGGTTAAAAACCTCACTTGCTTTAGTGCATTAGCTAATTATATAGGCTTTTGTGAAGTGTGCTACATTGTGCAGAGGAAACCACAGAAATGTGGTCTTCTATTATCAGAATTTAGCACCCTGCTTATAATCAAGAATTGGGTCATTCTTTGTAAGCAGTGCTTTTCTGTCCCTGATCAGATCCTTCTTATGTTCGAGATTATTATATTTTATATTAATGTGCTTCACTAATGTCACCCATTTATTTTTAGTTAGCTATATTTTATGGATTTGCATCTGTCACCACACTTTAATTTCTTGTCATTTCTCTATTGTAATGCTGTGTTTAACTATAATACTGATAGAATGTCTTTTATAGTTCAAAACAACATGCTGCATGTTACTCTTTAGACCTGCTCTGGCTTATTTGCAATTATACAGTAAATCGTACAGAATCATTTACATTTTCCTGAAGAAGAGAAAATAGAAACTCATCTGGCTAAATATTTCTATATTTCTATTATATTTTATTTCATACATTATTTTATCATTTTAGATTTTGATTAATAACATAGCATCAGTTCTTTTACTGAAGTCGGGTGAAAAGTCATGTTAGTTAAGGCAGAAAGCTAACGCTTGGTAGATAGCTTTCTAGCTTTTCATTTTTTTTCCTGTGATTTTCAGGACTCGGACCAGTTGAAATCTGACCACTGACCAGATGCAGAAACACTGTGCTGGTAAAACTGTGCTGCTAAAACGGGCAGACCATCTTTGCCAGCCAGCTTTCTTATTACTGACTAACTTAATCAGTAAAGCTTTTTCTAGATTTGTAGAAGATTTCCTAGTTGCTATCTCTTCCTGTTGTGTCGTAAAAGTAACTCGATTCTATGATCAGTAGCAGGAAGTCAGAATCTACTTAAAAGTACAAAGTTGTACTGAAAACTGCACTGTACTGAGAGCTGTATTCTACCAGAACTTACCTGTTGTTCAACCTGCTGGTAAAAACAGATTACCCGCTTTGACCAGCCTGTGTTATGAATAAAATGTGATTAAATGTGAATGAATAAAATGTGATTCTGTTCATCTAATTGGTCTTTATGTTCTTATTGTGTAATCTGAAATTTTATGGGTTTTTACATGAACTGCAATAATTGACCTGACAATATTTTTGATCGAATGCCATTGTTAAGATTTACAAATAAAATTGTAAATTCATGTGCAAAAGAACTTCCACAACAATATGACATAAAACTGTAGAAGTGGATGTTTTTACAGGGATATACTGTATATCTGTAACATATCACCTATATCAAGATAGCATACCATTACTGTAAACAAACATTACAGTAACATGCTATAAATAAATACAAATTACAGTAACAACATTGGTTGTCTAGAAGTTACTATAAATTTACAACAAAAATGACACACTATATAAATCCATCCATCCATTTTCTATACCCGCTTTATTCCTAATTAGGGTCACGGGGGTCTGCTGGAGCCTATCCCAGCGCACACTGGGCGAAAGGCAGGGGTACACCCTGGACGGGTCACTATATAAATATCTAGTAATATTTTTCCGTTATTAAATTAACCTACTCTTCCACATCACTTTCTTAAATAAACATGGCATTTGGTAGCTGCTAATATAATAAATGTTTTATATGACAATCTCTGTGTTCCTCTCATACACAAGGCACTTTCCTAAGCAGAAGGACACTGCAGAAATAAATGAGACTTTTTCAGCTCCACTTCATCCGCTCTGACTAATCTTGCTGATATCATAGCGAATCTTTTTTCCATTCTTGGGGCACCATGGAGCTATTACACATATTAATTTCTTGTAACCTAAAAGACACCACATTCAAAGAATAACCCAATGACTAACCAACCGTATTTGTGTAACAGTGCTTAAGCAGGAAGTGCCAAAGAAAAGGAAGCGTGAAAAGAAACATTAGATTGCTGGCTGCTGTGGCAACAGTTTAACTGAGTGTCCTATTTTTGTGATACTAACAGAAGTGGAAATTAGAGGCAGGTGACTGTGGTGTAGGCATGTGTACGAGTGTGCCACATACACTGGTGGCTTCATGATCGTCAGTGCAGTCAGCGTGGCTGTAAATACAGGTGGAGTTATAAGGAATACAACAGTAAGAGCTGTGGTCAAGTCAACAGTGTGGCAGTTAACATAGAGATTTAATGTTGACAAAAAACGTTCATGTTTGTGGGTGTTCACTGTGAGTGTCTGTTCTGGCCATAAATTTGGTTCATTTGTTTTGCAGGTTTTATTTTTAATTTAAAAAATGATATGATTTTAGACTACATGGGAAAAACTATCAGGTATTTGGTGCAATGACTGGTCAAATCAAGTATTTAAAAGTGCTTAAAAATTGGCAAGTTGCTTATTTTTATTACTTAAGAGTATATCTAATATTTTGCTAGTGAAATTACACTACCAGTCAAAAGTTTGGACACATCTTCTAATTCCATGGTCTTTCCTGATGTTTATTTCTTTCTACATTGTAAAACAATGCTGAAGGCGGCCGAAATACACAATAATGTCCTTTGAACAGTTGATATTGAGATATGTCTGCTACTGATGCTCTGTAAAGCCTTCATAACGCCTCTAATCTGAGGTGCTGTTAAATGGTGATTTCTGAGGCTGGTAACTCTAAATGAACTTCCCCTCTGCAGCAGAGGTCAGTTTCGGTCTTGCTTTACTGGGATGGTCTTCATGTGAGCCAGTTTCATCATGGTGCTTGATGGGTTTTGCAAATGCACTTGACAATACTGTTCTTGCAAGAACTGTTCCAGAACACCTGACCTTCGTGTCTTAAAATAACAACGGACTGTTTTTTGTTGTCATTACATATGGATTACTTAAGTCCATGTGTGTTATTTCATAGTTTTGAAATCTCCAGTATTGTTCTAGAATGTAGAAAATAAATCCCTAAACAAAAAACATTGCATTAAAAGGTGTGTCCAAACTTTTGACTGGTAGTGTATTTGAACTGTCCCTCAGCAGCCGTTTTCTGCATCTATTCCCACATTGCTTCTTTACTTTCTTCTGTTAGGTATTCATTCTGGCAAATTTCCCCACTGTCGTGCGAATTTCCCGCTCTGTGGAAAGTATGAATGATTATGTTACTCTTATCTGTTGATCTGGTTTGCTGCTGGTCTGTGTTTTCTTGCTGTGGTAATAAAACTTTGCAGGTGAAACAGGCATGCAACAGTGGGCTGACGACATGCTGTGCAAAAGAAATATCTTACTTCCTCAAACATTACGGCCTGTGTGAAAAAGGCACAAGCTTTTGAGTGAAAAGAATAGAAATTCTGACTGCTCATGCAAAGGAAAGAGAAGGGGAGAGTTTACACCTAAAGCAATAACCGCAGTCCCTTTCTAAAAACAAAACAAAAAACAAAAACAAGACACAAAAAGGTCAAACAACCAAATAAAAAAGCCCCCAAAAGTCTGGTCTTAATGACAGATTTAGGGCTGCTTTAGAGCAAAATTCCAGTATTTTACTACACAGTATTGATATAAGACGAAACATTTCATTTATTCAGGATAAAACATCAAATATACCCTAGACTGGATTTACATTTCATGTTGAAAACAAAAACAAAAACAATGCTTCAGCATATGAATAAAATAAAAAGGAACATTTCCAAACGTGTACACAGCACTATATCCAATAAGGCTCCTTGGTTGCTTCTCTGACTAATGTCCTCTTTACCAGGTCACTGATATTTAGTGGACGGTCTCTTCTAGGCAGAATCATGGTTGTGCCATATTCTTTCCATAGGTTTTTTTAAAAATGGATTTTAATGATGTTCCGTGTGATGTTAATCTGCATGAACAGGATTGGGTTTAGTTTATCTGTAGGCCAAACGCTGTGTTGTAATGCTGTGATACAAAATATCAATAGAATGGCTGCTACGAGTCGATAATCAGTAGAGACTGTGTGTAAGTGTAAGTATTATATATTAGGGCAAAGAAAGATAATGAAAATGAGATACAGAACTGCAAATTCAGTGAGACAGAAACTGGGAGTTTCAGTTGTAAACCAAACATCTGCTATATCGAAGCCAAAACTACGGTGCAAAGCTGAATCACTGACTGAATGAAACGATGAACATATCGCCGCTACAGGATATTGGATATAGGATATATATTATAGTCATGTGTATATGATTTACGCATGTCTCTGCTTAGTGTTACTGGGTAATACTGGTTTCTGACTAGCTTCATTAATCATTGTGAAACTTCTTTAGAAGTGCAAATATGTGGGAAAAAATCCCCTAATTACTCTCTGGGGAAAAAAATAAAAATATATATAAGTATATATTTAAAGAGACTCCTGTAGTGCTGATGCTGATTCAGTTTAAAAAGTTTAGGGATAAGGAGAAGAAACTTGTGATTGTTTTTGGATAAGCCTTTCACTTTTCTTCTTCTATTATGATAAAAAGAGTAAATAAAAGGAACAGTTGTAGTGTAGGAATAGTGCTGAGAGATGTTTACTTACTCTCACAAACTGCCCTGATTGGAGTCCAGGTCTGGTCACTCCTGCAGGTTATGATGGCAGTACTTTGGCCATGACGCCCTTTGACCTGCTGACCTTTAGGACAATTGATTGGCACTGTCTGACCCACCAGGAATAATGTGGTGTTGATATTGTTCCCCGTCAATCCAGGAGGTGGAGGACATGACTGGGCTGAAGAGGAAGGAAAGTTAATCAAAAGTGGTCATTAGTTGTAGCATCAAATAAAAATAAATAAAATAAAATCAAATTTAGGAGTGAACTGATGTGGGAAACATTAAGAGAGACTGTATCTAATTTACTCTCATGTGCTTCTAAATTTACAACAATATTTAAAATTTATAACAATTGTGTAAGAAATCCGTTCATATTTAGATATCAAATTATATTAGATTTTTTGTTGCTTGGTGCATGAAATCTAATTTGCCCCTAGGTTCTGTACCCAGTTTGAACATGTCTAGGCTAGAGCTCTTACTGATAAATGAATCATATTTCTTCTCAGCTACCTCACCTAGCTCTCAGTAAATATAAATGATTTACCGGTGATGTGATGTAGGGAGTGGAATGATTGTGTCTAGTAGCCTTACGTGTACAAATAGGAAAAGGTGAACTCCATGAACCATTTCCCATGCAGACAACAAGAGACTCCCCCTGTAGAGTGTAGCCCTTATTGCAGAAAAACTCAAGAGCCTTCCAGCTAACCAGGCTCTGTTCCTGAACCTTTCCATTTAATAATCCTACAGGCTTTTCACAACCTTTGGAGGCTGAAGCAAAGATATTCACTGAAATACATGTTCAGGTTGGTAATTTGGTAAATATTATAATAAATAGTTATATAAATAGTACACCTGTAATTAAAGCAGGTTTCTTACCTTCACATCTTGGTGCAGGTGAGCTCCATGTTCCATTAGCCAGACATGTGAGGTTCTGTGAGCCAATCAGGTTCATCCCAGCGTTACAAATATATGTCACATTACTCTGGTGTGACTCATCAGTTGGCAAAGAAACAGCATTTTCCACAATGGGTGGAGGACCACATGAAGTTACTGAAAATATGTTTAAAGCAAAAATGTTATTCCATATACATTTTATGTACCCAAGACGCTGAGCTAAACACATAACACCATCCATTACAGTGACTTTTGGTAGATGGTGTATTATATATTGTACGTAATATTCCCTGGCTGCAAATGAGAAAGAACCAATTACTGTATATATATGAGTGGACAGGATGGTACCATTTACTCCCACTGGGTGATTTTGAAGTCTTTTTGTAAGTGGCTATTTTGCTAAAATGAGGCCAGAGTCCCTACAGTAGAGACTGCACAGTAGATATGGCTAGTCAGACAGTGAGTCTAACTCTCACCCACCCATCAGTGATGGACAGTACAATAGTGTTTTGAGTGAATTTCTAACCTACAGTTAACTAGCTAGCTGACATTGTCCATCATTTTAATCAAAATAATTAGAATTATAAACAGCTCATATATGTTCAGTGAAAAAGAAATGCAAATACAGATTTGTATTTCTGTTACAAATCCAGCCTTGTATATAGACACTAGAAAGAACTGCATAACTCAGACATATGGAGAGATATTGAGAGAGATATTGTCCACGATTAACGAAGCACATCACAGACTCACCGACACACTCAGGCTGGCTGCCACTCCAAGTTCGGTCTCCCTGACAGATCTGAACATTATGACCCTACGATGAATTGATAAAAAGACAATAAGGAATTGAAAAAGGAGGCAGAACGGATGTAGAATACACTCTCTCAAGTATACTGTAACACACACTCCTGCAATTTATTTTATAACATGTTTGTACCATGATTTCGGTTATACAGTATCATATATATATATATATATATATATATATATATATATATATATATATTAAATGAATGCATATCATTACATTGGCTAGTTATTGTCCAGATGTTTGAAAGTAATATGCAATGCTGAAAGCCATTAGCCTCCACCCTGTCCCCTGTCTGTTATTTATGGAAGCTTTGACACCATTTTAGAAACAGCGACACACTGTGGATACGAAGAGCATTACAGATATATGTGTGCATTACAGATAAATACTGATATAAGTCATGCAGTTATCTGTAATAACTGTCTACAGACTACTTGGGTATGAGAAACATCAAAGCATAACATCATTTATTTATTTATTTAGGCTGGTTAATTCTATGTATTTATTGCTCCACTTAACTCTTTGCAATCTACTGTTCTAATCCTAACAAAATGGTAAATTGTTAAGTATTGGCATTAATTGTGCATAATTACAGGCTGCAAACAACTGTGACGTAATTTCATATATTGACAGATCTACTGATAGGCTACAGAATGATGCAAATGTATTGAATATGATACAGTGTTTTTTGGTACTGTTGGTAGACCACATTATCTGAACAAGGTTAGTGTTTATAGACACCACAAAGATGCCTGGCTAATGAGTCTATTTAGCATTTACATCCAGTCTCTTATATGATCATATACTATAAAAATGTAGCACCTGCACAAGGTTAAAAATGAATGTATCTTACAGTATGAAACATATGTTATTTTTAGGGAAACACTACCATTGAGCTGAATGTGTTGAACTACTATTATTGACATATTAATTTAATTGGCTTATTGTTAGTTATTTAGTAGAAAGTAAACAAAACCTGTTCACTCTCAGGCAGATATAACTATATTGATTATGCAGAGAACTAAACATATTAAAAGTACATTCTCATAATATACAATATAAAATCTTACCTGTAATTCAAACCCTGGCAAACAAATGTACACAATCATGTCTCCATAATTGTAGCTGTCTCCTTCAATATTACCATGGAGAATGGGGAGGGGCTTTTCACAGATGACAGGCACACATGAGTTGGAGGAGAATGATGGAGACCATCTACCAAAGAGCTAGATAAAATAAAAACAAATTAACATATATCATCTGTTCCTTGATTCTACAATGATATTAAAGTTTTACTTCTTAAGTCAAGTCAAACACAATGTTTAACTTTAATAAAAATTAAAGTTAAATGCAAAAATCAAGGCATACTTCACATTCTGATAGTGCTGCCCCCTCGAGATAAAATCCTGTCATGCAGGATATTGTGACAGTGCCTCCTACAGGTGTGAGCTGGCTAGCTGTGACCACAACATTGGTTAGGTTGTTGGGAAGGCTGCACGGTATCGGCTGACACCTTACACTTTGCTTGGACCAAGTGCCATCACTCTGACAATTGATTACGTCTGTTTGTGTAGCCAGCATGTACCCCTCTTTACACCTAAAACAAAGACAATCAGTAGAAACACTGTAGTCCGGAGTGCATCATTTTTACATATGCAATGTTATAAGTCATATTGTCATAAGTTAAATTACTTGTACTTAGCCTTGTTGCCATAGGTAAAAACAGATTCCATAATCTCTGTATTTGGAACAGGAGGGGGCTCTCCACAAGACACAGGATCACAGTGTAGACTTGGAACTTCCCACCTACCCAACCTTCCACAGGAGAGATTTGGGTTGCCACGTAAACGGTATCCTTGTCTGCATTCATAGGTGACTTCATCCGGTACAACTGTACCACCTTGCACAACAGCATTGGGTACTGCAGGAGGAGGTGTTGCACATCTGCCTCTGCTACAAATGGGAACCCCTGGACTCCATAATCCTCCCTTGTCACACACAGATTCAGTAGGCCCAAGAAGCGTGTAGCCCTCATCACATCGGAACCACACACTGGCCCCACATGTGTGATCCCGGCCAAGCACAACACCAAACCTCAGTACTGGTGGGTTGCATATACAGAGCCGGCATTCTGGCACTGTCCCAACCCAAGTGCCATCTGCTGCACAATGAAGAATTGGACTTCCAATGGTCTCATAGCCAGGGAAGCAAACATATTCCACAACATCCTCAAAGTTAAAACTTGATCCATTTAGAAAGCCATGACTAATATCCTCAGGTGGGTCACATGTGACTATGTCACATCGTGGTGGAGGGTCATCCCACAGTCCATCACCTCCACACACGAGTGTGGGCTTTCCTGCCAATGTATAACCCACATTACACTCATATTTAACTTTCCCATTATAACCATAATTTGTTCCTATGACACGGCCATTTTGAATGATAGGGGGTCGACCACAGTTAGCTAGGAAGCACTTAGGGGCATTTTCACTCCAAGTACCATTAGCAAGGCAAACACTAGTGTGTGTCCCATGCAGGATAAATCCATTGTGGCAGCTAAAGAGTAGGCGCTTGCCAAACGTATAATCATCTCCTTTAATTAAAACATCATTTGCGACCACAGGACGTCCACAAGACACAGCCTTACACCATGGTGCTTTGCCATCCCATTTTCCATCCATTTGGCAAGTCCTATTTTTTACACCTTGTAGGACAAATCCAGCATGGCATTCATATTGTATAACTCCACTGAAGTGAAAATAACTTCCTATCACTTCACCATTTGCAATACCCCCTGGGTCACCACAGTTTACAGGAACACATTGGGGTGCTTCATTACTCCACTGATGTCCGGAGATACACTGTTGTACTGTTGGGCCATCCAGCTCATATCCTTCATCACAGCTGTACTCCACTAATCTTCCCAGTACAGTATCTGTTACTGTTGCTGATCCATGTTCAGGATGAGGGGGTGTATCACACTTAGCAGGTACACACTTAGGAGCTGTCCCATTCCATGTGCCATCTTCTTGGCACACTAAAGCAACTCTACCATTCATTTCATAGCCTGCATGGCAGCGATACTCTACCATGGTTCCATGCAAGAAGCTGGTGTCTGCTGGTGAAGGGGTATCTGCTGGTTTATCACCGGTCAACTCAGCAGATGGATCTTGAATTTTAAAATAATCACCAAAATCAATGTGGGGAGGAAGACCACAGTCTGCTGGAGTGCAAGTGGGGACTGAACTTGACCAACCATGTTCCTCACAGGTAAGGTGGCTCTGACCCACAAGCAAGAAGCCTGGGAAGCAGCTATAGAAAATGGTCACACCAAATTTATGATCCCGGCCTTCAACAAAGCCATTGTCAATTGGTTTGGGGGGCAAACAGTAGATTTGTTGGCAGGATGGAACCTCATTGTCCCATTTACCATTTTCCAGGCAGGTAAGAGTCTCTGAACCTTTTAGACTGTATCCTCGCTGACAGATGTATGTAACAGACCTGCTAAAGAGAAGTTGTGAGAACTTGGCAATGCCATTGGGGATCTCTTTGGGTGGAGGACATTCAATGGGACGACAAGCAGGTACTCCACCAATCCAGCGGCCACTCTGACCACATATCACAGTTGAGTTGCCCACTAGGACATATCCAGGCTTGCAGCTGTACAGAGCAGTGCTAAGATACATAAGTCCTTGCACATCCACTATACCATTTGATATTTCCTCAGGATGAGGGCACTCTACAGGAATGCATTCTGGATATGGGGTGCTCCAGTGTCCATCTGCCTGACAGCTAATAAAAGCTTCTTTTCTAAGGGTAAAACCTGCCATACAGGAGTAGGTAACTACACTGGCAAAATAGGTAGATGGATTTGATGATGGATCACCAAAGGAAACCTCTGGTGGTGGACCACAAGACACCTGTTTGCAGACTGGAAAAGAATCGTTCCATTCTTGTGATGGGGTACACCGAAGAATTTTTGCTCCATGAAGTACATAACCATCCTCACATGAGAGCTCCACAGTTCCTGAGTTTGAGTCCAAGCTTCGTAATACTAGATGGTTCTCCTCTAAAGGTGGCTCCACACACTGAACTGGAGAGCATTGAGGAGTTTTGGGCTTGTCCCACTTCCCATATTTTAAACAGGTCCATATTGCATCTCCATTGAGTTCGTAGCCATCATCACAGACATATTCCACTTTACTTCCCACTTCAAATATGGAGCCACGGTAGTGCCCATGCAAGATATCAGGAGGTTGTGGGCAGTGTAAAAGCTTACAAATGGGGGGATCAATGTTGGACCATTGCTTGTTGGCCATGCATATACGGTCAGCCTTCCCAGTAAGGCGATAACCCACATTGCATGTATATGTCACCTTACTATTGTACACATAGTTGGCTCTCCTTGTGGAGTCCTGGAAAGGATAAACAAAATAGACCAATCAACAATCTGTTATGGAATGGCAATCAAACAGACAAAACACAAACATAACAAACACAAATTATGCTCTACTCTTATGTATTTCACTGTGAATAACTGTAAAACAAGAATGCACGTTATCCATTACCTGAATGTAGCCGTTAATTAGACGAGGAGGAATAGAGCAACTAATAGGTTGGCAAGTTGGTAAAATCCCACCCCACTCTCCATTAGCCATACATGTTCTTCTTTTCTCTCCTCGGATATAGTAGCCCTTATCACAGCTATATGCAATTACAGCTCCAAAATTGTAGTTGGTTCCACTGACATAACCCCTCTCAATGTTCTCTGGCTTGGAGCATCTGATGGGCACACAGCCAATATCCATGGGTGAAGGTGACCATTCTCCTCCCATTAAGCATTTCAGAGTAGCTGTGGTATTGAGCATAAAACCTTCCTCACATTTGTAGCTGACTTCTGTGTTACTAGCATATTTGGGTTTATAAATGGAGTCTAGAATAGCATGAGGTAGATCAGGTGGATGTTGGCAGAAGGTGGCAATGCAGTATGGCATACTCTGTCCCTCAGGAGGTGCCCAAATGCCCTCTGCATTGCAAAACAACTTGGTGTTGTTGCCAGCGGTATAGCCATCATTACAAAAGTAGATAGCAGTGTCACCGAAAAGTTTGTGTCCAGTGTCAGGATGTGCATGGTCAACTGGTGGTGGTGGACCACATGAGCGAGGCACACACTGGGAAAATTCACGGCTCCATTCACCACTTGGTAGGCACTCCTGAGTTTCAGTACCTAGTAGTGTGTATCTGGATGTGATTAAAAATACTTGTTTACTACAGAGTTGTTAAGCTCACATACAGGATCAGAAATTAATACGTAACATTCGACATATTTTTCAAACATTTAACATATTTGTATGTTAAACTAACTTTGGAGGAAAGAATTGGGGTATAATTACCCTTCTTTGCAGATGTAATGCACCTGACTGCCCAGAGTGAAGTTGTCTCCTTTGACAACTGCATCCTTTAAGGGAGGTGGGTCTCCACAGTTCACTCTGGCACAGACAGGAGCAGGGGATGTCCATTTTCCAGAAGCTTCACATTTCAGCTCCCCTTGGCCCTGTATTCTTTACAGCATGAAGTTATTAACACATTTTTGCCATAAAAGTTATAATTACTATTCATTCCAAGATATTGATATTGCAAGGCTCATTTTCCTCATTTTACCTGTATCCTTTAATGCAGGTGTATCTCAAAGTTGACAAGTAAACTTTTCCATTGAGACTGAAGTCTGCAAAGTCCACAGCAGGGGGCTCGCTGCAGGTCACAGGCTGACAGCTAGGTGGAACTCTACTCCACGTCAGGTCAGACTGACACTCTATCTCTGTTGGCCCTTGAAGGATGTAACCTTTCTCACAGCTGTTTTTGGACAATAACATGTATGTTTTTATGTAATTCTATATAAAAGGCAGTATTTGCTTATAACAAAGTGGAGAAATAGTTTCCTGGGAATAATTCAGATGCTTCTCATAATCAACACTTCTTCTAGCACTAAAAGTGATACCTGAAAGTCACCTTGCTTCTGTATGTGAAGTTTGTTCCCTCCAAGAGTCCATGTTTTGGGACTGTAGGTGGACTACATGACAGGGCTAAAAGAATACAAAAAATATTCATAAAAAAAAAAACAGATAGAAACCTTAACTCTTCATAATAAAAAGGTACTGTAATAATCAGGTTGCTGTGGTGGCTCAAATGGCAAAGATTCTATGGTGGTGATTGGAAGATCAAGGTTCAAGGCCCAGTACTGCCAAGCTGTCTCTGCTGGGCTATTGAGCAAGGCCCTTAACCCTCTTTGTTCCAGGGGAGTTGTGCCATGGCTGACCCTGTGCTCTGACCCCAACCTCCAAAAAAACTGGGATATGTGAAAAAAAGAATTCCACTACACTGTAATGTAATGTGTGGCAATACTAATGTCTTCTTCTTCTTCTTCTTCTTCTTCTTCTTCTTCTTCTTCTTCTTCTTCTATTTCATCTAGTTTATCTTAGAGGCTAGTGACAACTGATGCCTCACAAGAAGCATAAGCATTTTTCCAGTATGGGCTAGTCTCTCAGTGACAGTGAAACTTGTAACACAGGGGGTTAATCAGATCACATGAATCTATTTCTTTAGACAAAATACAACTAAAGTATACTTTATATAAATTATAAAAAATATTGTTTGTCCAACTGATGTTATGATCATGTCTTCAATTACAGACTAATTTGAATAGCAAATAATGCTGGACAATAGTGCCTTAAAACATAAGGGCATTTTATGCGAATTTTAGCAATAGCTCCAAATGTATTTGTTTCTCTCCGAAATATACCCCTTAAAATTTTGACTTGGCTTTTCAGCCTTAGATATTTGGTCCAGAGACCATCAAGCACACTCTGTTACCTTAGGTTTCTATCTGCCCCATACCAGGTCCATTTCTGCATTACTGTTGCAAAACTATTAATTAGTGTCCACTTTCTAATGTGACAATCTCATTAGCCATTTTTGGATATCACTTCTAGCTTTACCATTCATGAAAAAAGCAGAATGTTAAGTCCTGTGGCGTACCTCTGCAGTTCCTCCCGTCCCCGGTGAAGGGGTAAATGCAGGTACAGATGTACGAGCCTTCTGTGTTCTGACAGCTGGCGTTCTCATCACAGTCAGAGCCCAAGGCACACTCATCCATATCTATAATATATATATATATACAGACGTACATATGGAGACATTAAGTATGTAAATTGGAAGGAAAATTAAAGTGCTAAAACACATTTCCAGTTTGAGTTTCTCTTACCCAGACATGCAGGCACGTTTCCGGACCATTTGCCGTTGTTGCCACACTGCATTTTGCTCTCACCGAGCAGGTAGAAGCCAGACTTGCACTGGTACAGCACTGAACTTCCAGCATAGAAATCCTCCCCATGATACTGACCATGCAGCATTGCAGGAGGTGTGCCACAGTTCACTCCTGCACCGAAACGTGTCATATGTGTGGGGTATGGATAAAGAGAATAAAGCAATTAAGTAATTTTATCCAATCAAAGGATTTTGCTGGAGACATGATTGTGTGCATGCTTGTCTGTGTGAATTTTTCTGTGTGAACATTATAATGAATCACAACACATGAATTTCTTTCTTGAACTACTGTAAAATTCTGTGTGTCTGTTTTGCCTTTTGTCAATAACTGAATTTTAGGCTTACACACTCACGTTCACAACGAGGCTGTGCATGGCTCCATGCCCCTCTGTTCAGACACTTCTGCACTGGCTCCCCCACCAGGTAATATCCAGGATTGCAGGAGAATTTCACCTGAGTGCCTGGTGTCACTGCTGGACTGGAAGAGCGCAAGTTGGGTACAGTATCTTGCAGCAGGGGGCAATCTAACACAGAAAAAAACATTATTTTATAAAGACTTGCGGTTACAACTAACCCCCCCCCGAAACCTGTTTAAAAGAGCATTAAAGTTTTTAAATAATACATTGCTTGACAGTTGCACAAAATGTCAGTAGATATGCCAATTATGAGATTAAGGAGCTTCAGGCTGAACTTATATGCAAAGTGAAAATGTTCCCCAACCTGCTTCACACACCCTGTTATAGCCTGGTGTAAGAAGACAAGCAGTTTTTTCATTGCTTACATTTGAATAATAGTACATGATAAGCTTGTGACAAAATTAAACATAAAAATGCTCTTCTACTACCACAGAGTCACCTTTTATTCAAATAAATGCAACAAACCTGCTGATCAGGTTCTGCAATTTGTCCATCCTGAGCACTCAAAAATCCTTCCACCAAAGGATTCATTATTAACAATTATAACATTTAGTGTGCATGTGAAAAGACAAATTAATGCAAATTCACAATCAAATCAGGGTAAACAGTGTTTTACACCACTGTTTTGCTCACCAGTGCAGAACATGCTCTTAGGGTTGGTTTTGACTCGACCTGTGATACCATGTAGGAAGTCAGGCCAGGCAAACACGTTCCCCCTCTGTAGGTCACTTGGACAAGAGCTGGCCAGAGACCTGATCTGAAGAAAAGCAAGAGCAAGCCAGACATGTGAACTTTAAGCACGGAGCACATTCACCCAGTTAAACTGCATAAAAATGACACCTGACATCAAGTTATAATAGCTTCTATCTGGTCAAATTTCAAATTAAATTTATTAAAATTATCCAGTTAAACAGAGTTTATTTCAATTATTTCAGTTTAGTTCAATCTGTGGGTTCACACTAATCTCCTTCTCTGTGTGAGTGTGGTTTCCTTTTCTTTCTTGCATCACCTCAGTAATGGTTAAAAATGCATATATTACAGTCTATGCCATGTACTTGAAGCTAACACAGGATCCATCAGCTAATGTTACTGCAACCGGATTGGCATGCTGATTTGGCTAGCAATGTTATGAGCAGTACGTCAATGACCCTCATGAACACTTACATTTTTATCAGGCATTCCCATGTAAACTTTAACATTTATATCACATGTATGTCAGATGTTAGCCTGTAATTTAAGGCAAACCTATAGTGTTTTCATTAGCTGCTCTGGAGTCACTTCCAGCTCTGGAACCAATTATCACTGCTGACCTGGGCTAGAAATTAAGGTTTTTCAGTATACTGACTTTCAAATCTGGAGTAAGTAAAGAAAAAAACCCTTCTGAAACTACAGATATCCAGGCCTCTGTGTCCTGCTAGCTAAATAGTTTCAAATAGTTTCCTTTGAGCATATGTTTTCTTTTGAGAATATTCTAAAATATCCAAATCCAACATCCACCATTAACAATTTTTGCCATTAAGAACTACTAAGAAAAGAGAGCAATGAGGGAAGAGGATGGTGTTCAGCCACAACTGATTTAAAGGCACTTGAGAAGAGAAGTAGAGCACTGATCTCATTCATTAATCACATGAGATCATACATTCCTATTTTGGGATCTCATCTAGGAACAATGAGTGGAGAAAAAACCCTTGTGAATTACTCGTTGCAATCAGCAGTGCCACTAGGTATTTTTATGACTTTTTCATGATTAATTGAAGCCTCTATTTAATGGTCCCATGTGAGGCAATATGTGTATTGAAGGCCTCATTATTAAATTTATATATATATATATATATATATATATATATATATATATATATATATATAAAATGCACATAAAAGGCAGATAAATATGAAATGGAACAAACGGCTTATTTAGCACAGAGGTACCTGCTGTGGTGAGTGGACATAATCCCAGATATTGAGCTGGCTGAGAGAACCAACAAAGGACTCAACTGGGTTGAATCCCTCGCCTCTCTGATCCTGATCCTGTCCCAGCACCAGAGCACCACCTCCTACACACATTACAGAGCCCCAAAAAGGATTAGTCATAATGCAGCTATAATCCACCCCAGTTTAAAGATGAAAAACTGTAGTTCTAACAAATTAGAAATAAGAATCACAATATCATACTGAGATATTTTAAAGGTTTGGGTGGTATTGCTGTACCTGGTATGGTGCGACCCATGGACAGACCCTTCCCACCATCAGAAGGGCTTCCATCGATGTATATCCTCCAGTCACCGTCTGTACTCCTCCACGTCACGCCGATGTGGTGCCACCGGCCGTCGTTCACCGCTGGACAGTCTGTGATCCTTTCTTTCCCGTTCACATACAGCACCCAACTAAATGACAGCAGAAGAGAGACCGAGGCTTACTTACCTACTTCCTTACTTATTAACACATAAGCCTCAAAATCCAGTGTTGATATTTGTCAAATAATATTCATGTTATGGTTGTGATCATTATGAATACTGTTTCACACACAAGTGCATACTTATTATTATTTTACAATGTTCTGCTAAGATGTTAAAAGTATTCTGTTCAAAGATCTGATCAGTTTAATGAAGTTAAACATGGTTTACATCAGGCCATGGCATATATCCCCATATTTTTGTGCAAGTTGGCTGAACATGGCAAGGATCCTAACCCCAAATTATATATAAAGAACTGCAGCAAATTAAAAGAATTTTGACAAGCTAATGTCCTCAGGCGGTTACAGAGCTATAAGAGGGAACAGCATTATTTTGCTTCCAGTACAGCGGTTTGTTCAGTGTAATGAAGTTAAAAACAAAGACTCCTCACCCGTTGTAATCTATAAGGAGAAAGGCGTTGTCACTGCCTCCATCCACTGCATATGAGATTGGAGTTCCGTAGTTGACCGTGTCTGATGATCTCATCCAGAATGTGCAGGTTATCTGAGTGAGTGCTGGCATCGTCCCATCCATCATCACATACCCATGAATACCAGACACCTCAAAATCCAGGTTGAAGGTGGAAGACATTTCTGGAAATAAAAAATAAACAACAACAAGAGGAACAACTAATTAATAGGAAAGCAAATAATAGGACAGCAAAGATCGGAGAAACATCAGAGTTTTTAAACATAAGTAAGTTAAGTAGCAATTATTTGTGTCATATACATTACTGCACAGTGAAATTCATCTTTGCATATCCTATCCTTAGGGGTTGGGGTCAGAGCACAGGGGCAGCCATAAGGGAGCACCTCTGGTGGACCGGACTTTGGGGGCCTTCTCAATGGTCCAGTGGTGGCAGCTTGGCAGTGCTGGGGCTCTTACGATCAACAACCCAGGAGTCTTAACCACTTGGGCCACCATCCCCCTATGATCCTAGTATCAGAAAACTATAGTACTGTGCATAATTAATCACACCAACCATGATATGTATCACATTCTGAAGTGTTACAACTGAAATGGACTTCAGTGGGATTATACACTATATGGCCAAATGTACAGACACCAGACCCTGCTATTGTAGATGAATGGTCAAAAATCAAGTCTTCCAAGAAGATCTCGGTTTATATACAGATTGTCTAAGAAAGTCTGCTTGTACCATATGTTATATAAGGGAGTGGGTCCACTACATGGAGGCTCTGCCATGCTGAGTGTAAATGATTAATCCATGAACTCATTGTGTCATATTTTTTTTGAGCAAGTCACAATCCATACACCTCCACCTCTAATTACTCCCTGTTTACTACATGTACCTGTTGTATTGACAGTCTGTTCTGAAATAAACATTTAAACAGCCTTTCTGTCTTGTACCCTCTCCTTACTGTCTTTCTGTATCTGTTTCTCTGTCATGGTGTTTATACCTGTCTCACACCTGGTTCCGTTGAACCCAGGAGGGCATCGGCAGGTGTAGCTCCCCACTTCATCCTTGCAGGTGGCACCATTCAAGCATGGATTAGACTCACACTCGTCCTCATCAACCTGGCACAGTTTCCCACTGAACCCACTCATGCAATCACACCTGAGGTTGAACATGAGGGAGAACGAGTTTGTGCCTGACTTGGTAGGCTGGCTGAACTCGGCAAGGATCTTAATGATCCAACATTATCTATGAAACATCTGCATACAGTAAATAACCAATCAGACAGAAAAGAAAGAACAGCAAAGTTACACAGCAGCAGTGTTGCAACAAATTTTGACACGATAATGTTTTCAACCAAATTTATTACTTCTCTCTATTCTGTATTGTATCCTTAGGTCAGTACCTCAGTGGCACTTTTTCCAGATCTTTAAGAGATGCTTATTATTGAGCTACAAGAAGGGCTGTGTTGAATGATATACACATGAGCTTCCATGCTACGCACTCTCAGTTCCAGCAGATCCACCACTTCAACCACAATTAACATAATCTAACATGATTCACAGATTTATCATTTTGTACTTTTATTGCATTGATTCTTTTTAATCGTTAACAGTGTAGCCTAAAGAAGCTGTGAAGCTGGAAATGTAAATTGTAGCCTGTGTATGATGGTGTATTTTTCACGAGATCTTTCCTGTTGCATTCATCAGCATCAGAACAGTATCTATTTGCTGTACTGATAAAATAGATTAAAAATGATGTCTTGAATCAGTTTTTAATATTCAACATGAAAAAATGAACAGTAATGAAACTTTTGAGTACAAAAACAAAGAAACATTTAACATAAATATGGTATGAAGCAGTCAAACATTTGACTAATTTTTACTTTCCACAATTCTATACTGTAACTTGTTGCTAGTGCCTTCAATGTCATTTCAACTTCTATATAAAACAATAAAGAACAATCAAAAATCAAAATAAAAAAATCAATCTATCATATGAATAACATCTTCATTTTGTCTTTTACCTGAAATCATTGACAGCATCCACACATGTTCCTCCATTCAGACAGGGAGCAGTGTAGCACTCGTCAATATTCACTTCACAGCTCTCTCCAGTGAAACCCGGCCTACACAAGCAGGAATATCCAGCATCCAGGTCCTTACACACCCCTCCATTTTGGCAAGGCCTGGACTCACACTCATCGATCTCCAGTTCACAGTGAAGTCCTGCACATAGAAAAGCAGGCTGCTCATGATTCTCTTCTTTGAGGAAGTCATCATATTGAATGTACAGTATTTCGATCGCAGGGATAAAGTGGCACAACTGATTTCTAACTTAAGATGTTAAGGAGAATGCTAATGCAAATATCATGAGGTATTTAATACAGTAGTAGGAAAATCATATCGCGTCAGTTTTAAGAAATCCTCTAGACCCTAGAAGACAAAAACAAAAGTCCAAGCTTTGCCCTGAGAAGTGAAGGACACTGAATAAGCTTTCCACAGAGTATGTTTTGGAGATTCACTGTTTCAAATAATTGCACACTGGATATTTTAATCTTTTATAACTTCCTGTTGTCTTAAATAGCATCAGAGTCTCAGTTCCATGTGTTGGAGTTGGAGCTGTTCACCTGTGAATCCATCTGCGCAGCTGCAGCTGAACCGATTCACCTCGTCCACACACACTCCCTTGTTTAGACACGGAGAAGAGCTGCACTCATTTATGTCGACTTCACACAGTGATCCTTCCCACACACACACACACACACACGCACAGACAAGTACATACATGAACAACCGGGCCAACCATGTGCTTAATCATGTCCAGGTCTTAGGAAAGAGGTCAGCGGCTGAATGGAAAAGAGCTGTAAGACAAAGCATGTGTCCTGCAGAGCCAATAAATCCACAGCCACCAGTCACTTTTCCTTTGAGACTTCTCAGACGGCTGTGCCAACTCGGAGTTGTTAAGCAAATGAAATTGGCCAAGCAGCAACACTCTGTGGCTATTTGCTCCTGTAAATCTGTGTTGGCAGTGAGGTCCTTACCCACAAAGCCAGGCTTGCACTGGCACTGGAAGCCTCCCACTCTGTCTCTGCACAGACCGCTGTTCTGACACGGAGCAGAGTCGCACTCGTTAATGTCACTCTCGCATTTTGCTCCTGAGGAAGTAAAGAAAATCTACTGAATTAAAAGCAAGCAAGCAAACAAACAAACAAACAAGCAAAATGATCCTCATTTTCAGGTAACCTGTCTATGAAGTGACCCCAAACTTTACAAGGTATAAATCTTATAGTCAGTGGATTTACATTTCCACTCACATGTGCAAATATCAGTCCAAAAGTTTAACACAGCATGTGTACAATAATTTAACACACAGCATATAAACTGGACTACACTTTCTTCTTTAAACTGAATACAATAATCTGCATAATACTCTTTCAGGAAAAAAGATACGGTACATTTTTGCATAAAGTGTGAACAATATTAAATGTACCATTAAAGGTATGTCAGATGTCTTTAAAGTCCAGATATGTACTCTTAATAAAGCTCATTGATATTTCATCCTCAGTCCTTAGTCTGGATGCAAAGTATTAAAGGGGATGAAGCTGAGATTGTGAAAAGTAATGTAGCAAAAATCAATCATGCTTTGAAAAACACTCTCTCCAGCTTTTTTTTATTGCAGGTTCTTGAGAGGATTTTCCTTTCAAGCCAATTACATTCATTTATACACATAGTTTAGCTGAAGGCAGCTGTTCAAAAATAGAAGAGAATTTCATAGATTTTCTCTCCTCTCTCTGGTCTGATTAGCACAAACCAATGATATGGCCTGTTCAAAACTCAACAAGAAAAACTAAATGTTTAAAGTCTGTGGTTGTGGTCAGAAAGATGGAATCTTTCTTTGTACACAACACTCCTCTGATGATATGTAAACAACTGAAAAACAATTTGTATCTCTGAATACGCTGAATACGCTAAGATGTGTCTTACCTGTGAATCCTGGGAGACAAGTGCACACATAACCCACTCCCACCTCCTCACAGGTGCCCTGGTTCTGACACGGGTTGAGGAAGCACTCATGGAATATCTAAAACACAACACAGAGCAGGTCAGATTGTTCATTTATCTGTTCCTGTTGACTGAGATTGTTATTAAGTTTAGGACATGAGAAGACTGGTCAGGAATCAGCCAAAAAGGTTCATGATAAAGAATATGTATTCAACAGTTGAGCTGCTCTTGAAATAATAGCTGACAGCAGAAGACGTATATGTTGTGGAGGTCCACAAAGCAAGTTTGTTCCCAAATTAGCTAAAGAAACTCTTGAAAAAGGCTATTACATTGGTGATTACTTTGCTGTAACAGCAGACCCCAATAGTTTTATTTCTTATTTAAAGCCTAAGGACTGTGATTTAAATATAAAACATAAAATAGCTGTAAATCAGATAGAACACTTGCCTGACTGCTGGCCTGATAGTCTCTTATCACAGGAATTTCTGGAGCTGTAGTTATACTTTCCTCCTTAGGCAGGAAACTAGAGCCAAATGCTGGGATGCAGAGGTTTACAGAGAGAGAGAGAGAGAGAGAGAGAGAGAGAGAGAGAATGATGAAAGAAAAAAGATAATAAGACACAGCCTGCAACTGAGAGACATGTCTTCCATCAGAACTGGATTAGATCCTCATCTTTTCCAGCCTGCACCTAATTTTCCTCTTGTGTTAGAAAAATCTTCCTCACAAGTCTATCAGACAAGCAGACTTCCTTTCAGTCAAACACGTTCAGTCAACTTGGAAGCAGATTTATGTAATGTTTAATCTATAGTTTAAAAGTGTTTTTCTATCTAAAGAGATCATATAATATTCAAGAAGTCATAGGAAAAACTGTAATTTAGAATATAGTCAGTAATACATATAATATCAGGTTTGGATGTTATAGCTCTGCCTTCAGCTTCAAACAAAGGAGTAGTGTCAGATTTGGGGAAAGGGGAAGTCTTGTCAGTGTTTTTAATGAAGAATGAAGGATGAATCTTTGACTTGCTGGAGTATAAAGTGCGGTATTACAGCATCAAATTATCCACTCTGGTAAATCTCTTCTAGTCATTTGCACATCATTGTGACTCAGCCAATAAGCTGCTCCAAAGCTCAGTATTATGAGACTACAGATATAAATAATGAAGCTGGAATACTGGAGCACTGTTGGATGGTCCGCGCTCCTGTGATGGTGGTGGTGCCGTAGAAGGGGCAGGAGAGGCAGTAGGATCGTCCCGCTTCAGGTTGGTAATAGTCACGAGGACAGGGGTAACATGGGACCAGTCCGGTACGGGAGAAATGACCTGCCGAGCACGGAACTAGAGAAGGAAACAGAGAATGAAAGAGGGACCGTGAGGAGAGGAGAGACAGAAGTAGGAGGTGAGCTGAAGACTGTGAGTGATGAGATGAGATTAGAGAACAGGAATGTGCCTTTTGCTGCACTGTTCTATTACTGCAGATAAGAATAGTGCTGAGCTGGATAATGACTGTGCAGCAGAGACGAGCCTCACCTCCACACTCGCTCTGCTCCATGGCTCCTCGGTTGACGGTGGAGGTTTTTGGAGGGCAGGGCAAACATGAACGTGAGCCAAAACCAGGCTGGTACTGACCCAAAGGGCATGATTCACATGTCTCCAGCCCACTGAGTGATGAGCTGCCAGGCTTACACTGCGCTGGAGACACATACACACAAACCAAAACCATGCTCCGATAATGACCATTAATACATTACATAATGCATAACTACATACATAATTAAACACTGCAATACACACAAGTGCGTCAACTCAAAGATTAAAAGTAAGAGTTTAATAAAAATAATTATGATTTAAGTGATTGCATTGCTCAATTCTATTTCGGCTCATGCACCTACCTTTGCATTCGGACAGGCTGCGGGAGTGAAGGTAAGGAGTGGAAAATCCGTCTGCACACAGTTTACACTCTGTCTGGCCTTCCTCGTCCTGATACATACCTCTCCTGCAGCTCTCACACTCAGCATAGTCCGCTGAGAAATACGTCCCCACTGGACACTGCACTACAGGACACACAGGACAGAGGCTTCAGTTCACCCTCTCACTATTACAGTGGGGTGATGTTCTGTTTAGCACACAGAGCAAGTTAAAGCTTTATTCCCCTCTGATTTATCAATATACAACACACATAGACATCCTATAGTAATCAGTTGTAAGTGCGAATTATAACACTAATGTATATAACCTCAAAATAGCAATTGAAATTCTTTATACAGTATAAACATTTTAAATGGTCACGGTGTCAGGCATGCTTTTAGAGGAAAATAATGAATTGCAGCTATTACAGTCTAATGTGTGATGCATTCTTTTCCTATAACTGCATTTCTTTTCTTCCTTTTACACCACAGACATTTTTCCATTGATTATATTATTTTTTATTCTAAAGAACAAATCATTGTAATTTTTATCTATTTAAAGCTACATTTAATATTAATCTCTCTCTCTCTCTCTCTCTCTCTCTCTCTTGCTCTCAAAAACAGACATTGCTGCTTTTATATAGAAATGACCAACAGTTTCTGACCAATTAGATTCACAATTTTAACATGCTATAGTCAGAAGTAAAACTATGACAAAACCTTCTTCTGCACATCAGCAAAAACATTACAAAACTCCATATCCTATTTCTATAATTAAAACTAATCAATTATTTAAAGCAGGTGTAAGAACAGTCCATTGAGGAACAGGACTCATTATCATTAGGATGATTAACCATGTCACTTAAAAGATAGATATGTTTCTAAGAATGAAAAAGAAAAGAAAAGCTTACAGCCAGAAGTGCAAAGAAAATACAAATGCAACCTGTGTATTGTGAGAATAAATGGTGTGTGATAACTTTTCATGCAGCAGAGAGCTCAGTAACTCACCGCACATGCGGCCCTTCAGCACAGATCCAGGCCGGCAGTACAGAGTAGCCTTCTTACTGTCCAGAGATTTGGGGTCAGCAACGATCATCTCAGATGATACATGAAACGTGCTCAGTTGCTGTTTACTCAGTGTCCTCTTCAGCCGATTGGTCAATAACTCCAGTGTCCTCAAGAGTCGCTTTTGATTGGCTACTTCCACTGAGTCATTTCTCGACAGGGGCAGTGGGATGCTTGCTGGGAGAAAGGAGAGATGTTGGGAAAACAGCAGCAAGTCTTTGCATTAAAAGGCTTAGATCAGTGTAATGGAGATTACAAACCAGTACTTGTGATATTTGGGGACTAAGAAACTGTTTAAATAGATCAGTTTCAAAATATTATTATATTTTACCTGTGATATTAAAGTATATCTGGATCTTTTGGTCACGTGTAGGCCCTGTGATCTCACGATGACGTTTACCACGCAAGTGTGAACTGTGGTGGAAGACACCATCCTGCTGAAGGAGGGTGCGCTGATGATCTGGAGAAAAACCACTATCAAAGTAAGCATAGTCCTGACCGTTACTGCTCCATCCTCCTGGACCTGAGAAAAGAGAGTGAGAGAGAGAGAGAGAGAGAGATTATGTGGTTATGATTATCAAGCTGGCTAGAATTTACAACTGTTATGTTGACTTTGACTTTGACCAAATTTATAAATAGATTTTTAGACAGTTTTTTTTAGCATTTTTTGTTGCTTTATCTGTTAACTAACAACATTTTGCAAATCAGTGTATAATTTTCTTGACAGCAAGCAGACTTAGAACAGTGAAATAAATAATTTTAACAGAAAATGTTAGCACACTGCTGTATGAATAAGAGACAATTTTAATAAGGTGGTCATTTTTTAAATTTTTTTTTAATTTTTCTTTTTATTATTTACTTGTTTTAATTATTATTATTATTATTATTATTATTATTATTATTAATTAATTTTTAGTTATTTTAGACCAGGTTTTCTTATGTTATAGTCAGGGTCTTCAATAAAAAAACAACAAAAAAAAGTGAACTTTCTAATTTATTTAACAAACATTTTATTTATTTCTTATTTATATGGTTTCCTCCACTATAATAAAATACAAAAAATCACGAACCCCTTGGCTTGACATTCAAGAACATTTAAGTCCCACTTTAAAAACCGTTATTACAGAATCAAAACACAATTTCCAGAATGGTTCTAACAGATACACATCCTTTGTTAATCAGAACATTGGAAAATACTGAAATTGTCACGAAAATCACATATTTTTCAATGAAACTCATTTGGATTGTTCAGGTAGTGGGTTCTCACCAATGGCAAATCCATTTGGATAATCATAGTTGTACTCCAGACATTGTCCTTGCGTCATCACTTCCAGTTTACAGCTGACTTCATCTCCACCACAGATTTTAGGAACCTGTAAAATAAACAACAAGATAAACAAGAAATGATTAGATAGATAAGGTCTACAGCACATCATAGTTGTGTTGTTCATGCCATTAATACTTGTGAAATATGTGTGAAATCTCACTATATCTCCTAGAATATTAGTGAAATCTCCAGTGAAGGACTTCAGCAGGTCTGGATCATCGCAGCGTGATGCTTTGAACAGCATCTCAAAGGGCTTGAAGCCATTATTGGCTATTCTGTTCTCTACAAAACAGAAAACTTTAAAGTAAACATTCTTTACAGACCTTTAGTTTGTCTATAGTAGTCTGTGGAATAAACAATGAAATGTGACAGATAAAACGAATTCTTATGGCCCATTGGGAACCAAGGCATTAGGCAGAGAAATTAAATAAGTTATCAGAGGCAGGATACTCACGGGAGCAGTCTGGTCTGTCCGGAGTCCGTGCTGGTTCCCATCGGCCGTTATTGGGGCAGAAATAGCTGTGCACTGCATTCTGGGTAAGACTGTAACCCTCATTGCAGACCAGAGTACAATTCACCCCCTTGTCTTCCTTTACGCAGGAGAAATTTGCATTGACCGGGACATATGGCTGCTCACATGTGGAACCTGTGGATCGATACATCAGGCACATTAGGAATCTTTACAGAGCAAAGTAGTTTTACAGAAATCGTAACGAGTGGGCTGAGGGTAACAACGCCAAGGAAGAAAAGTGTAACCGGTAACAAAATACAGAAAGTGTAATTGTGTGGGTCTGGAAAACTCGTATTTTGCACTGTCTGAATTCTGGCAAATGACCAAAATATATAAAAATCCGTCTTTGGCCAAACAGATTTTTGTTAATAACATCCTTTAACACCTTTAAAAAACCATGAAACAAATCTGAAATATTTTCATGAATATTATATTTTAGCAATAATGTGGATGTTTCTTTATTCGGCTTGGTTATGATCCAAGATTGTACAGTATATGGAGCCATTTTAACAAATGAATGGAAGAATGAAAAAAAAAAAACAGCCAGACTACATAAAGATCTCTCCAGCCTCTCAAATCTACGAGAGATTTCCCCACTGAGAGGATGTCAGGCTTTGATCAAGCTCCTGGAAAACTATGTCATAGCTTAATAAAAGTAAATCTAATCAATTCAGTTTGTAATCAGATAGCGGCTGTTAAAATGTCTGTGATACGACTGCGCCACAGTCAGCTATTTTCTACTTTTTTATTTTTAGGGGAAGCCAGGTAGTAAAATGCTGGGACTTGTGTTTGAGACACCTGCAAAATGGAGGCTTTTTAGTGCAGGAAAGCCTGTTGTTTTTAACAGTAGAAAATGGTTTTCCCAGACCATCACAAGACTAATCCTATTTTAATCAAAACTTACTACTTTATCAAGTAAACCTTTAACATACAGTACAGTATATGGACTTTATAGATACACACTAACTAACTATTACCTGTTTTCTCTAACTAGGCATGGTGTTAGACTGCCTTTATTCTGTCCACCGAAAGGAAAAGGCACAAGTGGTGAACGGTTTTCTTTTGGGTGATGAATCATTAACAGTAGAATGCAGTGACACTGACATGTTCATGTGTTTGGCACTGATGTGAACATATAAATCCACAGCAACTGTTGACAGAGACTTCTAAGTATATTTACTACATAATATATTTCCTGGCCACACTTGACTGTATACAGTTGTAGTAAGGACATTAATAGTAATCACGTATCACCCAGATGAGGTTGCCTTCTGTTTTGAGTCCGGTCAAGGTTTCTTCCTCATATCATCTCAGGGAGATTTTCTTGCCACCCTTGCCTCAGGCTTTACTCATTAGGGAGAAATATAACTTTCATTCTGAATTTTAGGATTTCTGTAAAGCTGGTCATTGTTAAAAGTGCTCTATAAATAATTTATCCTATCGGTCAGTAATGACACTTTAACAATTCCATTACTGGCATTTAGCAGAGGCCTTTATCTAGAGCAACTTACATTTAATCTCATTTTACACAATTGAGGGTTAAAGGCCTTGCTCAGGGGCCCAGCAGAGGCAGCTTGGTGTATTTGAACTCACAACCTCCTGATTAGTAGCCCAGCACCTTACCACTAAGCTACCTCATCAGTGTCAGGGGTTCACCACATCAGTGCTGTTGCCTGGATATTTTTTGGGATAATGTTTCTTAATCCAGTAGTGCATTTGTCTAAAAACTTGAGAATGTGCTTGAGAATGAACTGTGCATCGCAACATATTAGCTACTTTCATTAGTTGTATATCCTGTACAGACTAACCAGCTGAGAAGAGTGAAATGTGAAAGTGAGGCTGTAAAAGTACTTGCCTTGCACCGTGATGATGAGCTCACAAGTGCGGTTGTTGCCGGACGGGTCTGTGGCAGTGTAATACACTGCAGTCTCTCCAACAGGAAATGTATCACCAGAAGAGTGAGTGCTGGAGATGTTCAATTGAGCTCCTGGAACAGTGTAGACACCACACTTAGAAAAATGTGTAAAGATTCATTGTCCATGTAAGTTGTAATAAAACACTAACAATTATGGCTTGGAATAAATAAAATAATTAATTGTGGCATGCTGTTTTCCAAATTGAATAAACAGTGAACATTTTTGTCACATTTTGACTCCATTTCTAAACACAAACCCCATTTCCCGGAATCATCCTCTGAAAAACAAAATAACTTTATGGCTTTTCACTTAATCCGTCACTCTTCTATTAAACACACACACACACACACACACACACACCTACTCTGTTGTTTAGTATACACAGCACAAACCTGATTATGAAGAACTAGCTAACCACTAGTTATAGTTTACATAAAAAGCCTGAGTGTACACTATTCTGAATGTGAACCGGTTCATTTAGCTTTTATTTGGCTTTGCTAAACTTTTGCAAATACTAACAGTTTTTGAAGAGCAATATCATAAGGTTAGCCACTAGTTCCAAATTAGGTGTTTGGTGAGGTGTCGAGTGTTTGAAGAGTAAGTAGGGATAAGGTTTCCCTGAAGGAACCAGTAATTAAAGTACTGTTGTGGAATATCCAAGTAAGCTCCTGTTTTCACATATAACAGCTATGTACATTTTTTCCCTCACCAACGTTTTCATCAGTCTCACCACCAATCCTTTTTTATTTAGTTTTGTTCAACAGGTTATTAATGCAAAACAATGCCGCCATATTTCTGAGAAACTGTGTAAAAAGTGTAAAGCGGTGGAAAAAATGCTGACACTGGTGGCCCCTTGCATAAACATTTAAGAAGAAGCCTTTATTTTTGTCACATATGCATTACAGCACAGTGAAATGCTTTTCTTCACATACACTATATTGCCAAAAGTATTCGCTCACCCATTCAAATAATCAGAATCAGGTGTTCCAATCACTTCCATGGCCACAGGTGTATAAAATCAAGCACCTAGGCATGCAGACTGTTTTTACAAACATTTGTGAAAGAATGGGTCGCTCTCAGGAGCTCAGTGAATTCCAGCGTGGAACTGTGATAGGATGCCACCTGTGCAACAAATCCAGTCGTGAAATTTCCTCGCTCCTAAATATTCCACAGTCAACTGTCAGCTGTATTATAAGAACGTGGAAGTGTTTGGGAAGGACAGCAACTCAGCCACGAAGTGGTAGGCCACGTAAACTGACGGAGCGGGGTCAGAGGATGCTGAGGCACATAGTGCGAAGAGGTTGCCAACTTTCTGCAGTCAATCGCTACAGACCTCCAAACTTCATGTGGCCTTCAGATTAGCTCAAGAACAGTGCGCAGAGAGCTTCATGGAATGGGTTTCCATGGCCGAGCAGCTGCATCCAAGCCATACATCACTAAGTGCAATGAAAAGCGTCGGATGCAGTGGTGTAAAGCACGCCGCCACTGGACTCTAGCGCAGTGGAGACGCGTTCTCTGGAGTGACGAATCGCGCTTCTCCATCTGGCAATCTGATGGACAAGTCTGGGTTTGGCGGTTGCCAGGAGAACGGTACTTGTCTGACTGCATTGTGCCAAGTGTAAAGTTTGGTGGAGGGGGGATTATGGTGTGGGGTTGTTTCTCAGGAGCTGGGCTTGGCCCCTTAGTTCCAGTGAAAGGAACTCTGAATGCTTCAGCATACCAAGACATTTTGGACAATTCCATGCTCCCAACTTTGTGGGAACAGTTTGGAGCTGGCCCCTTCCTCTTCCAACATGACTGTGCACCAGTGCACAAAGCAAGGTCCATAAAGACATGGATGACAGAGTCTGGTGTGGATGAACTTGACTGGCCTGCACAGAGTCCTGACCTCAACCCGATAGAACACCTTTGGGATGAATTAGAGCGGAGACTGAGAGCCAGGCCTTCTCGTCCAACATCAGTGTGTGACCTCACAAATGCGCTTCTGGAAGAATGGTCAAAAATTCCCATAAACACACTCCTAAACCTTGTGGACAGCCTTCCCAGAAGAGCTGAAGCTGTTATAGCTGCAAAGGGTGGACCGACGTCATATTGAACCCTATGGATTAGGAATGGGATGTCACTTAAGTTCATATGCGAGTCAAGGCAGGTGAGCGAATACTTTTGGCAATATAGTGTATCTCAGATTTGGAAGTTGGGTTCAGAGCATAGGGTCAGCCATGATACAGCACACTGGGTCAGGGAGGGTTAAGGGCCTTCAAGATCCCATAAGTGACAGCTGAGTAACAATGTGTTTTACTCTAGAGGGATGGGGTAACTTAATGGTTAAGGCATTGGGCTACTGGTTGGAAGGTTGTGAGTTCAAACCCCAGAGCCACCAGGCTGCCACTGCTGGGCCCCTGAGCAAAGCCCTTAACCCTCAGTTGTATAAAATGTAAGTTACTCTGGATAAGGGTGTCTGCCTAATCTAATCTGTTTATTTCTAGGCTTAGATTCTGTAAATTATAAGTGTAGGTTGTTACTATAGACACCCATAATGCAGATAATCTCAGAGCTGCTCTTACAGAAAATTAAACACCTTCTCTCTAACCATATTCACGATTTCACCAGCGCTGAATCTTTCAGAAAGGTTCCAGTGATGTTTTAGAGAACCTTTAAATTACAAACAAAATTTTGATATGGGTTAAAAGTTTAAAATAACTCCTCACAATGTTCCTCCCAGACAAAACTGTAAACTTTTGACCGGCTCCTCATGCATACACGAGTTTATACGGCTCACACGAGCTGTGCATAAAGCCTTAATAAACAGGGTGATGTTGACCAGTGAATGCAGTCAGTGTGTCTGAGGATCAACAAGCTCTAGTGCTAAAGCAGAGTCACTGCAAGAGTGGCAGGCGGTAATAAAATTCCTAATTTTGTGCAGTTACGAGGTTATTTCAGTTATTTTGGTAGGATGCAGACAAAACACAAACACATGATCATGCGTGCATGTGCATGACTCACATACTGTATGCACACACACACACACACAGTGTTTTCCACACTGCACAGAGAAGCTCCAGAGCCATTCCAAACTGTCTGACAAACGTCTGGGAGCAGCGTCTGCTGGATGGTGCCGCTCGCCGCCACTCTTTCCTAAATATAGCCCAGCATCAGGGTGTGGACTCGGAAAACCACAGCGTGCTATCGTCAGTCTAACGTTGACGTGACGTCGACAGAGTAGCCGCAGTGGGCCAGCTGCACGTGTGTGTGTGTGTGTGCATGTGTGCTGGCATGATTAAAGGTCATTACCATGTTTCATTTAGTTTGAAGGATTTATTTTAATGCTGTAAATGCCTGCTTTAGGACAGCGAAATGCATTATGGTGATCCTCCTTCGCTATTTTCCACTCCTCTATCCAACAATCAATACACCCTGAACCCCACCTTATCACTGCCTTGAAATCTCATCCAATAAATTCTCTGTGTAGGAAAACATTTCCTGAATGGAGTCTCTAAAATGCCTGTGAATCAGCTGAAACCGTGAGTGCAATAAAACCCTGTAGTGATGGGTCTAGCACACGCTCGCAAGGGATTTTGGGAGCCGTCTGATTCAAACACATGGCACATGAAAATCTGGTTTCCATAGATTCAGTTCTCACGGCACCGCAGTCGGAATCCTGGCCTTTTCCATCGTGGGCTACATTTTTCCTGGACACTTTGTGTAGATATCTTGCCCTTATTCATTAACTCCATCTCGGTTCCTTAATTTCCATCGATCGACTCACTCTCTCTCATGCTCCAGTTCTGTGGGTGTGTACCTGAATTGTCTGAAAACTGTGGCTCGTCCCAGTAGACCGGCGTCTCTGTGTCTGTGGCCTGGATGGTGGGCGGAGACCGGCACCTGTCAATCAACGGAGGCTCCATATCTAAGGAAATAGAAACATTGTTAGGATTCCAGGGTGATTACGGCAACATGCTCTATGAACTGAGGACCAAATAAAGGCAGTCGAGTGCAAGCACTGGGTTCCTTGCACTTGTGCCTAAGATAAAAATAATGAATCTGGCTGAAAAGGTAAAACAATTACTTTTTTAAAAGTACAGTGACCTGTGGACATACACATTGCATTATAAATGAGCTGGAAAGCAGGACACACCGATAACAGTGACCGTGAAGGAGCAGTTGGCCTTGTTCCCAGCAGGATCAGTAGCTGTGTACGTGATGACTTCTGTGCCAATTGGGAAAGGCTGGGCAGGGCTAAGAATGGGTGTGACCTGGACAACAACCTAAAAAATAAATCAGAGTACATAATATTATACTTTATACCAGTCTGAAAGTGTTGATTTTTATTTACAAAAAAAATAAAAACAACAGCAGTGCTAATCCAGGGTTTGTAATCCAGGTTTATATGAATATGCTCACTCTATTATGTTTATTGTATTATGTATTTTCTATTATGTTTATCTATAGTAACAGCTACTTGACAAGGACATACAGTCAGGTAGACAAACTACATATTCAATCATAGTGAAAGTATTACTTCTAGGTTTTCTGACAAGGGACTGTCTTTAAGATGGAGGATTTGTGCTTTGATTATCTGGAACAAGCTACATTTTTTCTGTAGAACTTTAAGTGAAAGTAAGAAATCAATTTTTAGAGCTGCTACAACAAAAGTGATAATAGGAAATAGTTCATAGATGTTTCACAACAATAAATTGTTAAATTGTTGGATGTTATTTTTAACAAATAAAAAACAAAAAAAACAACAACAAATCATCGGTAAATTGCTGTGGTATGAGAAGAAGAACATCCTGAACTCCTCAAACTCCTGAACATGCTTTAATTGAAAAATAATCAACTTTGGAGCGTTAACAGAAGCTTATTAAAATTATTCAGCAAAGGTTTTGCTTTAGGGGTCATGTTTGGGAATCAGCTCACAAGATATCAGGTTGCTTCCATTTACAGCTAATTATCTGGCAGGTCATTGTCCTGATGGTGAAGTTGGGGTTGTAGTGTCAGGATTTGAACTCTCAGCTTTCTGGGTCTTCATTAACATAAGTTGTTTTTCAGTTTTAGCTGTTTGAGTTTAAGTGATCTGTTAACAGTTTAAGGTGACGCTTTATAGCTATTTTGGTTCTGTCATTCCAGCTGAGTAACATGATATATTTTGCTAATGGATAGTGCCATTCTTATGAAGCCTTTAAGACGTTTTATTGTTGATAACATAAACATGTCACTCAGTAACACTATAACAGGGCATGTGGGGATGCTGAGGTCAAGATTCTGTGACAACTCGCTCACTAAAAACTCTGGATGTAAGAGCAAAGCCAGAAAGCCTGACAGTAATCATCTCTTAAGGCTAGTCATTCAGGACTCTTCAGTTTGTCTCTGTAAAGGACGTTTTTGTAGAGCAATAAATACCCATTACAGTATGGTTCAAACTGACATGACTGGATTTACTGAACCCAAAAGTGGACAGTTTTACGTCATGTCTTGAGCTCAATTAGAGAGCACACGAAACAGCAGCGGGAGTAGACTGCACCGATTACTGACATTTTAGTGAGAGAGTCAGTGCCATGGACCAGGTCACATCTAGGGCTCCAAAAATATAATTGTTAACAGTGCTATTATTGTTAACAAGTTTCCATGATAAAAAACTGTATTAAAGAAAACTGGTTAACTTGATTTATTTAGACATTTCCAGCCATAGCCAATTAGGAATGTGTATTCTTTCCATTTTTAGTGGTTTGCAATGTAAGAATGTGTATTATAATAACATGGGATAAAAGCTCCACCATCTCTGCTGTAAGCGTGGATTGCTCTTGCTTTCTGTGTATCTTGCGGATAAACAAAAGTTCAAAAGACAAAAAAAGGGAGAAGGAAATAAAGATAAAACCAACCTCATTTCCGGAATTATCTCTCAGTACCGGTGCACTCAGAGTGACGTTAGAGGAACCCTGGCGCTTGTTGGTCAGTGTGACGATGTCCTCAGGACACTGAATCCACGGAGGCTCTGCATCTATGGCGGTTATAACAAAACCCAAGTAGAACAATAAGATTACTGAAATAAACATCTGAAGAGTTGGAAGAAACATTGGGCAGACAACTCCAAACTGAGGCATGTACCATGTTGTTAATTTGTGATTAATCACAAATCCTTCCTTCTGTTTAACAGCGAGTCAGAAAGTACCGAACCCCAGCTAAATTTGCGAGCACATCTGACTGAAGAATTCAAGACGTTCCACAAAAAATATGTTATACATAAAAGAGTACTGATGTCCCAACAGCTGCTTTTTGATTTAAATTAGAAGTGAGCTTTGAGTAAAGGGGTTTTCTGTTCTTTTCTTAGTACAGTGAAATATGTCAAAATAAATCTGCTCTGTGATAAACACACATATGTTACACACGTGCTAGAATAGGTGAAGTATTCCTTTACGCTCCTTAATAACAGCATCCGTTTGGGTGTCAGCTATAATCATGCAGCTATAAACTTGAACAACACACAGTGACATGTGCACTAACACACACAGGGATATAGATACACATGTATGCATGTACACACACACACACACACATTCACAGTTGTGCGCAGAACCTTTATCTTCCCCTTGTCCAGCTGAATAAATGTGCAGATGGAGAGGGCATCTTAGTGATAGAAAGCAGAAACCATCAATTCTATTCAGATTCTGTCTGGGCTCAGACAGGCAGTGTCGCTGGACCATGCTGGAATCCTTTAGTTTTTGCACGCATGGTGTTTGAGGAGTTTCCACTAAGCCTGCTGGGCATTACACAGAAAGTTCAGCTGGGTGTCATAGCAGTAAAAACAGACCACCTGCCGCACCAGACATCCCATCTGCACGCCTGTGATTCCACATTTCACTGCCTTACAGACAACTACCACTCCCTCTCTCTCTCTCTCTCTCTCTCTCTCTCACTCTCTCTCACTCTCTCTCTCATACACACACACACACACACACAGTTCTAGTACCTGCACAGGTGACCTTATGCATATTGTTACTCCACTCTCCGGTTGCCAGGCAGCGCACCTCTGGATTACCCAGGAGACGATAACCCCGGCGACAGGAAAACCTGCACACAGCTCCGGGCCGCATTGCTCTTTTCCCGCAGGCAGGAGGTGACAGACGAACCTGCTCCAGGGTTACGATGAGGGAACAACGCACCTCTGAAATGGAACAACATGAAGAGGGAGGAAATGAGAGTTGGAGTGAGGACAGACATCACCATCAGAGTAATAGATCAGAGATCAATTTATTTTATTTCTGAATAATCAAATTTATAACCCAATCCACTTGATATTATGTGACCACACTGGATCCTACCCACGAAAGAGCTCACAGACCACGTCCATATTGGCTCCAGTTGAGGAAGCAAAACAAATGACACAGCTTTTTAAAGTCCTTTTAATTTGTCTGGAGATCACAAAACACAGGAGGAATGTGAGGCAATGGAGTAAGAGGACCAGAAAGGAATTATGTTTTGATTAAAAGAACAATATGGTGCTCTTTGAGATGTAATAATGATGAGATATGGCTAATATCACTAAATGTTAGAAAATGAAGATGACTGAAAATGTGATAATATTATTTTAAGTAATGAACTAATGTTTAACCATTTCATGCATGAAGGCAATTCGAATAAGATTTATAACTCTGTCACTAAAGAAGCTTTCTAACACTTTATAAAACATGTCTATTAAGGGTGTGATAATGCTCTTAAAAAGCTAGATACATAGTTTCCATGATATTAGTTTGGGAGAGAGAGAGAGAGAGAGAGAGAGAGAGTTTCCCCACATCACTATTACAGAAACATGGGGTTTCTGCATTCTTGGACACAGTGTTAGAAAAGCCACACACACACACTCAGCCAGCAAGAAGCTTTCACCCTGAACTACATTTCTCTTTGGAGGCCGCTGCACAGGCTTGGCTATGGTTTTAGCAGACATGCTGGAAGACTGGACGCAGTACGACTGACAGCACAAGCACAAACACAAGCGAACGCTGAAATGCTCCGGAGCTCCTCATGCATTTGGTTACACAGATCATGCGGCTATATGGAAGAGCAAATGGCACTGACCACAAAGTAAGCCACTAGTGTGACATGAATGTCTGCTGCAGGACCAGACTGATGGAGAGAAATGGAGAGAGATGGAGAAATGGAAAGCGATAAACAGCAGCTAGTGAGGTTTGGCTGGCTGGCTCAGCAGATGTCTGGAGCTTAAACGGAGTGCAGTGAGTCATGGGAGGCAGAGCACAGAGAAGCCAGAGAGTTGCAGACAAGCCCTGGCCGTAGAAGCTCTGCAGCGTTTGTCTTGTGGTTGAGGCTAATCTACAGCACATGCTAAAGCACACAACTGAGGTGAGATTCCTGAGTGCAAGAGAGAAGCAGACACACTACTGAGGCTAGGTGCCTAGTTCACTAACACTGTTTTTCCACATTCAAAAACAAGAGCTAGCCCACCCTGAAACCAGTGGAGTCTGGGGTTTTAGTTTGTTTCCCACAAAATTGAGAGATGACAGCAAAAACTATGGAACTGTCAACGTCTTGTAGGATAAACATTATATCATTGTCTGATTGCTGATTGGTTAATAAGATGATGTTAGCAGCATCAGAGTTAAAATTATCCACATTTTCTCCATGTCGATTTTTGTGTCTAACAAGGCCTAGTCCTAGGGTTCCTGGTGAAATGATATAGTACTGATATGCAGTTGACACCCAAATATTCCTCTCCTTATGAGCATCATAGACTCAGCAGGCAACTCATCATGAACAGCAGCTCACCAGCAACTCAATCCTAAAGCCTACTCTAACCCAGAAACACTGACCTGCAGGAAATTTGACCCATTTCCCCAGGTGCTTGTTCACCCTCTCGAGACTCGACTACTAAAACACACATTCTGCACATGCCATTAAGTCCAGCAGCCTGACTTGACTTGGTTCAATTCAATTCAATTCAATTGTATTGTGCTGGACACTGGACATTGTCTCAAAGCATCTTTTACAGAAGTATAGAAACATATAAAGAATTATAAAGTTTAAAGTTAAGTTACTATTCATCCCTAATGAGAAGCCTGAGGTGACAGTGGCAAGGAAAAACTCCCTGAGATGATATGAGGAAGAAACCTCGAGAGTAACCAGACTCAGACTCAGACTCAGAAGGGAACCTCATCCTCATTGTGGTGACACTGGACAGTAAATAAAGTAAATATAGATAATGTCCTTTCTGCAACAGCAAACAAGAGCTTTTGAGGAACTAACAGGTCAGTGTAGTTTCTGAGTTCATTATAGACTTAGCACTAATTTCACACATTCACAGGCTGTCCACCAAGATCTATCCCCAGCAGCAGTGAGCATCACCAAGCGATGAGACTCCAGCCAGGGGTAGAGCATCTGGATGGATCAGGCAGGTCCAGAAAGAAGACGTGGTCACACTGGGAACTGGAAGCTTGGGAGTTCAATAATTTCCCTCTTCCTCTACCAGCTGCATTAGATTAGATCTTTTCCTACAAATGAAGCAGTCTATCCAGCCCTGATCTCCTGTTCAGCTGTCCAGCCCCAACTCAACCCACCCCCATTACGATGCAAAAAGGGACAAGCATATTCTCTCTTCTGTACTGGCTCCAGGTGGTGGAACTCACTTCTCCGTGTATGTTTGTTTAAAGCTCTTGAATGAACCCAAATTATACACTTTTAGTATCTTTTAGGCTCTTGTACTAATATAAGGATCTGTTTTCCAAGTAAATAATGAAGCAGTTCTGGGCTTTGAATTTGCCCGAGTGTCTGCCAAATGCAATAAACATAAATGTCAAACTACCACTGACACAAATGTGACCACACACACACACACACACACACATGCCCTTGTTAGCTTACCCACACACCGAGGTGGAGGGCCGCTCCACTGTGAGTTTGGCAGGCAGGTGAGTTTGGCGTTGCCCTCCAGTCTGAAGCCTTTCTGACAGCGCACTGCACACTCCAGCTGAGAGGAGGAGACGCTGGTGCTGCAGTTCAGCTGTCCATGCTGTGGAGTGGACAGGACCGGACAGGAACGCGCTGTGCACACATCAACAAGTTGTTATGTATTAGACTCATAACTTCAAAATGTTCCTCAACATTTACTCCAGTGCTTGTTTTTCTGTCCTCTCTGATTCTCAGCCATCTTGGGATATTTCTTCTTGGTACATACATCATCATGTTATTTTGAGCTCCTTTAACAGCGTGTGATTGTATTTCGTCTCAGTTGCCAGTCATTTTGGATACAAGTGTCAGTCAAATGAATGAAGGCAATTTCAACCGAGATTTTACAAAATAAAATAAAAATAAATCCGAATAAACAAATATACAGGCAGAAATGAATCAGAACAGAAGAACATTGGAGGGAAGACAGGAAGTGAGTAAGTGAGAGCAATAAAGTTAGTAAGAGTCTGTGGCTGTGGCTGAGGGACCTGTAATTTCTGTTTACTGAGAATAGTGGTGTACCAGACACTGAGGTTCTGAAAAATTGAAGCAAATTTGTTTTATACACACGCATACACTGTTCTGAGATACAGTGTAGAGTCAAAGCACTGAAGCTGTGTGAGGAGGCCCGGAGTGCATTCAGGACACACGAGTTCCTCCACACCAGACTTCGGCAAACATCTTCATGAAGCCGACTTTGTGCACAGGAGCATTGCCATGCTGGTACAGGTTCAGGCCTCTTAGTTCCAGTGAAGGGAAAGTGTAATGCTAGTGCATCGAAAGACATTTTTTACATTTGTATACTTACAGTTTCCTTCTTTTGGCCTTATAGTGTATATACAGTGTATTTGCTTGTGGTCAAACTTCTGAACATGCTAAACATCTAACAACCCATGTGTAACTTCTCAGTATCCATCACCTTGTGCTGCTCTATACAGACATCATTTACTTCTCTTTTCATTGATGCATTTTTCTCTCTCAACCTGGTGCCCTATATTCCATATGCTTTGTTGATATATAATTATAAACAGTATAAATATTGGCTAATTTATTAAGATATGTTTTCTGCTGTTGTCTTGCTGCCTCACACCTTCAATCCTGAGCTCAGACAGCCTGGGACTGTCTATGTGGAGATGTTTTCTTTGTGTCTGCATGGGTTTCCTCCCAGTCCTCTGGTTTACTCCAACTGCCTAAATACATGCTGGTATGTGGACTGACTAGTCTGTATTGCCCCGTTGGTGTGCTGGACTGTGTGAATGTGTGCATATTGAACTGTGAAGAACTGGTGTCCCATCCAGGGAGTATTCCTGCCTCGTTCCTGCCTAGTGTTCCCAGATCCACCCTGACCCTGACCAGGATAAAGCGGTTACTGAGAATGAATGAATGAAGGAATGAATGAATGGGCTGCTTTCTTTCCTGTTTTCTTTCCTCCCTTTCCTTGGATTTGATGCTGCATAAAAATGTAACTTCTTTCTATTACTAACAAAGACTTTATGGTATGAAGACGTGCGTCTGGGGTTAATTAAAATAGTGTATTTTTAGTGGCAAATTTTATTTGTGTGTGTGTGTGTGTGTGTGTAACAGTCGTTAGGACTTTAAGAGTAAATAAAAAGCAGACTATGGAGTTCTGCACACACACACACACACACACAGACAGACAGAGAAAGAGAGCACTAGAATTCCTTCATATAATAAAACATATGGGGCTTACAGAGTCTCAAATTTTCCCATTGTACAAGAATAAAACATTAAAACAATATGACTTCTTTCTGAGACTTAAAAGATTAAGAGAGAGAAAAGTGAGCAAAAAGGCATTTTAAGACTAGCCAGTGAAAGTTCGTTTTATTTGACACTGTATCATTATTTGTAAATGTTATTAATTCATGTAAGGTTTTGCTCTTTTCTACTCATAATGTGTTCATGTTCAGGTGCAAACACTAAATTATCCTGTCTGACCCTGGAGCTGGTCAGAGCTTCAGTCTTGATGATGCTCAGCTCTGTTACATCACAGTTCAATAGAGTTGCTGTTTTTAGAGATTTGTTTATTGTATGATTAACAGCTTCACATTTTATTCTGTGTTTATTGTATCTATTCATTTTGCTTGTCATTCTGTTTGTTATTTATGTTAAATAAATCATGTTTAGTGTAACTCCCTGACACCGGGAATATTTCATTCATAACATTCTCTCTCCCCTGCCTGACTAGGGAGGATGAAGTCTTACACATGCTTCCTCAGACATAAACTCTATTTTTTTTACTTTATAACTTTATAATCATACTGCATGACAAGGCATGTAACACAGCGGTTTTTCACCACAGATTGGTTTCATGCAAGACAGTTTTTCCACAGGCCGGTGGAAAAACCACTATATTTTTACTATGGCCTTGTTGGATAGCTGGTCGCCACATATTATATAGAGTGGGCATGGAGCATGTGAATCACCTGTTTAGATGAATTTAAGTAGGTATTTTCTTTTAAATGCATCTTTCTTTTTTGGAAGTCTTGCAGTCTTGGAGTCTCATCATTGGGTCTTTCCACCTTTTCAAAGAAGCTCTCCAGCGATGTTTGTTTTTTATTCATTATTACTAGGGTTTGCTTGTGAGCTTAATTTATCAGAAATAAGGGCGGGAAAGAGGAACAAATGGAAAGGGTCATTTTTCAAAATAAAACAATCTGCAGTAAAATGGAAATAAAATAATAATTAAAAATGAAGTAACAAATGATCCACAGACTGGCACTGGTCTGCAGCCCGGTGATTGGGGAACATTGATGTTAGACACTTGAGGGAAATACCTATCTGCCCTCTTCCACATACATGAGCGTATAGATGCTCACGATTGGCTAGTATGATTGGGTAGTGTTAGTGTAGTTGATGTGTGTGTGTGTGAGAGAGAGAGAGAGAGAGAGAGAGTAGTTCATCTCTCACACCATGACAGCATGGCCAATTTTGATCCTTTGATTGATTTGATTGGATGAATGTTTTTCTGTTGCATCACTTGACTTGGTCTGACATGCTGGTGCTGATAAATGATGCAAAATGCTATGGAACATGTAGCACATGTCTGTATACTGGTATACAAGTATTAACAGGACAAAACATAAAGGCAGTTAAAATAAATGAATTCAACACTAGCATATACCTTCCAATCAGTAGTCCAACATCTTAACCAGTCACTGCCCATTACACACATTGCTGCATCAGTGTAAAGATGTAAAAAAGCAAAGGAATATATCTGGCTATATCCAGAGCCTGTCCACTCAGTGAACGTCCTAATCAAACATGTATATATGAGTCTTCAGCCTCACCTGTGCAGGTGGGTGGAGCTCCAGACCAGGTGCCGTCTGCTTGGCACAATCTGATGCTGCTTCCTTGCAGCTCAAAGCCTGGTAGACATCGTACACCACATGCTGAGTTATACTGGTTATTACACATGTTCTGGATGAAGAAGCCATTCTCTGGAGGAGAGAGAACTGCACACACCACCGCTACAGAGAGAGAAAAAAGAGAAAGCGAGACATAAACACATACAATCACTAGTCACATGTCTGTGGGTCAAAAATAAAGGAGTTTAAAATGGAAATGTTGCTGGCATGTGGGCATAAATAAGTGCAGTTGTATTGGAATAATGTTTTATAATAGTTTTTAATGCGTAAGGACAGCCAATTACACGCTTGTACAAGAAAATACAGTTAGCAAGGGCAAGACGGCATGCAGGCAATTCTTAGTACTTCAATGAAAACGCAGTTAGAGATTAAAGAACAATATTTTACAGATACAATCAACCTATAATTGTAGCTGAGTGTATTGCCCATTTCAAAACAACAACAAAACTTATGTCATTTCACAGGTTTGGTCTAAATGGTCTATTATTGCTTTATAACATATTTATGCAGTACTTATGAATATGTTATGCAGACCCTGAATGTGAAAATAAATGCATCATTTACTTAATAGAGTATCATCATCATCATCATCATCATGTGCTGTGTACCTTGGCAGGTGTGACTGTGCAGTGTGTATCCTTCATTACACACACAGTCAGACACAGAAGTGCTACCAGGCCTGGAGGTGTGCTGAGGGTCCGGACATGGCAAACACGTCCCCACACCCCCTGGTAATGCCACGGGCTTGTACGTCCCTGGTGGGCATGCTGCACAGAGAGAGAGAGAGAGAGAGAGAGAGAAAATATAGATCAGGGGTCGTCATCGTTTTGACAAAATGTTATGTTTCTCATTGGGCATATACAGCTTGAAGTGGACAGTAAACAGTGTTTTAGGAGACATGAATGCCTATTGTGTGTTACACTGAAACATCACCCCAAAATATGGGAGAATACATTACATTTAGGTGAGACACTGATGTGAAGCACTGCCATTCTTGATAACATCCCTCACTTACATTATCAACCTCATTGGTCTCAGTATTAAAAATAGGGTGTGCTGGATCAAGTGCTATTTTATAAGCTGAAGAATAATTCGTGTAAAGAACATGTTATTAAATAAAGCCTCACGGTGAAGTGATGATTACATTTAGAGATATTCATGCAGTAATATATTGACTGTGATTGACAGTAATATATTGACTGACAGTGATGTTCTCACTGAAATATCATTAGCATCAGTGTTTATTTAGTATTTATTTATTTTCAGTTTCATGTATCAGGTGTATTCCATTTGACGCCAAACTCTTCAGGCTTCATTTTCTATCCCAGATTTTTCCTAGCTTTTTCAGAAAAAAAAAAAAAAAAAACATCTCAGGGATTTCTAAGAAACATCTGGCCACTGCATCCAGGTCATTTCAATACTCTGAAAGCTTTGCCAAGAAAATGAACTTAAGCATTTAACATATTAACATAACTTTTGCACTTAATTCGCCAGCTCGGAATATGTTTCTTTGAAACACCATGTGGTAACAGAATTTCTGAGCACTGGAACAGATTTTCTTCAATAGTTGAAATTCTGGTAACCGCAGCTAAATTACCAAAGTCTTCAGATTGCCTGAGGTTTTGCAGATCACTGAATTGACTGGATCTTTGTTTATTTACTGGAAAGTGGTGGATAAATGACCAAGAATTTGGTGTCTCTTTGTTAAACTGTTCACATCTGTTAACACGAAATACAATCAAAGGCATGTTTTGTAAAGACAAATGGAAATAGCTAGACTCTGTCACAGTCAAAGAGGTTAATTCAATTAGCCTACAAAAATAAACCAAATCCTTTATGTTAGCGTTGGGATGCAATTCAAAATTCAGGTACAACTGAGGAGAACTAATATTACACTAATCTCTGTCTTTTCTAAATCTTCCTGGCTCTCACAGGTCTCATTTGTTCTGTTTTCTTATTTTGGTCTTTAATACTGTAGACAGTACACCAGTAACATTATGAGCAGTGAGAGGTGAAGTGAATAAGACTGATGATCTCCTCATCATGGCACCTGTTAGTGGGTGGGATATATTAGGCAGCAAGTGAACATTTTGTTGATGTGTTAGAAGCAGGAAAAATGGACAAGCGTAAGGATTTGAGCGAGTTTGACAAGGACCAAATTGTGATGGCTAGACCACTGGATCAGAGCATCTCCAAAACTGCAGCTCTTGTGGGGTGTTCCTGGTCTGCAGTGGTCAGTATCTATCAAAAGTGGCCCAGGGAAGGAACAGTGGTGAACCGGCGACAGGGTCATGAGCGGTCAAGGCTCGTTGATGCATGTGGGGAGCAAAGAAGTTAATGCTGGTTCTGATAGAAAGGTGTCAGAATACACAGTGCATCGCAGTTTGTTGCATATAAGGCTGCCTAGCTGCAGACCAGCCAGGGTACCCAGGTGGTCATAATGTTATGCCTGGCCGGTGTATATAAAGAAGGAAGTAAGCAGCTGATTCATCCTGAGGCCCGGAGAGCGTTCTGACATTGACAGTAAGACACAAGAACTCAGAGACAGAAAGACAAATGGACAGGGGAAGACAGGAAAAGACAAAGAGAGACACAGATGGTTAAATAGGACATTAATAGAGTAATTATGTGTTCTGCAAGGAAAAAGAGGGAGACAGATGGGAGAAAAGTGGATGAGTGACAGAGAGACAGACAGATATACCGCCAAAGCAAAAGATAGATAATGAAAAAAGCGTGTGCATGCAAGTTAAAAAAAAAAGAGAGACAGATGGAGACAGGGTGGGACGGGAAAGACAGCGATATGAAAGAATGAAAAGCAGGAAGGAGGATGATAGATTACCATATAAAAAAAAACAAAAAAAACAGAAAGTACAACTCAGGAAGAAAATGAAACAATATATGTCTCCTTTTAACAACTTAACTGATGTGATGTGGAAAAAAAGAGTGTGCAAAGTTTAGGCCGAAGAGATATATATATATATAAAACAATATAGAAGAAATAACTGTTGAATATTCAACCGCTCTGACTATCAGTATAGGAATCGTAGCACGAGAACATTTCCAGGTCTCAGTGACAGAAATACATCCGAAAGCCATTTTTAATGCTAACTCTGTATTTCCTCCTCTTTCATCCTTTAGGCTCGCTTAAATCGAGGCAGGAACTCCTGGTCTGACTTATCTGCAGTAATGACACAGGAACCAGGTCCCAGATGAGTCTTTAAGAATAGTTCTGGTGCTAATTACAATCTGAATCACTGCACAGCAGCTGTGTGTCACATAACTCTGTGGTAATGAGCTTCAATCCCTGTTTTCCTCCAGGAAGCCCATAACTGGTTAAGAAAGAGAAGGCAGAATGCTGACCGGTGGCAGAGCGTTCCCCACTTACAGCCCTCGGAATGAAGAAAGAGAAAAGAACGAAAAAAGTAAAGTGCGCTAATAGGCTCTCAGTGTGTCAAATGCTTGAGCAAGTGTGCACTTCCTCGGTTGTAAAAAAAAAGCTGAACTCTACTTGCAGGCTGTGGATGTACTTCCTAAAAGAGGCTACGCTTCATCTGGTTCATCTCCTCATGGGAATCCTCTATTTGGCACATCTTCATGGATCCACATGCATACCAGACCAGAATGATGTGCTCCTCTCGTTGTTTTTTCCATATAGTCAGGAATAATTCTCTCCGCCTCTGCTCACAGACAGCCGGGCAGGCCAGACAGGGCTAATCACAAGAGACCCTGGACTTCTGCAAATGCAGCCGAAACCCACAGTGAGAGGAGTTGAAAGTGAAGGAAGCAAGCAAATTGGATCCAGAAAGGCAGCTTCACACATCTACCCCAGTGAGCAGGCAGGCAGGCAGGCAGGCAAGCAAGTCCTACTGCTGACACCTGCAAAATCACACGCCTGTTTCTTATCCTCATGCCCCATGTTATCCTACTGCTCACAACCTCAGGTTTCAACTTTACTTACAAGTAGCTTTAGAACTAAACCTGCCATTCAAACAGAAGTGAATGAATCAGTAAAATAGCACCAGTGAGGAAAGCCACTTATTTCTCATTTCCTCTAGACTGTGCTACACAGTGCTTTGAAAAAAATAAATGTATTATGACAACTATTATATATATATATAATATATATATTTGTGAAATCAGAGTAATTAAACTCGTGTAGTAAAACCTAAAATCTGAAATTCTGACTCCAAAACACTTACTAACAGATTAGAGCTAGAGCAACTGAATGCAGGTTTAAAGAGAGGAGCTTTCTGACTCGCCTGATTAGTTGGATTTTTTGTGGTTGACGTTTCAGATTCAGATTACACAGTCGGACAAACAACAAACCAGATTTTCTCCTCTGAGTAGATATTTTTTCTCATATTTGACAAATGATGAATGTGTGATTCACCTACCAAATATGACCAAAAAAACCATTATTTTAATATTTAAACAAATCGCAGACCTAGCCTTTTAACCGTTTCCGCTAGCGTGTGACATCGGTTGCTTTCACACCTATTAGTAAAAATCACAAATGATACACTGAATAATTACTGAAGTAAGCGGTTAAAAAATATGTTGTGTTGTTGTTGTTACATGCCGTGTTTATTTTCTCTGTTTAATTGCCTGTCAGAGTCTTCAGAACACATTGTATTTCTGCAGCTGTGTGCTCTGGCTCAGTTTGCATCTCCCAGTTTAGCAGCTCGCATCAACAAAAATGCGAGATGATGTGATTCAGAGGCAAATAATCTTTTCACTGCAATCAAACCACAAGTGTGTTCGGAACTGGACCGAGATCAACTCGCTCAGCTCGTGTAACATGCTACTGTCTTCTCATTCGTCCAAGCAAACCGCTCCGAATCACATCAATAAAACGCTAACAGATTATTTCGAGATCCAGTGGATTTAAACAATATTTATCTGCCAAATGTGATCGATCCTATCAGCTCCCTGAGCCCCAGTCAACTAGGTGATATTCCACACTTTTGAAATTCCACACAAATAAAGTATAATGACTTTTTAATGGTTTCCAGTGCCATCATCAAGAACGAATATTTTTTTTTTTAAAGAAAATTTCCATCTTGTCGTGCCACTTGCAGACATTTCGCAATAGTTCATTTTCTCAAATGCGATGCTGACATGTTTGTTGGAAAGCGTGTAGTTGTGTGGACGTATGAAAAACCATCTGGAGTGCGGAGAATGAAATGAGAGTCAACCTAGCCTGAGAGTATCAGACTGTGGATGAAGCAGGCTAAATAGAGAGTTTAACCACAGCACTTGGCCACTCTGAAATTCTCCGCACTCCTCCACATCCTTTCTTTTATGCTGGAAGAAGGAATAAACATCACGCTATGTCACACTTCCTGCAAAGGGGGTTAGCAGACGTACACTCATTGCGAGTGCAGCATTGCATGACGAACGCCGGTAATAAAAGGAAGCAGAACAAAAGCAGTGACCACATGGACTTATCATGAAATTACCAGTTTAAACCAAACATTAAAAAAAAAACTTGTGTGAGATGTGTGGTGTCCAAATCAGAGAGAGTTCCACTTTGCTGTCAGTATGGATTGAAGAAAAAAAAAGAGAAAAGGCTGTAACACTGTGTGCTTTAAGACTAATTTCTAAGATGGAAACTACATGGCAAGTGACACGTTAATCCATCAAATAAAAATGATAATTGTTCTTTCCATTACATCGTCAATGGAGCAGTCGGTGCAATAAAGCCCAGGCGCTGCTGTGTCTCTCCACATGCAGTTAAAGCGCTTCATTACATCCTCCATGTGCCTTTGTATGATCTAAATTGTCTTCTGTCAGCTTCATAAAAATTTTTGACGCCCATACGATACTCACACTCACACAAAATGAGAGACACAAAACACAAGCTTTAAATAAGGGTATAAAAAAAGAAGGATAGGAAAAAAGCAAGACCAAAGACTACCAAAAAGACAAAAGCCAGCAGGTCTTGCTATGTATAAGTCCGGGATTGCAGAGACTGTAAAACAATGAGTGTGTCTGGAGTGTGTTTCACACATGACCGGGGCACGGTTCGAGTGTGTGTTTATTTGAATAGAAAGCACTTCAGACACCCATCGATGTAAATGAATGAGTGTTAACAATCTGCTAAAAATAAAGCAGGAACCTGAGACTCTAAGAGTTAAGGATAGGAATAGAGCAGCTATATCTCTAAAGGGATCATTTAGACAAATAATCCAGAGGGTTTCTTCATTATATATGTGTGATTACAACAAACAAGAACTTTGACGTGTTTCCCCTGTGCTGAAAGGAAAATAATCATTTACTGAAAGCGCGCAAGCTAAAAACAGCGATTCAGTTTCCACAATAAACGTCTGAATACAGTTAAAAATCCTTCCTTCTGAAATCTGGCCATCCCAGACTTGCACAGAATTTGAGCTTCATTAAGAAATTAGTCTTTATACACACGGTATATACAGTATATGTGTTAGACAGAGTGATTGTGTGTGTGAGAGAGTGAGAGAGAGAGAGAGAGAGAGAGGTTTAAGGTTCAGCAGATGTGACCCCTATTTGTTGTGAATGATGGGAGTCTATGACACAGAGTTGAGTGAGGTGGGGAGTTGAGGGTTAGAGGCTCTCAAAACAGTCACTGATAGACAGAGGAAGAGTGTGGCCTCTCACTCCATCACTCATCATTCACTGACACATTAAAATGCTAGAAAGGGAGAGAGAGAGAGAGGGAAAGATGCTATCTGATTGTTCAGTATTTCTGTCAATTAAATGTATTTGTATTTAGGTCAAAATAATGAATGCAATATTATCTTAAAATATTGCACATTGTTGCTTCTTTTCATGTCAGTAAAGTGATTTAAAAATGTTTAACACTAAACTGTAGAAACCATTTACCATACAGGATAATATGAATTTTTCTTACAGTCTTTTCCAGTTAGAGTAAGATTTTGCCAATAAAATAAAAGTCACAAACATTTCTCGGTCCAATTGTACATATTTCCTACTCAGATTTTCCCATTTTAGAATATTTAACTTGACCAACACTGTTGAAGCAAAAATATTAATACAGGGTGTTCAATAAGGTCTGCCAGCAGATATTTTTTATCTAGTCATATATTCTGCATGTCTCAGTATGTCTTTGCATAAAGGAAAGCAACAGACAGAGTGAGACAGAGACATTAAGAGAGAGAGAGAGATAGCGCTCAAAAGAACTTAAAGTGCAAAAAACAGTAGAGACTCTTTAAGAGGATGCTGTAAAATAGCAAAGCAAAGGCTATAAACTTAAAAGGCACATTTAGTGTAATAAAGCCTGTGAAGGATTTGAGTGAAAGTGCAGCGAGGTACTAAAGCAGAGACGAGTGAAAAAAGTTGGTTTGTGTGCGAGGAACAGGATAAGTAGTGTGGTGCTACTGTGCTCTCGTGCCCTTGTCCACCGTGACCCCTGGGTCGTCCCCGGGAAAGGAATTAGAGCATGTTTAACAAGAGCCTGTGGAAAAGCTGCCTAACATGGCACACATACAGTAAATCTCCTCTTTACGAGACTGAAACTGAGTCAAGAGGCTGCTGTGGGGCTGCTAAAGAAAAGGGGAGATGAGAAAATTATTAAGACGTAATAATAAGAAAAAGAAGAGGAAGAGAAAGATTTTCAGTGTAGTACCTTTCACAGTCCCAAGGTCACTTTACATCAGATTGATAATAAAAAAATTCTTCAGTAACATCATGCACAAAATGTAAAGAATCAGAAGACTCACAGGACGGTTAACAGAAACCGATGTGTCATTATTATGGGATAGTGTTTATATAAGTATATGAGCTACAGAGAGAAAAAAGAGAAAGAACAGTGTTTTGAAATGCTGTTTAAAAAAGATCTCACAAGATCTCATTTGTCTCAGCCACCTGCTGATCTCCGCACACACGCAGCTTATTAACAGTGATAGTGATGGATCTGTACAACGTACACACACTGAACCAGTGAATGTGTCGACTTTATAGTCTCTAACACACACACACTTGCATTTTTAAGCACTGTTCAAGCTATTTATGATCCAAAGTAACAGTCACTTTACAAGATTACACAGTTTCAAACTCTTGCTCCTCTATTCTGCAGCCATTAATTAGCACACTTTACAGCTCTGTGGCGGGCTGTGGAATTCACCGTTCATGTTTCCCCGAGAAAACGAAGTAAAGCAATCATGCAGAGGAGGCCTTTGCCTGTGATCTAATCTGGGCTCGGCTTCCAAGGTCCACAATTATTACAATATAGTGCTAAAATAGATCCCAAACTTGGGATCGACATTAAACAACAACGTGTGCCAAACACCCGCAGGAGGCCCCATTACAGAACTCCATCTGGCTCTCCTCCTGTGCAAACAACAGCAAAAAGACTGTTAAATCTTCAGTTTGATCCGCTCCGATTAAAATATGAATTGAAGCCTTGAGTCTGGGCTTGTACAGGTCTCTGGAGAAGCAGAGGCATCTGCTATGCATGAGCCGTACAACACTATAGACAACAAAACGTGTCGTCTGGTCAGAGAAAATCACGTACGAGGGCAGCCATACAGGAAAAACCTTTTAGTGTAAAACATTAGTGCTTAATGGGCATTCTTTTCAGTAGCCTGAAGGTATGAATGATCCACGAGAGAAATATGTTTGGTGCTGTTACAGCTGTGCAGATTATTGCCTTTGTTTGTTCATCATCAACTGCATGCATGAGCTGCAAAGCCACATCAGTGCACACACACAATCTCTCGAAAAATTGATCTTGGGGGGAAAAAAAACATGTTTTAAGAAACGTATAATTTATCAGAATGCTGATAAACACGAGATTCTGAAGTCAAGGAGGAATTATGACTCATTTGCCTTGAAGGTTGGCGTGTGTAAAGAACAAGTACAACTTTCATTAAATCTGCAAAAACACATGAGCTGATTTGCTAAATAAAGGTCTCCTGATTCTTTCACATGATTCCATTAAATGTGTTTAACGGAATGAATATGTAATTCGTAACAGTGTGATTTAAAGCAGGATAAAAGTTTTTAAGACAGTGTATGCAAATTAATACAGCCAAAGGAAAGTAATTTGAGAAATCTTGTTGTTATTAGTGTTTTATTAAACTTTCTCAAAATGATGTCTCAAGTTATATAGTGGAAAAAATTCCACAAAAATCTCTCCTTTTTATATAATCCTATTATATTGTTGTTTTTTTTTAATATAAAGTATTAATATTGCTACACTAAATACGGCTATGTATTAGATATTCACATTAAAACTGCACTTTAGCCAGTGCTATACTTTGTATTTAATTATATATCTGTTTTCAGACAAAAAGTCTCTTGTGTTTCCTTGACATTGCTTACCTGTGCTGTATTGTACAGTAAGCAATGTTAGCAAATGGCTAGCTAGCAGGTTAAATGTTGCCTTGTATATAACTAGCTTAAATTTGTCACATACAGACAAAAGTGGGATTTCAGTGTGGAAATCTTGCCCTGCTTCATCATATTCTCAAAGATCTCAAATAAATGCTATTCCAGATTGTTCTCCAGATCCGGAGGCCCAAGCTGGAACCTCTCTGGCTCCTATAGCTGTGCCAAAAACACTGTACACGTCCTCAATGGAATATATATGAGATCATGGCTACAACTGAGCTGCAGGAGTGATGACCTGATCAGCTTGTAAGGGCTTATTCAATAAGACAGATGAATAGCAGATAGAACTCCAAACAAGAGCCAGGAACACAGTAGTTGTGAGTGATGATTAATTTGGAAACATTGGATAGATAGATAGATAGATAGATAGATAGATAGATAGATAGATAGATAGATAGATAGATAGATAGATAGATAGATAGATAGATAGATAGATAGATAGTTAAGTGAGTTGGAGAAGGAAAGACATTTTGGGTTTCCCCAACATTCCAGCATGGAAAGACCTTCACTGTCATCTTTTATTTGACACACGAGAGATAAAGAGAATCTCCTTAGCCCTGGGAAGACGATTTGACTGGGTTTTTACACATTATGTAATGCCTCAGAGATGGGATCGACACTGGAGGTAACCCTCCTGCTGCATCGATTACTGGCAATATTCAATGTGTAAGACACAAAAGCTTTAGCAGCTTGCTTTATCAAAACACTCAAGAGATCAAGAGCTCAGTGTTTACTAGAATATCAGATTTACACTGTTCTAAAGCATTGCTGTTGTCGGTAGTAAGCATGACTGATGTGCCCATGTCTCTGACAGATGAATAAGAACTCAGAGAACTCTTTGAGGAAATAAAGAGACTACCCTGACCAAGAGCTACCACCATCCTGTGGGAGTGGGATTTAAAGATTAATATCCAAATCGATTCAAATTTGTTTTATCTGTATAGCTTTTTCTTTTTGCTTCACACCTCTAGGGTTGAGGGTTTGATTCCCACCTCCGCCATATGTGTGGAGTTTGCATGTGTCTTGGGGGTTTCCTTTGGGTACTCTTTTTTCCTCCCCATTCAATGACGTATTGTAGGCTGATTGCCATCTCTAAATGGTCCGTAGTGTGTTAATGGGTGTGTGAGTGTGTGTGTGATTGTGCTCTGTGATAGACGTCCAGGGTGTAACCTGCCATGTGCTCTAAGTCTCCTGTGATAGGCTCCAGGTTCCCAGTAGGATAAGTAGTGTAGAGGATGGATGGATGGATGGATGGCTGGATGGATGGATGGATGGTAGCTTTTTTAAACAATATTCATTATTACAGAACAGTTTTACAGAAGTCTGGATGTAGACTTAGATTTATAATGAAAAACCCAGAAGCCACAGTAGCAAGGAAAAACTCTCAGAGATGACACAAGGAAAAAATTTTGAGAGGAAAAAAGAAACCCATCCTCTTCTAGATGACATTGGCATGTGATTATAAATCTTTACAGTGCGTAGTTGTAGAAGAGTAAAGACACACAGTAGTATGCGTGTTAAAAGGATGTTCAGTATGAGTTTATGAAGTGTAGAATTGCTGGGATGAGTACAGGAGAGTCTATAGGATTATATCAGCAGCTCTTGGATAAAAAATGTGCGGTATCCATGTCAGATTATCGATTGCAGCAAAGACTGGGATATGGACATAAACTGTTTTAGAGCAAATTGAAAAGGTGTCCATGTGGGACCATCTCCAGCAGCAGAAAGTTAGTTACAAGTACAGAAGGATGTAAACAGGAGTCTATCCTTGCTGGTCTGAGTGGCATAGACCGAACAGAAGAATATATAACATGTATAGAACAAACTTCTGTCACACTTGTACAAAAGCAAAAGCAATTTCCTGCTGTGTTTAAGGATATGTAAAGCTATGAAGGTAAGGTTTAACCAATTTCTGATTTTCAGTAATGCATGATCTTTAGGAGAAGCCTTTATATTTGTCACATATAGATTGCAGCACAGTGAAATTCTTTTCTTCACATTTCCTAGCTTTGGAAGCACAGGACCAGCCACAATACTGGTGCAGAGAGAGTTCAGGTCCCCTGGAGCTTTAACCCCAACCGTCCAATCAACAACCCAGAGCCTTAACCACTTGAGCTATAGATGTACCCAATCTGGAGCAAGAACAGAAAAAAGATCCCAAAGTTCCTGAGTAACTGCTAAAGTTCCTGAATTGCTCTGAAGTTTTTTAGATTCCTGCAACAAGACTCCTGTGATGTGTGTAGAGGGGATGTTTACTTTCTGCTGTACAGGAGTGAGTGAATAATGAAGGTGGGGAGACGGTAAGGAGGAGGACAAGAAGGTTGGCAGCGATGCAGGAGACGTAACTTGTTTGCAACATTTCCGTCTCTGCTAAACATTCCCCAAATTCCTCCCACTTTCTCCTCTTTGTCCTTCCTGTGCTCTGGCTGGATTTATGGGTGTCTGGGGTCGTTTGGGTTAGAGTAAATATTTACAGGCTATCCTTTGAGGAAATGAAGTAGCAGTCCCTCTATGACCTCGGACTGCAAGACAGTAACCCGTCGATCATATGACAGAGGCCACGTGTCACAGTGGCTGTACGTGTGAGAGGTGATGAACTACTGGGCAGTAGATAAAGCAGGAATGTTGTTCAGGTTGAACACATCTCTTCCAGCTGATTAATGAATGTCTGAAATGAACTCGCTGCCAATGGGATGATAGCAGTGCTTATTGCTTTTCTTCAGCATGTCCTTTTTATCCCTATTCCATTAACCTTCCATAGAATTAGAGGGAATCAGTGATAGAATTACAGGAAGAATGAGGAACAGTCTCACCCCCCTGACTTTTCCTGAGAGCCAGTAGTTATTATTCCAGCAGGAAGTCAGGGACCTTGTGTCCAACTGTGTTTTGACTGTAAGGACATAAAGCAAGAGTAAATATGGCCATGTGCACAGGAAAAAACTCGGGAGGTTTCACAATCCATGGCTGTTCATGGACACTCTCATCAAACATCAGCGTCTTCTTCATTTATTTTTTTCCAAAATAGGAAGCAGTGGTGTGCAAATCATTAATTCATTAGCAACATCAGGAAAGTAAAAGCTCATGTGTGCAGTTATAGAAAATTGCCTGTAAGCTTAATGGAGCAGGATAGAAAGTGATATAATGTAATAAATTATGATGAGCCAGTTAGCTGGATAAGGGCATTAATACAGGTTACGGCATTTGAAAAGAATTCATGAAGTCTCAGAAAGATGATGCTGGTGTAGCTGTAGTCCTTATTCTAACCTGATAATGGTTTGTATTTACCACTTGATATTTACGACAACGACAATAAGCCAACAAGTTACTGTCAGTTTGTTTTGGCTATGAGCTGTGGTCATCTTCATCATATTATAAGTCAAAAATTGCGTTTGGCTTGTGTGTTATTTACTCTCTTTATCTTTAACTTAATTCTCCTGGTCAGTGTGGTTCAGAGCATTATTTTGTTTGTTGTGCCTTTGGTTTTGGTCCTGTCTCCGCCCCTGTCGTGGCACTGGTCTGTTACTCACTGTGTTTTCCTGTCTGCTTTTAGCACTTAATCTATTAACATCCTGTTGTTTCTAGGTTTCATTGCAATCCATGTCCGTTCTCTTTGTATTTATGAGTATCTGCCGAGTCTAGACTAATCATTCTACCATCAGACACATAGCAGAAACAATTCACAATGAGTGGCTTGCCTTATAGTTATAGCACCGATTACGGCAAAACTGCATGTAATTACAGCAAAAATCAATAGGAATTATAAATTATTTTCATGCTTTTCCTGGTTGTTGAGTATGTTAGGTAGGTAAAAGTAAAAAACTAATAACCCAGAAATCCAATCAGCTTGTTCAGGGACGCTGGGTTACTGAATCATCCACCTCTAAGGGAGTGAACTAAGTACATTTTAAACTAGCAGTGGAAATGATCAGTGTGCATGAAACTTTTCTTTCTCCCACTTTTCACTGAATCTACTTCCCATGTTACACAATGTTACCCAATAGCTGCCAAGCTATTAAAATTCTGTGAGGAGAAAACACGCCAGAGAAGCTGCTTTCATTATTCAAGCACATTTCAGGTCAACAGACTGTGTGGTACATCCTGAAAGTATACAACCTTCTGAAGATCTATCCTTGTTTGGAGAATCACCTTCAATAAACCAAAGATTGCGTCTCAACTGTTTTTTTTATTGTGACTATAACTTTTCTCTCCCCTGGGTGAAACACACACTCTGTAGAGCTAATGGTAATGACTAGCACACAGCACAGGAAGGTATAAAACTCAGATCAAGCTCTCAGTCATGGTGGTTATTTTCCTTGGATCAGGTTTTACAGCCCACCAAAGATTGATCTAGATCAATGCCTAGTTCCTTTATGGTGCTGTGAAAATCCTAACCCAGAACCAGAACCATTTAAATCTTTACTTATGAAATAGACTGCAGAAGACAAGACAGTGTACGAATCTCAGAAAAACTGAAGACGTCACAGCAAAGCCTCTCCCATAGTCCACCATACCGAGGGCTCGCTCCATCTCTCTGTCTGCATTAAATCACTATTAAAACCTTCTGTCATAAATTAAACAGTTAGTCTGCCTTGTCACGGGGTGTGTCACGGCCTTGACGCCATCTAATCACACTTTAATACCACGACTGTTTATGGCAACTTTGTTTGATGCCAAAACCAGCACATGGGTGGTAAGAGTGCTAGCTGACCACACTCACCACTAATTTGAAAATAATATAGCTGTAGTGTGGTTATCACCTAAATATCTTGTTTGTTTTCTCTGGTAGCAGCCAACATTCTCCAAAGCCACGACAAGCTCAGACACTGGATCACATTTCTAATGTATTTAGGAATGGTTACAGTGGGATAGTGCAGACTTTCAGAGATGCATTGCAAAATATCACACTTGGGCTTAAATAATAAACATGATAGGTGTAGACTTATAAACCGTATATATATGACTTTTGGTATATTTGTAAGACTTGGCTATATTAGTACCATTTAAACTTTGGTTTAAGAGGAAAGAGGCCCAATGTTTCCATAGTATGTTTTAGACAGAAAGGGAAAATCACCATAATGAAAGGGAGTTAATTCAGTTTCGGTATGTTTCTACAATTATGAAAAAGCACACTTTTATGGAAGACATATGCGAACAAAAACAGTGAAACAAGCCAGCATTACGCTTGATTCACTGGTGAACAGTGTGGATCTGCCTAAAATAACCAAACAGAGGGACTCATAACAGACTGTTAACAAGTTAGTGCCTCCATTTGAGCTTCCAGTGACCAAGCAGCGCTAAAGAAGAAGAAAGAGGAACCAAGGTAGAGTGAAAGAAGATATCTCATTGAGGACGCAATAAAAACAAGCCAGCATCAAGAAGCCTTAATCCATTCTGCATGCAGTGAAGCTGAGTTCTGCTCTCTTCTTGTGTGCATTTACAGAATGTAGCCCTTTCATTTCACTGAGCTGTATTCATTTCCTGACTCGTTTTCAGTGTCACAGCGTGAGCTTCTTTGTGTCTTTTGTGTTGTTCCCTCATTTGCCTATGCGATTGCCAAAACTGGAGTGAATCAGAAAGACTGGGACATAAACAGTATATACGATGCATGACCCTTCAAAAAAAATTACAAACTGTAATTCAAATTACAGATACTTACTGTACATTAAGAGAGTATTCATATGATGCTTAGGAAAAATTGTATGAGAAAAACTAAAATTGACCCTGAAGTAGACTGAACATAAACTTTATTTGGAAAGACATACTAATGTGCCAGAGGTGGAAAGTATTTAAGTCATTGCATTTTTCTAATCATAGTTCATTAGCATTGTTTTTTGTTATTTAAACTGAGATAAATATTAATATTTATGCTCAATGAAAAAATAAACATTTCTTTGATGAAAAACGATTTATATAAGTAGACGTGTATGTTTGAACAATAATAACTTTTTCCTTTATGTACTCATTAGACACTGTAAACAATCCCATTTCTTTCGCCTGGCTGCAAATGCAATACTTATTAAAACAAACAAACAAACAAACAAATATAATCATCCCAGTCTGAGTAAGTTTGGCCAAACCGTGTAGTAAATTGTGGTATGGTCTGATGCAACTGTGATAGAACATTTCTACAGTATACTGTATTTTTAGTGCAGAAACAAAACAACTCATCACCCAAAGAACACAATACATATAATGAAGCATGGTGATGGCAGCATCATGCTATAGGGCAGCTTCTCTTCAGTTGGGACTTGGGCTCTAGTCAAAGTAGAGGATAAACCTGGATACCAAAAAACCTGAAGGAACATTTTTACCTTCCAACATTATAACAACACACAGCTTGTGCTCAGCAAATGAATGACTTCAGAGGTTGAAAATCGATGTTTTGGACCAACACAGATTAGAGCCCAGATCTAAATTTTATCAAAAACTTCTGGACTTTCTGCATATTTCACTTACGTATCTCTCTTGGAGTCAGGCAGCCCAAACTGTCTGCACATTGATTGTGTTATGGTGTTTTGGTGTGGACTCACCTGTGCATTCCAGCTGCAGGCCCTTGCCATAGTGCCCTTTCTCACACACACAGTCGTACTGGCCTGTGTGTATACCACACTGACAGCTGGCCATCAGGTCACAGCAGTCCCTCCCTTCTAAACACAGAGATGAGCAATAGGACAGGTCATCCTGGAGGTAACCACCTGAAGGCAAGTCTGTGAGAGAGAGAGAGAGAGAGAGACAAATGGTGAACAAATGAAGGAAAAGGACAGTGTAAAGATGAGAACATTTAATTTTGTACTGGCAGAGGACAAGATAGTTGTGGCTTTGAGAACTCTCAGAACTCAGATTGTGTGTGTGTGTGTATGTGTGTGTGTGTGTGTGTATGTGTGTGTGTGAACAACAATGAAATTCAAAGTGCTGGCAGAAGGATCTTTGTCTCCTTATATGCAGAGCAAACAAAAGTGGATTGGACTCCAGATGTTAGCACACGCACTGAAGCCAAGCTGCTGGCAGCTGCACGATGCCGAAGACAGAATATCACAGCGGGAAAATAACTCATCATGCCACAGGCCGCCCTCTTATCTTCCCTCATGAAGATCACTTATTCACGCAGACCCTTAGTGGCTCTTTATGATCTCTCCTGCATGGCTGGCTGTAGTTAGATGTCGGATTTAATGCTTTTGTAGATAGAACGTGTTTACTTGGCTATTGGGCCTCGTAGACTAAACTGGGAAGGTTCTCCACATGCAGAAACACTAACATTATGATTCATTCCAGCAGGTTTTGTATTTTATTGGGGTTACTATTAGAAACAAGATTTTCTTTTTGGAGTGGGGGACAAAAACTTTTGTTCCAGAGCAAGAAATCAACAGTGAAGCAGACATGGATGACACTGTTTTATAGGAATGTAATTTTGTTCCCTGCTCCGTATCCAAGCAAAGTTTTAAGTAAATACAGAGGAATGGCACATTTACAGCTACGTTCAGGTATGGAGGACAATCTGTTTATTTATTCAGAACTTAACTGTGACACTTTGTGGTAACAGTTTTGGACAGTCTTCATTTGTGGACATGAAGAAATGTGAGTCCAGCTGGAACTGGACCCATAAACCATCATCTTGTCATATGACTAGATAGCACAATACCACTTAGAGTTACTACTAAGCTTTTTTTTTTTTTTAACTCAATACAACACGACCACACGACACACACTAAGCATTCACAGATTCTCCTTACATTTCAAATATAATACTTTAAAGTATAAATGTATTTTAATGTATTAAATATCAATCCTGACAAAAACAGGTCTTTATATGTAAACATTTCCAGTTGAAAAAATGTCCAAATGCCTTCAGTGTACTTCTGTAAGTGACTCTACTAAATGCTGTAAGTATAAATATTAACTTAGGATAAAGCTTTATGTAAAATATATATATATACACTATATTGCCAAAAGTATTCGCTCACCCATCCAAATAATCAGAATCAGGTGTTCCAATCACTTCCATGGCCACAGGTGTATAAAATCAAGCACCTAGGCATGCAGACTGTTTTTACAAACATTTGTGAAAGAATGGGTCGCTCTCAGGAGCTCAGTGAATTCCAGCGTGGAACTGTGATAGGATGCCACCTGTGCAACAAATCCAGTCGTGAAATTTCCTCGCTCCTAAATATTCCACAGTCAACTGTCAGCTGTATTATAAGAACGTGGAAGTGTTTGGGAACGACAGCAACTCAGCCACGAAGTGGTAGGCCACGTAAACTGACGGAGCGGGGTCAGCGGATGCTGAGGCGCATAGTGCGAAGAGGTCGCCAACTTTCTGCAGAGTCAATCGCTACAGACCTCCAAACTTCATGTGGTCTTCAGATTAGCTCAAGAACAGTGTGCAGAGAGCTTCATGGAATGGGTTTCCATGGCCGAGCAGCTGCATCCAAGCCATACATCACCAAGTGCAATGCAAAGCGTCGGATGCAGTGGTGTAAAGCACGCCGCCACTGGACTCTAGAGCAGTGGAGACGCGTTCTCTGGAGTGACGAATCGCGCTTCTCCATCTGGCAATCTGATGGACGAGTCTGGGTTTGGCGGTTGCCAGGAGAACGGTACTTGTCTGACTGCATTGTGCCAAGTATAAAGTTTGGTGGAGGGGGGATTATGGTGTGGGGTTGTTTTTCAGGAGCTGGGCTTGGCCCCTTAGTTCCAGTGAAAGGAACTCTGAATGCTTCAGCATACCAAGACATTTTGGACAATTCCATGCTCCCAACTTTGTGGGTACAGTTTGGAGCTGGCCCCTTCCTCTTCCAACATGACTGTGCACCAGTGCACAAAGCAAGGTCCATAAAGACATGGATGACAGAGTCTGGTGTGGATGAACTTGACTGGCCTGCACAGAGTCCTGACCTCAACCCGATAGAACACCTTTGGGATGAATTAGAGCGGAGACTGAGAGACAGGCCTTCTCGTCCAACATCAGTGTGTGACCTCACAAATGCGCTTCTGGAAGAATGGTCAAAAATTCCCATAAACACACTCCTAAACCTTGTGGACAGCCTTCCCAGAAGAGTTGAAGCTGTTATAGCTGCAAAGGGTGGACCGACGTCATATTGAACCCTATGGATTAGGAATGGGATGTCACTTAAGTTCATATGCGAGTCAAGGCAGGTGAGCGAATACTTTTGGCAATATAGTGTATATATATATATATATATATATATATATTTAAATACTACACCTTACAGTAATTGTTATCTTTACCACTTGTTTTTGGTTTTGTTAACTTTTCTAAGCCTGCCATCCTAACCTGAACTAAATACTGAACCTATGTATTTTTTTTGATAGGTTGTATAGTTTATATGTGGTTGTTAATCTATTATCATTTTAATAAGAAGACAATTTGTCTTGTTAGCAGGTCATGATGTATTGTTTTAACCCTTTTTTTACCACTACACTGAGAGACACTGGGAGAATGGAACTAACTTATTAGACATTTTTAAAGAGTATAAACAAATGAATTGTTTTATGGTCACAAGTCTGATATAAAATGAGTCAGGACACTGTTTCAGCTTTCGGTGTGAGATGTTAGATAACCTGACAGAATTTTAGTGGTTGAATTTCAACACTTTCAAATTTTAGATGCTTAATGAAAAAGAAATTGGGGGCATCTCAGAGAGAAGAAATGGGTTTGATTTCAGCATTACTCTGAAAACATTTGTGTGAAATAATCTACTAGAAATATTTGTTTTTTGGGATCTTTTCATTAACTATATTGCACCTAAGTAAAAACAGAAATACATATAAAACACTACAAATTCCTAAAGCACTGAGTGTTTCACACCAGATGCCCTTCCTGACACAACCACACAACCTGTCCATTTAATACAGGCATGGGACTGGCACTGAGAGTTCTTCAGTAGCTGGGTTAGCACCCTGCCCGGGAATTGAACCCAGGCCATGGAAATGAGAGCACAGGATCCTGCCACTGGACCACCAGGAGGCATGAGCGTCTACTTTCATATGAGCTTCATATTAACCACCAGTGTATAGTAAGCCATGACAAAGCTGAACGTGGAAACAACAGAACAGCAGCAAGTTCCAATTTTTTGGCCTCTGCTGAAAAGTGTTAAATAAAAGTGAACAAATAAAAAGATGCGAGTTTTTCCACAAAATATGTAATCTGTGAGGGGCTGGTGCTCATTGCCAGGTTTATTTTCAAATAACGGTTTGGGAAATATATTTTACTTATGAGTAAGTAATATATCTCAGCAGAAATAACTATCAGAATTATTAGACTCTACTTCTGTACATGATTTACTTTCCATTCCTTACATATTTACAATGACACATTATTACTCAGTTATTTAGTATCTGTGGAATAAAATGTGGTGGTAAATAAGCGGTAAATTTGCACTGAAAATCCTCAGTGATATCACAGCCTATTGGAAAAAACCCCTCCAATACTGTGCATCAATATTGTGCTCACCTTCGTGAAGAGCCCGACGTGCGAGAGCTTCGAATTCATCAAAGTTGTGCACAAAGTAGCAGTGCTGATCTTTGGGGTGTGATGCCATGTCGTGAAGCTCACGGATATTTCCCTGCCAGATGCCCAGGGTGAAGATCTCTACACCGTTCCTGCGGAGCACTGCCGCTACAGGCCGAGGATCCCCGCCGTTCGAGTAGCCGTCCGTGATGAGGAAGATGACTTTTGTGGCATTCTGACGTGAGCTGCGCAGGATTTGCTGCAGAAATGTGAATAGGTTAAAACCAGTTTACATAATTAAAACAAAGAAAGAACGACAGAAAGAAAAAAAAAAAACAACAACCTTTTTTGGTATCAATATTAAGGCACTGATCTGAGTACAGGTTACTGTTTCGCTTGTTTCCTGTGTAGTTTTTCTGTGTTATTGTAGGCTAATGAGTGTTACAGACTAATGAGTTCAGATGTTTCCACTTTGTAAAGCCAAACTAACTCCTGTCTGGAAATAAGTCATCACTCTGTCACCTCATAAAGATCTAAATCTCAAGAAAACAAAAAAGAGATTACATTTCTTTTAAATAACACATAGTGCCTGTCACAAAACCACCAGAACATCACCACACACACACACACACACACAAACTTCCTGCTGTATTATTTTAGTCTACGACTGAAAAGTGTGAAGTCATTAATCTGCAACGAAAGAGAGAAAGAATGACAAGAAAAGGCCAAAAGTTATCTCGTGATAGAAAGGAAATAATTGAATACTTGCCACTGAGTGAGACAAAAGATAGAAGAGGAAGGGGGTAGAAATGGACACAGATGAGAAAGTGGAAAAAAGGAGGTAGTAAGAGACAACAATTCACTTCAAGGACAATAAGCCCAGGACCTGGCCATATCCACACACACACACACACACACACACAAAATCTGTCAGATTCACCAAGAGACACCATACAACTACATCCATATTATACCAACACACACACACACAGATGTACACTTTCACCGCAGTGATGTCAGTGTGGCTGGGGCCCATGGGAGTAGGCCCCGTGGGCTAAAAGAGGGTGCGATTGTGGCCATTTATGAGATGGTAGCTGAAAGACCCAGATGGCACCCAGTATATAAGCTCCTTCTGCTGAGATTTATAGTTTTTGGAAGTGAGACAATAACCAGCTATGGGATTACACAGGAATAAAGAGAGTCAAGGTGATGAGACATGGAATGTGGCTGGGGGAAATGAGGAAAAAAAGCATTAAAACATATGTTTTTAGACAAAACATTTGACTCAGTCAGTGATGTGCTCCATGGTCATACACATTTTTATCTGAAACATCCGTCTGTTTCAAGTCTTTTGGAAAGTTAAAAATACGGATCATTTAGTCTAGAATTTTATTTTAATCAAATTGTTTAGTTTTTGCATGTTGTTTTTGTTTTACAAATCGCATATAGTCTCTATAGAGGATTTGGTTTGTGGATTCCACATCCACATTGTAGAGAGTCAAAATTTGGAAACCCAGATATCAACACAGAGTAAGATATAATTATGGGGTGGAGGTGGGATGCTGGAAGATTTACCAGAATGGTGAAGTTCCTGATTAAATACTTGTGGCATGCCGGTCTAAACAAACATGGTAATTATTTGCACGTTCTTATACCAAGCTTTTATTAAGGATTTTTTTTGTATTGACAAAGGAATCCTGTTGAAATGATCACAAAGAGCACATTTTGGTTGAGTCTATGTGGTTTTTTTTTAACCCGTTTTCCAAATTATATCATCTCCCAAACCCACCCAGTAGCTGGGTTTCCCCATCTCATGATAATCAATCTAGTGGTTTGGACACGCACATGATTTCTCTCAGACACACAAAGCCGGTAACTGGTGCTTATGAAATGTTATAGCAGAGCTAAACACACTTGGAGGAGAACTTTAACTGCTCTCTTAGGTATACACGAGCTAGCTACACGATATCCTGGTCTCTTTTGGGTTATGAAACTGGGCAAATACTAAAAACATTGCACACAGTGTGGTTTCCTTATTTAAAATCATGAATTTTAATATTGACAGTGTGGTTGCATGCAAATCAGCTGAGTAATACAATGTTTTAATCAATAAAGTATACACTAGCTTCATATTTAAGACTTCCATGACATCTTTCCCATCACAAGTTCCAAACATTAACTCTTAAAAACATCCAAGTGGTCCAACACACACACACACACACACACACACACTCAGGCCTTTGTAATTATGTGGTGGCACAGCTGTGTTGTGAACCACTGTTCCTGAACTAGTCCTTCCTTTGCCCACATAGCGGTCAAACAAAAACACACAACACACACAAACCTTTTTTTTTCCTTCCCCAAAATGTATTTGTGACTGTGGTTCCCAAATACCGGTCCTCATACTGTGAACCATTTTAAACTTTTTATAATCTAATGCACCTGTTCCAACATACTGCTTGATTTACAGTCATTGTTTTTATGAGCAGAACCAGATGAGCGAGAACAGTGTTTCTCAATCATGCTCCTGGACTAACACCATTCGTTCAGCCGTCCTGATCACCCTAGATACTCATCAAGTCTGTTAGTAACTTGGGTTGATCAGATATAGCATATAGCCTTTTGACTCGTTTATTTTTGTCGCTGGCAACAGAATGCATTTCTTTTTCTTTCTTTTTTTTTTCCAGAATAATCTAGAAATATGCCGGATGATGTGGTTTTATTTGCATGCCATTGATTCTAATTTGGTCCTGTCTCTGTCCCTGTCCTTTCACTATCCTTGTTGTCATATTCTCTTCTTGTCCTTGCTCTTGTCTAGATTTTCAGATTATGTGGATGCAAAAACTACAAGACTACAAGCTAGAATGTGGCACACACAAAAACAAATGACACCTAGAAATGAAAAGCTTAATTACATGCTGAAAAAAACTTGGAGGTCCTAATGTGAGGTGCTGGGGTTGATGGCTGGTGTAGTTCTGTGCCCATTGGCGCTACCATGACAGTTCTGTGATTTGTTTGCCTGTTTATAACTTTTTGTGTCATGGTACCTTTGCAAAAGATTTATCATGTATTTGTTGCTAGGTCTGAGCTGTGATTGACATTCAATTTTAGCACTTCGTCTTGACCCCCATACATAGACACCACTTGTGATTTCTTTAAACAAAGCACACGCTGAGTTTACACGTTTGCGTCACGCCTTCATTTTGTAACATTAGAGCTGGATGAATTTCACTCTTAATGCTATTATGATTGCAGTTAGATTTCCTGGAGTTGGATTTCCTGTTACAAGCACGGTAGCTGAGATTGGTCAGTTGTTATTCAAACCTCCTGAAAAAGATAAAGTCAGGTTCTTCTGAAGGCTGAATGCAGAGCCATGGCCTTTCAGCAGTGCGTGAGCCTTTCTAACTACAGTGTCTAGTGAATCTAGATCTGTTCAATCTAGTTGAACACACTAATTCTATCATCCCTTGTTCAAGCAGGGGATTGTCCAGAGAATTCCATTTCAGCTAAACTGTCACGGGTCCAGTGAGATTCGATTCAATGTTTGGCTTTGGTCAAGTTTCAGTATGATGTATGTGTATTTAAGTTGGTGTTGAAGAATGTGTGATTCACATAACAATCACCGGATAACCCTGGAGAGGCTTTGCTTTCTCTCTCTTTCTCTATCTCTCTCTTTCTCTCTCTCTCTCTCTCTCTCTCTCTCTCTCTCTCTCACACACACACACACACACACACAGACAGAACACTAAATCCTATCATCTGCACAGTGGAATCCAAAACTGTGCCAATATTCTACCATCAACCTGACAGGATCTCAGGCTCAGGAATCATCAGCTACATGTCAAACCATTTAACTGAACAGCTTCATTCAGAGCCACGCTGTGTCTTTGATCCTGGCACTTTCACACCTGCTAACATGGAAATAATCCTTTATCCAATCGTCTACTTCCTGCCTGCTTCCACAGAGCATGCTGAGTGAAGCATCACCACACCACATTGTCCTGATTCAAGATAACACACAATTGCACAAGATTTTTGCCTTGATTTACTTATTAAGAACTTGCAAAGAATTTGTTAAACTGGTCTGAGATCAAGTGTCTTTCGTTAGAGCTGTTCTGAATGATGAATCCTCTGAGATTTCACCTGCACAAGAATCACTATGATATGTAGATCAGGAAAAGATGGAATGGAAAGAAAAAAGTCCACTTTCATCTCTCATGAGAGAGTTTTTGAGAATGTTTTATTTACGGGACTTTGTTCCATGTGATGTCTGGGTTATCTCATGTTAAAAAAATCCAACACAGATAAAGAAAGAAAACTAGATGTATTCAAATGGAGCGTACACCATGCTTGGTCAGAATTGGAAGCAGCCTTTTTGGTTTTTTTTTTATACTCAGTATCAGTTCTTGGCTCTGGTGCCATAAACTAACAACATCAACATGATCACGCAGGTCAAAAACATCCTCATCTGGATAAAATGAACTGCTTCCAATCTTGTACTATTGAGCAACATTAGGTCTTAAACTAATCCTAAAATGGTCATGGGAACATTTCTAAAATGATATGTGGTGTAAATGTGGAGCAAATGTTCTTCCAGTATGAACCTCTCAACTAAGACGAAGACCCATCTAAAAAATAAAGGTTTTTAATCCACAGTGCTCATGAAATCTCGCCTCTGGCGATCAGTAGAGCTGCTTGTAATTGAAATCCCAGGTTTAGTATATGAATGTGCTCATTCTAATACATAACCATGCCTTTAGTAACACATATTCACAGGAAATTGTATGATCAATGATGTATGCACATAAACAGACCACATGTAGAATTAGTAACATGGTGAAGCTTTATGTTAGAAGATTGACATTTATGGAAGGAGTCTCCAGTGTCAGCTTTTTAAGCCAGCCAGATGTTAAACCTCTGGCTATGTGCTATCTGTTATAGTAATTTGGAATGTAGAAGTTCCACATCTATAACTCTAAACATAAAACAATATACCATGTCATTCATTAATTAAAAAAAACAACATTTTTGTCTAATAACTGTGATATAAGAGGAATAAGGTACTTATTAAGTACCTAATGTCATATTGTAATACTCCACCATAACACAGTTATTTTTAAAGCACTCTTGGTTTCTAGGTAGACTTTACCCTACAGAGAACGCCACTTCGATTTGTTTAAAACATTTGGTGCATGGATCATTTATATTAATACTATCAAGCTAACAAGCTAACCTTTATATAGAAATGTCAGAATCAGTCACACCCAACTTATTGTTTACAATAAGTTTAAAGCTGGGTTGGTTGATAAATATAAGTGAAAAAAACATAGATCTTAAATACAGCACATTCTCCATGGCTATTTTTTTTAACCCCACTCATGACTAAAACCTTAAATGACAGATACTAAACCATTCCATTATGTAGCTGCTTCTGATGACTGAACATGGTTAGCTTAATCCCCCCAAACTGTCAGAAACCCTCTGTAACTCTGTCATTTTTATGGACATTGGTCTTACTGTAGGTATATAAACCAATGTTCCACTGATTCTCTGCATCATTATTACCCACTTGTGTGTGAAGTGTATAATAATGTGACTGTGGGTGCATGTATCATTCAAGTAATTGACAAGGTGGCAGACTGGGCCAAATATTTTGCAGGCCATGGTTAACTGATTCCTGTCAAACAGCATTGGTCTAACAACTTCATTTCTTCACAATTGTTTTAGTCATAATAGCAGAGAGAGAGAGAGAGAGAGAGAGCAATTTATCAGATAAAGTTTCTACTGGTAGTGCAATCTGGTATATTCAATTATACATACACTATATTTGAATCAAGAAAGATTCCTTGAACAGTTTGGCAAACTTGACTGTAATTGAAAAGCAGCATAATTTATAGGAGGGAGATGGATTTGAAACCGAGAGAACCTCATCAGTGCCTCATCAAATGCTGGAGAGAAAGAGAGGAGAATGAGAGGAGAATGCAGGCATAAAAACTAAAAAACCAACAAGCCCACAAGACACTAGATATATTTCAAAAAAGTAACAGAGGAAAATGAAGGGCAAATTAAAGGGAAAAGGATGAGGGAACTGCTCTGGAGCTCCTTCCACCGCCTTTTCAACCAGTTAGTCATGGACTGGTTACATTCCTACTGAGAGTTCTGGCATTTGAGGATACTTGACACTATCATCCGTCTTCTTTATCATCCGTCTAATGGCACTGTCACTTTTAGGCTGCTTTCAGGTGTAGTGTTTTTCTACTTTTTTTTTTATCAATTCCAGACCAAATGAACCAGTCTGAGACCACCTCTTACTCTGAATTAACCTAAGTGTTGGAAGTGAATTAATAATGCTGTGTGTTTTGGCTCAGGTGGCTTTTTTATGTATATATGATCTGCTAAACTTCTGCTGTAAGGTGTAAGTACTTCAGAAGTGTAATGTTTTCTGAATATTTGGACAGATGAACAGGAAGAAAAAATTAATCCTGGCTGAAATACCAGATTAAATGTACAGTGTGAAACCAGACCAAAGCAAATAGCAAACCAAAAGTATAAATTTCATAAATATACTATATGACTCTAATATACTGTAAGTAATCAAGCACCTGACCATCAGGCCCATGTGTGCTTTATGAACATCCCAATCTCAAGGCCAGGCAATGTACAAATAAGCTCCAGCACTGCCAAGCTGCCACTCTTGGGCAAACGAGCAAGGCCCTTAAACCCTCTGTGCTCCAGGGGTGCTGTATCATAGTTGCTCCTGCGCTCTGACCCCAACTTCCTCAGCTGTGATATGTGAAGAAAAGAATTTCACTGTGCGGTAATGTATGTCTGGTGATAATAATAAAGGCTTCTTCTCATGTTGAGCAAGGTGATCTGGGGTTCAGTCTGCATTACAATTCTTTTCAGTGGTGTTCAGAGGGGTTATTGGCAAGCCATGAATTTATGGAGAGTGCTTTGTGCTTTGTCATGCTGGTTTGGCCTAGGTTCCATAATTTCAACGATGCAAAATCGATGGAAAACTCAGATGTGGGCCCACTGACCATACTGGACATATAGTGGAGGTGTGAAAGTGTCCTTAGCTTGGGGTTACTTAGTATAGTAGGTTACAAACTCCCAACCACTGACTCTTTCTTTAAATTCCCAGTGGGTTTATTCTTCTCTAGAGTCATCTCAGAGTTCTTTAGCTTTGAAGTGCCACATTTGTCAACTCACAGATCAGCTAGAGGATCCAACATCCCTGCTTCCTCTAGTCTAAGTCTCCAGGTCTTAAGCCTTTTGCCCTCAGGTTAAGTAGAACCTCCCACTACTGGCTTAACTCTGATCTCTCTAACCTGTTTCAGATCCTATATATCCTTTATTTCAGTTGGTGAGAAGAATTTGTTCAAGGGGCCTACAAATACCAGCATGGCTTGTGCCTTCCCATCTGTAGCTGATCGAGAGCACCTGGCACAATGGCACTGATCTGGACCAAGTTTCAGGAGACAGACAGACAGACTGAGATACACACAAGGCAATAACAGAAACTTGATTAGGCTTCCCAATGTAGCATGATTATAAGATTTTTAAAATTACAGGCCTGCAAAGTTTACTGGGTTTAATGTGAACAGAACCCACAAAGCCTATAATCTACATATAAAACAGTAATTAGTAGACGTTTTGGGTACTCAACAGGACAAAGCTTGACAAAGAGAAGTTGGCCTATTGATGATTTATAGTACTCCATTTTCCAGTGTTGTAACAAGATACACATGTAGTTATCCATCTGGTCAATACAAACATAATCATTTACAGCAAACAAAAAGCTAAAACATCTGTTGGCTCAGTGGTATATAACATCTCCTGCATCTTTCTGGGGATTTTTTTGTCAAACTGAATTCCAGATCTTGGCTGTTTTTTTTTTTTATTTCAGGCATGGGGCCATGGTGTTATGTCTGGTATTGGAAGGATCTATTTTTTGTGGATCAAACAAATGCATGCATTCGTTCATTCATTCATTCATTCATTCATTCATTCATTCATTCATTCATTCATTCATTCATTCATTCATTCATTCGTTCATTCATTCATTCATTCATTCATTCATTTCCAATAATCATGTTTGCATGGCCAGATACCAGTAAATCTGCAGCCTATCCCAGGAATACTGGATACAAGGCACTTAAGCTAAGAAATACAGAGAGCTTGGAACTGTGATGTGACTGTCAGCATACAACCAAACACAAATTATATGGGCATTGCTTCATGTTTTTTCTTGGTACAGTATTTGTATTTCATACTGTGAGACACATCTGTCTAACATTATTTTTACTTACGGTGGTCCCACATGTCCTTAGATGACACAAAAGTAGGTGCCCTACATGTTTACCCTCTTCAAGACTAGATTAATGAATATGCAAATTAGAAACACCCCAAGACCACAGGCTCCGCCCCATGGCAACTTTTCCATGGTATGCATTTGTGGCAAAGTCCATCGTTAAAAGCAATATACTAATAAAATTGAATTGAATACCAGAATACAGAAATCTATTGTATATATGACATACAGTATATAATATGTACATATACTATTTATAAAATACCAAATAAAGTGCATGGACACTTTTTATACTCAGTTTGTGCACTGCCAAAGAAATTTCATCATAATTAAATGCTTTAAAGAGCATAGTGTGACTTATCTTCTAAAGTCTTATCAGTCACCCACTCAAACAAACACACACTGATGTCAGTACCACCTTCTGTATCTTATTGAAAGTGTTAACTCATGCTTAGTTTAGAGTGCTGGGATGTAAACTATTTAAAGCATCCAAAACTCTCTCATCCATGCTGTGGAGCTTCCAAGACACTCTATACTAAAATATAATAAAGCCTCATAAAGCTGTCATTGGAATATTAACCATAATGGGGTGGTGCCCTCACTCCCAATACTGATTATTTCCCCCAAAACAACACATCAAACAGCATAGTGTTTATTCCTCTTATACCAACAATTACAATTTTTTCATGTTATCCTTTTACACTTATATTTAATGTTGTGGAATGTTTATGAGATACATTAGATCCTCTTATCACTTGCATTATCACTGGCAGGAAACTGGACACTTCTTCCATAAATGTTGACAAAACAGCTCCTCATAAAACATTTCAACATCTCACTGATTTCTCATGGAACATAATCCATCCATCCATTCTCTTCATCGCTTATCCTATTGGGTTGCAGGGATGCTGGAGTCTATCCTAGGACACTTGAGGCACAAGGCTGGGTACACCCTGCATGCCAATCTATCACAGGGCACAATAGGTCACACAATAATACACCCATTCATACGCTACAGACAATTTAAAGATCCCAATCAGCCTACAACTTGTTTTTGGACTAGCCAGAGGACCTACATGTGCAAACTCCACACGCACATGGTGGAGTTTGGAATTGGAACCCTGGAGGTGTGAGGTAAACGTGTTAACCACCAAGCCATTATGCCACCCCCCATGTAGTATAATCACAAACTTTAAAAGTCCTTTGATTATGAAGTATAGATTAAGTGTTGCAACCATACAAGTCTCTGTGAATTTCCCTTTGGGATGAATAAAGTATCTATCTATCTATCTATCTATCTATCTATCTATCTATCTATCTATCTATCTATCTATCTATCTATCTATCTATCTATCTATCTATCTATCTCTGTGATTGAACTGTTAATGTTAAACAGAATAATGTATGAGAATGAGTGCAGTAATATAAAGCTCTGATGTGAATTCAAGCAGCACTACTGTCAGAGCTTCTTCTAAACTTACGACCAACCAGAGTGAAGAATTCAACAGCACAGTGCTATAAAAATATAACGCTTTATATCTGTAGACCTTGTGTTGGGATGGTTCTGTTTCACTGCTTCGAGCCAACAGCCAAAAAGGAAAAATATCACACAATGTTAAACACGATGTGAGGCACTGCCAGGTTCTGGATAGAGTTACACTGTAGGTTCCTGTATTGCAGTCTGGGGCTTTCATGCCTGGCTGCACTCTAAACTTCATACATTTGCATCAGCAGGATTGCTTTCCATCTTCATATCCTGAGCTCGTTCGAAACAGGTCATTTTCTGAGAGGAAAAAATTCAGCAAGCGTTTAAAAATGCAGCTCTGGAAATAAAGTAGCCCCTGAAAAGTGTTCTTTCAGAATCAGTTAGGAAATATTTTTGTGAAGGAATGAGGAAATGTATTGAACACACACACACACACACACACAAACACACACACATCCGTTCATGTGTGATAACTAAAAAACATTCAATGTGGGGTTGAAGGATTAAGTTCTGTGCTCGGAAAAGTGTAAACAACAGCTTTGTTTATTTCCTACAAAAGCCAATGACACCATAACTGTTTCCAGTGCCAAAGGCAATCACAAAGATGGAAAAACTTCCATTTTTATAAGAATGTAGTATAATTTAAAAGTTATTTATCCAATTTTTTTTTTTTTCCATTGATAAGGCGTCTTAGGCACCAAACTTCAAATTAAACTAAGTTCAGTAGCTTTGACTAAATAACAAATCCAATCCAATAATCCGATCTAAAAACATCTAAGAGTTTAAGGGCCAGTGTGGCTACAGATTTTCGTTCTAACCAAACGGATCTCACACCGCGATCACTGACATGATTACATTTTCGTGAACTTCTCTTAGATGTGTGTGCAGGACTGTTTTGTAGAAAGTGTTTGACCACTATTATAGCATTTATCTTTGTTTGTACCTGCCAAATTTGTCTAATCTAATTAACTTAGATCTTTTTTTAATATCTAATGGAATTCACCGATATTTAGTTTAATCTGCAGAGCGGTGGTAGCTCAGGTGGTTAAGGCTCTGGGTCGTTGACTGGAAGATTGGTGTTCAAGCCCAAACACTGCCAAACTGCCACCATTGGGCCCCCAACCCACCCTGCTCCTGGGGTGCTGTATCATCTCTGACCCCAATCCCCAAGGATGGAATATATGAAGAAAGAATTTCACTGTGCAGTAATGTATTTTATGACAAATAAAGACAACCCAACTTAAAACATTTACCACTTAATGTGGTGAATCCGTTGCCATGTACAATGTAAGCAAGCCATTGTGTCCAATTTACATCTGCGTTAATGAAATTGACAAGTGGATAAGATATGACATCTCTGTACTAAACAATTAAGATTTACATGAATATTAACCATCACAGACATATAATCAGTTAAATATCAGGAAGTAATGCCATGGTCGGTTCTTCTCTCTCTGGTTCGTGTCATTCTCTAACCATCTGCTTCTTTCTGTCTCTCCTGTCTCTCCATATTTTCTCTTCACTTCCTCACAGAAACATTTGTAAATGTTTAAAGCAATTACATTGATATTTTGTCTGACTCATTCTTGGTACCCTGTACAGTTTTTGTACCCCAGCTTTCAAATCAGCCCTCTAAGCTCGGCTTTCATCAACCTCTCCACATTCTGTCACTCGCTATACTGAAACTTTATTTGCCTTGTTGAATTTTCCATCACACGCATCACGGGGTTGGCAAAAACCAGGAGCTCTGAACTCTTAGCATGCCCATGACAGATGCAATTAAAACGAAAGAGAGAATTGGTGAATGGGACAAACTCGCAACATGGTGTTTAAAATCATTGAAATGATCTTTGATTGATGTGGGGCCTGCTGTGTACTCGGAGAAGTCTATTTAAATAGAGAAATTCAAAGACCCGTGCAAAAATAAAGCATATAAAGAAGGAAGTTTGATAAGAGTTAGCGAGGTCTAGAGACGAAATGAGAAGAAAACGCTGTTGTATCACTTTAGAGTCGCTTTTTTTAAAGCTAAAGGAAAACAGAGACCATGAGGAGATGAGAAGACAGGAAACATTTACTATAGAACCAAATGATCTGACTTATTCTTTCAAAACGACGCTCTTTTGTTCAATTTTTGCATCTAAAATCACAAAGACTGTCAGGTCAGAGTTGTTCAAGTTGTTTTTTGCATAGACGTAAGTTCTTAGTGCTCTAAAAGAGTTTCAGATAGAAAACCTTCTGACAGAGAACCAAGCTGTTTTAATACTTCTATATATCGTATGTTTAAGGGTTTACTCAGAACAACCAAACAAACCATTTTCAAAGCTAGTTATTTCTTTTTAGAGACTTTTTATGTACTTACTATTGAACCTTGTAGTCAAATGGAATATCCAGTGAGGTTTGAGCTGCCTAATCCAATAGTTAATTGATTTGAGCACCACTGAAGGTTCCACATGTCTCCACCTGTCTGAATGCGGTTTGGTTCTGTTCATTTTCAAATATAATCCTAATCAGATTTCTAAGAATCTTCTTCAGCTGTGGAACGTACTTACACTTTGGCACTAGTGTAAGTGCAGCTGTGCTTTTTCATCATTCAAAGATAACAGTCATTTTTTTGGAGACTGTAGATTTGTACCTAAGCGCTGCTTCTGTACTCTGTATGTATAAACTGTTGTGCTCATTCACCGTACCCACACACACCCTGTACATCCTTTCAACACATTAGTACTGTTTGCTTTTTACTCTTCTACACCTGTACAACATAATGATTTATAATCCCACTGTCTGGTGACCCTTAGAGAGGATGCGGTCCTTTTGAGTTCTACATCTGGATTTCTGTAAAGCTGCTTTATGAGCGAAACCAAATTGAACTGTTGACACTTGGACATGAGTTTAGCATTGATTCTTTATGATTAATTACACCTACTACGTAATATAACATAAAACACCATATACACAGACAAACAACGTTTTCTCCATTTTTTAAAAGCCTGTGACTGGTTAAGCACTTCTTCAATCACACTTGGTGTAAGGACACAGTGTGTTATGACAACATCACTGCATGCCTAAATGATGCTTCAGACTCATATACTGCCATCAGTATGACTCTTCCATTTGGATCAACCAGGTTCTTCACTTACACGCATTACACATACGATGTTCCCTACTGCAACTCATTTGTTACTACAAAACAACAGCCAGTTCTGGTCAGCATAGACCTGTCAGACGTCTCATTTGTCCTCTGTACATGATATACTGTAGTCTACCGGGGGTCGACAGAGGCCTCTGGGTCTTATCTGTCTCTTTCTCTCCACAGGCATATCTCAGGCTTTCAGGGTGCTTTAAAGAAATTCCTGGCTGCCTTATCTGACTACGGGGGAGAAAGAGGCCCGTTTCTCGTATTGATCTTGCTCATCAATCCCTATTAGCAGCACAAACACGTGTGCAGGAAGCAACAAGGTTTTGCTGTAGAAACTCAATCCTCTCTTATCATCCCAGCAGGGACAGAGCGAATGCCAGAGCTGTTTGCTGTTTCTCATTTGTCTTCCTTTCCTTATTCCTTGACCTTTCGTCTTTCCTTTTCATCTCCCTTCTTTTTTTATTTGTTCTGTAATTAACACTTTTGGCTTCGGAAAGCTCTGTTTTCCTTTTCATCTTTTAAACATCTCTACTAAACCCACTGCTTTTTTCCATTCATTTGCACCTACACTTGTAGGTCAGAGCAGAGGATTGTCAGCACATTTATACTGTGTGTGTGTGTGTGTGCGTGTGCGTGTGTGTATGTGTGCGTGTAAATATCACAAGAGTATAAAAAAAAAACTTTGTTCTGCCAGTACACATTACTCAATTGTGCTTTTATGCTCCTTTGTTCAGGAAAACAGAGACATGCTCAGGGTCAGGATTGGGTCGAGTATAAACCCATACAGACTTACTAACACCTGCAACAACCGTGCAAGCTTTTTTTTTATATATATATAATATACTAACAGAGTTTATGGAGGCTTGCATTAAAAAAGCACATGTTGGTTTGTATGCTCGCATTATTGAATATGCAACTTGGGCCATTTTTACAAGAGGAGTGATTGCGTGCAGAAATGAATATATCCAGAGACACGGATTCAATTTGCAGAGGTCAGTTTCCGAAAAGCATAGACTAGGTTTTAATGAGAAAGTGTATTCAGATTATGCCTCATTGTAAAAAGTTCAGAGTAATATAATATAATCTAATATAATAAATAATATATGTACAAGTCTACATATCTACAAGAGCACTTGTTTTTCATTTGTATTAAATTGCCCAGTTTTTTTTTGACACATCCATCAGCCTTTACTCATTATGAAATGATGCTCATGTGATAAAGTTTAGTTCGCTAAAACTAACAGCAAGTGCAATTTGTCTACTTTTACAAGTGACTTCACACACGCAATTATTCTTCGCAACACGCCCACTTTTTGCGTGCGCACTTTAACCCCTTGGACCTGCAAATTAGCGTTGATTATTTTGAATCAGGGCCTCAGTGTAGACAGAGACTTACTGACAAATGGCTTTGCACAGCTAGTAAGTGAAATTAAAACTAGCTGGTCTGCTTAAATCCAGCAGAAAAATTTCTCCCACAGTCCAGGGTTCAAAACCCACGTTGGAAGGGTCAGTGGCAATCAAAACACCTCTCTCTGGAATTTCTGCTGGGAAAGGAGGATTGCAAGAGGAAGACAGTATGATTATGCAAGAATCCTTTTCACCCCTCCTCCGCAAAACTTGTACTGCCTACATGGAATTGACAAGGGCGTCCGCTGCATGGGATTTTTGAGGAGATTCAGCTGCTTGTGTATGTGTTTGCATGTACGTGAGACCCCCGAGTGCTATCGAAAATTCCAAAAAATCATCTTCACACATGCTATAATCACTGTCCCTTCAGCAAACCTTCCAAAATCCCTGATTTGGCAAAATCCTTTATTTTTAATGCATAGGTTTAAACCCCTTCATCCTCAACCTATTATACATCCTTCCTGGCCTTAATCAGAAAACTGGGCAGGTGAAAAAATCTGGAGAACACAAAAGAATTCAGACACACACACACACACACAGAGGGGGGAGCATGAAGTTGTTTTGGCTCTGCTATTCTCTAGGGGAAAGACTAGAGGCTCTGGCAGGGAATGGGAATCTTTTGAAAGCAGGTAAATCATACAAAGAGCAAATCATCAGAGAGGAAAGAACCTGACTACTTTAAAAAGAAGAAAGTTCCACGTTTATATAGTTCAGGAAAGTGCACAAGGCTTTAAAGAGCTGACTGTGTGGAATTTTGTAATCGCCGAGACTTTCATTCCATCATCCAATCCCCCGACTTTAACCTTTATCCCACCATCACAGAGAACCATAGAGCTACATTTACCTCGCCTGAGTGCTTACAAAAACCACAGCATATCAGATTAAAAAAAAGCAAAAAAGTTTAGAAAGATTAGAAAGTTTAGAAAGAATTTTTGTGATGTTTACGGTTAAAATACCTCTGCATATTCTTAAAAGGTTCCTTGAGAGTTTTTTGGATAATTATGGAGTCTTAGCTCCTAAAAGGGTCCGACTCGGAATAGATAAGAAGGAATGACTCATTAACTTTCTTCCTCCAGGGAGGCTTTTAACTAAAAAAACTTTAATGGACCTCCTGAAAAGTCAACATTTCAACACGTGATTCATTATTTAAAATGTGTACAGTAATTTCTTGCCTATTAAAGCATTGTGTTCCTGTGATTGTCTCCAGATCTACTGTGACCTGGAGCAAAATAAAGAGCTTAGTGAAAGTGAGTGAGTGAGAGTGAGCAATTTTTAGCAATATCTATGCTTAACTGACCATAGGTGGTCTATAGCATATTACAGCTTAGCTTCCAATTCCCTATATATACTGTATATAAGTAGGTTGCGAAGATCGTTGGATCAGAATCGGATCATTTTCTGTCCAGCATATCCCATGATCAGATTGATATTTGGAGAATTTGGAGATCAAGTTCAACTCTTTTTCATGCAACATTATCCTGCTGAAAGAGGCCACTACAGTTAGGGAATATTTCCGCCATGAAAGGGCCAATAACAATGTTTAAGTAGGTGGAAAGTGTCAAAGTATAATGAAAGGTTTCTCAGCAGAACATTGCCCAGAGCATCACACTGGCTCATCTAGCTTACCTTCTTTCCATAGTTTACATGGTGCCATCACACGCACACACACCAGGCCATCCAGAAGACATAAAAGAAAATGTGATTCATCAGACCAAGCCATCTTCTTAAATTACTCCATGGTCCAGTTCTAATGTCCCCACGTGCCCATTGTAGGCAGTGGACATGGGTCAGCATAGTCAATCTCATCAGTCTGCAACAAGCTGTGATGGATTGTGTGTCTTTCTATCACAGCCAGCAATTTGTGCTATTGTAGCTCTTCTGTGGGATTGGAGCAGACAGACTGGTCTTCACTCCCTGTGAGCATCAATGAGTCTTGGGCACCCATGATCCTGTCTCTGGCTTGCCAGTTGTCCTTCCTTGGACCACTTTTGGTAGGTACTAACCACTGCATACCAGGAACCTCCACAAGACCTGCTGATTTAGAGATGCTCTGGCCCAGTAGTTTAGCTATCACTAAACTAATTGGTCCTTAGTCAAATTTGCTCAGATCCTTACACTTGTCTGTTTTCAACTGAGAACTGATTATTCACTTGCTGTCTGATATATCCCATGCCTTGGCAGAGAGAGAGAGAGAGAGAGAGAGAGAGAGACCTCTTGCTCAACCCAGATGTGGTGGTGCTAAGTCATATATCAAAAGGAAATTTCATTTATCAGAAATAGGAAACTCTTTATGTTATCTCTGTCTCTTGTCTGAATCTAAGAATTAACTTAAAATGGATCACAGGTTTCTATCTTAAAAGCACAAACAGATATGACGCTAGTCATTTCCGGAAAAGGCCTATGAGCCGAGGTAAGAGGGTGAGAATAAAGTCAGATCATTAAAAGATGAGACGTTTCTCCAAAGAACGATCATTAACTGTCTTATTAACCACCATAATTGAGGGTCCTGTTTATAACATCTATAGCTATATTAATAATACGATTTCAAAAATACCATTTTAGTCTTAATAGTCATAATAGTCTTCTTCAATTCAAGGTTTCTGATTACGGTTTCTGGCACAGAACTCAGCTTGACCTTCTGCTATGTTAGTAGTAGGCTGTTTAGACAAACCTGCTTGGAAGTTTTAACAGTCCTCCTAGAGGGCATGGAGTCAGTTAGTGGAAGAGGAAGAGAAAGGCTTTTTTGTAATTGTAATTCCATTAGGAGGCAGCAGAGACATTACAAACTATTCCTTTAATCAATTCAAAATGACTCTAAATGACTTAGTGATCGACTTGAGCAAGGTTTTAATTTTTGTGTGTGTTTTCTTTCCAAAACTTTTAGTTCAGCTGCTCTGTATCAGTTGTGTATCTCAAAACAACACAGCAGAAGAACAACAACAACACAGTGCAATGACATGACATGACACAGTGTAGCTGGAGGTGGATGAGAGCATATGGAAAGTCAGCGTGTCTCCTGTGGCCTCGCTTCACTGTGGACTCACACAGCCTCTCCAGTTAGGTGTAGACACTCTGCTATTGCTCTATCCATGAACCCAGTGAAAGTTAAGGGAGTGAAGTGAAGGATGAGAAGAGGAATAGAGCCATATCCACATTACACAACACTGCTCTTTCACCCTATGCATTAGTGGAATGAGTTACTTTCACACTCCATAGCCTCTTCATCTCAGTTTAATGGCTTTGGTGATAGCTCATTTTTTCTTATACGCAATATATTGAGGCTGTTCAGGGATACTGATCTGATTCTCTCTTGAGCATATGAATGTGAGAACAGGGAAAAGATTAGACTTTATAAAGCTGGTTTGTTCATTATTACATCTGTGGACTGCATTACCTATAATAAGTCACCCATAAGTCTAACCCACACTGCATCATTTCTATATTTTTCCTTATGCACAGAAACAACCCCTTTTTTTCCATTCTGGCTTCATCTCTCTTTCTCACTTTACATTTCCATCTTTACTCACTTCCTTTCGAACCCTTTGACCATTCATGACAGTCAGATAGTAAAACAGTAACAGAAAGCTCAGCTCACATGTTCATGCTGTTAAGTTGGTGTAGTGTCTTCATGGGAAAAGGACACATCTCTTGCTTTATCTCTCTCTCTCTCTCTCTCTCTCTCTCTCTCTCTCTCCCTCTCTCATGCGCACACTTATAAACACACTTTGAACAAGTCCACACACTTACTGCTGCTCGCTGAAAAGCTCCCCTGGTATACGTGCCTCCTCCTCGATACGTGATGGCAGGAATCTCCTTATTGAAAAGTGCACACTTGTGCTGGTGAGCTTTGGGTGCTGAGATGTAGTCCACCCTTGTCAGCACATGGTTCTTTGAGCTGAAGGTGATGAGGGCGACACGCGTGGACTCAGATGCCACTGGGAAATCTGAGAGCATCTTCCGTATGAAGTGCAGCTCACTCCTGAAGTTGGTCGCTCCCACACTGGAGGACTCGTCCACAAGAAAGACAAGTTCAAGGCGGCTGGCACGCTCACGCAGTAGACGCACATTACGCCTGAAGGTCTGGCCCAGACGTTCTATTTTGCTCTCTGCGCTCTCTGAGATGTTGCGATGGCTCTGAGACGGAGCGGTGGATCCACTTGTCCTCAGCAGGTTCCAGATCACCAGCGAGAACCACACAGTCACTGAAAACCGCAGAGCAGCCATGACATCCACGCTGCAGGAAGGTGAAAGTGCCAGCAGTGACTTCCAGTAAAGGAGAATTAGTTATATCAGTCTGCTGCACACCTCCTCTCCCTGTGGCCCCTTGCTTTCTCTTTCTCTTGCAATAATTTAGTTGAGTGGTCAGTGTGCGGCAGGGCAAATCCTCTCCTCTCACCGCTCCAGTCTCAGGCGTCTGGGGAGTTTCTGCATCTCAGCAAGCCTTCAAATACTTCCCTCCCTCTCAGAATCGTTTCAAATGAGAGAGGAACAGAAAGAGAGAGAGAGTGGGGGTGAACAAAGTTCCACGAGAGACGGAGAGTCAGGGAGTGCATGCGTGTCCGTCCTGGGGTGAAGGAGAGAGGGAATGAGAAGAGAAGAGTAGACTCAGAGTAAGTGTGAGGAGAGAGGGAGAAAGCAACCTCAGCAAGAGAGGAAAAAAAGGGGCAGTCACAATAAATGTCTTTCCTTTTTTTTTTTTCCCTTTCTCCTTTTTTGTCTTCTTCTTTTCCCTTCTCCTCTGCTCACTCTCTTCTTCTGGTTGTTCAGCAGTGTCTGAGTGAGATTTTGTGTCACTGGATCGCACTAGTTTGCCTGTCAGTCTGTCAGCATTCCCAAAGAAAACATCAGCACCCAGCCTGCTGATCAACTCCATATGTCTGGCACTCGCCACCTCTCCCTCACACACACACGCACACACGCACACACACACACGCGCACACACACACAGAGCACAACACACTGTGCCTCCCAGCAGATACCAAAAGAGCCATCGCTAATGAGAAACACTGAGAGAAAGAGAGAAGGAGACAGACACAGTGAGAAAAACAGACAGACAGAATAAGAAAGTGCCAGACAAGAAAGACGCTGGTACAAAAACACCCAAGGGAATGAAAATGGATTAGTTAAACCCTTAAACAGACAAATTACACTTAAAATCCAAATCCAAAAATTAAGTTCCAAGCCTGGCTTAAATTCACTAAAAACCAAAATTGCTGGTTTAGTTCTCAGAAGGCAAAACACTCAATTTCTTTTAACAGTCTTTACTTAAATAACATCCAAGGATTTGTAGCTCAGTGTTTATAATTCCATGACTGGTAAAAACACACCTTGGGAATAGTTTTGAATGGATTTGCTTTTAACGTAGCTTGAATTCAGTGAACAATCTTTCAGCTAACTCTTAAATGTGAAAGAGAGAACTTCAAAGCACAGATAACACACAGGAACGAAGCCTATAGGAAACTTCGGCTACATTGTTCTGTGAAAGTATTTTGAAAGATCGCCGTTCCATGTAGACGCTATCACTTCCTCCTTCTTCCCCTGGGTGCCTTATGGGGAGAAAATTCTGCACAAAGACAACAGACCCCCAAGATCTCCCTACAACCCCCACATCCCACCCACCCACCCACACACACACACACTTTTTCATTTCTGATTTTATCTGTAACCAAAACAAAGTCCTATATACGTCACAGAGTGTTAGGGGTTCAGAGGTTCACGGTTTAGCTGTAGATCTAGTTTCCATAACAAAACTGTAAAAAAAAATGTTTGGACTTAGATAATAAATAATCCCTTACAATAAGTGACAGCAGAGGAAACCGAGCATGTATTCTTTACATCAGCTACCGACTTTCGGCTGAAGGTTCAGGCAGCATGTGTGCTGTCAAAAACCTGCCTGGAGTAAATGAGGGTCTGGAGATGGACTGCGAGGAGAACAGAGGAGAGACAGACCGAGGTGATTGATGGAGAGATAAAGCAGGCCATGGCTGGGTTAAAACACCCAGGTATTATGGAGATAGGAAGCAGGCAAAGGAATTTGAATAGGAATTTAATATATTTGAATTATATGGGACACATTTAATAAATAAACTTTTAGCTAATGTTTTATTTTGGTTAGATGGGTTTCCTCTTGAATCTGGTTTCTCTGAAGGTTTCTTCCTAATATTAATAATACTAATATTTCTTTGCCATCGTCACCTCTGGCTTGTTCATTAAGGATAAATGTACACATAAAGAATAGATATCCTGAATTTATATATTTCTGTAAATTTGCTTAGTGACACTTATCATTGTAAGAAGCACTGTACAAATAAAACTGAATTGTTCTGAACATGCTAGGGATAAGATTTATGTTGAAACTATCAATCCTGCTTTTGAGTTTTAAAAGAGAGAGAGAGAGAGAGAGAGAGAGAGAGAGGCAAAGGCAAAGCATCAGGCATTCCCATGGAAAAGTAGACGTTTTCAAGAACTAGTAAAACTCCGTGTTCAGCATAATTATTTCGTCAACATTCTACCTAGTTACCCCATTTTGTGTAGACCATTTGGTGTAAACTCCAGAGACTGTTGCGTGTAAAAATCTCAGGAGATCAGCAGTTTATGAAATATCCAATCCAGCACATCTGGCACCATGTCAGATGCCACAGTTAAAGTTACAGAGATTACATTTTTCTCTCACTCTGATGTTTGATGTGAACATTAACTGTAGCTCTTCACCTGTATCTGTATGATTGTATGCACTGTACTGCTGCCTCATGATTAGCTGATTGGATAACAAAAGGAATGTGTTCCTAATAAAGTGGACATTGAGAAATTTAGCTATTTTAGTAGAACATAAACACCTTAAACATACTTATGGTTGTTTCTATTGAACTCTCTTCGTTTCTGTCATGGACACGAGTGAAGATACACGAGAGACTAAACGCTGAGTTCCATCTCTCTGTGAGCGTCTGCTTTTCTCCCTGATGCTTCACCTTTGACCAAATGTACATAAAATCTATATTTTTACAATTACATTTTTTATATTTGTATGCATGGCTCTGATTTTTTTTTTTAAAACAAGAAACCCACACACACTCACACACCCACTCCCGTGTGTATGACGAGGTCAAAAACCTTTTCTCCTGTGTTCTGCTCTACAACCTCATCTTGTGCCGAACACTGCTTGAAAAAATGCCTAAGCAATAAAACAACGGACACAGTGAGTACTAACTAGTATTTAAGTCTGTTCAAACTTTCCAATAACATCGAGCAGTCACAATTAAAGCAGTAGACTGTAAATAAATGATGTATTTTCAAAAAATAAAACACTCTTAAATTCAGTATGATGCTTTAAACGTGCATTTAGAGTTTAATACTGTAACCTGTCTGGTTTTCTGTGAAAATCTTTACAGTATTGACAGATAAATCAGTATTAAAGGACCCCACTGTATAGCTACGCCACTGTTATATTGCTGTAATAGTACAGTAAACACACTTTACAGTAACTTTACTGTAAAACTAGGAAGAAGCACAGGAACCCCCCCCCCCCCATTTCTATACTTCTGTTACACTAAATGGTTAAAGTATTGTTTTAACTATTTTAGTAAAACAGAGTAAAAGCAATGCTAATTAATGGTAGCCTGGCAAGGACGCTAATGTTTGCTAGCTTAGCCTGTTATTTGTAATAAATAACTTAAATAGTTTCCTTTTTTCTATTTTTTTTTCCTTTCCTGTTTTTCAGTAATTTGTACATCTGTGATCCACTATTTTCATGACAAATTTAGCAGTTTCTGTTTGTGTAATCTTTCCACTTTTTTCCCCACTTTATTAGTGTGTAATGACGCAATTCTGTTAGCAGCTTCTTAGCAGTTTTAAAGTTAACAAGTTCTTGTGTAACTTCATACCTAAAGTTCTAATGTGAACAAAACTGAAAACTTTGGATTCATCTTTATCAATTCCATTTGTTAGGATGTTTCATTTCGGCCTAATGTTGCTTTAAATGTTGCCATAAATGCTTTAAATATTATTTATGGTAACTCTGGTAGCTCTGCTGTCTATATGTATTTGGCATGTAAAGGTTCTGACGTACAATGTTACACAAAGCAGGTGAAATTTCCACAACTTTATATCTTGTAGAACGGCGCCCCCTACAGGCCTCTCCCTTTTAATCATCATGTACATCAAGAGTATCATGCACATCAGAATCATATTCATCCTTGTATAGTTCAGTTGTGTTCATTTACAATATAAAAACAGCTGCTTTTTAAATGAAAACCATTTGATTACAGTTTTAATGCTGAAAGATATAATGAAGGGACCTATGTTATCATAAACTCTACCATTTCATAGCTGTTAAATCAATACATTTAAAAAGAGAGAATAAAACAGAAAACAGACAGAATTTTAGGCCATAAAGAATCATTAACAGAAAGATGTGTTACATGATGTGGACGAAAAACTAATAAACAACTGTTTTCTGTACTGCTTTTCCTAAACAGGGCAACAAGGAGTCTACAGCATCCCATGGGACTCAGGACACAAGGCAAGGGACATTCTGGAAGGGGTGACAACTCATCACAGGGTGCAATCGCACACACAATCACACTCTACTGACTTTAGATTGTAGAGATGCCGATCAGTCTACATTATCATACAGCATCATATATCTGGAGGAGGAAACGAGTATCTGGAGGAAACCCCACTGGAAGAACACGCAAACTCCACACACAAAGAGCTCTGGCAGGAATTGAATCCCTAACCCTGGAGGTGTGAATCAAACCGCTAAACCACAATGCCTCTTAATTACAATGACCTGATTTTTATTTTTAGAGACAAAACCAGTCACAGATTCGAAGTCTGTTTCACATTAGCAGAAAAAGCAACACAAATCAAACACAGACTTATCAAGTTAAAAGTGTTAGCAGTGTCTTTAGACTCCACAGCAGACATCAATATTTCGAGATTCTATAAAAGTGTTAGCAGTGTCTTTAGACTCCACAGCAGACATCAATATTTTGAGATTCTATATATTATATATAGATATCTCAGTCTTCTCACATGTGTCTTCACAATAGAGAACGTTCTGCTTTTCCAATGCCATGACTGATATTTCTGCCTTACTGACTTTAAGAGATAGAAAAGGGAAAGCTGGCAAAGAAATGATTGTTTATAGCAGCAATATCATAAGTGATAACAGGAACTCACTTGTTGTTTGGTCCACAAACTTAACTATAAATGGTTAAAAGTATGATGTGTCAGTTTTATATGACGTAAATATTATAATTGATGGCAAACTTCTGTGGTATGTATAACAGCAATAAAACACTTCAGTACATGCTGTTATTGGAAAATAATCTTCAGGGGGTTAACAGTAACTCAGAAAGAGTCAGAAGATATCACAACACATCGTCTTTGAGTATTAGATACTGAAGTTTCAATTTCCATCACAGTATATTATATTACTTACTTAATCCACAAATAGCAGCCAAGGCAGTGCAGTGTTTATACAGAGGAGTCCAAAAGTCTGACAGAACTAGTGCTTGGATTTTACATTCTTTTCTAATTGAATTGAATCAAATTTTATTACAAATTACATTATTATATTATAACTTGAGTAAGAAGTAGAATCTTTGAAATTTTCTTTGTTTCTTTGAAAGTTTCTTATTATTCGGTTCATCCCACTTTTGCTATAATGACAGTGTGTACATGAGCTGGCATGAACTCCACAGGTGTGTGCAGAAACTTATGATCTATTTTAGACCAAATTCATCACTTCAAGGGGAATGAGGAAAATCTGACCATTTGTATAAAGCGGTTAACATGTTCAATGTCACACATTTACTTACATTTAAATAGAAATACCACAGAACCACGGATATTAAATATATACTGAACTTTAACATAATATACTTTATTTGTAGTTTTATTATTTAATATTTTAATATTGCTGCTATCATATGTGTACATACACCGACCAGGCATAACATTATGACCACCTGGGCACCCTGAGTGGACTGTGGCTAGGCAGTCCTATACACAACAAACTGTGATGCACTGTGTATTCTGACACCTTTCTATCAGAACAAGCATTAACATCTTCAGCAATTTGAGAAACAGTATCTCGTCTATTAGATCAAATAACACGGGCCAGCCTTCACTCCCCACGTGCATCAGTGAGCCTTGACCACCCATGACCATGTCGCCGGTTCACCACTGTTCCTTCCTTGGAGCACTTTTGATAGATACTGACCAATGCAGACCGGGAACACCCCACCAGAGCTGCAGTTTTGGAAATGCTCTGATCCAGTTGTCTAGCCATCACAATTCGGCCCTTGTCAAACTCGCTCAAATCCTTACGCTTGCCCATTTTTCCTGCTTCTAACACATCAACTTTGAGGACTAAATGTTCACTTGCTGTCTAATATATCCCACCCACTAACAGGTGCCATGATGCGGAGATAGTCAGAGATAATCATGGCCCTGAAGGAAAATCGTTTCATTTCACTATGTTCTGTGTCAGCTATATACGGTTAAAGGCTTGACTTGACTTGAACAACTCTAAAACCTTCTGCTTATTTTCAATTTTACTTTTAAAGAAAATCCTAGATTTTCATCTCAGTCTTTTGAACCCCTACTGTACACAGAGGAGTATAGAGTACAAAAAAATTGTAGAATGTTTGTGTTTACAGTTTTTGACCAGTGGATGGCAGTGAGATGAACAGAAAAGAGCAGAAGGTTGATAGGTCTGATCATATCTTCCACAGGTGGACAGTTATACTCTAGCTCATTGGACTAATAGATTATCACTGCTTCTCAACGTTGGGTCTGTAATTTGTTTGTGATTTAATGCAGTGGTAGAAATCACAGCTCAACCAAAATTATTATATTTATTTTCTAGTTCGGTTTTCCAGCCTGATTTGACTGATCACTTGATTTCAATGGGTTTAATCCAAACCCCAAACAGCCCTAAAATAAGTCTGTCTATAAATCATATCAGCTTGAATGCTCTGTGTTCTGGCAGTGGAAGGTTCAGGAGCAGAAAACTCTATGGCTCTAATAACTAGCCCAATATTTAAGTAGGATTTTGTTCAAAAAATAAATCTTTATTCAAGGGTCAGTGGAATTTATTTTAGAGTTAAAGACATCCCTGGCTACAAAAAGGTTGAGAAGTGTTGATTTATATGAGGGCTGTCATCATCACCAGGCTTCTCTTTAGCTGACTAGCTGCCTTTTTTGGTTTCTTTGGCTCAAATTGAGGCATGTTACTGAATCTGAAAAGGACAGCAAGTCCATCACTGTTTTGCAGAAAGTATATTTTATCCACCGGATTGTCTCCAGCTCTTTAAGGCATCTTTAAACTCAAGAACACCTCTTTCTCAACAGTGTAAAGCACAAGGCGTTTTACAGGAAAAGAACATGAATTTATTCACTTCTTTTAGAGCTCCATGTGGCAAAACTCGACAGCAATTAAAATATCTCCAGAACAAGAGCTTTAAATTTTAATTGGTACCATAAGTCTGGAATCTCACAATAAGCTACTTGATCGTAATTGCTAAATGATTATTTATTTCAAATTCATATTTTGTCACATAGACAATCATACACAGTACTACTTGCAGTCAAATGCTTTTTATATCTGCCCATGTTTTAGAAATAAAGTCAGATAAGTCAATTGTCCTTTAGTGGCTCCTGGGGCTGCAACAGCAGATCATACAATCTGCATATTTTGATTTTGGCACAGGTTTTACAACAGATGATCTTTCTGACACAACCTTCCCATTTTATCCAGGCTTTAGACCGGCACTGAAAGTTAAACCCTCACTGGATGGGTTGGTTCTCTGCCCAGGAATCGAACCCAGGCTGTAGCGCGGGATCCTGCTGCTGGACTAACAGGGACCCCACAAATAACATAACATAACATAACATAACATAACATAACATAACATAACATAACATAACATAACATAACATAACATAACATAACATAACATAACATAACATAAAATAAAATAATGAAATAATGTGGAATTTACTGCACAATATAATGGGATTAGGAAAAATTAATAGAAAAAAAAGAAAAGAAAATATAACGTGAGAATACAGTGACTGATATGGTAATATAAATGATATGAATATGGAATTGCTGGTGTTTATTCATAGTTCTGTCATTTCTGGTGTGCAGTTTATGTCTTCAGAAAGGTTTCATTTGTACAGAGATTCAGTGCTTCATGTCCAGCAGTCAACATGTTAGATTTGGTCACCTTTGAAATAAGCATATTTTTTAAAGCATCAGTTCCTCATAGAAACTGACAGAGATGATTGTACAGTTTTTCTGAGGAAAGTAAACATGTTTCTCTTCCCTTTTTAGAAATGTGTAGAGGTCTACTAATTAAATGCATTTCTAACAATCCACTTATCAGATCCTAATGATCCACTGAACTGATCCCTTCTTAGAGTTAAGCTCATGGGGTTAATTATAGTCTAGCTTTTCTTGTTGTTTTTTATTAATTGGTCTTTCTTCTCTAGACAGATATGTTGTGAAATAATGCAACACATTCATGGCTGAAGTCTAGAAGATGGTCATCCAATTTGGTGATAGAAACATCAACCGCTTTCCATTTTTTCAGGCAAGATCCAGCGCTGTTAATCGTTCAGCTCACAGTCAGTCATATTGCTGGTACACAGTCATCATTGTTCCAGAAAGGGAACAAAGAGTCATTAAAGAAAGAAGAAAGGTCTTAATCATCAATACTGACAGCTCTTCCTTTTATTTGCCTTCCACCACAACTCCATGGGATGAAGTAGCTGAAGAGGTTGTTGTTGGAAGACAAATTTATGCATTCAGCACTTTTTCAGCTCACACTCAACTGAGAACTCACTGGCTGCATTAGTCCTCATCAGATCCTGATATCTTTGTCAAGTTTATCCAGCTCATCCATAATCCATTACTGAAGTAATGCTTATCAAACTAACCTGGAAACTGTTCAGTAATTTCAACCACATAACCACGTCACATTCTCTTAATAGCCATTATATCAAATGCTGTTGTTGTTCTTTCAGCTACTCCCAGTTTGGGGTCACCACAGCGGATCATTTAGTCCGCATGTTTCAATTTGCCACAGGCGCCGGATGCCCTTATGTTTAACCCGGGCTTGGGACCAGCGCTGAGAGTTAACTTTTCAGTGGCTGGGTTAGCGCCTTGCCCAGAAATTGACTCCGGGCCGCGGCAATGAGAGTGCAGGATCCTGCTGCTGGACCACCAGGAGGCTACAGTAGCAATTATATCCAATACCTCCCTTATTTCTGTTTATATGGTCATAGGGAACTGATTGCTTAGGAGAAAAGCTAATTATCAAGATCACCATAAACAATTTAAATAGTTAGCATTTACTGTCTAAATGTGATATATATCATTTGTAATATCTGGCATACAAACCTCTTTCTTCTTCTTCTTCTTCTTCTTCTTCTTCTTATTATTATTATTATTATTATTATTATTATTATTGGTCAGTTCTGTAGTTTTAATAAAAATACACAGAGGAAAGCAGCAGATGATTCATTCATTCACTCATCTTCAGAATCCGTTGTATCCTGAGGGCCGGAGTGGATTTGGATTTTGTCCCAAAATCACAGGCAGGAATAATACCACAGGCAAGGCTGCAAAATACTTCAGTATCTGAACTTGATTAGTTTACATAAGATTTATTTTGTTGTATTTATTCTTTAATTGAGAATTACTGACGTTTTCACACCTTACATTTTTATTTCAACCTTAAAGTCAGTGCCTGTACATTACACATCTGTTTAGCATACAGTCATGAACATAAATGAATGATGAAACTGCCAAGACATACGCAGTGACCTTCTCATGCTACACAATGCAGTTAGTTCTGTAGTTATCTTTACGCATTTGAAGCTGGATTAGTCACTGGGCTGCAGTGTGGAACTTGAAAGTGAGCCACTGGCTTTAACCCCAGTGAACTGATTCAAGCCGGATTTCTTAGCTAGGACAATCTCGGGCTAATTCAGGCCAAACTGCAATTATTCTAAACAATATTCAAAATATCTTAATGGTTTGTGCTTTATTATTACTTGCTGTTTTTAAATAGTTTGCTGAATCATTAAAAGAATCCCCAGAATATCCTGGACTCATCTCCCATGATTTGTTTACTCAGCAACCATTCAGGAAAAAAACAGAGAAAGTTTACGATTTAATAAACGATCCACAGTTCACTAATAACTCAGGCAACTAAATGTATTTACACAACCATCTGTAGTATATGTTGAGGTAAATTGCTTTATGCAACCTTTATATAGTCATAAAAAAGAAATTTCAGTGGGTTATAAAGAACTGACATTACAGCGTGACGAATGTCACCTTTGCTCTTTTACTACATCTTGTTTCGTAAGGAGGGTTTTCTCTGGCAGGTCGCTTTGTCCCTGTCCTCTGTGCAACACCATGATAATACCTGAAATATCAGTTCCAACGATCAACTAATCTTGTCTGAGTCACAGACTTACACAGGCACTGATAATACATATATAAGCCTACAACTTTATGAATGTTAGGGCTCTATGTACACTGCTAAGGAATGTGATATTCACTTTATTGGGTTGATTTCAAAAGCAATCATCTTATTAAACATCAAATTAATCAGGAATACAATATTTAACCAGAATAAACAATCCTTGCATGAGGTTTATAAAATTCTCCGACAAAAATTATCCAAGGTGGATAGAATTTTTGGTTTCATTCGCACAAATTTAGTGGGATGAAATTTCATTTATTTTATTACTAAAATTGTTCAAACTGTTTGGATTTCCTCTGTTACTTTTTCTATTTTTCAGAAGGACCACGTTTACAGATGCTGTTGATCTTTCCACTGCTCCCTACATGTGTGAGGGGTCGCCACAGCAGACCAACTGGTCCGCACATCAACTTGGCACAGGTTTTATGCCGGATACCCTTCCTGACACAACCCTCTCATTTTATCAGGGCTTGGGACCAGCACTACACCTAGCGGCTGGGGATTGAACCAGAGCCTTCTGCATGATAGGCGAGAAACCTACCACTGAACCACCAGTGCCCCTCCCGTGAGTACAAGAATACAGAGAATTGCAGAGGTCTATGTCTACTGTGATTGCAATGTGATTATTTGCATTTCACTGGCTCCATCTGCTGGATGTTTCAAACACTCATTCAATTCATTTGAACAGACTGGATCTTACAGTTAAATGGGTATAACACTTATAACACTGATTTAATTACGTCCATCCATATGTCATAGCAGATATAACAAGCTGGGAGTATTTGCTATGATGGTTTGTGATGGTTTATGTTCAGTTGTATAGCATGTCATGTCAATGGTACTGGTAACTCTCAGTAAGAACTTCATCATGTTTAATGCCATGACAGTGTTCATTCATTCATGCATTCATTCATTCATTCAATCAGGAAGGGTTTTTTCAGAGTAATGGTCATGGTCAGTCCAGAACTTATCCCAGGAAAGACACCAGTCCATCACAGGGCCCCATGAACACATTCATTCACGCATATGTTCAGAGAATAAAAAACGGAGGAAGCTCACACTGACAGGAAGTCAAGCTTAAAAATGGACTGTGAAGAAATAAAACATTAAAACTACCTACTAACCCATGACCCCCACATGCCAGCTTGAACAAATACACAATATGACCAAAACTCTGGAGCTCAAACCTCTTCCAGCATGATAGTGTCTCTGAACAAAGAGCCAGAGCTCCATGAAGACATTGTGTGTTCAGGTTGGAGTCGAAGAACTCAAGTATCCCATACAGAGCCCTGACTCTGACTCAACCCCACTGAACACCTTCGGGATGAACTGGAACAACGACTGCACCCCATCAATGCCTGATCTCACTAATGCTCTTGTAGCTGAATGATCACAAATGGTCATATTCCTTCCCAGAAGAGTGGAGCACAATAAAACAGCAACAATTCTGGGAAGGGATGTTCAACAAGCTCATATTGCTGTGATGTTCAGGCATCCACACACTTTATAGACATGTATTCTAAGTGTTACATCCATTTTTGACCTTATAAAAACATCACTTAACAGGCATCATTTGCAGGCATATTTGTGCATGGCATGCATGTGTGTATTCTGGTCTGTTCCCTGTGTTCCTGAGATACATTCCTGATCCCTCAAGAGCCTGACCAGGATATAGTATTTACTACACTTAGATGACTGCAGGAAAGTTACAAGGTCTTTCACATGTCCTTGCTTTATCTATCGCACCACTGTAAATGCTGTGTGTGATATTTTTAATCTAACAAACGCCATTAGTGCTTTTTAAACATAAAATAATAAACACATAAACACGCAAGATATGTTCTGTTACGGAGACGTTATAGCAAATGTTTCTCTGGATAATTACCAGCATTTGAAATATGGAGCCTTTACATATGTTTTGCTTACAAATATTACCAATATTTGCGTTAATAGTAAATCATTGTAAAATGGTGTAACGTTGCTGGTGTCATTGTAACATGTCACTCATAGCAGTGAATGAAAATCGTCATGGCAACGCATGACAGCATGTGACATTTCCGATGATAGGTTTATAACACGGTTATATCAACCAATCATACAGCACTTTCATTAATGCAGCACTTTACTTATTTGCATGTGCGTTTTCATGTGATGTGTGTGTTTGTGTAGTGTGTGTGTGAGTATAATCTGTCAAGGTATTTCAGAGCAGTGAGACGTGTGTGTGTGTGTGTGTGTGTGTGTGAATAATTCATTAGCTCTGCGGCTGGATAAAGGACCACACCCACACACTGATGCTGTCATACGTCACTGCATATGACACGGATCAGCAAACGGACAGATACATTTCTTCACAGATATAGTCTCCAGATTCGCTTTGACCCTGAGCAGCAGCAATCTGTTATATGAGTATACTAAGAGAGGTTGGTGTGATTAAATATATCCACAGACACATTTATCCACAGACACACACACAGACACACACACAGACACACACACAGACACACACACAGACACAATCCAGTGCATAAACAAAATCAGGTCAGACTCCTACACTGACTTCTGCAGCTGAACAATTTCTCAGTTTGCTGACTACAGAATTATCACACATTCAGACAGTCAGGAGAGTCAAGGGTGGAGGGGTTGTGGTGTGCCTGGGGAAAGGGAAGAAGCAGAGGGAACTGGATTGAGCCAGTCGCAGAAAGAGCCTGCAGTGAGAGGTGAAAACAGAGAGATAGTGTGTACACTATGTTCAAATACATCTGAGGGCAGACTACCACATGACCTACTGAGTTTAACAGCTGGATTAGGAGAGTCACACTGACTCCAGCTGCAGATATACACTACAGTTTAATACACATGCCCACAAAAATCACACTTACACACAGCGTGTATTCACACACAAACAGGAAGCTGTAACACATGTGAATCCAGTTCACACGCAACACACTAATCCTTCTAAAGCAGAAATGAAAACAACATCTCAAATCAAGCAGCTGGAGCAAAACTCTTGTGAGTGCAAAGCATTAACATGGTGACAATGTAACTTTAATTATGAAACATTTTTATGTGATTGCGATTTCTTTGTAAACACACACAGTGTTATCGCACTTACTCATGAAGAACTTGTGTATCAGTGGCATGTAATTGCATGTAAATTAGTTACTACTTTGTGACAGTTTTCCCGATTCAGCCATGAGAATGATTTCAGTATGTTCTTCTTTTGTTTTCTAAAGGTTATCAGAATGTATGAGGGACATGGTGTCTCAGTAATTAGCTCAGTTGCCTCGCACGGCACTTTCTGCAGACAGCCTTATCCAGAGTGACTTACAATTATTTCATTTGTACCAGTGAGGGATAAGGGCCTTGCTCAAAGGCTCAGCAGTGACAGCTTGTTGTCCCAGAGATTTGATCTTGCAACCTTCTGATCAGTAGCTCAACATCTTAACCTCTATGTTTGAACACTTTATTCCTGCCTCTATTATCAACATTAAGCACATCTTTTTTTATTTAGACTTTAAAGATTTAAAGTTTTTATCTCTCATCTAGACATTGACTGTATGCGCCACATGAGACTCAGTTAAGAGGATGTTAAGGTTTGACTGCAGGTTGTGAGTTTGAATGCCGGGTCCACTAAGCTACTACTGTAAGGCCCTTCACATGCTCAGCTGTATAAAATGAGATAAAAATGTAAGTCGCTCTGGATAAGGGCTTATGCCAAAAAATATAAGCATTCAGTTATTTCTGTTTAGCATCCAATTATGTTGGGGATTATTAAATATTATAATATTTATATAGAAATATTAACTGCCCATACATAATCTGTGACCTTCACATGCTACACAATGTAGTTGCTATATAGTGCTATAATTATTTTTGTGCATTTGAAGATGGATAAGTCTGGACTGCATTGTGCGCTGGATAATAAGCTGGATTTCTTAACTAGGACAGTCTCAGGCTATTCGGGCCAAACAAACCGCAATTATTCAAGACGTACCAAATATCTTGTGGTTTAAGTTTAATGCTTTGTGCTTATTCATTCTGCTGCATGTAGCTGTTTTTATGTGGCAAACAAATCGGCAGGATAAGCTCATCACCTGTGGTTTGTTTACTCAGCAACCATTCAGCAAAACCTACAGAGAATTTTTCCTTGACTAATGACAACTATTTTAATGGTAATATTTTATTTTATTTTTAAAGTTGCTATATGGGTGACAGACAAAAGTCATTTTTAAAGTATAAATTTCACTTAAAATCAATTTTTAAAAAGGTCAGTAAAATGTTGGGATAAAAATAATACTTATTTTACTTATACTATTATACTTATTAATATACTTATTTTGTTTATTTTATTAAAAAAAAGGTAATATTTGGGTAGTCATACGTGGATATAAATGGGTGAAAGAGCTTTCTAATAAACTACTTAAGCTGTTTTACAAAACACTATTGCAGATTGAACAACTGCTGAGAGAAACATTATATGTGTGGGGGAGTTACACATTCATGAGTCTAGTATTTTTTATGTGCACATCACTTAAAGCATCTGCTGTGGTGTGTATGATTTTTTCCCACCTGCTTCTTAGCTATAACTCTGAGGAAAAGACGGTGTTCTGCTTATTATAATCGCTGATATGCTGACTCTGCTCATGTTTGGTGGTTTGGTAGATCTGCTTGTTACTGAGGCTTATTCAGCCTTCTCAGTTTCTCAGTAGAATCAATATTAGCTTCTAGTCATATCAAACATGTAACTGAGGTGAGCTGCTCCTACTGAAGGAATAATATTTCAATAAATCTATTAAAGCCTTTACCAGATGTTAGGCCTCATTATTGCCTGGGTATTGAGGTGAGTATATTGAATGTTTCATAGTTAAGTCTTGAGTTTTTTCAGCTGCAGTGTGATGTAGCTGCACCCGAAACTTATTATACACAGGTCTGCCTGATGAGACATTGGTGACAAGAACACCACAGAGAGGTCTGGAGATGGTGTCACTGATCTGCAGGGAGAAGAGTGATGAGTAGAGCACCCATCCTGGTGGAAGCAGGACAGTGAAGTGGAAGTGTGTGTAGAACCATTTACATTTCTGGCATTTGGCAAACGCTCTTATCCAGAGCAACGTACAAGAGTGATTTGAAGTCTCTATCAATGAATACATTAACACTGGTTCACTAGGTCACAGACTTAGGATAGCATGAGCCTAAAAACTGTGTTGGGAGGAAGGTTTTTTTTAATATACACACAACATACAACAATACATAAAACAAACCGGAAAAATAAACACTAGTTTAAGTGCTTCAGGAAGAGGTAGGTCTTCATCCGTCGCTTGTAGACAGTCAGTGACTCGGACATCTAGGGGAAATTCATTCCACTACCTCGGTGCCAGAACATAGAAGAGTCTAGATGTACCCTGTACCCTGAGAGATGGTGGGACCAGGTGAGCAGTGCTGGTAGATCTGAGGGAGAGTGGTGCAGTGTGAGGAGTAATAAGTAAGAAGTAACAGTATAACATGTCAAAATGGGTTTTTTTAGACAAAAATACTCAAACGAAAATGCTTCAGAATTCACTGATCCACAGAATATAGCAACTGAAATATATCAATGTAAAATACAGCGTTTTACATACACAAGATCTGTCTTCACATGTTTCCTCACATTTTAGCGGTTGGGTGTTTGATTCCTGCCTCCACCATTTGCACATAGTTTGCATGTCTCAGGGGTTTCCTCAAGGTACTCTGGTTTCCTCCCCCAGTCCAAAGACATGTGTTGTAAGTGGATTGTCCCTAGTGTATGAACGGGTGTGTGAGCGTGTGTGCGGCTGTTCTCTTCGGCCTGTTGGTTGAAATCTAATGATAATGCTTGGTTTCCTTCATTGGTGCTCTATAGTGTATTATAGTACGATAAGTTGACATGTCTTTTGCTTTCTAAAGTATTAATGTTCCACAAAGTTCCAGAAAGTATGTCAAATAACAAAAGAAATTATAACTTAAGACTTTGTTTCATCTCCATTTCCCTTAGTGAAGACTAAGGCATTGTTCCTGAACTGGTTACAAACAGAATCAACTAAAGCTAGTCAAGATTTTAGTGCTCTTTTTGGTGCTACAGTTTTGTAGCCCCTATAATATAACTGGTAACCGGAACTAACTTCCTTAATTTTACATTAAATATAAATAGAGACTGACAATTACAGGGTGCCCTGTTTTTGGATAGCATTTTTCCACAGAAGAAGAACACATTGAAATCATTCTCTTGGCTGAACTGGGAAGCTGTCACAAGGTTGTGATGTACTTTAACAGAAAATATGGCAAGCACATCACACACTTTGGCAATGATGCCAAACTGGGATCCCGTATTGGGAAAGAGAGACTCTATGTGTGTTTACGAAGAAATGTCAATAATGTTGGAGTTTTGTAAATAAAGTTATTTTTGCTTTCACTTATCATATGTCTGAAGACTTTTGGGACACTGTAGTTGACATGCTGCTACTGAATTAATAAAAAATAAAGCAAAAAATGATTAAGATGTAAAATAATAAAATCACTGGAAAAGATTACAAATGATTCCAGTATAAATTACAGCACCCACGTGGATTGATTATTTTTCTGAAAGATATCACATCATATCACAATTTCGAAGTGTGTCCTGTATACTGTATAATTAGTGATATGGTTTTGCTGTCCATATTATTGAGTCCCAAAACCCCCCCCCCCCCGAAAATCGCTCACTCAATCAAAACCATTAAGCTATAAAATTCCCATCAGCCTAATGAAAACAAACAAAGGGCAAATCATTCATTTCCATTCGGCCGTTACATTGAGCACATTTTACACAATGGTTGTGTGATGAAAGCGTTCACACCCATTCAACAGAGCCATCACTGACCTGCAGTGATCAATCCGAGAAACAGTGAGACAGCCGTCTGTGGTCACATTAAAGGAAAGCACGGCACAGCTTGACTGCACAATGATGATTAAGAAACAATGTGAAGAGCTATTCTCGGATTAAAACAACAACTCCTAGACACAATGTTCTGATCTGAGAGTGTACAAATTTAGCCAAAAAATGAGGCTAGGTAAACACAGACACAGAGGAAGGTGTGGACAAACAAGGCCAAGGGCTTTGACACAGTAATTATAGTCTGTGTGAATGGCCATCAAAGGCTTAGTCATATAAATGCTTACAAATAAACACACATGTTCATGTTAATCAGCGATTATCTCCCATTAACACAAGAGTGAATGCTGTGATTAATGGCATAGCCGCTCTCTGGTGGACCTCAGGCATGCAAACACACACACAACACAAAGGAAAAGGCAATCAGATGTAACCTTAAGCTTATTAAACTCACACACAAACATAAACTCATAAACAGAATCACTTACTCACACACACAAGCAAAACAGAACAGACTGCTGAATAATAATATAATATGTCAGAACCGTCCTGCACGCAAACACACACTAACACAAATATAGAAAGAGGGAACTACTTGTATCGTCAACACTGCCATTGGCCAGATATACAGGGTAGGATTAAGCTAAATACAAAATCGCTGGGGAGAGAAGTCTTCCTGGAAACATTGTTCTTAGAGCACGTGTCTCTGTGCATGGTAAACATGCTTCTCATATTACACTCTCTCCAAAATACTCACGCCCCCTTTCAACCTCCTTCTCTGATTCTCACTTTGGACCTTGTTTCTCTTCACTCATCTTGCAATTCCATCCTCTTTTTTTATGCCGAGATCACAAACTGCGCTCCATAGCAATGTCTTTTGCTTTTACCCACAGACAAACACCGCTTTAGTTGTCACATCATGTTCTTATTTTTTCCTCTTACGCTCATTCCCTTATTCCTCTCCATCCATCTGTCTCTGCTTAGCAATTCTGGGTAGGTTGCGCAACTCACTGGAAGTCAGCTGTCTCGTAGGTCTGTAAATGAGGTATGCAAGCGAGAGCTGGTCACATCATCCTCTACATGGTCAACAGCCCTTGGGAATTATTTTCCACTATGTCCTGTTGTCAGGACAGAGGGCTTCGTCTTTGCACTCTCTCTACCTTACACATCTCTTTCTCTGTCACACACACACACACACACGCACGTGAACCAGGGTGTGTACCCTGATCTTTAACTGCAAGAACAGGTTTTAATGTTTTTCTTTCCGTTCTTCAAGATCAATTTGGTCCTGATGTTCTGATTCAGACTGTTCCCTGCTTACAGTTAACCACTCCAATGAGAAGTGTGTGTGTGTGTGTGTGTGTGTGTAGAAAATAAGCTCCTTCTTAGCTTGAGTGCTTGACTAAAGGTAAAAGACATTGCAGATAGAATGCTGCAAAGCAAGAAAAGCTGCATGACTGGATGCCTGCGCATTTAATAAAAACTATGCCAACTAGCTCAGCTTCTCTATTCATGCATCCCATTGTGTACCCCAAATTCTCTGGCAGAAGATTACACACACACTACCCCACACCAGGCTTGCCTCAATTTCCACATGTCTCATAAACTGTGGAATTGCCCTACCCCAATCTCTCCATGACTTCTCTTGGTCCTTTCAAATCTCAAAACCTTTCTCTTTTTCATTTCTACTGTTTGTTTTTTTTTAAATTGTGGTACATAATTTGTACAGCAACATTGGGCGCTGTAAAGGCATTAGGTAGGTAAATAATCTCTAAATAAATAAATAAATAAATAAATAAATATGCAAACCATTCCAGATTTCGTCATCAGATAGACTGCTAATATTCTTTCTGAAAGTGTTTAAAATTATTACTGCTTTTAGGTGATGTTATTGGCCCGTATTTTCCAGCCACTGGGCAGCAAATGGGCTTAAAAGCTTTGGTTATTTATTAACCCCATATCTCTTTTGTAAATCTGTGCACCTTTCACTGCCCTGTTATTACCAAGAAAGCACGGCATGAATCTGAGAGAGAGAGAGTGAGAGAGAGAGAGAGCGCGAGAGAGAGAGAGAGAGAGAGAGAGAGAGAGAAAGAGAGAGAGTATAGACCAGGGTCATAATCAGTCTGAGTAACTCACTTATCTGCATTTCTAAGAGTTGCTGATCAGTGACAATGTGTTGGAGTTTAAACCCATGGCAAGGCAACATGTCTTACTCCAACACTCCTAAATCTGCCGCTTCACAATCTGCCCTACAAAACTCCTCCGAATTGTCGGCCTCGTGCCTATCAGTCGTTCTTATGTTTCCGTTGTGCTAATGTCTCACTTTTGTAATGCAGATGTGGCAGTTCCAGATCTGGCAGCAGAACAACTGCATTCATAGGATTTACATGGTGCTTTCTCTGTTCCAACATGCCCACTTCATGTACTTAATGAGACGGATTAGCTTTATAAGAGCAGCGTAATTAGACGGCACTCACTGAAATTGCTCGTCTTTTGCATTTCTATATTCCTCTTTCGTTCTTCTTTTCTAAGCCATTTTCCTTAAGTGACACATTATCTCCTTAGTCATGACAGAGGTCAAAATAGATAACACAGCCATCATGGTTTGCAGCTTCTTCCTGTCCATTTCCTTACATCTTAGTGTGATTTTGATTATTTTGCATTTGATTTTACTATTATTATATATATATATTTTGCCTTTGTTACACTGAAGAACAAAAACTGTTATATATTAGAATGGACACACTCAGGTCATGCATATGTGAAGCAGCAGTGTTACAGAAGTGAGATCATTTCTACACACCATTCCTGGATTAAACATTTACGTGGTATGGTACAATGAAACTGTCTACTTGAGCGATGACTCTGAGTATGCCATAGCTAACTGCTGCTTTCTGAGCTGGCACTTATCTTGTTTTATCTTTGACCTAATGACCTTATGGAAGCAAGTCATGAGTGCAGCATGTGTGTGGTTTTAAATATGAGTTATAATAGAAATACACAAGGATCACCTGTACGCTAGCCCATTCCTGCAGTTAGCCAAACAGTAATCTTGAAATCATGCAGATACAAAACAAGAGCTTCAGGTCATTATCACATAAAGATTAGAATGGCGAAAAACTTCATCTCAGTGACTTTAACCGTGGCAGAGTTGTTGGTCCCACATGTCCCATGACAATAACAACCCCTGTTTGAAACAAATAACAATTAACTCAAATAAATGCACTGTACATTCATGGTGAACTGAAAAGCATCTCACATCATGACAAACCATCAAACCTTGAGTCAGATGGGTTACAAGAGAGGAAAACCACACTGGGTTCCACTTCTGTCACCTAAGAACAGGAATCAGAGGCTACAGTTGGCACAGACTCACTGACCAGCTGAAGATCCAGGAGACATTTTTCTGTTGTTCAGGAATTCATGCTCAGTGGGATTTGCTCTGGATCCACTGTGACTGACCAGGATGAAATGGTTACTAAGGAGAAATGAATAAATAATAAGACACAGCTTTTCTAATGCAGATGTCTGTAACTGAGCTGTAATGTTACTTTATTGCATCTCTAGACAATAGTACGGTGCAAGTAAATTATCCAAACATGTCCAGTCGTGTCCGTATGGTGAATATGGGAATGTGAAATGTGTTGAGAATAAGAATTCAAAGATTTAAACTATGTGTACGTGATTGCCAAGGCTAGAATTCTGAAGATTATTTATTCTTTTCTCATTTATCCATAAGGAAATCTAGTGCCTTTATCATATCAATGTCCTCTCCCTCCCTCTCTCTTATTATCTCTATCTCTGAACAAAATGGCCTTTGATCAACACAGTTAAGCTTAGTATGATATACTACATCGTTTCTCTTATCAACACTGCATCAGGTTAATGTAATTAACAAATAAGGAAGCCTAGGTTAGCCTATGAATTATCACATACACCCTTAAAAAGATGTTGAGCAAACATTTGCTTCAGTAATCTCATTCACACATAACCAGATTCATCAACCACCCGGATCAAGTTAGAACTAATTTTATCACAGCTCAGACTGATTGTGATGCTTGTGTGGTGTCATACCAATCCGAGGTCAGGGCTCTGTGCAGGACACTCGATCCTCCAACCTTGCAAAATTATGTTTTCGTGGATCTGGCTTTGTGAACAGAAGTATTGATATGCTGGAACAGGTTTTGGGTTTCCAGTGAAAGGAAATCTTAATGCTACAGCATACTGTAACATTTTCTCCACAGGCACCCAGGTGTGAGTTTCTTGCATAAGTGAACCAGGATACTGTTGGTTAGCAGCCACACCAACACCTTAGAACAAAAACAAAAACCCAGAACAAAAAGGACCCACTCCTCCACTTCCAACCTGAAACTTCTGCTTTCCTTCCACCCCCCAATGACTATGTCACAGAACTTTTCTCATCGCTCCCCTGAAGATCTCACCCACAACACACTGCGACACCCATTATCAGTGTGTATAGTGCACATGCTGGTGCTTGATGAAATGTCCTCCCCAAATTATTTTCCATTAATATCACACTGAACATTGAGCTGCGTGTAAGATATTATTTAAGGAATAATAGAAGGAGGCTAATAAGCTTCCTTTACTTCTAAGCTACATTTGTCTCGTAGCTCTAGTGCAATACCAAAGAAGCAAACTTCAGCCACCAAAACATCTGGGAAAACTATTGATTTAAAAGCACACAACAGTTCACCTGCAAGAGATACCTAATATCACCGAATCAATGGAGCGCAGACATTCTTCTGGGGAAAACAAGCTCATATAGCCATGTAGAGTGCATGCATGCACATGCCACACCAAGGGCATGCAAATTTCATAACCTCTGCCGCAGTTCACTGCAGAATACAGTAGAGCTTAATTAGGAGAGTATGAGTAAAGTATAAATTATTCACTGTGTGCAGAAAAACAGGATTTCAGCTGGTGTGTGTGTGTGTGTGTATATGTGTCGAGGTGTGGGGGTGGGGGGTAAGAAGGGCCTGTACTTGAAGGGGAGGAGCCACTGTTAGTTTCAGGTTGGTCTTTATAACGTCACTGCTTTGCGGGATTTAAAGGGCGACTAAGCTCACACAAACACGCACACACATCATCATCATCCTCCTCCTCCTCCTCATCTTCAGTGCTATTGCATCAGGGCAGTGTGAGAGAATTCCCTCTGGCTGGAGGATGCGCTTTGGATACCGCACCTGAAAACAAGGAAGCGTTTATCTCAATAAGGACAGGAAGGACAGGTCTACATGAGGCGGTGGAAGAAGCTGTAATTTAAAAACATAGATATTTTTGTGGAGTCTCAGGGTAAGCCAGATACCTAAATTACACATTAAGATAAACACCAAGACCCTCCACTGAATTGATTCTTTTATTCCTATTGGGATATTTTCTTAGTTACTGCGCGGTCACATTGACTAGATTACAGTAATTGAAATTGAAAGCTGGAATTTCACATTTTATAGCTGCATCGCCGATACTCGCTGTATTTCGTATTGCACCTCGTCGGGCGAAAGACGCAGGGGATGCTGACCATCTCTTTACCTCAGCTGTTCCTCACCGCGTAAAACCCTGTGCCGTTTATTTAAGCACGCTTGAACTGAGATAAATCCGTTGTTGTTCCTCCCCACCGAGAATACTGCGCTCGTTTGTCTTTCTCACTAAGGCTGCAAATCACACTGTGCACACGAAACCAGCAGACATCACCAACACAGCCTTCTCCAAGCGCTTTCTCTACTTAGTGCCATAGACAGGAGTGGACATGACGGACGGTCCGAGACATCGAGGAAGCGCTGCTTCTGGAGGCGGTGAAGAAGCGGCACAAGCCGGGAAAGCAGAAGGACAATCATCCGTGGCTCTGAAGAAGGAGATCGGGCTTGTGAGCGCCTGCGGGATTATTATCGGTTAGTAATAAAGCATTTTCTATCTTCTAATCAGGATTTATGAGAGATGTATGCAGTTCTGTGCATGTAAAGCACACAAAGTGCTATGCTATGCAAATTGCAGAGATACTAGTCAAACGAGTGTATTTACATTGGATAGTCTGGCACCACCTTTCTAAAATAGTTCATCAGTTGAGGGTTAAGGACATTGCTCAAGGTTCATTGGGCATCTGGTAGTCCTGGGGATTTGAATTAATCTTACTTGGAACTGACACTGAACTCCATTACTAAGGAAGAACAATAAAGGACGCATTTATTAGTCATACTACTCAACTATGAGAGTCTATTACTAAACTGATTTCGGTTGTAGTATCTAAGTATCAAAGTCTAAGGTCCTTATCCTTCATGACTTCTACTTGCACACAGCTGCTAAGTCCTCCAGGGTGAACAGCGGCAGGTTTCTAAACACTGTTTGACATTGAAAGACTCAGTAGAGCACATGTCAACAAACCACTTGTTCCTTCCTACTGATCTGGCAGCAGCATTGCTTGTGACATAATGTCTCATGTTCATATTAGGGCTCAGAGTACTGCTCTTCTCTTGGGATTGAGCGAGCCAAGTGAGAGTGCGAAGGAGGAGCTGTGACCTTGAAAAGGAGCATGACCATAAGGTTTCTATGGAAACGGAATAGTCTGGGCCTGTTCAATGTTTTGCTAGAGAGAGATGCACAGCTAGTGGAAGCAGACCCATCAGTGCTGTCTAATAATGTATACATTTCGATCTTATATTGGGGAAAACTGGTCACTAGATCATCTTCTCATGACAAACAGGAAGTATATATGACTTGTATTCTAATTAAACCAACAATAGAGTCCAGAACTGCCTTCCGGTTACAAATCTAATAGCAGTATTAGCTTAGTATTAATTTCTTGACCCTATAAATAAGAGTCACAAATACGTCTGTCACAAACACACACACACATACTATATATATATATATATATAATTGAAGAGAGGTTCTAGGATGACTTGTTTACTTAAACATCTGTCACTGGCTTGTTGGTCTATTTTCACTTTGCCTAATGGCTTCCTACACTGCTCACAAATTTGGCCACATGTGAATAGTGGTGTCAGTCAGTAAGCATTAACCCTTCATCTCTACCCCAAGTAAGCAATGCAGCAGCATTTTACTCACTCAGTCTGTCCAGCTCATCTGTACAATCTGCTAGCTTAGATCAGGTTCAAATTTCATACATAACACTGTCACATACTTCATCTTATAGATTACTAGCTAGTTGATCTAAGTGTGTTTTGTAACACACTTAGTGCCACTATATATAAGTTTAGCTGTTTTGCATTATGTCCAAGACTTGCTCTTTCCACTATATCTAAGTCGAATTTCATTCACATGAATGAGAAATAGAAGTTTTTGTTCTTGACACCCAAGTCTGACTGTTTTGAATAATTTTGTCTCCTATTATAATGACATATAATTGTCATTGTAATTATGCTAACACTGTGTTCCATCAGCTCAGCACTCAGACCTCTTTGTATGATAAATATCTCACAACAAATTAACACCAGAATATGTTTCAGGGTGGAGTTTTCCTTTAAGTAGCCCCTTGGCCACATGCTAATCACGTGAATATTATTAAAAGCTTACTGTTAATATTGGACCTCCTGCATGCCTACCAGCCAGCCTTTGTTCTGTGCACGCTTCATTGAATTACTCAGAAAGTATCAGGAACACCACCTCAATTCCATTTAATCCATATCAACCGGTCAGCTTTGCTTTAGTTAGGTTTTATTTATATATACTTTGTTTATATATAATTAAATGAGTCTCTCAACTGTCTGCATATTTAAGTGGAAATTAACACTTTTTTCCCTTTATTTGCAAAACATTCCCTACTTCCTCTACACGCTTGCCATTTCTTGGTCAACAGGCACAGAGTTGATCCCACCTTAATTGGCTCCCAGTCGTTGTGACATGCTTGTCATGTTTCCAACCATGCAACAGCTTCCAGATTCAGCCATGGGGATGATTTCAATATGTTCTTCTTTTGTCCCAGGCATACTTAAAGGCTATCTAAATTGTGTTCCCTTTTTGGGATACTCTGTAGTTTCATGTAGAAGCCACAGGGTTCATGATCGGAACAAGGTGAATGTTTCTTGTAGTTCCAGGTTGATGATTAAGATTGATAAGGCTATTAAATGCCAAAGGTGTGAGATGGTTAATCAGCATGATGCAATCAAGCTGACTGCTAGTAGTGTTAGTAGACTGTAGGCTGTTAAACATTCTTCACCTCAGTTATCTTCGGAACTGCTTTGACTCAAACGAAGGTTAGGGGTGCTGATGGATTTATTGCTGGCCTAGTTGGAGTGCATCCAAGCACAAAATGTCTAGTAACTGCCTGCTGGGTATGTTGGTCTGGGGTTGTGTTGGTTATCTAGTTTAACCATTACTTTAGTGACAGTGTGATAGAACTAACCATAATTCACAAAGCATTGGAAAAGCGAGTGAAGATAAAAAAATGCAGGTTGATGTCATCATTGATCTTGAAAGTTTCTTGAATGATCTTGAAAGGGTGTCTTGCTCTCATGGCTGCTGTCATCATTCTTCACAGTAGCATGTGGTTTTGCAAGCGGAAGTAAAAGCTGCTTGTTTGCGAAACTGAAAAAGCACAATTCTGTTTTGCTTTTGCTGAACAGATGCTTTTTTTAAGTCGTCTATTGTAGGAAAAAAGCTCAGTATTTATTGTTAGTACAAAATATTAACAAGGTCACAATAGCTCAAAACAGGATATTTAATGTTTGTGTATTAAATTCCTTCCATAGAATGTTCAAAGAGCTGTATATATGAACCACAGCAGGTTCACGACTATAGGAAGTCCTAGGAAAGATTTTATTTTGGAGACCCCCTGCGTCCCTTATTATTTATATCTCCAAACTACTAAATATACTCACAGGCCTCATTCTACTAATTCTAATTCTATTGTTAAGCGTATTACTAAAAACCACAATCACAATCACCACACAGTATAATGAGCACAAACATTTCATTTTTTGTAAGTTTTTAGTAATTTTATAGTAAGTCTTGAATGTGGGAATTCAGGAATTGAAGCTGTTTTGTTACTAGTTCTTTGTTTTCTCTTGCAATTTTGTCTTCTGTGTTTTAGCTTGTCTTCATGTTGTAATTAATATAAATTAAGTTTAAACAATGTCTCCTCTACATAGTTACTTTGTGAGAAAGGGTTTTTTTCTGGAAACTTTGGAAACTTTTAATTTTAAAGAAAAAACTGGCTCTCCACTGAACTGTCACCATAGACTATTTATTTCCCCTCAAAGTCATGGCAAATGTTTAAAGTTGTGTTGAATAACTAGGTACTGCAAGTACAAGCAAGCTTTAATTTCTCTGTCTCTACTTAGTAAGTTGCTTCTTGCCACGCTCATCTCACTGGCAGTGCTCTTAAAGCTCATATGAGGCCAGGGTTAATTTTGAAAGGCTAGTTGTCCTCCAATGTGTGATGCTCACGCTAGTAGCTAAGTAAAGGAGTACTGCTTGCTTCATTGGAAAATAATGGCAGCTCACGGTCTGTAGTCATCATGAGAGTATTTATATTTATTTCCTGTTTCTGTTCATGCTGAATGGCATAAAAGCACTGGACAATATGGTGTCTGTAGTTTACCTCCTACTCTACATGAATCACTGTGGCTTCTGTCTTGTACTAGTGCTGTACCACACACTCTGATTACAATAAAATAATCCTCTTAGAATGCACTGCTGATAAATGGTTGGCTGATAAACAGACTGACGGATAAACCGCCCCGGTGCTGGAGATTACTCTCCATCCTGCTTGTTCTCTTTCACTCTCAGTGGTTGCCTTTAGCAGGACACAGAAATACAGGCAGATCAATAGAGCGACAGAGGAGAATCAATACGGGGGTGGGAGGAGGTTAGTGGTAGCTCGCCTGTGATTTATAAACAGCAACACATGATAACATCATTGGGATGGTGATAGGGCACTAAAATGTAGGTTGGAGTTTTGTTATTTGTATCTTTTTACAACATTTAACAGTGAAAATAATTATAATCTTTGACATGGTGAAGTTTTCTCTAAGGTGTTGATTTAACCTTTATGAAAGTAGTCTACAGTGTCAGAGCATTGGAACTGTCTGTGTTTTCAGACATCTTCAGGACCAAACGTTCTCTGCAAGGTACAATTTTGTATAATTAACTTTAAAAGAGAGAGAGAGAGAGGATAAAAAGAGAGGGATTCACAAGGAACTGACTGCAATGACATTTCCAGGAAGTAAAATGTTTTTGTTCCACAATGTTAAACATAACTATAAACCGTTAAAAATCATGGTATTATAACTGCATTGTGTTGAGTAGGCTCATTAACTGTCCACTCACACCTCCTTATGAGCCTCTGAGTAAAAGCTTTTAATTACACTAAATAAGTTAATCTTAAAGTCTAAAGGTAATGTGAGTATAAATCATGAGAGACGTGTGTTCTGTCCTTATTATACCTAGTAAGAGCAATCAAGGTCTAGGCCTCAATATAAAATAATCTGGCCACAGATTAAAGACGGTTTAGACTGAAGGATTTAATCCCAGCTTTTATAAGAACCTCACCATTTGGTTGCATTCAAATTCTGACAGTGTGAGATGCTTGTGAGCACTCGGGTAGGATTGATAGGTCACGTGACTGACTCTGTTTTAGCAAACACTTATATACACCCAAAAAAAGGAAGTCGAGGGGAAGTAGTACGTGCACAGGAAGTCCTCGTGTTTCCACGAGAGTCAGCACTGCACTGAGGGTCCGTTTGCATTGGAGCTGCACGTGAGCTGTGTAATGCTCTCCTGCAAGAGGCGTAAGGAGAAACTGGTTCTAACTGGCCGGCGGGTCAGGTGTGCTTAAGTCAATTAATACCAGACTGCTGTGTGTTTTCTGGAATTGCAATTTGAGCTAGTTGGAACCAGATTACTGAAGCCACTGCCGAGGTCTTGCACAAACAAGACGCCATGTAATGCCAGAGATCATAGTTGTGTAACCCACAGTTAGTAGGCATGCAAAACTTTCATATCCAAAACAGGAAGTGAATATGGTCAGTGATTGGAGTTACTTTATGATTTTCTTTTCTGTGCACTTGTTCTGTATGGAACAGACATGAGCTTTATGTACTCATACTACCTCAAAAACAGTTCAGGTAAACTTTCCCCTCAGATTTCTCCTCATCATGCATGAATAATGTGATTATCTTATGTGTGACCTTTGGCCTACTTATCCATGTAAGATTTTAGCCTGAGCACTGTTCAGGAGCTTTTACCCATCTGGCTCTTGTTTGTCATATCTGAGCATATGAAGCTCTTCATTTATGGGGTCTTGAGGGTTTATTTGCTGTGTGAATGTTTTTTTCTTCTAAGACTTGGATGTAGGAGGCAGATTAGAGACGCTGGCCATCAAAAAGATGTCCTAGGATAAGGTCGCATTGTTCTTATCGAAGGTCAGACAGGGATTTTCATGTGGACTTCATGGTTATTTTCTTTGTCCTTTGTTCCTGGAGAGCCTTCCCAGTATGCATGAACAATCCACTGGGAATGAAGCAGTGTTTGGTTTAAAATACACACGTGTGCATGCATGCATGCATGTAGCAACCCACTCACACCTTCAAAAGCTGTTGGAGGCACTGGGATCACTCAGAACGAGGCGTGACTTATATAAAATTCACACACACACACACTTGGACATGGACAAGCTGTACCCGTTAACCCCAATCTGTGTCTCCTGCCTTTGGTACTGACTCAGCAAACTACTCACGCTGTCTGCTGGCCTTGATTTTTTTTTTTCTCTCTTGCTCTATCCTGACATCCTTATTTTCCTTTGATTCACACAGGCGGGTCGATGCATTTTTCTGCTTTGCTGGGTTCTTAATAACATCCTATTTTTCTCCTCCATACCAACTGACATTAATCACTTTCACTTTATGTGATATATTTCTGTCGGTGCTGCATCTATTGAGAATATCTTTATTTACAGTTTCTCTATCTATCTATCTATCTATCTATCTATCTATCTATCTATCTATCTATCTATCTATCTATCTATCTATCTATCTATCTATCTATCTATCTATCTATCTATCTATCTATGTCCTTATTTCAACCTCTTCAGTCTTGTTTGTCTCTTCAGTAGGGTTTTAGTTAGATTTGCTGAGGATGCACTGTCGCATTGTGACCTTTGGCTGCTACGTGTTACACCCTTATCTGAAGCTGAAATGCTTTCCTGTCAGCTATACAAGGCCCAAGCCTGCAAAGCATTGCACACAAACATCCACAGTCATGATCAATGATTGGCTCTTGTAAAATACTGAACTTATTATTTTCCATCTTTTGTGCAACAAAGCATTTATATGTGTAGTAATGCAGTAAATCAGACACCAGACAATTTGTAGTTGTCCAATTCAGAGATACTATAACTTTAGAACTGCCTTTTTTCGCATCATAACCATTCCATTCAATGCTCTGTGTTACAGGTAACATCATAGGCTCGGGGATCTTCGTCAGTCCTAAGGGTGTGCTGGAGAATGCTAGCTCCGTGGGCTTAGCGCTCATCGTCTGGATCATTACAGGCGTCATCACTGCTATCGGTGCTCTCTGCTATGCTGAACTGGGGGTCACCATCCCTAAGTCTGGTGGTGACTATTCTTATGTCAAGGACATCTTCGGTGGACTGGCAGGGTGAGAACGTCTTTACACGAGACAGACGCAGCTCACACATTCATCTGCTTCAGTGGTGATAAATTGGTGCTTCTTGACGGCTTTATGGTGTTTTTTATGGTGTCTCTCTGCCATGTGAATATCGAGCCACAATATTTTGGCTGACTGCTCGTTTCTGTCATTCTATCATCTTGTAATTCCAGTTTGAAAACTAACGCAATCTTACTTCTTTTAATATTTCGTACTAAACGTTTTAAGCCGGAATGTGAGGAAGCTGCTATATAAAAAATGTTATTATTATTATTATTATTATTATTATTATTATTATTATTATTTCTTCAACTGAAACCATTTTTACTGATAAAGAATAGAACATTCTAGCAAATTCGAATGATTCTTAATGATGGACATTAAAGTGCGTTCATTCTGTTCTGTATTCTCTGAGCTTTCGCTAATGCTTTCTGAATTGATTTTATTATTCTAAACTTCATGGCGTAATGAATTGCAGGCATTAAGCTTACAAGGTTATCAAAGCAGAAACTTGGAGCAGATGGAAAATTGGAAGATTAATGGAAAGTCTTTGTATATTCATTCCTTCCACACAGATAAATCTCATGCCACTGTCTCTACTATTGGCCTTTTCTTAAACAAGAAACTTCCTTTTCTATGTGAACCATTAAATTAAGCATTTTATCAAGAGGTTTTCAAAATACCTTGACCTTCACCATAATTAAGGGGATTTAGTAAAAAAGTGTGGTCATTTTCTAATGCTAATGCAGAGCGTCTAATAGGCTTATGCATTATTCAAATGCCAGTGAGTACAATCGATGCCTTTGAGCCGCACAGTCACATTGTGTTTCACACAGAATGTGTGAGAAATACAAATATATTGGAAATGATTCCAATATGTGATGCTTCTACAGAGTGTGATTGTGGGTTTAGTATTATGTAAAACTATGATATGAGTGTGATATGTGTGATAGAGTGGATTTAGTTTTATGTAGTCTCACATGAGTCTACTTACAGGATCATGTGATCATGTTTGTGTGCTCCATGTTCTTGTGTGTTACAGATTCTTGAGATTATGGATTGCCGTTTTGGTGATCTACCCCACAAACCAAGCAGTCATCGCTCTCACCTTCTCCAACTATGTTCTCCAGCCTCTCTTCCCCACCTGCTTCCCACCAGAGAACGGTCTTCGCCTACTCGCAGCCATTTGTCTCTGTAAGTCCTGCAGTACAACACGGGGGAGGGGGGAGAGACCAAAAAGTAAAATGGAGAAAAAGAGGAAATGAATGATAGAGAGAGACTGTTAACCTGTCACAAACAAAACCACAAAAATGCATTTCACAAATTCTTACACCAAGCTCAGGGCACGCTCTTAAAAACATACATGGTTGTTCAGAGCATCTGTGGTTTCCTAAAAGATGCTTCAGTGCATGGTTTATTCACCATATATAGTCAGTGATATAATTAACTGAATTATTTAAAGTAAACATTTACAGAAGGAACTGGTTCCTCAGTTATTTATAGACATCATGCTAAGAAGCTTTACTGGTTTCCTTAACCTTTCAAAGTGATGTTAAAGCTCGGCGTATATATTTTTAGCACATTTGAGCACCATTTCTTGCACAATTCCTATTGACCTCCATCAATTCAGCGCAAAAGAAAGAACAGTTTATGCAAATGCGTTGTTTTCTCATCTGTTTGTGATTTTCTTGCTGTTTAATGCCTCTTATTCATACCAGAAGGTATTCAGTCATGGTGCGTACGCAGCCTTTTCTCATAAAGATGTTGCCATAACAACCTGCTCATCATGACGATAATCATGGGGGCTGTACCAACACAACATCAGCACTACAGAGCTGATCCAGAAGCAGATCTTATTTTTAGTCTAGTGGTGTGCCAGAAAGAAAACCGACACCAGATCAGAACGGATACTGGATCAAGGCTGCGCTCATAAGAGGCTCTGGGAAGATGGGTGATGATTCATGATGCAGTTCTTATAATCCGATTGCCAATCGTACCAGAGACAAACAGTCTTGCTCTGAAAATTGTATAAACATGTATATTTCTCATTTAACTGCATTCACACTGCAAGTAAAACTGCAGTGTCATCTTATTTGTTTGTCCATGACAGGGCGAGCTGCAAATTAGCATCGAACCTGGCATTTGTAATTCCCAATTGGAGCAGTATTCTATGTGGAATCGCAACTCGGTGCATATTTTAAATGTGCTAACGAACAGTCAGTTCGTTATGCACAATTTTTACTTCGGTCCAGCTACATTTGTTTGCCTTGAAAATCTTATAGAAACTTCACAGCGAGAGGTCATTAAAAGTAGCCCTTGAAATATAGGAATTCTGGATGAATTCTTTGTCTGTGTAGGAATTCATGATACAGTTCCACCTCTACTGAAAAACTGGGATTTTCTCTGTACAGCATATTTTACTTGCTAATCTCACCTACACACAAAGCCAGTTTAACAACCTCAGTGCAGTTAATGCAGTCAGTCTGTGTGTATAGATAGATAGATAGAGGACAGACGCAAGGTGGGTGGAAAAAAGGAAAGTGTTGAGGAAAGATGGATGGTTCAGCAGTGTTGGAGCCATTTGTCAAATCTCACACTCGTATCACAAATACTACAGGATGTGTGGAGACAGAAAAAATAGAGATCCGAAGAATAAGAATCTGCTACACACATACATGTGTATTTTTTAAACAGAATCAGATCAGGTTACGGAACTTTGTGTGATAAATTAATAAAAACAAAAACCCACACATTTTGTGTTTATAAAGAGCTTCGTATTTGTGAGTATCGTGTGGAGAAGAGACACTGACCTGGTTTTACCTGCTTGTCTAAAGCTGGTGTAAGAGGATCTACAGGAGGACAGGGGGCTGTTCCACAACCTCTGTTTTTGTCTTGTGTTTTTCACAATAGTACCATCAGATAGGAAGAAGAAATGCCCTCGGGATTCTGTGCTCGATTTACAGTTGGATTACAGGAAAAGCTGAAGGAAGGGCTGTTTTTCTGTGTACTAAAGTTGTTGTTTTTTTCCCCTCCCTTTTGATACAGTAAGAATACGGGAAGGAAAGTTAGAAAGAACACACTGTTTCTGAAGAGAGCTTGTACCCTTCTACTTTATCCTACTTTAATGACACACTTTCATTTTAAAGAAAGCTGTTGAAGACGTTTTGGCTCTGGGCTAAATGAGTGTTTTGTTTATTAATGCAAAGAATTATGGGAGTGGCAAGTGCATCTTGCCTATAAAAGGTATAGTTATGATTGGGATGCAGTTCTTTTTGACAACATGCTGCTCATTACTCAGTAACTGAGAATATGACTTCAGGAAAGATTTGATATTTGCAGGTTTTCTCCACACATGGAGTCAACACTTGGATTAATCTCTTACTTGTTTAACAGATTTACCTGAAGAATCGGTGACATAAAATTATGTCTGTCTATAACAAAATTTGACATCACTACTTTAAGAAACCAGATTATATTTAATGTTGTTCTTTATACAGCATGAAGATCATGATGGGTGAAAAGGCAGTTTAACATACATAGAGATATAGAGATGTCTAAAATCTCACAGTAAATGTCCAGCTTCGATTGAAAAATAGCTGTTGTTGAATAGCTGCCTCATATGTTACTGCATAAACTAAATAAAGTGATGCAAGCCTAATCAGTTACCAGCTGTTAAAATGTCATAAGTCATAAGTGAGTCTATAAATGAAATTTTTGTCTGTCAGCAGATTTTAAATGACTTGTGGCTGAGATACGTGCAAAAGTAAAAGGTAAAAGGCATTGCACTTGTTTGGTTGATGCTCAGAGATTTATCATCACTGAGTGCAGCTTCTTTTTTTAGCTGTTTACTCGTTTCAACTGGTGTAGGTGCCAGCTATCATGAAAAGCTTTTTAGGTCGAGGTAGTCAATAAATAGATAAAGGCACTGCTTTTGCTTACATGGAACTGAATACTCTTAACATTTTCACCACCTCACAAGTCACACAAACCACTCGAGGTATCACTTGTGTCACTTGTGCTGTTTATGTCTCCAGACCCTGAGAGCAGGCCTGGATGATGTGACAAATTACGATAATTAAGTCGCAGTGTTCTTTTCTGAGAGGACCGTGAGAGTGTTTTATGTTTTATTCCAGTTATCAGGGTGTTTGGTGCTCCAGTTATCTCTCCTCTGTTGATCAGTGTAACTGACACAGTAAACACTGGCTTGTTATTGACTGATTTGGGACACACTGTATTCCTAAACCCAGTGTTATTAGTGTCACAGCGAGACCTGAGGAGCCGTGTTAGCTTTCCAGAGCTTTTCAGACACAGGATTGATGTGATAGACATTTCTCGTATCTTCACTGAGCACTGGCATTTCCTGCATTGTATGTCCACGTGTTGGACTGAAACCAACACGCATAAGCATTCAGCATAATCATCAAGTCCAGAGGTTGAAGTTCACCTAAAGCTTCGACATGTGAGCTGGAAGGAAAGCGCGACTCAGCCTTTCATTTATGACCTAAAGGTGTACTTTAGTCACTGCAGGAGTTAAGTCATATGTGTGTGAATATATGTGTGTGGCTTATAACTTTACATGACACAGATGCGCATATATTCCTTTTTTTCAGTTTTAAATTAAATTCAAATAGCCAGATAAAACCAAGTCCTACGTTTATCATCTTCCTATTTTTAAATCTCACCTTAAGACCTTTTTATACACATTGGCATTTAATACTGAGTGATGAGGTATTCTTCTCCCTGTTTTTTATTTTATATTTTTATTTTATTGTCTGTTTCTCTGTCTGCAGCTATTTTAGAATTGTACAGCACTTTGGTCAACTAAGTTGTGTTAAATGTGCTTTAAAATAAATATGACTTTGACTTTGACTTTAGAGTATTAATATGGCCTTGTTTATATTATATTACTACAGCGTGATTATATTCGCCGGGCACTGACTGATCCGAGATCAGGGCTCATAGTTTGAATAGTTTCTTATGTACAAGAATTTTGTTTACTGTCAACAGTTTCATTCAATGATGTATAACACCCTTGAAACCTGGTAATTCCTGTTATCCTGTTTTAGTAGCTATAACCAGATGTTTCTTCACTAGCCCCTGTTATTTTCTTGAAACAAAAATGCAGCTAGTCACAAAAAAGTCCATGGTCCTGAAGACTCATGTTCTAAATGTTCGTTATTGTAACATGGTCCCTTTTTTATTTAGTCTGGTTCCAGGTTTAACTTTGGGAGAAACAGGAAATCATAGAAATAGCACATGAATATGCTTTATGTGTTCAGGATTTTGATCCCAGACTTTTTCTGCTTTCTGTCTGTTTTAGTGCTGCTGACTTGGGTGAACTGTTCGAGTGTGCGCTGGGCCACTCGTGTACAGGACGTGTTCACGGCTGGGAAACTTCTGGCCCTCATCCTTATCATCATCATGGGTATTGTGCAGATCTGCAAAGGTAAGAACCGTCTGCCTAAATGTGTCTATTCATGTGTGCATGTGTGATGTTTGTGTGTGTTACTGCTTTTCCGTTTCTCCAGTCCACTGATAAAAACAGTTACATCTTCCCGTTGATGTCTGAAGAGAAAAGTCATCGAGTTCAAAAGCACCACCAAAGCAAAGCTGTGATAATTCTGTTTTCTCAGCCGAAGCATTGTCGAGGATTAGACAGGATCTCGGTACAGAGGGGTGTGTTATAACAGGGTTTAAACTGCAGACTGTTCTGGTATGAATGCAGTGACAGCTGTTACAGAAATACAGAAAGCCAAACAGGAATGCTTAATGCTTAATAAAATAGATTTTTTAACACTGCCATACTGTGAGGGTATGGCTTTCTTGTTGCTCACTTATGTGTAAAGATGGATTCAATCAGCGAGCAGGAGAACTGAAAGCTTGCGGTTCAGACAAAAACCTTCAAGAGACCAGTAATGGTTTAGGTTTCTAATTATTCTTTGCTCTTTTTTTGTCTCTCTGTACAGGCGACTATTATTGGCTGGAGCCAGCCAATGCCTTCGAGCCGTTCCAGGACTATGATGTGGGTCTGATAGCTCTAGCATTTCTGCAAGGCTCTTTTGCTTATGGAGGATGGAACTTCCTTAACTATGTGACAGAAGAGCTGGTCGATCCCTATGTGTAAGTCTCCAATGTTAGACACTGATGCTAATTACTCAAAAACATATTATCGGGCATAACAGGGGGAAACCCTGTATTTTGAACCAGTGTATTTTGAACTCACCTCACAGATAGACTCAGCTATTTATGTCACTGCTAATATTTACTGCTTGCACCAGAACTAGTTTCACAGCAACAGGGTGAATACTCACAACTTTTTTTATTTGTAAATGCTTTATACACTGTACTGTTTTCTGGCCCCACTTTCGCTGATTTTGTGTAGATTCATAACACCCAAATGTCCTGTACAGTTCCAGGTTATCACACCACAAAATGTGAAACAGTTCAAGGGGGTAAATACTTATGCAATGTTCCGTAGTAGTTTAGAATAGTTGTCAGCAGGTTTACTAGCATTAGCCATCATTACTTTGTTGAGAAATTATTTTTGTAGAACTAGAAATAATATACTAATGGCGATTCATTTCACCACACGGACAAGGAAACAATGACATGGCAGGCAGAAGAAACCTCGTCAGCTTCTTTCATCTCTCTCTGAACAGAAACCTGCCTCGTGCAATCTTCATCTCCATCCCTCTGGTGACTTTTGTTTATGTGTTTGCTAACATTGCCTACGTCACCGCCATGAGCCCTCAGGAGCTGCTGGCCTCCAACGCTGTTGCTGTGGTGAGTTTTCTGTCTCTGTATGAAACCTTTCACTCGTTTACAGGTCACCACCGAGCAGAGCTGAGTCTAAAATAGTACTGATTTATATAAATTCTTTACATTATTTTGTCTCTCTATCATGTTGATTAAATGTATTTTGTGATGACATATCTAAGTATCAATTGTTCCTGCATTTTCTCCCAATTGATACTTATGCCATACTTCAATATGAAAAACTGCATTATTTGTAAATTCAGGTCGACAAAACGTACCACTTGGATTGTTCAGATTTTTTCAGGCACTTCTCCTCCACTATTTCTCTGTCTCTCTCTCTCTTGCTCGAGCTCTCATTCACCACTCTTTTGCTCTCTCCCAGACGTTTGGTGAGAAGCTGTTGGGAGTGATGTCATGGATCATGCCCATCTCGGTGGCTCTGTCCACCTTTGGGGGGGTCAACGGCTCCCTCTTCACCTCCTCTCGGTCAGTCTCGCCATCCATTTATCCATCCATCTTATCCATTAATGCTTTGTGATTACATGTGAACACAGTCCTCCACCTCGGGCTCATTGCCGTTCTTATGTCTCATGTTATGTTCTTCCATATGTTCTCCCAAACACTGTCCTGTCAGTGCAGATATGTCCTCTGGCTTGTAAATATGTCATGTTGTGTAGATTGGTCTTTGTTCCTTTCTTCTGGTACCTGTCTGTCTTCTTGTTGTCTGGTTGTCATTCTCTCTCTCACTCAGTGTCTAATCTCTGCTGTTGAACTTAATGTCCTAAAATTGCCATGTGCACCATTCTCTATCAGGTTGTTCTTCGCCGGTGCTAGAGAGGGCCATCTCCCCAGCCTGCTAGCTATGATCCATGTGAAGCGCTGTACACCTATTCCTGCTCTGCTCTTTACTGTGAGTCACATGCACACCCGTTTTTGCTTCCATTGTCAGCTATTCACTAAATACAATTCTTAATCGACTACCAGTATCTGAGAAATGTCAGTCATTGAGCTCTGCTAAAGGTAGTGATTTCCGTCGTCTCCGTTTTTTCTTTCCCAGTGCATCTCGACCCTTCTGATGCTGTGCACTAGTGATATGTACACACTTATCAACTATGTAGGCTTCATCAACTACCTCTTCTATGGTGTCACAGTCGCCGGGCAGATTGTCCTGCGCATCAAACAGCCTGATATGCCACGACCAATTAAAGTGAGTGTGTATTTAAAATATTAAAAATTCTTATTAGTTGGCTGGTTATTAAAGTCACCCTATTTTTTTTCTATAATGAATGTAAATGGCTTAAATTACTATAATGGCAAATGTCATTCAAAAATGGAATGAAATGCCAGCCCTTTTCCTTTCAAGAAGGAACACATTTGTTGTTATGTAAATTAGAGATTGCTCTTGGCCCTGCACACCCCTCCCTGGGAAAACGGTGTCACCCAGCCTACATTTCCATATTGAGACATAATAGGTTATAGGAATTATTTCATGGTGTAACACTGTTTAATACAATGATGACGAAATATTCAGCAATGTTGCAGGCATTCAGAATTCAGAAAATGACATGAGTCTGTGACATTAAACTTTTTCTAAAAAAAGAAAAAAAAAGACTGTTTTTTTTGCAGTTACACACACTGTGCTGATCCGTGAGCCACGGTGACTTAAATATGAATATGAGCTCCTGTTTTACTAAAAACATTGAGTTTTCTCAGGAATATCCAATAACACACTTGTATTTTGATCTCAGATCAGCCTCGTGTGGCCAGTGATCTATCTGCTGTTCTGGGCCTTCCTGCTGATCTTCTCTCTGTACTCTGAGCCTGTGGTTTGTGGCATCGGTCTGGCTATTATGCTCACTGGAGTGCCTGTTTACTTCCTGGGTGTCTACTGGGACAACAAACCCCAGTGTTTCAACACATTTGTTGGTATGTGGAATAAACCTAATTCATTTGTAGATAATTAAAAATGTATATGATAAAAAATATGACCGTATTAATACTTTGTAATTTCCCACAGATAAGATGACATACCTGGGCCAGAAGTTCTGTGTGGTGGTCTATCCAGCAGAGGACGAGAAACCCGAAGAGGGAAGCGGAGGAGAAGGGATCGAGATGAGGGAAGAGGCTGCTCCTCTGTCTGCAGCGAACAGTGCAACACCAAACTCGGCCGATTGCTGAACACTAGAATGCAGACACACACACACACATGCAGTCAAATGCAGGCTGCATGACTGACACAGATCCACACTGGTAAAATGGGTGCGAACTCATAAAGCACACACTAGTACGCCTTTTTCGATTGCTGCATCTGCCTTTGCCTCTGCAGGGTTATCATTTTTGCAAGTGAGGTAGACTGAGGTAGAGGTGAGAGAGGACACAGGTGAGGATGGGTAAAGGAGCTGGATGCTGTTCCAGTCCTCTTTTTAACCTCGACACCTCAACATGGCCGCTATGCTGCAGCGGCTTCCGTAAAGAATCCAGCTAGGTTTCTTTTCCATCACTCGTGTCTACGTCCTGTTTTACAACTTGGGATCGATCATAAACCATCAAAACTGAATGTACAGAAGACACTGCTATTTTAGTAATGTCTGATTTGTAATACAGAAATAAATCCACCCTCTTCGTTGATGTCTAGATCTAACTAAACTAAAATTATTCTAACATCCACGGTTTAGAATTGGACCTCTCATTCTCTGACCTCAAGTACTCCTCCACCTTTTCTTACTACACACAGAGTCTGTGGAAATGTACTGTTTCCACACACACACACACACACACACACACACACACTATAAATGTATGTTTGTATATGCCACAACCTTGATGAACAGTGTCTGCTTAGTGCAGTATTAGTCTTTCATTACCTACAACATCATCTTTATTCAATCATCTTTATTGTAGTATGAACATACCAAAGTGTTTTGATTCCAATACTTCATAGTAGATTCAGCTGCACCAATACACTAAGAACTGTTTTTGATTTTTCCTTGTTTTGTTTTTTTTTTTTGTTTTTTTTTGTGTTCCCAAAATTCCCCCAATTTTTTTTTTACCCTTGATTGTTTATTTTTTATGATGTTTTTGTCATTCTTAGTACTGTTGTTATTACTTTGTGTGTTTTTCATTCAATGCTTTTCTTGGTTTTCTTTCTCTTCTTTTTTTTTATCCAATTGAACTCTGGGATTTTCTTTTTTTTTTTAAAGCTTGAGATAAGTGTCTATAAAATATATATTTAAGAACCACATTTTTAGGTTCAGAGTAGTTTTCTACCAGAGACTTTATCTGGTGTGAGTTCAAGTCTAACGCTTTTAAATTGCCTTAATTATAATAAAATTATAATATAATACTTAGGTAAAATGCCTGTATTTAGGCATTCATTTAATCACTTTTTTTTTTTTTATCACCATTAAACAATCTTTTTTCTTTTTTTTTTGCAGATTTTTTGTGAAAACAGTTTACGAAAAACAAAAAAAGTCTGAAATTCTATGCTGGCTGCTGACTTGCGTAATAGAATGAACTAAATTAATAACAACACATGATTTTACTGCTGATTTCCTGCTCTATTCACACACCGTGAAGGCACAACCTAAACACTCGCATGCATGTGTTCAAATGTAAATTAAATGAACTACATACATTTTAAATCATTTCATGTCAGTGAAAGGTTTTTATAAGTAGTTTGTCTTTAGTTTTTCTCTTTTTTTTTTTTCGAAAAAAGGAAAAGGACAGGAGTAAGGGAGTGCTTTATTTTTGTTCTTGAAGTGAACGTGGAAAAGACACGAATATGTAAAAACAAAAAAAGTTGAGTACTTGAGTACAAAAAAATGTATTCAGAGTCAGAGAAAACACTTGCTATTAATATTCATATTACTCGAAAATAATGTAGATGTATTATAAGTGTTAACGTGGGTGCAATAACCTGACTAACTTAAACTGACCAAACCAGCCCTTTTCTGTACTCTATGTCTAATATAGTGTCACATTCTATCTGTGCTGCCACTGTAAATAAATAAATGAAGGTATACACAGCTGACTGTGCTCATATTGTCCATAGTTGCTATTGTGTGATGCTGTTTGTGTTTTCATGTAGGAGGATACTCTCCAAAATGACATATACATTTGGCCGCCCAAAATTCTTAGTTTTTGCAATGATCCGAATACATCATAGTTGTATATTTTCAATACATTATATCCCAGATTTAATTCCCAACAATAGCAAAAGTGGACAGAAAGTTCAGAGTCTGCTGTTGTGTCTAAAAATGATATGTGATGTTTGTGGTCACAGGGTCTTTGTCTATGTGCCTCCGTAGTGATGTCACACTTTTATCTAATTAATACTTGTGAAAAATGATCACCACTAAAATGAGTGCCAATTGTTCCCTATATATCCCTGTATAAATAGATGCGTACGTTCTATATAAACAAGCAATAGAATGTTTAGTGCTGACGTAAGTCTTAAGTCTCTAAGTAAAAAGAAACATCATTAAAACTTTATCCAGGCTTAAAAATCTGTGTGATTTATATGTCTGTTTATAATCCTAGACTCATCATTCTGCAAGATCTTTAGAACTTACTAGATCTTTCATGTTACGTGATGAATAGGAAACCTTGGGAAATGTTGTACATCTCCTTCACTACAGACACTCGTATCCAGCATATCCAGACTCTGGAAGAATTTAACAATGTAGCTGTCACCCATGAGCGAAAACTTGTGTGTCCATAAAATATGACTGTACCCACCATCAGCAACATGTGTATGATGTCTGTGATATTTTCAATGTCTTTGTCAGGTTTATGTTTCAATTTTGCTTCATGGTTTTCGTTCGATTTTTGTGACATGACAAACTTCGGTAAATTGTGTAAAAAAAATCTCAAGTCATCCAACACTCATTACTTCCACATGACGTTTCTACTGATCTCGTTTCTTACGGATTTTGTATGTGTTTCAGCTGTGTATTGAAGACAAATTAAACTGTATACCCAAATACATGGAGTGGTTTATTTCATGAGGCTACACTAGTTTGTTGTAAAATGGCGCCACCTGCAGGAATAAGTGGGAGATGCCGAGTGTAATTATATGGGAATTCATAACTAATATAACGTCATTCGTTCATTCATTCATTCGTTAATGCGTAAGTACCTGCTTTTATCCTGGTCAGGGTTGTGGTAGATCTGGAGTCTATCTTGAGAACATTGACACAGGGTCAAAGAAGTGCCAAGCTGCCACCACTGGGCCCTTGAGCAAAGGCCCTTAATCCTCGACTGCTTAGTTGTAGAATGAGATAGATGTAAGTCCCTCCGTATAATGGTGCCTGTTAAATGTTGCATATATGCAAATGTAAATGTTCAGACACTCATCCACACCTAGGAGCTATTTGGAGTAGCCAGTACCCCTACCAACATGTTTTTGGTAGATGGGAGGAAGCTGGAGAACCAGAAGAAAACCCAGAACCATGTGAAACTCTATACAGAAAGTAAACTGACCGATTAGTTCTCAAAAGATCTTGGTTGCTGTTGTAGATAGGACATGATCAAAGATTACGTTATTTACTGTTCAGTGTCACCCAAATAAGGATGAGGTTCCCTTCTGAGCCTGGCTTCTCTCAAGGTTTCTTCATTCATATCATCTCATGGAGTTTTTTCTTGCCACCATTGCCTCATTGGGGATAAATAGTAACTTAACTTTAAATATATAGTTTTTTTTCTTTTTTATGTTTCTATACTTCTGTAAAGCTACTTCGAGACAATGTCCACCGATAAAAGTGCTATACAAATAAATTGAAATGAATTGAATTAAATTGAATTGAATTACCCACTGCATCACTGAGCCAGTTTATTGCATTTTAAGCTCCAAACACTTACTAGGAACACTTTACTAATACTGTGTATGGTCTCGCTTTGCTCTCACAACAGCCTAAATCCCTCATGTTTATGGACTCCACAAGACGTTAGAAACATTCCTTCAAGTTTCTGGCCCAGGTTGACATGACTGCATCATTAAGTTACTGCTGATTTTTCCTGCTGTGAATCTTCTGTTCTCCCACAACCCAAAAGAGTTCTACTGGATATTGACTGGAAAGGTAACTGAAGACCAATGAACTCATTGTTCATTTTTTCTAGATGTACCCATTAAATGATAAATTGTGGCCATGAAGGGCTGCACATATTGAGCAAGAATACTCAAATAGACTGTAGAATTCAAGTGATGATGTGGTATTAACAGACCCAAAGTGTGCCAAGAAAACATTCCCCACATCATTCCACTACCTCTACTAATCTAGACTGTTGAGTAAAAGCTAACTGGGTGCATGAATTCATGCTGCTGCCAATTAATTCAGACCCTATCATCAACAGAAATCCAGATTCATCAGCGTTTTTCTAGCCTTCAACTGTACAAGTCTGGTGAGACTGCAGCCTCAGCTTTCCGTTCTTGGCTGACTGAAGTGGAACCTGACGTGGTCTTCTGCTGTTGTGGTGCATTCTAAGATGCTGAGTGGTTATTTTATTTACCGTAGTCCTTCTGTCAGCACAAACTGTTCTGGTCATTGTGTCAGTCTGTCACTGCCAAGACTAATGATTCATAATCACATTATACGATCTGGTGTCAATCAGTCTAGTTCCTCTTCCTCCAGTCAAATAAAGAAGCTTTTATTGTCATTTCAGCCACATATAGCTGACGCAGAAATTAAATAAAGTTCCTTCAGAACCCTGGTGCTACAAAAACACACCGAACTACATAAGACAACACAGAACTATGGGTTAAAGAGTAAAAAAAAAAAAAAAAAAATACTATTGACTGTATGTTCTTTGAGAGCTTCTCCTTCTTAATTTGTTTTGTTACACAGAGTTTAAGCTGTTATGTGTTTATATAAACTTCATGAAACAATATGTATTAGCTACTAGGCTTGCTTTCCTTTATCCTCCTGCAAAATGCTTTAAAGAAAGGTTAAGCCCTTCCCAATCATACCCTCCTTGCATGCTCACTGAGTTTTAGCAGATAGTTTCCTCTAGACAGTTGTTATGCAGCTTGTGCCACAATGTTCTCATAGATTATTAAAAAAAAAGAAAAAAAGAAAGATTTAACAGACATCTACAGGATGTCTAAAGTTCAAATTCTGTTTTATACCCAAACCCTGAATGATACCTTTTCAGCATTTACATCACATGGCATGATAATTGCAGAAAGTTCAGGTATATTCAACTCATTATGTGACTTCTGATGGCAACTGATTACACTAGAACTAATCTCAGTGGTTCACGTCATGATCTTTTTTTTTTTTTTTATTTAGAAATAATTTTACAAAGTACAGTTCCCACACTCTTAATAATACTGGTCTTGAGTCTTTAGATAAGAACCAAATGTGGAAAAAGTAAATGAATTATACAAATGCTGATTTGTCATTCAAAGTGGTCATTTATGTAAAAATAGTAACCAAGTAATTCTCCTGTATATCCTCTGTAATAACGACAGACACAAAACTCAAGGGGGAAAAAATGTCAATACTGTATTTTATTGACTGACAATCCTATTGCATCAGTTTGATTTTAACAATGATTTATTTTTCTGCATCACTCTGTAAACTGAACGAACCAAGCGTGACAGTTCTCTAAGAAGGATAAATTAGGGGGAGAGGGATGAGGACAGGAAGATGCTGTAGTTTGCTACGGAGCATAGGGACTTTGTTACACAATAGCCAGCAGAGTCGCCACTGTGGAGCTTGGGTCAGGTGATGGTTTCAGGGGAGTGTGGCGTGTGTGTTGAGGCTGCCAGGTCACGTGTGCTGCTGAAGGCAGGGCAGGTGTTTATAAGGCCTGCAGGAGGTTGTTAGGGTGTTGGTGCATTCGCCCTCCTCTTAGCGCAAGGACCAGATGCAATACAGAGCCACCTTGGATTTTATAATCTGCTGCTGTTTTCTCATCGTTCCTGAAAACATGCAGAGGGATATTTAGAACTGGAATATTGGGAAATGAAGAAAAAGTATTTTTGACTGAAAAAAGTGAGAGTGTAATGGAGAGCAGTGCTGTTTTTTCTTTCTATCATCACTGAATATCAGAGGATACAAAGACAAATATGACAAATGGTTTAATCTTAATGGTTTAATCACTCCTAATATAAGTTTTTAATGTTTTAACCATGGTTAAGGTAGCAGCCATGTATGCTGTCACAAGTATGAACTTTCAGATGTACATGTTACACAGTGAGGCTGATCATCAAGGCTCCATCACTGCACAGGACAGACAATTAATGGTGCAATACAAAGCGCCCCCAAATGTCTCCATAAATAAGGGTAACACTTTTTATGCAAAATGTCTTCCACAATTTTTCATACTTAAGGTTTTGTTTTTTTTTGTTTTTTTTTTCAGATTTGCTTTAAGAAAGACATCATTCTCATGGCTGAATCAGGAAACTGTAATGATGCTGTCAGGGTGTAACAGGAAACAGAGCAAACACCTTGCATACCACACTGGGAGCCAAAGCTGGAAGAAACAAATGTGTGTGTGCAAACAAATGGCAATCTTATAGACAAGGTTTTGTAAATGAAGTTACATTTTGTTAAAACTCTCAATTTCTGCTCTGTATGCAGGATTCTAGTACGCCCCGTAGAACTGCTGAAAAATCGGAAATCTTTTTTTAGTCCCAGTCTTAAAGGTGCAGAGCCATCACAGGATGCTGAGGATTCATTTCAAAACTGTGAGCACACAAGCCACCACTGCAGTATGGAAACGTGAATTGGGTCTCTTTAATGTGTAAAGAATTATTAAAGTTCATGATTTTCAGTGTGGATTTTAAAACGTTTTGATCAGCTGTGTTGGAGTGATTGGGAAGGTTGGGACGTTACTGTAACTGGTAAAACAGTAAACTAGGTAAATGGTGCATCATATCTCAAGGCTGGAATACAAGTTTTTTTTATATTCTTTATTACTTGCTATTGGGGTTGTTATGAGGTCACATTTCCATGTGTAGATACACTGAAAGATCAGACAAATAAGCTGATCATTGACTTCGGCAACTTGGCTGTCTCCATTTCTCAGAATTCAGGACACGCTTCACTAACAAAACGCTTTGGCTGTGCAATCTGTTACTGTTGTAAAGATGCTGCATTGCTATCACTACTGCCGTTGCTAGAGCTTTCATATAAGTTGGGTAACACATGGAAGAAGAAAAAAAACATGGCCAGAACTAAATGACCATTCGTTTTAAAATAGATGATGTAAAGCCAAGAATTTTTTAGGACATTTCTTTCCATCTTGTGAAAGATAAACAATTACAAAACATACAGGATTTGATTCCCTGTGTTCTCTTGGCTTGTAATTTACACAAGAACACAGAAAGATTTCACAAAAATTTCCTGCAGTGAATTTCTTGATTTTTTGGGTCATAAAACAGAGTAAATGACTAATTGCACTGACTAACACCCCTTAATCATGAATATAATTACATAATAAAAAATAAAATAAGCGGGCATGAGTATGAAATATATGAACAATCTTATTACAGGTCAGAATATGTAAACAGTCTGGTTTAAAAAACACACCGAGAATCAATTACACCACAGAACACGTTCACATAGGATCAACTTGATCATTAGTCTTAAACATTATTCTCTTTTCTAAACAGAAATATTTTATAATTTTATATAATCTTACTTTCTTTTACTATTTGTATTGCTATTAGTTTATTACTATTTGTATTGTGCAATATTTTTTTTTATTGATTTACTTTCTTTTATAATGTTTACCTAATTTCTTTCCTTTTACTATCTTGAGGTTAAAAAACTGCACGTTAACTGTCTGTTCAACTGCTGGGACAATTGAATTTCCCCACTGTGGGATTAATAAAGTTTTATCTTATCTTAATAAAGCCTGTGTGTCCATGACTTCTCTTACATCTGTTTTCCACTGTAGATGAGTCGCTGTTGCTGGGGTGGAATTCCCTCCTTTTCCTCCACTCTCTCTTTTATTCTCTCCACCTAAACACACACACACACACACACACAGCAAATCTGCAACAAATCTGCCATGCTGAGAAATCAACTGCGGACTATTTACTCGCAAATATATGAGATTACATTTAAATTATAATATATAAATATAGGCCAATTATAAGGCACCAAGCTAATAATAATAATAATGGCTAAATATATGTATGATGTAATCTGACAGAAGGAAGCATACCTTGTCTGTTGGCTCGATGTCGATTTCTATTTCTTTTCCAGTCAGAGTCTAGATGATGATTTTAAAAGAAAAGGGAGAGAAGAAATCAGCACACAGAGGATGATCAGCTAACTACTTAACATTAAGCTTAGCGCCAGTTCTGCACTGATCAATTATAACTATATGACTGAATGACACGCCTGACTTATATAGTTATCATTTAGAGAATATGTAGAAATCTACTCTGCTTGTGTTAAAAAGCAGCCATTTCCACAGAGTCACAACTCAACGCTGATAGAAGTAACGCTACAGCCTGCTACAGCGCTCCGGCTAACCGCGCTAGCTAACCGGCAGCGTGAATGAAACGGCGACATTATTTCCGATTTCTTACCTTAACTTTAATCAGCATTGTGGCTTTTGTGTTGCTCGGACACACGCGGTGAATAAATGCAAAAAAAAGTAAAAGCCGTCAAGTATGGGGGGGGAAAAGACAGAATATTCCTCTATCAACAATTCCCTGGATGAAGCTTTTCGGCATTCAATTGAAGTTCCTGTGTAACTCTCAAATAATTCCGACCACACACTAGTCTGAATGAGTTCCGGGGGGAAAAAAATCGAAAAAGAGACGACGGGACAAAATTACTTCTCTGGAAAATGAAAGAGTTATAACGATAAACAGTTACGCTAATATAATTTAAAAAATAATTATTAATGTCATATGTAATCAATAAGAAATATACAAACGCTCTGTGTTTATCTTCGGACGAAACTAAAAGCAAATGGTGTATTTTTAAGGGTTGCCAGGTCTTCATGAACAGTCGAGCTCCACAACTAAAATTCCACCCTTTACGCAACTTCACCACTAATAAAGCTGCATTTAAGAAAACAGTTTATTAAATACTTTTGCCAGTGTTACAAAGGAGAAATACTTTTGCTTATTTGTTTGTCTTTTGCTTGAGTTATCATTTTCAAAGTATGGTGTAAATCGTGCACGCAACAGAATATGCACCTAAGAGCTGTAACTACAAACATTACAACTACTCTGATTAAACAAACAAACAAACAAACAAACAAATAAATAAATAAATTTATGATTTATTGCCAACCAAAACAAATAAAAAACCAAAAAAAAAAAAAATACAATTCAAAAGTTTAGTTTACATGGATTCTAAATATATACAGTATATGGTGTTTACAACCTATGTGCTTGAATTGCGTGAAGGCATGGCAGATTAGGATGCCAAATAACTAACTAACTAACTAACTAACTAACTAAATAAATAAATAATCATCTATTGTCCCCTAAATAAGCGAGCAAGCAAACAGACAAACAAACAAACAAATAAACAAAAAACTCCTATTGTCACCTAAATAAGTAAACAAACAAGCAAACAAATTAATTAATTAATTAAAAAAATAAATAAATAAATAAATAAATTTATGATTTATTCCCAACCAAAACAAATTCAATACAATTCAAAAATTTAGTTTATATGGATTCTAAATATATATGGTGGTCATGTTTACAACTTTTTCTATGTGCTTGAATTGCTCCGTATATGGCATTGCAGATAAGTATATGGCATTGCCAAATAAATAAATAAATAAATGAATGAATGAATGAATGAATGAATAAACAATCACCTATTGTTCCCTAAGTAAGCAAGCAAACAAACAAATAAATAAATAAACAATCTCCTATTGTCACCTAAATAAGTAAACTAAAACAAACAAACAAATAAATAATCACTTATTGTCTCCTAAATAAGCAAGCAAACAAACAAACAAACAAACAAATAATCACCTGCTGTCACGTAAATAATTAAACAAGCAAACAAACAAACAAATAATTAGCTGCTGCCACCTAAATAAGTAAACAAACAAACAAACAAACAACCATCTCCTTGTTCGAGGTTTCCTAATGAAAGAGTTGAAATTCGCGAACCTGGCAACAACGAGACAACGTCGATAGTTTGACGTAAATACAATCCTCTTTTTTGTAGTCCATGTAGAGAGAGCTTCCTATGAGTTAAGGGGGACATTTTGTCTTATAAAACTACATCACTGTACAGGTCCAGGGCAGAAATACCGCCTTTTTTTCATACCGCTTCCTGGAAAGAAAAAAGAAGGTGAACCGCTTTTTCTCTTCTTGATGACATTGTCCAGTGACATTGACAGCAGGAAGAGGTAACGCATTACTCCTCTATTCACTGTGTTTTATATATATATATATATATATATATATATATACACATATGTGTGTGTGTGTGTGTGAGACATTCATAACTGTTCATTGTGCACTGTGTATATCGTCTGATGGACATGTCTTTGAACTGCCGCCATAACAGTGATCAAAGCTACATCTAGCTTACATGAGCTCATCACATTACCTACTGGGATTTTCTTTCTTTCTTTCTTTCTTTCTTTCTTTCTTTCTTTCTTTCTTTCTTTCTTTCTTTCTCTCTCTCTCTCTCTCTCTCTCTCTCTCTTTCTCTTTCTGTCACTCACTCACTCACTCACTCACTCACTCACTCAAATCCAACCATAATTGCCCAATTATTATAGGAACCTTCTAAAATTTGTTCTTCCTTCAATTAAAAGGTTGAGACCTATGGTATCTGACACAAAAGTGGGTCATGATGTAAAGAGTTTAAATTCACTAAATGCCTGAGGGATCACCAGGGATCTACATCTACATCCGGATTTCTGTAAAGCTGCTTTGAGAAAAAATGCTATACATGTATAATTGATATATATATATATATATATATATATATATATATATATATATATATATATATATATATATATATTATATTATTTCCATCTCTCGTTCTTTTGCCACAGCTGAAGTGTGAGGGGGTTTCTGGAGACTCCTACACACTGTTTGTAGTATGGATTTTATATTGACACAAAATATACACAGAAATTCACCACAATCTAGTTATTACAAGATGATACCATATTGATATAGCGGTTTTATTAACATACAGAGGCACCAATTTAGTGTTACTGATGGTTACAAGCTAGAAAGTGGAAATTAAAGTCTAAATTTGTGCCAGCTGTTATATTGTTCCACTGTTTTGTTAGCAAAACCTCAGGAAAGCTTAATTTCAGGATACATGTAGTATATTGTGAGGGATGTGGTTAAGAGCTTAGTGGTTATGTTGGTCTATTGATCGGAAGTGAGTTCGAATCCAAGGTCCACCAAGCTGCCACTGCTGGGCCCCTGAGCAAGGCCCTTAACTCTCAACTGCTCAGTATAAAATGAGCTTTGGAAAAGAGCGTCGGCCAAATGCCCGAAATGTAAATGTATATTCTGAGGATATGTTCATGCATTCCAATATGAAATCTTTTCAATGATTAATTTTTTAATGCACAGTAAGATTTAGTCTCTTTGCTTTCTGACATCTGCGATACATTTCCCCTTCTCGTTCTTTCCCGCAGGAATGTGAGACGGTTTTCCTATCTGTTTAAACAAATAGACGGTACAAAGAACACACTACTGCACAGCGCAGAGATACTGTTTTCACACATACACAGATACTGTAACGGTCCCAAGGTGAAGTAGCCATGCCTCGCATCGAGAACGACATCAAACTCGACTTCAAGGACGTTTTACTCCGTCCCAAACGCAGCACGCTCAAATCCCGCAGTGAGGTACACGGATGTCTGTTAAAATATAAATGTATGGCTGACTGTCAAAACATGTATTTTCATTATACATTGTGCATTTCTCCCTCTGTCACATTCTTCTTTTTCTTTTATATTCCTGTGTGTAAGGTGGATCTGATGCGCAGCTTTACTTTCCGAAACTCAAAAGGCAGTTACAGAGGTATTCCCATCATCGCTGCAAACATGGACACGGTTGGAACCTTTGGAATGGCTGTGGCAATGCATTCAGTATGTGTGCAACCTGCAATATTTGACTTCAACGCTGTACAATAAGAGCATTGTTTATACAGAATTTGTTCTGGGTTTAAAGCACATTAAATCTTACAAACTTCAGTAAGTAGGTTTACTAATCCATTGTTTTTCCTCCAGTTCTCACTTTTCACAGCTATCCATAAACATTACTCTACAGACGACTGGAAAGAGTTTGCAGAGAAGCACCCAGAATGCTTAGAGGTAAAAAAAAATGGACATTATGTTTGGCTTCTTTGCCCAGGACAATGTTTTTATTTCTATTTTATACCGCTGTCCATTTCTCAAGTGCGATTCTCAGGTTCTTATTTCCAAGGACATGTATGGTGTACAGTAGATGAAGAAACCTTTATTTACATACTTTATTTATTTACTTTTTGTTACCAAATGTAATTTAAGTGTCATATTAAACAGATTGAAAACATGTTGAAAAGCCTATAAATGTTAAAATCCTAAAGCTTTATGTAAGGAGACATTTATGTAGTATTTACAAGAAGGAGTCTCGAGTGTCAGGGCTTTGCAACAGAGAGATATAAAACTCCCTTTAAGTTTTCAGCCATGGTAAAGCATAGATGTGGCATTTCTTGTTACCAAGCTTGTTTCAATGGTTTTTAAGTGAAAGTGAAGGAGTAAGTGTGTGTTAGAATGTTATTGATTACAGTAACTAACTTGTATGCTGTGCCACAACATTATGTTTAAATATAAGTGGATTTCTGTGGGTGTAAAAGGAATAAAACACTTTGGCATGTGATATCAATGGAAAAGTATTAGATTCAGCATGATAACATTAAATTCATTTTTGAAGTAGGCTTCATCACATCACCCCGTCATGTTTTTTTCCTTACTTTGTTATGATTACACTGTAATGCTGCTCTGAAGGTCACGTTCCCTCTTTCTGTCTGCGTCTCTCTGTCTGTCTCCAGAGTGTGGCCGTCAGTACCGGAACAGGCGAGACCGATTTCGAGAAGCTCGCTGCTATTTTGGCAGCTGTGCCTCAGATCCAGTACATTTGTGTCGACGTAGCGAACGGTTACTCAGAACACTTCGTGCATTTTGTCAAGGACGTGAGGCAGAAGTTCCCTTCACACACCATCATGGTCAGTGGTTCACCCTGTATGGCAAACACAGCACACTGTTTATACAGACAGATAGTGAGCTAGAGTGTGTTTGCATGATTGATAAGACAATGGGATTTGTTGTTAACATAGTTGTAAACTTCTGTCAATCAAGGCTGGTAATGTGGTCACGGGAGAGATGGTGGAGGAGCTGATTCTCGCTGGTGCTGACATCATTAAAGTGGGCATCGGTCCAGGTGATAACACTAAATCATGTCGTTTAATTCTTGTACAGCTAGAACAAGTGGTGTTCGGTTAAACAGCTTGTAAACACTGGTGTCTGTTTGTTGTCATTTATTATGTATGTGTCTAAATTTCTCAGACGTATAAGGTTTAAAATGTTCATCACATATGCTGGTTCGCCTGTATAGGCTCAGTGTGTACAACCCGGAAGAAGACAGGTGTGGGCTACCCTCAGCTGAGTGCTGTAATCGAGTGTGCTGATGCTGCACATGGCCTGGGTGGACACATCATCTCTGTGAGCTTCATTTATCTAATTTGTCAAAGGCATTTATATAGGAGAGCAGATGTTCTTAATCTTTTTTTTTTGCGGTTTCTCATACAGGATGGAGGATGTACCTGTCCTGGTGATGTCTCTAAGGCTTTTGGTATGTTTCACTGCTCAGGAATATGACTAATAATAATAATAATAATAATAATCTGACACTGGTACTGTTAAAATGTTACAATGTCAGTGGGATGTTGTTCCTTTTTATTCTTCAGAAACATCTGGGTGTGCTATCTATACTGTAGATCTGCCTTTACACTTCTTTGGGTAGTTTTTAAAACTTCACTACATCATGTTTGATTGCTGTCTTTAATGAATAAAAAGTTAGGGCTGTGTATCCAGCTGTATTAGAGCCAACAGTTGCAGAACTAGCAGTATGCATGGGACAAGGTTCTACAGTATAATCATGTTCCATCATGTCTATTGAAGGAAATTGTGATGATCTTTGTGTCAACAGTGTATACTGGGCCACTGGCCTTGGCTTCCTTTCTTCCAAAGGAACACTACACGCTGACGCTCACAGCACAGATATATGTCGCATGAGACTGTATGGCAGCAACTGATATATTTCTTGTGGCCAGGCTGCCATGCACAGGCTTTGTATATCTAGAATAAGCTTTTCAGCCACTACACAAAGGCCTTAGTGACAGTGATAATAGCATGTGCTCACAGCTTGAGGCTTTGATAGTGGAAGTTTCCTTGACTTTGGCATGATTTTGAGTGCATGACTGCAGGGTGACTGTTACAAATCAGCAGGTCTAAGAGTAGGGTATTTGTAAGGGCTTTAGATTGAAGAAAGTGTGGCAATGTAAGCTGGGAACTTCAGCAGTATATCAGCATTCCCCAGTGAAAGTTGTGTGTCTAGCTGTACATTCACAAACCCCCAAAGATATCACGATTTGGTGTTTAGTGGCACCCAACGTCATTACAATAGCTTTTTACCTGTGTAACTAAGTGGGGAAAAGGATTTGGAAAATGTTAAGAATTCATAAAAAGTATCATTGGATGGATCTTCTGTTTCTTGGTTGTTTCGACCGGATAAAGGGATCTACAAAGTTGCTCTGGGAATTGGTACATTACCAACTTACTGTAGACTGTGGTTAAGGAACATGGACAGAGCAGGTGTTCTGGACCAGTATGGGTGTGGCACATGTGACCTTTCATATGGTCAACAAAATGAAAGACTATAGAATTCGAGGTTGCAAAGGTAACTAATTCTCCAGCTAAGTGGCAGACTAGCATTTTGTGCTCCACGTGTCTGATATTCTGTGAACTATATCTGACTGTGTTGTGTGATGATCAGGTGCGGGGGCGGACTTTGTGATGCTGGGTGGAATGCTGGCAGGTCACGCTGAGAGCGGTGGTGAGACCATCGAGAAAAACGGCAAAAAGTACAAACTGTTCTACGGCATGAGCTCTGACACGGCCATGAAGAAGCATTCAGGAGGAGTGGCAGAGTACAGGTGAGAGAAAGACTGGCAGGTCTTGTCCTAGTGGTTAATATGTTGACCACTGATCCGAAGGTCACAAGGGCAAGTCCCAGCACTGCCAAGCTGCCACTGCTGTGCAAGGCCCTTGACTGCCCAGCTGTATAAATAAGATAAATGTAAATCACTCTGTAGAAGGGTGTCTGCCAAATCCCATAAATATAAATGTCTATACCAACAGTGCGTATAATAGATTGCTATATCTAATGGAATGCTATTCTAGATTGGCAGAAGGCTACAGAACAAGTATGTTTCTGCAAACATAAAATACAGATATAAATATGTATTGAGATAAAACAAGTCAATATTATAATAGATTATAAGACAAATAAACTGTTAAATGAGATACATGTAATAATATCACAATACAGTATATACAATATGACATTCAAGCTATCCCGTTGAAAGGGTAAACATCTCTAGAGTGCTTGTGCATGAACTGAGATGCAACCCTACATCAGTGTTTAAGTTAAATGTATAACACTGTACATTAAATGAGCCAAATGGCAGTAATGCAATAGTAGCAGAGTGTAATAGTATGAACAGCATTAAACATAACTAACTAGCTCACTTTCCTCTAAAACTATTTACAACATACTGATCCAACTCACTTCCCTTCCCCATCCACACTTTCTCTTTACCTATATTTTATTCTATTATAAGAGTCCATGTTTAGATGTTTACATAGGCACTGCTGTTACGCAAGCCAATAATACCATACGTTAATATATTACCTCTCACTCTCTCATGTGGATGCAGGGCATCTGAGGGTAAGACAGTGGAGGTGCCCTATAAAGGGCCAGTGGATGTCACTCTGAAGGACATACTCGGTGGTGTTCGCTCTACCTGCACCTACGTGGGAGCTGCTAAGCTGAAGGAGCTGAGTCGCCGCACCACCTTCATTAGAGTGACTCAACAACTAAACACTGTGTATGGGAACAACGACTAAGACATCGCTATTGCTCATGAATGCTGGTCTGGTGTGACAGATTTACTGCATTAGTTAAACTAAAGAGCTGAACTATGCCAGATTCATGCAAAGTTTTAGAATTTATACATCTTTTGTTTGACAATCACACACATTGCACACAGCATCACACAGTGACAAACCTCACACCTTATCCCACACTAGTGTTATGGTTGTGAATATCAGGGCTAAGAGAAATTTACCTTCTTAGCCTTCACATGAAGGTACAGTTTAGCTTGAAAATGTTTTCACTTCGGTTACTTCATTGACACTGTGTCTTAAGAACAAGCCAAATCCTGTTAAAGGGCTTGTGATTTCTTCCATTTATTGTAGTAACTATTTTATTAAAGTACTTCTTTATAGGTCATGTTTTAACTAATTATCTGCAGTGTTTGCTGCAGAATGGACCAAATCTTAGACAGCACTTGTTCCCATTCCATATCATTTAGTTTAATTAATGTTTTATAAATGTCCTCTATTCTCTGATGAATAAAGGAGACGTATGTACTCCTTGTACTGCAGTGATCTTGTTGCTGGTTTATTTAACTGATATGGTTGTAGGAAGTGTGTGTGTGTGTGTGTGTGTGTATTACTGATCAAAGCAACAAATATTTCATTTTAAGGGCCCAGTTTAAGAGCTTAAAATAACAGGATATGGTAGCAATGGTTGTGCTCATTAGTTTATTTAGTGTCATTTAAAGCTGTTCATATAATAATATCAGGAGTGTGAAGCCCATTTTACACCAAAGGCCGTATGTGTCCAGTCATGAAGATTTCATTCCTGTACTTTTATAGCACTGGTTTAGTAAATATAATGTGCAAATGTTTAAAAATATTATTAAGAAATTACTGCAATGCAGTACTGTCTGGATGTGCATAAGCAGATAGGTGTATAAGAAAGCTCCAGTTAGTCCAGTATGTAGCAGCTAGAGTCTTAATTAGAACCAGAGAATATGAACACATTACATCATCTCCCACTAAAATTTCACAATGATTATAAAATACCACTACTGACCACTGAATACTCTCACACCATAGTACCTGAGGGAACTTTTCTTTTTTGACGATTTGCCATGCCTACTCTGACCAAATGGTGCAGGCTCTTTGTTGGTAAAATAGTAAATGCTATAGCAGGGGGCAGACCTTTCTTTTACAAAGCCTGCAGAAATGGAACAGCTTTCCAATTAGTGTTTGAGACTCAGACACAGTCTCTGTTGCTTCAAAGACCTGACTCACAGCAGGGAAAAGGTTTGGCAAAAGCAAAAATATTATATACCTAGGAGACAAAGGGTCATATTTTAACATTTACTGAGAAAAAAACAACTTATTAATAAGTATTTTGAATTTTTTGAGATTAAATAAATTGTGCACCTAGTGTAAATTGAATAAAGTTATTTGTAATAATGATAAACTCTCTTTCAGGGATATTTTCGTATGTGAGTCTCCTGAGTGTGTGCAACTTTATGGAATGTGTGTGTGTGTGTGTGTGTGTGTGTGTTATGGAATTCTTCTGCTGTAAACTGCAGTTAAACCAGCTCTTCCTGAAAGCTGCATGTAGACTTTAAGGGGCATAGATTTTAAAATTTTTCAGCATTTTAGCCTGTTAAAGATTGTTTAAGGCTCTTTAGGCTGCTGAGGTCATCAGGGTAGGAGCCATGGGACCTGAAAGTAACAATTTGCTAAAAAATAACAGAATCCATGTGAATGAACAAAATCTGACAATAACAACTCATATATGTCCAATCAGTAAACCTGTTTTGTTAAATCAATGAACTGAACTCAACAATTAACATGCTGGTTATATGAATTTAAAATGATTCACTGCAAAATATTTAAAAAAAAAAAAAAAGCTCATACAAAAATAGCTTATTGGCAATAGTTTATTTATGGCAATAAACTATGTAAGTGTTACTAATAATATAACACAAGTAGCCCTTGACCACCTTAATTTTGTTAGAGTAACTTATAGAGGAAAAAAAGGTTGGAGACCCCTTTCATACAGACACAAAAATTGTATCAGGTAACACAGAAAATTGCATTTGAGTACTGAGGAAATAAAAATAACATGAAGGTCAGGTTGTTTGTGTGTTTGAGTGTGTAGACTTGTTAAAGAAGCAGTAGATACAGTTGACTGAGGTGCACTCGTGGTCTCCTCGCACCAGGAAGAAGTTTTCTCTGTATTTGATGTTGTAGGCCAGAAGAAGTATTTCCCCTCATGGCCAGCAGAGAGAACCCTCGCCCGAGTTTTGAAACTTCCTGGGCACAGGCTTCACTTCCAGTATTCTACTTACGGACTTACAGACATTTAAACACATGCACTGCATTATTTCTCACTGTGTACCGAGCCTTGCTTTATTGCCACTGTTTTTGCCATTGTGTATGACCTGTCATCTGTTGTTTGGATTTTCGCTGTTTTTTGGACTTGGTTTGTTTGCTCCACTGACTGTTTTCTCTGGTTCTTTGATCTCTTGCCTATTTTGCCATTTTTGACATTGTCTGCCTCTTGCCTAGTTTGCCACTCTTTATTAAAACACCTTATACCGCATGTGGACTGTTCTCATCTGTCAATCTAGGATATCACCAATGGGTCCAGAGGATATAACCCAGCTTCAGACTCTGTTAACCCAACAAGGGCAAACCCTGGTGGCCTACCAGGAGCAGCTGACAGCCTTCCAGACCATCAACAGTCAACTCCTCCAGGTCCAAGCTAACACCACGGGATCATGTTGCAACTCCATTCAGATGGCGCTGCCTGATAAATTTGATGGCTCTACCGACCGGCGCAAGCAGTTCCTCCGGCAAAGTGAAGTCTTCTTTGCACATCAACCAAGCACCTACCAAAGCAACACCACCAAATGTGCCTTCCTGATTACGTTACTCACTGGGTGAGCTCTGGATTGGGTGACAGACCCAGTGCTCAAGGCTGTATTCCAGGAGGGCCTAAACACCTCACTTCAGGCCAAATTGGCCAGCAGGGATTCGTCCCTGGTTCAGTACAGCTCCATGGCCTTCAGTTTGGACAATTGCCTTGCTCTCAGACCATGTTTAATCTCCCAAGCCCAGAAATATCAGACCCCATGGAGGCAGGCCGCATCCAAACCTAACCTGAAGAACATCAGTGCTCCCAATGTCTCCAATTGTGCTACTACTGTGGCCAAGCCGGTCATCGACCTGCCAAGGTGAGCCCTCCCCTTTGTCCTTTCAGTTTCCAATTACCCATCCAAATTTGCTATGGTAATCTTTGCTACAATGTCTCATTAACATAATCACCATCAACATAATCCACCACCAGCTCATCCAGGAGCTCCATATTCCCACCACCAGTCGCACCATTCCACTAAAGATCATGGCAGTGGATAACCAGCCTATAGTGGATAGTCTCATCCCTTGCCAAATGGTACCCATTGCACTATAGGTCGGCCTCTTTCATACGGAGGAAATTACTCTACTCATCACCTCTTCACCGACAAACCAGATCAAACCTGGATTTACTTGTTGTCCCCTCCTGAAACCTGAGCATGGAGGAATATATTGAGGAAGCACTAGCGGCAGGCATTCATTAGGCCTTCTACATTGCCCATGGTCTATGGGTTCTCCTTTGTAGAGGGAAAAGATGGTGGAACGAGACCTAGTATAGACTACAAGGTCTGGACTTAACGCCATAACCGTTTGACACCCCTACCCTCTGCTTAGTGCCAGCAGCTCTAGAACAGCTCAGAGAGGCCAAAATATTCACAAAGTTGGATTTACGGAGTGCATATAACCTCATAAGGATACAAGAAGGGGATGAATGGAAAACATTCATCGACGACCAGCAGGCACTATGAGTACTTGGTGATACCACATGGGCTGACTAACACACCAGCGGTCTTCCAGTCATTTATCAATGAAATCTTTAAGGATCTCCTAAATCATTGTGTCATAGTTTACATTGATGACATCTTAAAATACTCCAAAAACTCCCACATTGAACACATCCCACTTTTCTTGAATCATCTGCTCCAACACAACATAAAAAGAAAAATGTGAATTTGATCAGCACCTCAAAACCATTCTGGGGTGTGGAAATGGACTCCAGTAAGGTCAGCACTTTGACTGAATGGCCCACTCCCTTTGCTATCAAGGAATTACAACACTTCCAAGGATTCGCAAAGGTTTACAGGCCCTCCTCATGGCTTTGCTTCAAGGCAAGCCTAAAAAGTTATGATGGTCTGAGGCAGCTCACTTAGCCTTCAAACAACTCCAACACGCCCATTCTATGGCACCCCAACCCTGTCTGCCCGTTCATAGTGGAAGTGGACACCTCATGTTGCAGAATAGGGGCTGTGCTTTCACAACACCATGGAGACCCTGAAAAACTCTTCCTTTCCTGCTGTCATGATCCCCTCCTTGTTGGACCAGATCCCGAGCCCATTCTGCCTTCCTCCGTTATTCTAGCACCCATACACTGGGATATAATGGAAAAAATTCACCAAGCTCAACAGAACAAGGAGCCACCCACTGAGTGTCCACCATACATCAACAAACCATGAAATGGGTCCACACCATTCTCAGTATGGGACACCCAGCTATTCTTAGAACCATGCAACTTTGAAAGTGTTTTCTGGTGGCCCTCCCTAGCCACAGAATACTTTATTAAAGCTTACGTGGATGCCTGTCTAACTTGCGCCCAAGTCTGTACCCCCCCATCAGTTAACTTCAGGTCTTCTGGAACCTCCCCACCTCTCATCGGTTCACTGCTATACTCATAGCTGTGGATCGGTTCTCCAAAGCATGCCAGCTCATCTCTTTGAAAAAACTCCCATATATGCCTCCAGTGGGCGGTTCAGCACCAGCGCATCCATGCCAAGCCCACACCCACAGTATCAGCCAGGACAGAGGGATTGGTTGTCCACCAAAAATTTATGCCTCAATCTCCTTTGCAGCAAACAAGTCCCCGTTACTTTGGCCTGTTCAGAGTCATCCAACAAGTCGACCCAGTGACTTACCAGCCAGTGAACTACCAGCCAGTTATTGCATGTCTCCACTGGGAGGTGTTCCTTGAGCGGGGACTATTTCCCCTCATGCCCAACAGAGGGAACCAATGCCACTGTTTTTGCCATTGTGTTTGACCAGTTTTCTGTTCTTTGGATTATTGCTGTTTTTTGGATTTGCCCTTTTGGTTTGTTTGCTCTGATGACTGTTTTCTCTGGTTCTCTGATCTCTTACCTTTTTTGAAATTGCCTGCCGATTTTGCTTTGTTTGCCATTATCTATTAAAATACCTTACACAGCATATGGACCCTTTTCATTCATCATTACAAGGAGGCAGATAGACTGTCTGTGCATGTGTGTGTGTGTGTGTGAGAGAGAGAGAGAGAGAGAGAGAGAGAGAGAGAGAAAGACACTTGACACCATGAGCCTACAATTTACTAAACAGACCATCGATAAGGGAGGTAGCCTCTCACATTACAAAGTCTAACGACCTTTATGAAAGGGCAAATGCAAGTGTTCATCAGTGTTTACAGTAAATCACTGACACAGTATATTAAATGACCCGAAAAAATAAAAAATACTTAATTGCAACAATGCAATAACAGCGGAGTGTAATAGTATGAACAGCATTAAACATGACAAACTTGCTCACTTTCCTCTAAAACTATTTACAGCATACTAATCCTGCTCACTTCCCTTTACCATCTGAATTTGAATCTGAATTTGAATGTACACTTTCTCTTTACCTGTACTCTGTACACTCCGGTGGAAAGTTTAGGAATAGTCCATCTCTCGCTGAAAGATATTGTGACTGGAAGAGTCCATGTTTAGAAGGGACACCTTCTACATAGACACTGCTGCTACACAAGCCAGTAATACCATACACTAATATATTACTTTCATGCTCTCATGTAGATGCAGGGTGTCTGAGAGGAAGACAATGAAGGTCACTCTGAAGGACGTAAATTCACAAACACACAGTGCACACAACATCACACTGACAAACCTCACAGCTTTTCCCACAGTAGTGTTTCAGTTGTGACTATCAGGGAGAAGTTCAAGAGAAATCAAGAGAAATTCACCTGCTTAGCCTTTAACTATACAGATTGGCTTGAAAATGTCTTGAGAATGTTACAATTTTACAGTCAACTTGCAATGGCATTACAAAATGAATTTAGTAGTAGTATGTAAAAACTTCAGTGTGTATTATACCTCTAATAACCGAGTGACGTGCTACATGTAGGTAAATAAGTTGCTTGAATGTCCACACTGTAAACAGGGGAAATGTGTGGCTTGCAAATGCGTGGCACAAGGAAACTGGACAGACCTGTCAAACGGTGTCTTTTAGAAAACAACAAGCGATTATTAAGAATTTAGAGTTTTTAGGATGAGAAAAATTCTGCACCTAGTATAATTCAGATATTGATATTTATCTTGTGAAACAGACTGGAGCGATAAAGATAAACTCTTTCAGGGATGTTATTGTGTGTGACTCTCCTTATTTCCCTATACAACATTATGGAATCCCAGTCAGGTAACACACTACTGTGTGTGTGTGTGTGTGTGTGTTATTTTAAATTATAAGACTGTAATTTTTTACTGTGGTTAAAGCAGCTTTTTTCTGAAACTACAGTTAATCTAGCCGCATCTAGATTTTAAGGTGTGCGGCTTTTACACTCTTAGCGGTAATAGCGGCGAAACTAGTGTCCTATAATAAAATTAATAGGCAGATTACCATGAATTGATATAAGTGGGTGTTTATAAATTATAAAGATTTAAAAAGTACGGTGATTTCGAAGAGCAACTACTCAAAAATCCTACAGTAAAATGAATTAATTTCTATTGTGAGCACAGAGGTCACTGTGAACTGATTTCAGTGGTATTGAGATTTGAAATGTTCGTTTTTTCAGCAATAAGATGAATTAAATGATTAATATTTTGGTGTCATAGGCTTCCTTTGTGAATTAAACCATTTACACTTTTTAAAACTTTCTTTCTGTTTTTTTAGTAAAATATTTTTATTTGGATTGATGCTTTGTAGCGTTTCTTTAAAATTGAAATGATGGCTTGATTTTTTATAATAATAATAATAATAATAATAATAATAATACATTAAAATGTTTAGTTAATATATATTTAATTTAATACTTAATAGATTTTGAAAAAGAATATTTTTTATCTGAAAGTGTAAATATAAAAACTTTTAGTATGTGTTGTTATAAACACTGTGGATTGTGTTGTGTTTGTTTTATTATTTATTTAAAATATTAAAAGCTGCTTTGTGTTTGAGCGCTCTTAAGGTCGTTTTCTGCGCTGTTACCGTTAAGTGTCTAAAAGCTGCGTCGGGGAAAACTTCGAGCAGTTCGATTAAAACGTGCTTTAGGGAAGAGCGGCTGGTTAACAGCAGTTGTGTTCAGTGCCTGAGAGGTTCTGTAAGTCTGATGGAGTGTAAAACCTGTTGAAAACGGTGGAGTGAGACTCGGTTTAAATGAAACTTGGTGTGTGGAAACTCCGAATGTTTTTTGCCCAGACCCGAATACATTTTGTTGGGGAAAAGGCTGTAGATTTAATGTTAATGGAATTTAGTTGAACTGCCTTAGCCTCCTACAACCTGGCGTCCATACGAGGACATCACATTTTTGGTTGTGTGCACCATAGTACTTAATTCTTTGTAACTGGAACCTGTTGTACACAAAAACATTGGCTACATGTTCAAAGATAATATCTGGTTATTATATTTATTGGTTCCTCGTAACCCCAAATAGGTAGAAGAAATCTAAAATGCAAGCTCAGGTCTTAGGAGGTTAGGGAAGAGAGGTTAGAAATGTAGGTGGTTGTAGTGTTGATGGAAGTGCACTATTTTGTACTACAGTGTGTCTGGATGCACAACACAATCAGACTAACTTTACATGTTAAAGAATAGTGAAAGCACAGGTGTAATGTTTCAGACTAAAGTCCTCCATCAGCTGTGTAAACAGAGTGCTTCTGAGGCTGCAGAGAAACCAGAGATACTGAAAATGCTCGTTGATGTAATAGCAGTCAGCTTGGAGGCAGATTTGGTTTGAACATTGGGGGATTGAAGTGTTTATCATTATGCTTAAAGATATTTATTTTAATTAAAGAAATAAATACATTGAAAAAATGTTTTGTTATACTTGCAGGTTGCTGGTGATTGTCTAGTTTTCTATCTATCTACCAATCCATCCCTTCATCTGTCTGTCAAATCTATCCTTCTTTGGCTCACAGGCATTTATGATTAAAATGATTGTTTCATTAAAATTATACACAATAACAGTCCAAATTAATGCACAATGTAACTGATTAAAACTTATACACATCATTTATTGTGAGATTTTAACATGTCACTGTAGTGCAGCTCTTCTCTGCACAACTGTAAATGGTGTGCAAAGAAGGAGCAAACTAAGTAAAAAGACTGGAAGTGTATGTACAGAGCTGATGATTGTTCAAGTTTCTAAATAAATTTTCCAAAGAAGTGGATAATGAGACGTGTAACGTTTTGCTTGTTTTCTTACACGAGTTGAAGAGAACTGCACACCAGAACTTAACACTTTATGTCGCCTCAGAACATTCAGATACCCAACAGAAGAGTAATATAAAATAAAACTGGACCATTTGTCGACAGAACATGGTGTGACACAATGTCCGGTGTGAACAACCTTGTTGTTGATTATAAACTGAACTATTAAAATGTAATTTAGCTTTTTTAGATAATTTAACATAAAATGACACTAAGCTGTTTTGCAATTAATTAGCTAGCTACAATGTATGTGGATTGTGGTTAGATAAGTTACACCATATTATTCTTCCTCTTATCCTACATGTTACTTCTCTGACAAGCAATGCAAATTAGTCTTCTGGGCAGTGCTTCACTTCCTCTTATATGCTATCTGAGCTCTCATGGCAGTAATCAAGCATTGTGTTGTGAAGTAGCAGTTGGACAATACCAACTTGTGCAGTGGAGAGGGGCTTTTTGTAATTTTTATCTGATTTATTATGAAAAACCTACAATCAATTCAGAATGGCGAGAATGTAACAAACTAAATTACTTATAAATATTGTGGTGCAGGTGGTGGTGGTGGTGGGGGGTGTTCTGATTATGTAAAATTTTGTTGGTCAACAGTTGGAGGAAATTCTAATTTGCCTAATTTTGACTTGAATATATATTTTTAGATTTTGAAACATAAAAGTCAATTTTGGTTAATACTTTCCCTGAAAAGTGTGCCACATACACTATATTGCCAAAAGTATTTGCTCACCTGCCTTGACTCGCATATGAACTTAAGTGACATCCCATTCCTAATCCATAGGGTTCAATATGACGTCAGTCCGCCCTTTGCAGCTATAACAGCTTCAACTCTTCTGGGAAGGCTGTCCACAAGGTTTAGGAGTGTGTTTATGGGAATTTTTGACCATTCTTCCAGAAGCGCATTTGTGAGGTCACACACTGATGTTGGACGAGAAGGCCTGGCTCTCAGTCTCCGCTCTAATTCATCCCAAAGGTGTTCTATCGGGTTGAGGTCAGGACTCTGTGCAGGCCAGTCAAGTTCATCCACACCAGACTCTGTCATCCATGTCTTTATGGACCTTGCTTTGGTCACTGGTGCACAGTCATGTTGGAAGAGGAAGGGGCCAGCTCCAAACTGTTCCCACAAAGTTGGGAGCATGGAATTGTCCAAAATGTCTTGGTATGCTGAAGCATTCAGAGTTCCTTTCACTGGAACTAAGGGGCCAAGCCCAGCTCCTGAAAAACAACCCCACACCATAATCCCCCCTCCACCAAACTTTACACTTGGCACAATGCAGTCAGACAAGTACCGTTCTCCTGGCAACCGCCAAACCCAGACTCGTCCATCAGATTGCCAGATGGAGAAGCGCGATTCGTCACTCCAGAGAACGCGTCTCCACTGCTCTAGAGTCCAGTGGCGGCGTGCTTTACACCACTGCATCCAATGCTTTGCATTGCACTTGGTGACGTATGGGTTGGATGCAGCTGCTCGGCCATGGAAACCCATTCCATGAAGCTCTCTGCGCACTGTTCTTGAGCTAATCTGAAGGCCACATGAAGTTTGGAGTTCTGTAGCGATTGACTCTGCAGAAAGTTGGCGACCTCTTCGCACTATGCGCCTCAGCATCCGCTGACCCCGCTCCGTCAGTTTACGTGGCCTACCACTTCGTGGCTGAGTTGCTGTCGTTCCCAAACACTTCCACGTTCTTATAATACAGCTGACAGTTGACTGTGGAATATTTAGGAGCAAGGAAATTTCACGACTGGATTTGTTGCACAGGTGGCATCCTATCACAGTTCCATGCTGGAATTCACTGAGCTCCTGAGAGCGACCCATTCTTTCACAAATGTTTGTAAAAACAGCCTGCATGCCTAGGTGCTTGATTTTATACATCTGTGGCCATGGAAGTGATTGGAACACCTGATTCTGATTATTTGGATGGGTGAGCGAATACTTTTGGCAATATAGTGTAGTTTGATATGTTGTTTTCTATTGAAGTGAAATTCATAGGTTTGTAAATGTGACATAAATATCCAAATATAGAAATGCAGTAGGCACAAAGGCTAGTTGAACTTACTTCTCTATATAGTACCTACTACAGGAAAGAGAAATCACACACTACTTAATTTTTATTTCTTTTAAGTTTAGATTTTTCAGGGCCTAAATAACAAATGTGTGATCCGACTTCTATAAACAAATAACAACTGGTGATAACAACAAACACCAGTTTTCAGTATGCAGTATTCTCTCTCTCTCTTGCTCTCTCTCTCTCTCTCTCTCTCTCTCTCTCGCTCTCGCTCTCTCTCTTTTATGTAAACCAATATTCAGAATCCAAGTAGGAAAAAGTACTCCCTCCTTACTTCCACAATCATTAAGATTATAATTATCATCCAGATAATTTAATAGCCATTTAATCTTGATTATTAATATAGATATAAACTATAAATTTGACTACCTCTACATCATTTTAATTAGAGTCCAGTCTAACAAACTAACTCACTAATTAACTAATTAACTAACTAACTAAATTTGCTTATTTAACTTCTAAACTTTCAACTGAGCTACTGTTTTATAAGTACTTTACTTTCACCATACAGACAGGTTCATTTTTAAGATTATTTTATTTAAAGCTTTAGGTCAGCCACTTCAATTTAGCTAAACAACAACAGAAGCAAAAACAAAATGCACCGGAAAAATTACAGAGGTAGCCAAGCAATACTCTTATGCTGATGTTATGGCTTAAATCTTCTGTTTTATATCTTGCTTTACAAAATATTCTGTGTTATTTGTGCTAGTAAGAAAAAATAAGCTATACAAATAGCTATTACGGCCTACATTATTAAAACTAAAACAATGCCTATTTCAAATTGCACATGAATTTTAAGTTAAAAATTTACTTTGATGAAACTCAGTTTGCCTCTTATTCTTCATCAGCAGCTGTAGAGCAACAACATGATAAAAGATGAGACCAGTTTATTAATTACAATGTTTATTATAGAAGTTGGTGTTAGATTGGATTTACCCACAGTAACTATTTGTCAGTTTTGACAACCTGACCTTAAATACTAAAAAATGAATTATAAATATAAATTTGTTTACAGTTTCATTCTTATATTGTCTTGACCCATGTAGCTATTGTTAGTTTACACAAAAAAATCAAATGATATTAAGTATTTGTTTATTTTCTGAAAACACAGAGCATTTACAAGTGATTGGCCCAGAAGCTCCTCTTGTTGCTGTAGCTGGTGAAGATCTGGTTCTGCCAAGTTTCATCAAACCCAACACCAGTGCGGTGGACAAGACAGTGGAGTGGTTGAGACTAGAAGAAGGGGCTTCATTAGTGCATCTCTATAGGGATCATGAAGACAGAAATGAAGATCAGGCTCAGTCCTACAGAGGAAGAACATCACTGTTTAAAGAGGAGCTACAGAAAGGCAACGCTTCACTCAAACTCTCAGCTCTCCAAGTCTCTGATGCAGGAGAATATAAGTGTCTCATTATGGACCAATCCTGGTATGATGACATCACTGTTCATGTTATTGTTGAGGGTAAGATCCATTTCTGCACTGAAGCTTTATTCAGTGAATGTTATACTTAACATTATTAATGATTTGTTATCTATAAGCCAATATTCATTTTAATTTTCATGTGCAGGGTTTTTCCTGCTCTATAGTGATCTTTTTTAGTTCCTTATTCTGTTCATTTTATTGTCTTTCTATTGTATTAAATTTAATATTTATTCATTTCACTTTGGACACAGAGAACATGACAATTCTCCACTTCTGTTGTATGTATACATTAATCAGCAGTAGGAATGATAACCTGCACCCACACCAGCCATTTCCAAATAATATTGTACACCCCTGTTCTAGGCTGTTCCTATAACTACATGTTTTGTGGCTGATTACAAATATATAACTTCTACCTCAATATGATTTTTCTTGAACTCTCTTAAATTTTAGCACTCATAGGAAATAAAAAAAATTGAATAGGTTGTCTGGGTTTTTAGGTTTTTAGGAATTAAATCAAAGTATATTTTATCTTTTTTTATAATATTTTACTCTCAGATGTTTTAATACAGGCTTATATTGTAAAGGTGTCTTTACGGGGCAGGAAAATTGTTAATTGCTCTGAGCTCTGAGCACACAAAGAATAACTTAAATTTATGAAAATGTCAAGATGTCCAAGCCTCCTGTAAAAATCTTTAGCGATCAATTCAATGATCAATACATCAGTACATGTCATGAAGCCCCCGAAAAAGGTAAACTGGTTACAGTTCATCAGGATGTGCATATTTATGTAAACAAATATGAGTGTAGTACTGTCTAAGAGTCACATGTCCAAATTATTCACAATTAAAAAGATAGGATAATTGTTGTTAACACCACATTACACTACATTACATAAGTATATTTCTAATATAGCACAACAGAAAAGAGTTATGTGTCATAGATCAAAATTCCAAATACAAACATCCGGTGTTACACCTCATAGTGTTATTTTCGTCCATGAACAATCTTTACACCGACAATGAGCAGATAATAAAATCTGAAATAATAAACTGTTGGGGTTCAGTTGATTGATTTCAGTATATTTGAAAGAATACTTTTTGTTTAATGCCTGCAGTTCTGGGAAGCCACCCAGTGATCAGGATGGAGAGTTATGATAACTCAGGAGGGATTAATCTAGTGTGTGAGTCCAGAGGCTGGAACCCTGAACCTGAGGTTCTGTGGCTGGACAGAGAAGGAGCTACTCTGCCTGCTGAAGATACACAGATACACAGAGACACTGAGGGTTTCAGTGTGAAAAGACGCATCACTGTTTATGACTCCAACAGGTTTTACTGCAGACTTCAACAAGAACACCACATGATGGAGGCAGATATTACCATTAATAGTAAGTATCTGTGATTTAAAACATATAGACCGTAACATTCTACTCAATATTCCCTACAATATTTATGTTCCTTATGTTCAGTTCACTTTTTGTAAGAGCTCGTTTATCAGTTACTAAATAATTCTTACACAATTTCTTAAAAATATCTCTAACTTTTCATTTTAGGTGAAGTCTTTGGTGTTTGTAAGTGGCCTGTCTGCATTGCAGTTTCAGCATGTCTTGTTGCTGGATTGCTAGTAACATGTGTTTTTGGACTGATACTAACTGCTTTTGGTTACAAGAAAGGTAATATCTAAATCATTTTCCTCAGTAACATGTTTAACTTTAATTATACTGCAGTTTTACCTTTTTTATTTTTTGTCCACACAGATTCCCAACTGTGTTCCTGGAGAAATCCAGGACATAATGTTTTTACTGCTTTAATGCTCTCAGGAAGGACTGTAATTTTTCAGGGTTTTCCTGTCCTACAAGTAGTAAGACCCCAAGAATAAAGAACCTGTGTTTTATTCAGTAGTCCAGAGTTGCCCATGCTGTCTGTAAAGAGTGATTTAAATCAGTATGGACTCAAACTCTCACCTCAATCTTTTCATCTATTCACTTCTATTCCCACAAGCTCTTTCTACAAAAGTGAAAGGATACTTCATTAATAAAAAATAACTGGGAGAGTATAGAGCCTCACCCTGTACATCAGAATGTTGTTATATGAGGCAGAATAATTATTTAACATAATCAAGCTCACACTACCACATCTGAAAAAAGTATTTATGAGTAATCTACAATCAGAAAAGGCTACAAGGATAAAAATAAAACACATCAGGCTTCTCCTAAGCACCCTGTTTTTCTGAAAGCTAATGTACTAATGTACTAGAGCCCTTGTTCAGCAGCAGGCATGGGCTGGAAGAACTATGAGTAGAGAGCATGTTGTTTTGTCTGTCAGCATGCTATACTGCTGCTAATCCTCCACACTGCATGGCTGATGTTTTAGTAATGTTATAGTAAGGTGCTAGCAGACAATAGTGAAACAGATTGTTGTCAGCCAATCTGATTGTTACCATGGCAACATGCCCAGCTCCAGCTAGCTGTGACAGAGCAAGAATCAACAAAATATTCAATATTACTAACTACCAATGAGTGCTGGTTAATTGTTCAGTATGTACTTATGAACTAATTATTGGTTTTGATTACTGTTGACTATTAACATTAACATAACCCTGCTTAGTCCCTGCATACTCATGTGCTATCTAAGAAACTGTGATTTAAATGACTACATCCGTTTACTGTTAGTGTGCATATATTATTTACTTGGTTAAGAGTAGAGATACAAACACGTCAGTCATAGTACATTATATTACTTACTGTCAGTTAATTTATTTTAGTTAGTTAGTTTGTTTATTTGTTTTGTAAACAAATGTATCTGTGTTTTTCTTCAGAACTTCAAAAATACAAGCAAAATGCAGGTAACAATGAACTTTTTTTCTTTTATAAATCATACTGATTAAATAACTGAAATAAATTTAACAGACAATATCACTGATCAAATGTAATCACAAATGAAGCTGTAAGGTTATTAGATTGTTTGAGCTTCTTGGACTTAGAGACACAATTTAATAAGAAGATGCAGATCAGGACAGAGGGCAGAATTTCAGCTCCTTCTCATGTTTATTTTAATGAATGCTAGCAAATTCAGTAAACAGGAAGTAAACAGGAAATAGATTTATTGAGTGAATTCAAAGTCATTTTTATAACCTGAATTTCTTAACCTAAATTTTCAATATTTGAATTTCAGATTGAAAATGTAACATTTTTCTACTTATCATTCAAATTAGAGGTACAGATTCTGTTGACTCTGATTTCACTCCATAGAGGGTTCGGTAAGAAGAGTAGAGAATCAAAATCATCAGTCCCTGGACATTAAATGACATTTTCTATATGACCATAACTGACCTGTAACATCATGTTCCACTTTGTGAAGTGAAATTAATCATTTAACAATTATATAACATCAGAGGAATCATAAAGGTAACTGTGAGGATGTTAGACTGTTTCAGACTCTTTGACTTAGAGACACAATTTAACATTGTGAAGGTTCACAAAAAGCTGCAGATCTGATCAGAGGGTAGAAATTCCAGCTCCTTCTAAGTTAATTTAAAAGAATCCTAACAAATTCCGTTCAGCTCAGGTCATATAAATCATAGAAGGCTTTTAGACTGAAATCAGAGTGAGCAGTAGCTGATCCTGAATACATGTTAGACAATTGAAAGTGTTACAAAATTAGAAAATATTAAATATTAACTATTTTATTGTTTTGTTCACAAGACCTTCTAAAGAAGAAGTTGTTTGCAGGTAAGAACAATTTCAACATTTTCTTCAGTCTAGTGAAATGAAAGTCTGTGCTGTGTTTGTGTTTTTTGTGTGAATGTTGATCTTGTTTGTGTGCGCTCTCTTTAAAGCAACGTCAACCTCACAAACAACATCAGGATGCTGTTATTCATCATGATTATTTATAACATAACAATAATTACTCAGTCTCTCTCATGCACTCATACACAGTTTCTCTGAATGAATAATTGGTGCTATGGTATAAAATGTTTCTCTGTGTTTCTCTCAGTGGATGTGACTCTGGATCCTGATACAGTTCATCCTGAACTCACTGTGTCTGATGATGGAAAACAAGTGACACGAGCAGAGAGACAGCAGGATCTCCCTGATACACCAGAAAGATTTATGTATCTCTGTGTTCTGGGACAGCAGAGTTTCTCCTTAGGGAGATTTTATTATGAGGTGCAGGTCAGAGGGAAAACTGCATGGACATTAGGAGTTGTGAGAGAGAACATTAACAGGAAGGAGTGGATTCCACGGAGTCCTCAGACTGGATTCTGGACTGTGGGGCTGAGGAATGAGAATGAATATAAGGCTTATGCTGATACTGATGTTCCCCTCACACTGAGAGAGAAGGTGGAGGTGGTGGGGGTGTTTGTGGATTATGAGGAGGGTCTGGTCTCCTTTTATGATGTGAAGTCCAGCTCTCATATCTACTCTTTCACTGCTCAGTCTTTCACTGAGAAACTTTATCCATACTTCAATCCTTGGTATAGTGAAAATGGTAATTCAGCACCACTGATCATCTCTGCTGTTACTGAATAAATATCTGATTTATATTTTTTAACATTTTGAACTTTTGTAAATAATGGATTTATTCATCTCTAGACATTTAGGAATTTTATAAAGATGCATGAATGTTACTGGATTATTTAGAGCTTATGTGTAAGTTAGTATGATTCCTGTCATTAAAGCTGCCATCTGTACTACTTTCTAGCTCTCACTTGAGTTGAATTTAGAGTGTTAACTAACATTTTCTCCACCACTAAAAATCACCACTTATTGTAGTTGAGAATCTGACACCTTGCCAGGTGTATATCTGTTAATGAGGTGCGTTTTCAGGTTAGGATGCTATTTAATGCTGTTTATTTTCTCCAGAACATGATGTCAGTTCTTAGTAAATGTTGTTAATATTTGGTAAATGATCGGTAAGGTTTGTTTTGTAATTGGTTGTGTGGATGTATGTGAATTAGACCTGCATCTCTCCACAGACCTGCAGTTTTAATCTCATCTGAAGATATGGAGCATTCACTAACATGGCAGTAGTTAGTAACTGTGACTAATGTGGCATTTACAGATTTGTTCTATTTCTGGATGTCTTGTTTGAAGAAAATACAGGGTTTATAATAATAATAATAATATTAATAATAATAATAATAATAATAATAATAATAATAATAATAATAATAATAATAATTATTATTATTATTATTATTATTAGCAGTAGTAGTAGTATTAGTCTAATTAAAAGTTCCATGTCTTTCTTTTTGTTGTATAATTTGTAAATATGAATATGAGCAAGAATATCAAGGACTTCAGCAAACTGAGTAATTTAATGTCTCTGGATCCACCATAACACAGACCAGGACAAATCACTTGATGAAGATGAATGAAGGAATGAAATTACTCACTTCCCTAAAGTCCTATTTTAGGGATCAGTATTGGGGATCAGTACTGCTCTACTGCCACTGACTGGCACAAAGATTGCCTAGACACATTCTAGACACTGTTTGGTAGAAACAACATTCAGAAATACATCTTAAAAGCAAGCAAGCAAGAAAGGAACTGAAGAAATTAAGGAAAAATGTTAAATCACTATATTGGAATTGTCACAACGCAGTCTGAACACCAGAGGGAGCCATCGCCCGAATATTAACCGTTTCTGCCTACTTCCGGTCCAGAGGCGTATATAAGCAGCACGCTATCCCAGCCACGTTGCGAAGCATTGTTTCCTCTAGCGTTACTTGCCAAGCCTTTATTACCCTTTGTCTAGTTACTTTGTGCATGACCCTGCCCGTTTGCTTTTGACTACGATTTTCGGATTTGTGTTTTGGTTTTGATTCACAGTATTGCTTTCTGGTTTTTGACCCTATTTCTTCGTGACCTCAACTAAGATTTTGCCTTCGGTCCTTTAATAATCTGCGCATGGATTCTAACACCCCTATGTCTGATGAGACGTTACAGAATGCTTCGCCGGAAATGAGTCCAGCAGATATACAAGCGGCATTATGGCGACAGCGAGTCCTCATCCAAGCTTATCAGGCGGAGGTAGATGCACTGAAAGCCGCAAACCAACAGCTCCAGCAACAGCCACCGGATCAAGCGGCAGCTGCGGCACCAGCGCACAACGTACACAGCGAACTTCCTCGTTTTGCTCTACCGGAGAAGTTCGACGGATCCGCCGATTGCTGCCGGGGTTTCCTTCGTCAATGCGATAACTACTTTGCTCACCAACCTGAAGCATACAGCAACGAGAGAACCAGGTGCGTGTTCATATTATCCCTGCTAACCGGCAGAGCACTAGATTGGGCAGCAGCGGTTTGGGACTCCGACCCTCAAGTCAAATCGTCTGCGGATTACTTCGCTAATTTGATCAAGGAGGTGTTCGAATACCCAGCTGGAGGCAAGGATGTTTCCGTACAGCTGCTGGAATTGCGCCTGGGGGTGGACACAGCCGTGGATTATGCAATAAAATTCCGCACCTTAGCAGTTCAGTCGGGATGGAATGCGACAGCTCTCATGGCAGTTTTCCGCGAGGGACTCAACCCGGAATTACAAGCTGAAATGGCATGCCGCGACACCGTCCCTGGTTTCACATCTCCATCGACTTTCTCACTGACCTCCCCGACTCGCAAGGCTTCATGACGATCATGGTCATCATTGACCGGTTCTCCAAGGCTTGCAAATTGATCCCCATGAAAGGCTTACCTATGTCTATGGAAACCGCCTTAGCCATCTTTCACAACGTGTTCCGGAATTTTGGGCTCCCTGAGGACATAGTGTCGGACCGAGGCACGCATTTTACCTCCAGAGTCTGGCAGGAGTTTTGCAAACAGTTAAGGATTAAAGTCAGTCTGAGCTCAGGATACCATCCCCAATCTAATGGTCAAGCCGAACATCTGAATCAAGAGCTGGAAAGGTTCCTGAGGGTATACTGCAGCAAGGAACAGCACACATGGAGTGAATTCCTCCCGTGGGCCGAATATGCCCAGAACTCCTTAACCCATTCCTCTACGGGGCTGACGCCATTCCAATGTGTATTTGGCTATCAGCCACCATTGTATCCCGTGGTCCGAAGAGCCCTCCGACGTCCCCGTGGTTGACGAGTGGTCCAAGCGAAGCCAAGAGACCTGGGAACGAGCCCACGTCCGCCTTCAACGGGCAATACGTCGGCAGGTTATTCAGGCCAATCGCCGACGTCAGCCCCACCCCACCTACCAGGTGGGTCAAAAGGTTTGGCTGTCCACATGCAACCTGAAACTCAAACTGCCCTGCCGTAAGCTCAGCCCCAGATTCATCGGTCCCTTCAAAATTGTTCGCCAGGTTAATCCTGTCTCGTATCGCCTAGAGCTGCCCACCTCTTATCGCCTCTCACCCACGTTTCATGTGTCTCTGCTCAAGCCCTATCACGAACCACAAACTGCGGGCCCCATTGCCCATGAGCCACCCCCTCCCCTGGACATTGACGGCTCCCTCGCCTATCGGGTTCACACTATTCTTAACTCGCGTCGCCAGGGCAGCCGCCTCCAATACTTGGTTGACTGGGAAGGGTATGGCCCGGAGGAACGCTGCTGGGTCAATGCGCACGACATCCTGGACCCTGCACTCATAGAGGAGTTTCACCACAACTTTCCCCACAGACCCACTCCTCGCCCGAGGGGGCGCCCTCGACATCGAACACCTGGAGGTGTTCCTAGACGGGGGGGGTTCTGTCACAAGGCAGTCTGGGCCTGAACACCAGAGGGAGCCATCGCCCGAATATTAACCGTTTCTGCCTACTTCCGGTCCAGAGGCGTATATATGCAGCACGCTATCCCAGCCACGTTGCGAAGCATTGTTTCCTCTAGCGTTGCTTGCCAAGCCTTTATTACCCTTTGTCTAGTTACTTTGTGCATGACCCTGCCCGTTTGCTTTTGACTACGATTTTCGGATTTGTGTTTTGGTTTTGATTCACAGTATTGCTTTCTGGTTTTTGACCCTATTTCTTCGTGACCTCGACTAAGATTTTGCCTTCGGTCCTTTAATAATCTGCGCATGGATTCTAACACCCCTATGTCTGACGAGACGTTACAGGAATAATATAAAATGTAATTTGAAAATGTATACATTTTCTGGTATTGTGCAATAAAGATTATATATTTCATTCAATTGCTTATTGCTTAAAGATTATATATTTTATTCAATTGATTATTGATTGATTGATGATTAAAATAATTATACCACAACACTAGATTATAATTCTCAAATCATGATGTGTTAATTTTTTACAACAGTACAGAGCTGAATATTATTATTTATTAATGTGTTTATATAATATTAACTGTAAAGTGGTAGGCTTATATTAATGCTCACGCTTTAATATGTTATTGTTGCTATAGTACCAGTTCATTCAGATGTTCCACATGATCTGAGAATAATAATAAAAAACAGATTAAAGAGCTGTCATTATATAATCACTGATATTTGTGTTAGAAGAATGTGACCACCATTATGACTGAGCCCTGTTATGTACATTATGTGGGGATTAACCCCTAGTGAATCAACAATGGACACAATCGCTGTTCTCAGAGGGTCAAAATGAATGTTAGTAATTAATGTTTTGTCTAAAAAGATTTGAGATGAAATAAACAAATTCACAGAGGAATTCAGAATGTGGCCCTGATGGTCTGTAAATAAATAGCCAAACTGACTTGGTAGACTTATATTTTGTGGCTAATTCAAAGAAAAATATACTAATAACCTACAGACATGAATACAGTAGCATGTAACACAGAATAACTAAATACAGTCGTTTATTTAGTTTGTGTTTGTGCAACAGGTAGCACTGTTGTGTAATCTTGTAAAAAAAAATCTTTATACTCTCAAATCTGTATATCTCAGAACTGATGCTGAGTCCAGAAGAAATAAAAACAGCATGAAGGTTATATTACATGTTTGAGTGTGTACACTCGTCGTAGGAGCTGTAAATGCTGTTGACGGAGGTGCACTCGTGATTTCACTTTTTGGTCTATTTTGATAGCTGCTTAATACATACATAAAATCCAAAATAAAAATACATTTTAATTTCATTTTTGAACTTTACTACACTCTGGTTTAATAAATATAGCTGGAACAGCCTAAGGTTTGGATTCATACACAGTCTTATTATTTAAGTCTAGGCTGAAAACACGTGTTTAGTCAAACTTTTTCCAGTTTTTTGTAGGTAAAGGGGGAAATCTTGGGTGTTCATGGGTATAGAGTGTTTTGGTGAACTGAGATTTTTAAATGTTCAGATCTCACACATTCATTCTTAGGTTTGTTTTCTGCTTAATGTCCCAGGAAGCCCTCAAGTCTGTTACTTTTTGTCTCCCCCTTTTAATTACACTTTGGTGGCTTAGCAAGGCTTTTGGTTAGTGAACAGGTCTTCTCACAATGAGATCCAAATCAGTTCCTTTATTGGTTGTACATAGAAGTGTGGTTCTGTAAACATAAAATAAGAAGATATAAAAATGTATAGAAAAACAAGACAAAACTGTTGTAGGTTACTGGACTGGACTGAAAAAAGTGGTCAATGGAGATAAATAATGACGAAAATGTACAAAACATACAATATCACAGTCTTTCTCTAAAGCTGCTTATAGGAATAGAAATGTGGATATCTGATACAAATCTGTGCATGCCCTGGGCACATGTGTTATCCTGTTGAATAGGTACTGAAAGGGTAACATGTCTAGAGTGTCGAGTGCACGCATATGACCTGAAACGCAACTACAACACTGGTTTCAGTAAATGAATGACACTGTACATTAAATGACCCAAATAATAAATATTAAATTGCAACAATCAATTAAATTGCAATCAATAGTAGCAGATTGTAAAAGTATGAACAGCTTAAAACATAACAAACTTGCTCACTTTCCTCTAAACCTATTTACAGCATACTGATCTTACTCACCTCCCTTTACTATCTGACTTACTACAAGCAAATCAAGTCAAGAAGCTTTATTGTCATTTCAACCACATATAGCTGATGCAGTACATAGTGAAATGAAACAACGTTTCTCCAGGACCCTGGTGCTACATAGACAACACAACAACATATAGCTACAAAACAAAAACAACAACACAGAGCTAAGGACAGAAAGTTTGTCTTGGCTACATAAAAATGCAACGTGTGCAAACAGTGCAAACAGAAAATGAAAAACAACAGAGGACAGTACAGGACACATAGCACCAAAAAAAGTGCCACAAAATAGAATGTGCACAGTTGATACAGGTTAAGTTCTGCATTTGAGGAGCCTGATGGCTTGACGAAAGAAACTGTTACACAGTGTGGGTGTGAGGTTCCGGATGGCAGATGGCAGGAGGGTGAAGAGTGTGGGTGAGGGGTGTGTGGGCTTGTCCATAATGCTGTTGGCTTTGCAGATGCAGCATGTGGAGTAAATGTCCGTAATAGAGGGGAGAGAGACTCCAATGATCTCAGCTGTCCTCACTATCCACTGCAGGGTCCTGTGATCAGAGATGATACAATTCCCAAACCAGGCTGTAATGCATCTGCTCTCTATGGTCCCTCTGTATAGAGACTCTGCTGGGCTTTCTTGGTGATGAAGCTGGTGTTGAATGACTAGGTGAAGTTCTGCACCAGATGAACACCATGGAATTTGGTGCTCTTGACAAAGATAAAGGAGAGTTTTGTTTAAGTTTTGTTGATGTTCAGAGACAGGTTGTTGGCTTTACACCAGGCTGTTGCACCTCTTCTCTGTATGCTCACTTGTTGTTCTTGCTGATGAGATCCATCAGAACCTGATTGAGAAGGCTGAACTGGTGTCTATGAACAGCATTCATACATATGAATCCTTATGGCCCAGGTGGGTGAGGGCCAGATGGAGGGTTGTGGTGATGGCATCGTCCGTGGAGCGGTAAGGATGATACACAAACTGCAAGGAGTCCAGTAAGGGTGGTAGCTGGGTCTTGATGTGCCTCATGACGAGCCTCTCGAAGCACTTTGTCATGATTTGTGTGAGTGTGACAGGATAGTGATAGTCATTGAGGCAGGAAACTGTAGACTTTTTCGGCATGGGAGGGTGGTCGTTGTCTTGAGGCACATAGGAACAATGGGGCTACTCAGGGAGATGTTGAAGATATCAGTAAAGACATCTGCTAGCTGCTCTGCACATTCCCTGGGCACTCTGCCAGGAATGTTGTCTGGTCCAGCAGACTTCCATGGGTTAACTCTGCATAGAGTTCTCTTCATGTCAGCCATGGACAGGCAGAGCACCAGGTTGTTAGGAGGAGGGATGGTCTTCCTCACCGCTATGTTGTTCTGTACCTTGAACCAAGTGTAGAAGTTGTTCAGCACATCTGGGAGGGAGGCGTCAGATGTGCTGACGCCTCCTCACAGTGTGTGACACCTGCTCACAGGCAGGTGATGTTGTCTTGTAGTTTGTGATTGCCTGTCCTGAAAGCAGCCATGGATTCTCAGGGCATGTGCATGCTTTGCTTCTTTGATGGCTTGGGACAGTTTGGCCTTTGCTGTTTTTAAGGCTGTCTTGTCCCCTGCTCTGATGGCTCTAGCCTTCAGCAGCACACGCACTTTTGCGGTCATCCATGGGTTCTGGTTGGGGCATGTGGTGCATGGTCTTGGAGACGGTAACATCAATAATGCACTTGATGATGTAGCTGGTCACTGATGCAGTGTAATCCTCCTCTTCCTTAGTAGTAGTGTTCCTCCATTTAAATCAATTCCATTAAATTCTCTGGTAAATATTTAAGATAGAAACTATCGTTCTTTCTCTCTCTCTCTCTCTCTCTCCCTGCCTCTCTCTCTCTCTCCATATCCCAGGCTTCACTGTCCATTAACACTCATTTACACTGTGTCTTGTTATTTATTCATTATTATTATTTTTTTTACTAAAATGATTTATTCCTGTGAATGCCTGTTATTAAAATTTCTATACAAATAACATTTAACTGAAACAGAACTAAACATGCACTACCACTATATATTATTACATAAACTTTGATTTTTACGTCTATGCACTGTGGCACTTTGAACTGATGCCAGAGATTTCACTGTTACAGGAGTCTGCAGATGGAAACATTACACATGTGCTGTTTGTTATGAAATACTCTGTCAGTGTCTGGTGTAAAGGGCAGTTTAATGAATCTGGAAGTGCATTGATCACAGCATTACAGCAGTCTGGTGTAAAACAGGATTAAGGAGAGCTCTGTTTAAGTCTCATAAACAGATGAGGAGTTCAGAGAGCTGGACAGACTGAAGGACTAAAGCTCTGCTGCATCACTCTAGAATCTGGTTAAACCAAAGTTTAAATCATCAACATGTACATTAAACACTATAAATTAATACAGTCAACCTGCAATGTCATTACAAAAATTAGTTTAGAGTTAATTACATAGAGTACTATATAAATCATTCAGGGTGGAGTATCCCTTTAATAACCGAGTGTATGGTTTAGGTTAATTCTCACTTCTTCTCGTTATAACGGTTATACTCTATGTAAATAAGTTTCCTCAGAGTCCCCCACTCCAGAGCGGAAAACAGGCGCATGGCACAAAGGGGTGTGCACGGAAACGACAATATAATGCAGAGCTGTGAGACAAAGGGTCTCTTTTAGCGTATTTTAGCGATTTATTGAGACAACTAATTATTAAGTGTTTTGAGATCAGATGAATTGTGCACCTAGTGTAATTCGTATAGTGCTATTTATCTTGTGAAACAGACTGGAGCGATAAAGATAAACTCTTTCAGGGATGTTTTTGTGTGTGACTCTCCTGACTGTCCTATACAACTTTATGGAATCTCAATCAGGTAACACACCGACTGTGTGTGTGTGTGTGTGTGTGTTATACTGAATGCTAAGGTTGCAAATTGTTTACTGTGGTTAAACCTTTTTCTGAAATGAAAGCATTGTTCTATCCAGCCGCATGTAGGTTTTAAGGGGCGCGACTTTTAGACTCTTGGCGGTAATAGCGCCGAAACGAGCGTTTTACATTAAAATTACTAGGCAGATTACAGTAAACTGATATGAGTGGGTCACCCACTCAATTTTACATTTTCCAATTATAATGACTTAAAAAGTGCCTTCTGGCCTAATTAAAGAGCAACTACTCTAAAAGTCTGCAGTAAAATGAATTCATTTCTATTATGAGTATAGAGTAGGTCACTGTGAACTGATGGGAGGGGAAATGAAATTTTATATGTTTTTAGTAAATGTAGTTTTATTTGGTTTGTTTAATACAGTTTTCTAAAAAGTGTTTAGTAAGTTAATATATATTGGAATTATTACTTGACAGATTTTACTTTCTTTATGTAAGTGTACTGCATTGTGTACTTGCTGCAGCGCCTGCACTGAGCTATTACCGTTTAGTTTCTAAAAGCCGCGCTACTGAATTCTTCGTACCGTACTTTGGTTTGAACATTTTATTATTTTCTATATTTTGGAAAATTAAAAAAAAAAATCCACTGAAAAATGTTTTGTTATACCTGCATTTTCATGATTTTCAATTTCTCTGCACTTATCTAGCTTTCTGTCTTTTTACCTATCCATCTATTAATCTATCCATATATCGGTCAAATCTATTCTTCTTTGGTCCACAAGCATTTATGATTAAATGATTGTTTCATTAAAATAAATTATACATGGCATAATGACAGTCCAAATGAATGCACAATGTAACTGATTAAAATATCACATCAAAGAGTATACACATCATTTTTTGCAGGCAAGTAAATATCTATTGTTGCAAGTAAAACATAAAATCAGCTCTTCTCTGCACATCTATAAATAATGTGGAAAGAAGGTGGAAACTAAGTAAAAATACTGGAAGTATAGTTGCCTATAGTGGATAGTTTTGGATTGCCTATAGAGGAGGTGCACACTGGATGTGTCGATTTCATTGCAGTTTCATGTTGCTTCAGAACATTCAGATACCCAACAGAAGGTGTGTGACATGATGTCCAGTGTGAACAACCTTGTTGTTGATGATAATAATGGGAACTATTAAAATAGGCAGCTTACACCATTTTATCCTTTCTCCTATTCTAACACGTTTCATTTTTTCCTCTCTCGCTCTCTGACAAAGCGATGGACATTAGTGCGCTTAACTTTCTCTTAAATGCACTTGAGATAAACCACATGACCAACATTCAACAAGGTATAGCAATATACCTGCCAGCACCCCCTCTGCAGGTCTGGCAGGGAATTGTCCCTGACAGATAGACATATTAAGTATTTGTTTATTTTCTGAAAACAGAGCCACTACACGTGGTTGGTCCAGAAGCTCCTCTTGTTGCAGCAGCTGGTGAAGATCTGGTTCTGCCATGTTTCATCAAACCCAACACCAGTGCTGTGGACATGACTGTGGAGTGGTTGAGACTAGATGAAGTAGCTTCATCAGTGCATCTCTATAGGGATCATGAAGATAAAAATGAAGATCAGGCTCAGTCCTACAGAGGAAGAACATCACTGTTTAAAGAGGAGCTACACAAAGGCAACGCTTCACTCACACTCTCAGCTCTCCAAGTCTCTGATGAAGGAGAATATAAGTGTCTCATTATGGACCAATCCTGGTATGATGACATCACTGTTCATGTTATTGTTGAGGGTAAGATTTTTGACCATGTCATGGACAATCTTCACACTGCCAATGAGCAGAAAATAATAAACTATTGGGGTTAACAGTTATTTGATTTCAGTATATTTAAAAGAATACTTTTTATTTACTTTTTATTGCCCACAGTTCTAGGAAGCCGCCCAGTGATCAGGATGGAGAATTATGATAACTCAGGAGGGATTAATCTAGTGTGTGAGTCCAGAGGCTGGAAACCTGAACCTGAGGTTCTGTGGCTGGACAGAGAAGGAGCCACTCTGCCTGCTGAAGATACACAGATACACAGAGACACTGAGGGCTTCAGTGTGAAAAGACGCATCACTGTTTATGACTCCAACAGGTTTTACTGCAGACTTCAACAAAAACATCACATGATGGAGGCAGATATTACCATTAATAGTAAGTATCTACAATTTGAAACACAGAGTTAGACTGTAACAATCTACTCAATATTCCACCCAATATGTATTGGGTGGAATATCAGTATTTATGCTTTATTTTTTATTTTTATCTGTTAGTGATTTGGCTCCTGTTCTTTTTGTAAGAGTTTGTTTAGTAGTTATTAAATTATTCTTACACTTTGATTTTAGGTGAAGTCTTTGGTGTTTGTAAGTGGCCTGTCTACATTGCAGTTTCAGCATGTCTTGTTGCTGGATTGCTAGTAACATGTGTTTTTGGACTGATACTAACTGCTTTTGGTTACAAGAAAGGTAATATCTAAATCATTTTCCTCAGTAACATGTTTAACTTTAATTATACTGCAGTTTACCTTTTTTATCTTTTGTCCACACAGATTCCCAACTGTGTTCCTGGAGAAATCCAGGACATAATGTTTTTACTGCTTTAATGCTCTCACTTTAATTCAGGAAGGTCTATAAATGAGCTGGTTATCTGGATTAGGTGTGTTGAAACAGAAAAATAGTACTATGTGCAGGACAGGGTTTTCCGTTTTTCCAAGAACTAATGTACTAATGTACTAGAGCCCTTGTTCAGCAGCAGCATGGGCTGGAGGAACTGTGAATAGAAAGCATGTTGTTTTGTCTGTCAGCATGCTTTACGGCTAATCCTCTAACTCTGACAGCAAGAATCAACAAAATATACAGTGTTACTAACTACCAATGAATGCTGGTTGATTATTCAGTATTTATTACTAAATTAGTCATTTGTTTTGTTTACTATTGACTATTAACATTAACATAACCCTGCTTATTCCCTGCATACTCATTTACTATCTAAGAAACTGTGATTTAAATGACTATCCATTTACTGTTAGTGTTCATATATTACTTATATTAGTCATAGTACATTATATTACTTACTGTCAAATTATTTTATTTATTTCATTTATTTTGTTTAGTAAACAAATGTATCTGTTTTTTTCCTCAGAACTTCAAAAATACAAGCAAAATGCAGGTAAACTATTTTTTCTTTTATAAATCATACTGATTAAATAACTGAAATAAATTTAACAGACAATATCACTGATCAAATGTAATCACAAAGGAAGCTGTAAGGTTATTAGATTGTTTGAGCTTCTTGGACTTAGAGACACAATTTAATAAAAAGATGCAGATCAGGACAGAGGGCAGAATTTCAGCTCCTTCTCATGTTTATTTTAATGAATGCTAGCAAATACAATAAACAGGAAGTAAACAGGAAATAGGTTTATTGAGTAAAATCAAAGTCATTTTTATAACCTGAATTTCTTAACCTAAATTTTCAATATTTGAATTTCAGATTAAATTTCATTCAAAACCAAATTATTAAAATATCCTAAGATTTTTCTACTTATCAGTCGAATCATTTTTTCATACATTTTTTGAGCATTACAGGTTCAGGTTCTGTTTACTCTGATTTCACTCCATAGAGGGTTCTGTAAGAAGAGAAGAGATACAAACACATCATTTCCTGTATATTAAATGACTTGTTATTTATGTGACTCATAACTGACTTGTAACATCATGTTCCAAAGATATAACATTTGAGGGAAGTTGTAAGTTAGTGGTTAAGGTCCTAGGTTCCTGATCGGAAGGCTGTGAGCTTGAATCCCAAGTCCACTATGCTGCTATCGCTGGGCCCTTGAGCAAGGCCTTTAACCCTACAATTGCTCAGTCACTCTGGATAAGGGCATCTGCCAAAATGTTATGAACAGGAAGAGGGCTTTATGAGTGAAATCAGATTCTGAATACATGTTAGACAATTCAAAGTATTAGAAAAATTAAGAAATATTAAATAGTAACTATTTTATTGTTTTGTTCTTTAGAGCTTCTAACAAAGAAGTTGTTTGCAGGTAAGAACAATTTGAATGTTTTTCTTCAGTACAGTTAAATGAAAGCCTCTGTTGTGTATTATGCAAGTGTTTGCTTGTTTAAACAAGCTTGACCTTGTGTGCTCTCTCTCTCTCTCTCTCTCTCACACACACACAATTCAGTTAAATAGTCCAAACTAAAAGGTGTAGTAGGCGTGAAATAACTTGTTTTGAGCAGCACTGTCAACCTCACAGACAACATGCATCATGATTATTTATATGATGTAAACATACTAAAAAAATAGTAATTAAAATAGTAATTACTCTGCCACTCTCATACACAGTGTTTCTCTGAAGTAATAATTGGTTTTGTTGTGTGAAAATTGTTTCTCTCAGTGGATGTGACTCTGGATCCTGATACAGCTCATCCTCAACTCACTGTGTCTGCTGATGGAAAACAAGTGACACATGGAGACACATGACAGGATCTCCCTGATACACCAGAGAGATTTAATTTTCTCTGTGTTCTGGGAAAGCAGAGTTTCTTTTCAGGGAGATTTTATTTTGAGGTGCAGGTCAGAGGGAAAACTGAGTGGACATTAGGAGTTGTAAGAGAGAACATTAACAGGAAGGACAGGATTCCACGGAGTCCTCAGACTGGATTCTGGACTGTGGGGCTGAGGAATGAGAATGAATATAAGGCTTATGCTGATACTGATGTTCCCCTCACACTGAGAGAGAAGGTGGAGAAGGTGGGGGTGTTTGTGGATTATGAGGAGGGTCTGGTCTCCTTTTATGATGTGAAGTCCAGCTCTCATATCTATTCTTTCACTGCTCAGTCTTTCACTGAGGAACTTTATCCATACTTTAGTCCTTGGTATAGTGAAAATGGTAATTCAGCACCACTGATCATCTCTGCTGTTACTGAATAAATATCTGATTTATATTTGTTAACATTTTGAACTGTTTTGAAGAATGAAGATTTAGATGCCTCAGGAAGCTGAATCAGATGCATCAGTCAAGCTGACATCTTGGAAAGTGCTACTTTCTAGCTCTCACTTAAGTTGAATGTGTTAACTAACATTTTCTCCAGCATTAAGAATCACCACTTATTATAGGTTCTTCATATTTTGTACATGTTCAGTAAGGTTTGTCTTGTGATTGGATGTGGGGATGTGTAACGTCATCAGTGGCAATTCCACCATCCAACCGCCAGAGGGAAACATCACCAGAATATTGACACTTCTGGCTCATGCCTGAGCTTCTGGGTTACTGCTATACAGGTTAAGCTACTATTCGATCCGTACCGGAAACATGATTTGTACTGTGCATGTGTGGAAATGTGTCTTCTTCTTGTCTGAAGTATGACAAAAAGATTTACGGCAGGTTCGATTATTTATAACGTTGCTATAATTCAAATAATAACATAATGAGGAAGGTGACAAGGTGGCGCTGACAATGCAAGTTGGAATGCTTGAACTCAAAGTAAAATTTGGCTTAAAAAACCTTAAAAGAATTGAAATGAATTTGAATTAATAGAGCCAAGACTGCTACCATGTTAGAATGTGTGGCATAAATGGAAAGCAAAAGAAAGGCCTTCAGAAACTTTTGGACCACTCGTACCCTGCAATATCTAACATGACAAGAGGTTCTTCAAAAGAACTTGGCAGATTGTGTACACCTCTCCCTGGAACACCATCAAATAGCCCAGCATCAAAGAAATCTAAAGCTGATCTCTCATTACATGAGCTACAAGAGAACATCATCACTGCCCTCAACAAGAGAACTGACTCCACTATTGAAGAGTTGAAATCATCCCTCCTATTTCTCAACACAGAAATTGTCAATTTGTAGAAATCTAAAGTCGTACTAACAGCCAAAGTTACCGAACAAGCAAGAGCTATATCTCAGTTGGAAAACAGAACCATAGATGCAGAGTGTTACAAACAGAGGTGGTGTTTATGACTATACGAAGTTCCAGAAGTGGAAAATGAAAATGTCAAGGTGATGGAGATATGCAAGGAAGTGGCACCTGAGCTCACGGCAAAGATAAGTGAGGCGGTGGATGTAGCTCATAAACTGGGCAGGCCCATGTTGCCAGGCGAGGTTCATTATCATCCTTTTTGTGCTGCGCCTGGTGAGAGTCTTCGTCTGGAAAAGTGCAAAAAAACAGCGAAGAACGCAAACTATGCTTAGGAGAAGACCTGACAAAAGTTTTAGTTTACAATTACTATATGGCTGTTTGTCTATATTTTCAAATATAGAAGGAGATAAGAGTTTTTTCTCTCTCTTTAATAGTACTTTTTAGTAATAATAGTTTATATTATAATAGTTTACTTTATTTGTTTGAGTTTGCCATTGTTGGTGGTGTTAAAGTTATGTTCTATTAAAGCCATAGGTTTCTGCAAAGAACTCAGAAGTGACTTAATTTTCATTCAAGAGATTTATTCGTTCCTTAATTTGGTCATGAATTGATTTCCTCCTGTAGCAAACAGTGAGTCTAGTGACCTCTTGTGGTTTTTTGTTTTTTTAAGAAAACTGGAGGAATTGAATTTTGTTACAGTGCCCCTTCTCACTTGGTAATTTACCCATTAGATTAGCAAAATTTCAAAAACAAGTTTAAAGGACAATATGTTGAAAGAAGAGAAAATCTTTAATCTTGTTTCTTTATATAACAATTCTATCTCAGTGGAAGGGATTTTGATTGTTCAGGACAAATTCCCTCCCTCAGATACCACAGCTTCTGCCCGGATCTCAGCGTGTCTGGCGGACATTTCATCATGGATGACAGCTCATCAGCTGAAACGTAATCCCAGCAAAACTGAACTGCTGGTCATCCTGGGTGATTCATCCCCAGCCCAGGATCTTGCATTATCTCTGAACGACTCAATGATCTCCCCTTCAGCCACTGCTCCCAACCTTGGGGTAACCATGGTCCCACCATCTCTCAGGGCAAAAGGTAGGTATTCATCTAGACTCTTCTCTGTTCTGGCACCGAGGTGGTGGAATGAACTTCCCCTAGATGTCCATACAGCAGAGTCTCTGACTGTCTTCAAACGATGTCTTAAGACCAACCTTTTCCTGAAGCACTTAAACTGGCTATTATCTTTCCATGTTTATGTATTGTTATATGTTTAATAAAAAAAAAGCCAAATGCCAGAAATGTAAATGTAATGCAGGAAACGTAAATGTAATTTACACTGTAAATGTAATCTGACACTGATGTAACTTGATCTTGGAGTTCAACTTTAATCTCATTGGAAGTTGTTCTGGGCTCTTTGGTTACCATTTGTAATACCTGTCTCTTCAATTTTCCTTCTGACAACATCCAGGGAGGTTGACTACAGTCCCGTGGACCTTAAACTTTAGAATAATATGTGCAACTGTAGTCACAGGAACATCAAGCTACTTGGAGATGCTCTTATAGCCTTTACCTTTGATGTGCTTGTCTATAATTTTGCTTTCAGGGTGAACTCACTCCTGAACGGGGTGGTCAGCTGCAGCATTTAGTGGACTGGGAGGGTTCAGCTTCAGTGTGAAAAGCTGCATCAGTGTTTATGACTCCAGCAGATTTTACTGCAGACTTCAACAAAAACATCACATGATGGAGACACACATTATTATTAATAGTAAGTGTCTACAAACAAAACTTTTAGATTTAGATTGTAACATTCTACTATAATCATTACTGCAGCGGTGTTGCTTTTTATGACACATGTTGGTGATTTGGCTGCAGTTCTCTCTGTACGCATGTGTTTTGTAAGTAATGTATTTCTAACTTAGAGATATTGTTTTCATTTCAGATAACGTCTTTGGTGTTTGGAAGTTGGCTGTCGGCATTTCAGTTGTAGCATGTCTTATTGCTGTTGGATTGATAGTAACTGTGTTTTTTGGTTACAAGAAAGGTAATATTCAAATAATTTTCCTGCCTATACAGCTAAAATGATATTAGATTTTATATTACATTTATACCATAGCTTAAGTCCACAGATTCACCACACAATACAAAATTCAGTGAGCATATCCCAATATTATTTGGTTTGACACAAATAAAAGAAATGTCAAAGACTATATTGTAAACACTATATAAGTAAGTAAGCAAATAAATAGATAGCTCTGGAATGAAACAAGTTTGATATCTAACAATATTGCACTGGCTGAAGTTTTAGTAATGTTACAGTAAGTTTTGAGCAGAGAAAACTTCTGTTCATTACCATGGTGTAACGACGCACTGGAGGCGTGAGAGGTAGAATCCATATGCAGATTTATTAATAAACAGCAGGCAGAATCAGAAACGGGAAGGCAGGCAAAAGGTCAAAACCGGAAAAGCAAATACTGAGCGAACAAAACCAAAACAGAAACCGAGAATCGTAGAACCGGGAAACAGGCAGGGAGCATACACAAAAATGTCTAAATCAGAATATATCAAGGTTTGGTACGTAACTCGAGGAAACAATACTTCGCGATCAGCCAGAGGGAGCACGCTGCTTAAAAGTCCTGAAACCGGAAACAACATGCAAACAGTCAATACTCAGGCGAGGGCTCCCTCTGGCGGCCAGGATCAGTGTACAAGGTGACAGAACCCCCCCTCTAGGAACACCTCCTGGTGTTCTCCGACAAGGACGCCCCCTAAGGGCGGGTCTGTTAGGGAAGTTTCGGTGAAATTCCTCTGTGAGAGCAGGATCCAGAATGTCCACTGCATTGACCCAACACGGTTCCTCTGGCCTGTAACCCTCCCAGTCCACTAAATGCTGCAGCTGACCACCCCGTTCAGGAGTGAGTTCACCCGGTAGGCTAATGTGCCGTCAATATCCAAGGGAGGAGGTGGTTCCAGAGTCACAGGGGTGGCGCCGGAGGGTTCGTGATAGGGTTTGAGCAGCGAAGCGTGGAAGGTGGGTGAAATGCGGTAGTTCAAGGTGGTAGGAGACAGGATTAACTTGCCGAATGACCCTGAAAGGACCAATGAACCTGGGACATAACTTCCTACATGGCAATCGCAATTTCAAGTTCTTAGTAGATAACCATACCTTTTGTCCCACTTGGTATGTAGGGTGGGGGCGTTGCCGGCAATTCGCCTGTATCTCCTGCCTCCTAACAGCACGCTGGAGCCTCACATGAGCCCTTTCCCAGACCTCTTGACTTCTCCTAGACCAATCCTTCACAATGGGGACACAAGAGGGTTCACCAGACCAGGGGAATAGTGGAGGTTGATAGCCCAAGATGCATTGAAACGGGGTCAGACCTGTAGATGAATGATGGAGGGAGTTCTGGGCATACTCGGTCCATGGTAAGAACTCGCTCCACCTTTGTTGTTCGCGGCTGCATTAGGTTCGAAGGAACCTCCCCAGTTCCTGGTTGAGGCGTTCTACTTGGCCGTTAGATTGCGGATGATAACTGGAACTCAGGTTGACATTGATGCCCAGCTGACGACAGAACTCCATCCAGATGCGGGACGTGAACTGTGTCCCTCGGTCAGACACGATGTCTTCAGGTAGGCCGAAATTACGGAACACATGAAGAAACACAGCCAGAGGGAGCACGCTGCTTAAAAGTCCTGAAACCGGAAACAACATGCAAACAGTCAATACTCAGGCGAGGGCTCCCTCTGGCGGCCAGGATCAGTGTACAACGTGACACATGGTAACATGCACAGTTCTATACAGCTGTCAGGAAGTGCTGGGACAGTTCCCTACCAGACCACCAGAGGGGGTGCTGGCAGGTGATTCATTATAGCCTGCTTTTTTGTATGTGTATTTCCAACGTGTTTTGTGCCAAGCCCCATCTTTTGTTCTGCTTTCCCGCCATGTCACCTGTTCCCCTTTACCCTAATGTTCTGGCCTATATATATCAGCCCTATTGTACCTGTCTTTGTCAGTCATTGTTTGTTTGTTTGTTCTTTTGCTGTCATGTGCTAGGTTTCCATGTTATCATTGTATTTTGTTAATCATGTTTTATTTGTCCTGTGTCTTGTGATAGGTTCATTTTGATTGGTTTTAAGTGATTACAATCATTAACATCCTTTAGTACACATGTACACATTTCTTTTTGTGCATTTTGGGTTCAGGTTCTGTTGATTTCACTCCATAGAGGGTTCTGTAAGAAGAGTAGAGAATCAAACACATCAGTTCCTGTACAGTAATTGACTTGTTTTCTATTTGACTTATAACTGGCCTGTAACATCAGTTTCCCCTTTATGAAGTGTATTTAATCATTTAACAATTATATAACATCAGAAGCACAGTTACATTTCATAACTGCAATCTGAGTATGTTGTCCATTTACCTTCTCATTAACATTACACGGCTTAATCTATTTATACTTTTGTTTGTGTAAAATTCACACAATATACTAAAAACTATTTTATCTGTTTTAGTATCAGAGCTTCAACAGGTGAAGCAACATGCAGGTAAGAATGAACTGTTTGTGCTTTAAAATCATGTAATGATTATATAATTAGATTAATTAAATGTAACAGACAATATTACCCTTATTAAATACAATCATAAAGATAACTAGGAGGCTGTTACACTGATTTTGTCTCTTTGATATAGATACAATTTAACCTGGTGAAGTTTCACAGGAATGGTGCAAAAAAAATCTACTGATGGAACTTGTGATATTTTAAAGTAGTTTTATTTTATTGGTTTGTATTTTTTATCTCTGCAGTTTAAATATTAATTATTTTATTGTTTTTTTTTCTTTCATAAGAGCTTTTAAAGAGGAAGTTGTTTGCAGGTAAGAACAATTTGAACTTTTTATCTTCAGTACAGTAAAATCAGAGTCTCTGCTGTGTGTATTTATCTATCAGAAATGAGAAAGAGAGAGAGAGAGAGAGAGATGAGGGAGGAGATATAAAAATAAAAATAAATTGTCTAACACAACAGAATCTAACATAACAGGTGCACACACACAATTCTCTGAAATAATAATTGGTCTCAGTGGATGTGACTCTGGATCCTGATACAGCTCATCCTCAACTCACTGTGTCTGCTGATGGAAAACAAGTGACACGAGCAGAGAGACAGCAGGATCTCCCTGATACACCAGAAAGATTTATGTATCTCTGTGTTCTGGGACAGCAGAGTTTCTCCTTAGGGAGATTTTATTATGAGGTGCAGGTCAGAGGGAAAACTGCATGGACATTAGGAGTTGTAAGAGAGAACATTAACAGGAAGGACAGGATTCCACGGAGTCCTCAGACTGGATTCTGGACTGTGGCGCTGAGGAATGAGAATCAGTATAAGGCTTATGCTGATGCTGATGTCCCCCTCACACTGAGAGAGAAGGTGGAGGTGGTGGGGGTGTTTGTGGATTATGAGAAGGGTCTGGTCTCCTTTTATGATGTGAAGTCCAGCTCTCATATCTACTCTTTCACTGCTCAGTCTTTCACTGAGAAACTCTATCCATACTTCAGTCCTCGATACTTAGTAGATGGTAGTAATTCAGCACCACTGATCATCTCTGCTGTTACTGAATAAATATCTGTTTACATTCTGTAACATTTTAACATTTTACTTTTTCACAGCTTGATATAATCAGTTAATTTATTTTAATTTTATATAAACATAAACTCTAAACAGTATGAACTTAGAGTCAAGAAGTGTGTTTATATGACATTTTCTCCACCACTAAGAATCACCACTTATTATAGTTGAGGTTCTGACATTTTGGCGAGTGTATAGCTGTCAAAGATGTGTTTTCAGGTTAGGATACTGATTAGTGCTGTTTTTCTCCTGAACATGATGTCAGTTCTTAGTAAATGTTGTTAATATTTGGTAAATGATCAGTAAGGTTTGTTTTGTAATTGGTTTTGTGAAAGTATTTGGATTAGACCTGCATTTCTCCACAGACCTGCACTTTTAATCTCAGCTGAAGATATGGAGGATTCACTAACATGGCAGTAGTTAGTGACTAATATGGCATTTACAGATTTGTTCTATTTCTGGATGTCTTATATGAAGAAGCTATAGGGTTTTTTTTTTTTATTATATAAGGATTATTGTTTTTCTTTTTGTTGCATAATTTGAAAATATATAGTATATATTATACTATTATATTATTATACACCATATTATATTATATTATATATATATTGCATTTTATACTATCTTCCTGTTTGAATGTTGCTATATTAATATCTCCTATTTATATATATATATATATATATATATCCTTTCCATCACTTGTGAACAAGAAACATAGATACTTCAACTCCTCCACCTGGGGCAGACTCTCCTCTTCACCTGGAGGGAGTTGACTCTCAAAGTTGACTCATAGCAAATCTGGTATCTTAAATTGCTAGCATGTGTTAGTCAGGTGAACAATGGAGACAACTGTCCCCATGGTACCTCAGTGATTTTGTTGCTGGTTTATTTAACTGTTATTTTTGTGTGAATTTGTTTTTATTTGTTTAGTTGTTTGTTTTTATTAATATTGATCATTTCAACAACTATTTCATTTTAATGGTCCAGTTTAAGGACTTAAAATAACTTCTAGGAAATGGTAGCAACAGTTTATTGCAGTTCATGAATGTGGAGCCCATTTTACACACGAAGATTTGTGCATGCCTTGGGCACATGAGCTTGGCTGCTCTCCTCTTGATATCTCAAGAGTGCATGCATCTCTTGAGTGCATGCATATGACCTGAAGTGCAACAATGCAGTAGCAGCAGAGTGTAATAGTATGAACAGAAAACTTGCTGACTTTCCTCTATAACATTTTACAGCATACTGATCCTACTCACTTCCCTTTACGACCTGAATCTGAATTTTAATTTGAATTTGAATACACACTTTCTCTTTACCTGTACTTTGTGCACTTCTTGCTGAAAGACTGGGTGACTGGAAGAGTCCATGTTTAGAAGGGGCACTTTCTACATGGACACTGCTTTTACACAAGCCAATAATACCATACACTAATGTATTACCTTTCACGCTCTCATGTGGATGCAGGGTGTCTGAGAGGAAGACAATGAAGGTCACTCTGAAGGATGTGCAATCACACACACAGTGCACACAACATCACACTGACAAACCTCATAACTTTTTAAACGAAGTAGTGTTTCGTTTGTGACTATCACAGCTAAGAGAAATTCACCTGCTTAGTGTTTACCAGTAGTGTTCCTTACATTCAATTTTAATTCTCTGGGAAATATTTTTAAGATAGAAACACGCTCGCTCTCTCTCTCTCTCTCTCTCTCTCTCTCTCTCTCTCTCTCTCTATTTTATAAAGGTTCATTAAAGTACTTCTTCCATTCGTCTGGTACTGCAATGATCTTGTTGCTGGTTTATTTAACTGATAATGTTATATGGAGTGTATGTTTTTTTTTTTGTTACAATACTTATCATTCTAACAAATATTTCATTTTTGCCTTGTTTAAGAGCTTAAAGTAACAGCTTGGAAATAGTAGCAGTTCATCTAATAATATCCTGAGTGTGAAGCCCATAATACACCCAAAGCATTAAGGCCCATATGCGTCAGGTCATGAAGAATTCATTTTTGTACTTTTCTTGCACTTTTTTAGTAAAAATCATGTGGAAATATTTCGAAAGCTTATAAAGGTTATTGTAATGCAATACTGTCTGGATGTTCCAGTAGGTTCATTAGCAAGCTCTAGTAAGTCCAGTACAAAGCCTGTAGATGGAACAGCCTTCTTATTTGTGTTTGGGAGTCATACACAGTCTAGGTGTTTCCAGGCAGAAAACACATTTGTTTAGTCAAGCTTTTTGTGAGTCTTTTTCTTAGGTAAAGAAGTACATCTGGAGGGATCAGTGGCATAGAGTGTTGTGGTTAACTGGATTTTTTTTATGTTGTGGCCTCTCCACTCTCATGCATTCACTCAGGTTTATTGATGGTAACTGGCTTTATGTCTCAGGAGGCCCTCCTGTCTGTGTCACTTTCTGGCTCTCCCTTTTAGTTATGCTGTCATAGCTAGTTTTGCTGGAGTCCCTGTTTGAACTTTGCGAACAATATACATTGTTATGTAAATACCCTGTCAATGTCTAGTGTAAAGGGCAGTTTGATCAACAAGAAAGTAACATTGAACACAGCGTTGCAGCATTCTGGTAAAGGAGAGCTCTGGTTAAGTCTCATGAACAGATGAGGAAGAGAGAGAGCTGATCAAACTGAAGGATTAAAGCTCTGCTGCATTGCTCTCTTTAGGAAGAGATGTAGCAAGACTTAAATCTCAAAGACATCGAATGGCATTGTGGGTAAACCAAACTTTAAATCACCAACATGTACAATAAAAAGTTTACATTAAAAAAGTAAACTTGCAATGCCATTACAAAAATAATATCAAGATAATTCAATAAATAATATGTAATATAAAGTACAATATAAATCCTTCATGATGGATTATCACTAAGTCCACACTACAAGCTGGAAAACAGGTGTAGTGCACACAGGCGTGGCTCACGAAAACGAAAACAACAATAGGATGTTTTGGACAAAGGCTTTCTTTTATTGTATTTTAGCGTTTTGTTGAGAAAATAACTAATTACTAAGTAAGTACTAAGTTTTGAGTTTCTGAGATGAGATAAACTGTGTAATTCGTTTTATGCTATTTATTTTGTGAAACAGACTGAATCGGTAATGATAAACTCTCTTCTAAGGATGTTTTTGTGTGTGACTCTCCTGACTGTCTTCAGCTTTATGGAATCTCAATCAGGTAACATACTACGTGTGTGTGTGTGTGTGTGTGTGTGTGTGTATTAAGCTGTAATTTTTTAAAAATGTGGTTAAACCTGCTTTTTTTCTGAAATTCCAGTAAATCTAGCCGCATGTAGATTTTAAGTTGCGCGTCCTTTAGACTCTTAGCGGTAAATAGCGCAAAAAAGAGCGTCTTACAATAAAATTAATAGGTAGATTACCATAAACTGATATGAGTGGGTTTGTTGTCTACCAATTTTAATTGTCCAATTAAAATGGCTTAAAAAGCATCGTTTTGTAGCAAGCTGCTTTGTGTTTGGGCGAAACTGAAACTCATCTGCTCTATTACCATTTAGTGTCTAAAAGCTGCGCCGCTGAAATCATCGTGTGGTTTGATTAAACCGTGCTTTAGGGAAGAGCGGCTGGTTTAATAGCAGTTGTTTTTAGTGCGTCAGAGGTTCTGTAAATCTGAGTAGGGTAAAGCCTGTTGAAAACGGTGGAGTGAGACTTGGTTTAAATGAAACGTGGTGTATGTAATACTTTTTTGCTCAGCCTCGAGTACAATTTGTTGTGGGAAAAGCTGCAGTTTTAATGTTAATGAAATTTAGTTGAACTGCCTTAGAGGGAAGAGGGCTAAGAAATGTAGGTGGTTTTTGTGTTGAAGGAAGTGCACTATTTTGTGCTACAATATGTCTGGATGCACACAATCAGACTAATGTTATGTGTTAATGAATAGTGAAAGCACCGGTGTAATATCTCAGTCCTACCTCTATGCAAACAGAAAGTCGTTCATCAGCTACTGTTACTCAAATTGCTGAAAACGTTAATTGCTGCTTTGATAGAAAGGTGTCAGAATACACAGTGCATCACAGTTTGTTGTGTATGGGGCTGCATAGCCACAGACCAGTCAGGGTGCCCATGCTGACCCCTGTGCACTGCTGAAAGCACCAACAATGGGCTTGTGAGTATCAGAACTGGACCACGGAGCAATGGAAGAAGGAGGTCCGGTCTGATGAATGACATTTTCTTTTAAATCACGTGCGTGTGCGTCACTTAAGCACTATCATGCTTTGAGCAATGTTCTGCTGGGAAAACTTGGGTCCTGCCATCCATGTGGATGTTACTTTGACACGTACCACCTACCTAAGCATTGTTGCAGACCATGTACACCCTTTCATGGAAACAGTATTCCCTTTTGGCTGTGGCCTCTTTCAGCAGGATAATGCCCCATGTCACAAAGCAAAAAAGGTTGAGAAATGTTTTGATGAGCACAACAGCAGGTTTGAGGTGTTGATTTGGCCTCCAAATTCCCCAAACCTGAATCCAATCAAGCATCTGTGAGATGTGCTGAACAAACAAGTCCGATCCATGAAGGCCCTCCCTCATAACTCTTGGATCTTGGTGCCAAATACCACAGCACACACGTTTAGGGATTTAGTGGAGTCCATGCCTCGACTGGTCAGGGCTGTTTTGGCAGGAAAAGGGGAACCAACACAATATTAGGCAGGTGTTGGTCATAATGTCATGGCTGATTGGTGTATTTATATAGAATAGCAAAGCAGTGAACAGGGAAAACTGCATTAGTCACAGAGGTTGACACAGAAACTCAAAACTACTGACTAGGCTATTTGAACCTGCTTCTCTATACCTACTATCAGCTGTGTCACAGGAAAGAGAAACCATACCCTACCTAGTATTTCACCTCAAGTTTAGATTTTTCAGAGCCTAAATAACAACTGTATGATCCTCACCAACTTCTATAAACAAATAACCTCTGGTGACAAGAACACCACAGTTTTCAGTATGTAGTCTCTCTCTCTCTCTCTCTCTCTCTCTCTCTCTCTCTCTCTCTCTCTCTCTCTCTCTGTAGTCTCTTTTTAAGTAAACTAGTATTTAGAAACCTAGTAGGAAAAAGTGCACCCCCTACTTCCACAATCATTTTAATTATAATTATCATCCAGCTTTTTTAATAGACATTTAGGCATGACTCTTGTTAAATTTGACTACTTCTAAAATGTTATAATATGACTATACATCATAATTAGAATTGCAGGCACATATTACACTTATACTGATGTTATGGCTTAGATCCTCTGTTTCATATCATGCTTTACAAAATATTGTAAACTTGTAAACTTATTGTCAACTTGCCCATGTGCTTCGGATCATTGTCATGTTGGAACATCCAAGAGCATCCCATGCGCAGCTTTCATGCTGTAAAATGCAAATTGTCTGCCAGTATTTTCGGATAACATGCTGCATTCATCTTGCCATCAATTTTGACTAACTTCCCTGTGCCACTGGAGCTCACACAGTCCCAAAACATAAGAGACCCACCACCATGCTTTACAGTGGGGATGGTGTACTTTTAGGCCTTGTTGACTCCTCTCCAAACATAGTGTTCATGGTTGTGACTATAAAGTTCAATTTTGGTCTCAACACTCCAAATGACTCTGCTCCAGAAGCTGTGAGGCTTGTCTAGTTGCTGTCTGGTGTACTAAAAGTGGGCCTTTTTGTGGCATGGGTGCAGTAACAGCTTTCTCCTGGCAACTTGACCATGCAGGTCATTTGTGCTCAAGTACCTCCTTATTGTGCTCCCTGAAACTACAACACCACTTTTTTCCAGAGCAGCCTGTATTTCTCTAAAAGTTGTTTGTGGGTTTTTCTTTGCGTCCCAAACAATTTTTCTGGCAGTAGTGGGTGAAATCTTTCTTGGTCCACCTGACCGTGTTTTAGTATCAACAGAACATCTTATTTTTCACCTCTTTATTAAAGTTTGAACAGTAGTGAATGCCATTTTCAAGTGTGGAGAGATTTTTTTATGTCCTTTTCCTGCTTTATAAAGTTCAACTACCTAATTATGCAGGACCACTGGCAGTTCTTTTGTCTTCCGCATGGGGCAGTATTCAGCCAAGTTGCCAAGTCAGTGCATCACCTCATGAGCTGAGAAACTCTCTGACTATTTATGCACAGACACTAATTACAATTACAATGAGTCACTGGTGTGGAAACTTCCTTTTAATTTAAACCTCTGATTTGTCAACCTGTGTGTTTTTATAATGTAACATTCAGGGATATGTAAACTTTTCATCAGGCTTGGCATTATCAGTCATATTTTCCAAATAAATGGCAATGTTTAACAATTTCTTTCATGGTATGCAGACTTTTGAGCACAACTATATGTAGCTATAGCTATAACATTATAACTATAGCATTCATTCATTCATTCATTGTCTCCCGCTTATCCGGAGCCAGGTCGTGGGGGCAGCAGTCTAAGCAGGGATGCCCAGACTTCCCTCTCCCTAGACACTTCCTCCAACTTTTCCGTCACCTGAGAGACATAGTCCCTCCATAGTCCCTCCAGCGTGTCCTGGGTCTTAAACTCCACCATTTGAGGGAGGAACAAATGGTTCACCTGGAGGGGACAAGCCACCTTTTTCCAGTTGAGAACCATAGCCACAGATTTGGAGGTGCTGATCCTCATCCCAGCCACTTCGTACTTGGCTGCAAACCACCCCAGTGCATGCTGTAGGTCCTGGCTTGAAGATGCCAACAGGACAACATCATCTGCAAAAAACAGAGATGAAATCCTGTGGTCCCCAAACCAGACTCCCTCCAGCCCCTGGCTGCACCTAGAAATTCTGTCCATAACAATAATGAACAGAACCTGGACAGCCCTGCCCGAGTAGAACATGCACTGGGAACCGGTTTGACTTAGAGCTGGCAATGCAAACCAAGTTCCTGCTCCGGTCCCCCAGCCCCTCTCTTCACCTGAGTGTCACAGTTTCATCCCAATCACGCCCCTCTAGGTATCACTGTCATTGCCCACATGGGCGTTGAAGTCCACCAGTACAACTATGGAGTCCCCAGTCGGAGCACTTTCCAGCACCCCTCGCAGGGACTCCAAGAAGGTCGGGTACTCCACACTACTGTTCGGCCCATAAGCCGAAACAACAGTGAGATGCAATCCCCGACCCGAAGGTGCAGGGAAACCACCCTCTCGTTTACCAGGGAAAACTCCAATACATGGCAGCTGAGCTGTGGGGCTATAAGCATGCCCATCCCAGCCCACCGCCTCTCACCATGAAGCACACCAGAGTAGTAGAGGGTCCAGTCTCTCTCAAGGAGTTGGGTCCCAGAGCCCAGGCTGTGTGTGGAGGCAAGCCCGACTGTCTCTAGCCAGTACCGCTCAGCCTCCCCTACCAGCTCAGGATCCTTCCCCCCAGTGAGGTGACATTCCATGTCCCAAGCGCCAGATTCTTTGACCAGGGTTTGGGTCGACGAGGCCCCCGCCCATGACTGCTGCCCAAACCACATAGCACTGACCCCTTATGCTCCTTCCTGCGGATGTCACTCCTTCGGGCTGTACCCAGCCGAGTCCCATAGGCAAAGACACGGCCACCAGGTGCTTGCCTGCGTGCCCCAGCCCCAGGCCTGGCTCCAGGGTGGGGCCCCGGGAACACCAGTCCGGGCGACGTAACGGCTCTTTTATCACTCATGATTTAAACCGCTCTTAGACTGACCCATCACCGAGGACCTGTTTGCCTTGGGAGACTACCAGGAGCACTAGGCCCCCGACAACATGGCTCCTAGGCTCATTCGGGTACTCAAACCCCTCCACCACAATAAGGTGGCGGTTCAGGGAGGGGCTGATATAGCTATAACAGCCTACATTATTAAAACTAAAACAATGCCTATTTCAAATTGCACATAAATTTTATATAAGTTAAAAATTTACTTTGGTGAAACTCAGTTTGCCTCTAATGCTTCTTCAGTCAGAGCAAACAGCTGCTGTAGAGCAACAAACTTTTTTTTTTTTTTTTTTTTACAAAAATTGAATTGTAAATATATTTGTTGACAATTTCATTCTTATATTGTTATGACCGTAATAACTATTGTTAATTTACACAATAAAAAAGTTAAATTATATTATATTAAGTATTTGTTTCTTTTCCAAAAACACAGAGCAATTGCAGGTGATTGGTCCAGAAGCTCCTCTTGTTGCTGTAGCTGGTGAAGATCTGGTTCTGCCTTGTTACATCAAACCCAACACCAGTACTGTGGACATGACTGTGGAGTGGTTGAGACCAGAGGAAGGACCTTTATTAGTGCATCTCTATAGAGATCATAAAGACAGAAATGAAGGTCAGGCTCAGTCCTACAGAGGAAGAACATCACTGTTTAAAGAGGAGCTACAGAAAGGAAACGCTTCACTCAAACTCTCAGCTCTCCAAGTCTCTGATGAAGGAAAATATAGGTGTCTAATTGAGAACAAATCCTGGTATGATGACATCATTCTTCATGTTATTGTCGAGGGTAAGATCCATTTAAGATCCATTTATTTTACTTTTGACACAGAAAACACACCCATTTCCCACTTTTGTTGTATACATCAATCAGCAATAATAATAATAATAATAATAATAATGATAATAATAATAATAATAATAATAATAATAATAATAATAATAATAATAATCAGTCTTCATACAGCTTATGATGAATATAATAATTATATATATTATAAATTAAAATTCATCTTTGTTTTATCCAAGTTGAGACAATATTATTATTATTATTATTGTTATTATTTTAAATATGTGTGTTTCAAACTAGTGCTGCAGTGTGCTTTCATGGTTAATTTAATCTAACTTTACTAAAATATGACAAATGAGCTAAGTGAACACCAAAATGTCATGTCTAGTTTGAACACTGTTTGATGAAAACCTGCACACACACCAGTCATTTCCTGATAATATTGTACACCCCTGTTATAGTCTGTTGAAAAACTGTTCCAAAAGCTACATAGTTTGTGTCTGATTACAGATGTTTTATCAATTTGACTTTTCTTGACCTCTCTTGAATTTAAGCACTGACAGGAATAAAGAATTTGAATAGGCTTTCTGTTAATTTCTGTAAGAATCAAACCAAACTTTATTTTATCTCTCTCTGAATATTTTACACTCAGAGGTTTTAATACAGGCTCAGCTTGTGAAGGTGTCTCTACAGGACAGGAAAAGCAGTTAATTGCTCTGAGCTCTGAGCACACAAAGACTAACTTAAGTTCATGAAAATGTCAAGATGTCCAAGCCTCCTGTAAAAATCTCCAATGATTAATTCAATGATTCAATGATCAATACATCAGTACATGTCATGAACCCCCCTAAAAAGCTAAACTGGTTACAGCACATCAGGATGTGCAAATTTAATTAAAGTGTAGTACTGTCTAAAAGTCTCTATAAGCAGGTCACATGTCCAAATTATTCACAATTAAGAAGATGGGATAATTGTTGTTAAAATATTAATAAATTTACATATTGTTTAGGAGCAGAACAGCATACAAGCCAACAGGAAGGATTACAGAAAACATTAGCTTCCCTGAAAACACAATTAATTATCACAAGATATTGTTAAGAATTGCACTACATTACACAAGTATACTTCTAATGTAGCACAATAAAAAAGTGTTACGTTCCAAAGATCATATTTACAAATACAAACATTTAGTGTCACACTTATTTTTGACCATGTCTTAAACAATCTTTACACTGACAATGAGCAGAAAATAATAAACTATTGGGGTTGACAGTTGATTGATTTCAAAATATTTAAAAGAATACTTTTTATTGCCTGCAGTTCTAGGAAGCCACCCAGTGATCAGGATGGAGAGTTATGATAACTCAGGAGGGATTAATCTAGTGTGTGAGTCCAGAGGCTGGAAACCTGAACCTAAGGTTCTGTGGCTGGACAGAGAAGGAGTCACTCTGCCTGCTGAAGATATACAGATACACAAGGACTCTGAGGGCTTCAGTGTTAAAAGCCACATCACTGTTTATGATTCTAGCGACTCCAACAGGTTTTACTGCAGACTTCAACAAAAACATCACATGATGCAGACTGACATTATCATTAATAGTAAGTGTTTATGATTTAAACACCACATAGAGTTAGACTGTAACAATCTACTCAATAGTACAAACACAATTTATGCATCAGTATTTCTGCATTATTTTTCATTATATCTGTTGATGATCTGGCAGCAGTTCTCTTTGTAAGAGCTTGTTTTGTAGTTATTTAATAATTCTTACACACTTTCTTAAAAATATCTCAATCTCATAATCTTGGTTTCACTTTAGGTAAAGTCTTTGGTGTTTGGAGGAGGTTTGTCATCATTATAATTTCATCATGTCTTGCTGTTGGATTGCTGGTAACCTGTCTTGTTGGATTAATAGCTTTTTGTTACCAGAAAGGTAATATCTAAATCATTTTCCTTAATAACATATTTAGCTTTAATTATACTGCAGTTTATACCATAGCCTTATACCAAAAAGATGCCCAACTGTGGTCCTGGAGAAATGTTTTTCCTGCTTTAATGCACTTACTATAATTCAGGAAGGACTTTAAATCAGCTGGTTATCTGAACCAGGTGTGTTGGAGCACAGAAAAAAGTACTATGTGCAGGACAGGGGGTTTCCTGTCCTACAAATAGTAAGACCCCAAGAATAAAGAATCTGTGTTTTAGTCACTAGTCCAAAGTTGGCCATGCTGTCTGTAAAGAGTGATTTAAATCAGTGTGGACTCAAACTCTCACCTCAATCTTTTCATCTATTCACTTTCATTCCCAGTTACATTCCATGTTTTAATGTGAGGTGGAATAATTTAACATAATTAAGCCCACCCTCCCACATTGGGAAAAAAAATATTTATGAATAATCTACAATCAGAAAAGGATTTAAAAAAAAAAAAGCAGGCTTCTCCGAAGCACACTGATTTTCCATGAGTTAATGTACTAATGTACTAGAGCACTTGTACAGCAGTAGGCATGGGCTGGAAGAACTATGAGTAGAGAGCATGTTGTTTTGTCTGTCAGCATGCTTTACTGCTGCTAATCCTCCACACTTGTAAGGAAGCGCCGGAGGTGAAAGTGTTGGAATCCATAAGCAGATGTATTCGAACAATCAAAGCAGGCAAAAACGTGGTCAGAAAGGAAGCAAATCAGGTCAAACCAGGAAATCAGAGAGGCAGAGACAAATCCAAATCACTAGGCAAAAATCACAAGAACGAGGTCACAAAAACTAGGTCAAACACAGAATCCACAGATAACAATGAAGAGAAGGCTTGGTATGAACACACGTGATCGATACTTTGCGTTGAATGAAGTGAGCGTGTCTCTTTTATATGTGTGGGAACTGAAACGGCGTGATTAGAGTTCGGGGGAGGGCTCTCTCTGGTGTTCAGCCTCCCCGTGTGACGTGACAACACTGCACTAGCTGAAGTTTTAGTAATGTTATAGTAAGGTGCTAGCAGACAATAGTGAAACAGATTGTTGTCAGCCAATCTGTTTGTTACCATGGCAACATGCACAGCTCCATCTAGCTGTGACAGCAAGAATCAACAAAATATTCAATGTTACTAACTACCAATGAGTGCTGGTTGATTATTCAGTATTTATTATTAAATTAATCATAGGTTTTGTTTACTATTGACTATTAACATTAACATAACCCTGCTTAGTCACTGCATACTCATCTACTATCTAAGAAATTGTGATTTAAATGACTACATCCATTTACTGTTAGTGTTCATACATTACATACATCAGTCAGAGTACATTATATTGCTTACTGTCAAATTAATTTTTTTTTAGTTAGTTATTTTGTTGATTTGTTTAGTAAACAAATGTACCTATTCTATCCTCAGCACCTCAAAAAGACAAGCAAAATTCAGGTAACGATGAACTTTTTTCATTTAAAAAATCAGCTGTCAGGGCCAGCAAGGCCTAAACAGCAGAGATCTGAATCACTGACTTGCATTTTAATATATTTAATATATTTTTCCATGAATGTGTATTAAATTATCCCCAATAGTCTATTCTCTACATTTCATAGCTTTTTTCTTGGTTGTGCTGCTTCCAGTAGTGTATATTTATGATAAGAGAATTTATCCAATCATATTTCAGCCAGTGGCTGACATCATGTGTTGCCAGGGTGAAAGAAATCTGCCTTAAAGCCTTCAGAATCAATAGTGCAGGCACCCGTAGTTTAAAATAAGTGGCAATGAAATTGTAACATTAACCAATCAGATTTCAGGTTGGCGTCACTGGGGCCATCTAGCAGGCATATGATTACGTCAGCAGTTTCCCGTCCTTTGATTGGATAGTTGGAGTAGTCAGAGGCAGCCAACCGCACAAACTAAATAAAAAATATATATATTTTAACTTACAATGGCTGACAGAGGAGAAGAAATCGATTTGGTTGCAGACATCCTTACAAATGCATTTTCAAGGCAGACTGTAAAAAAACTGACTATTTCTTGTGAGGTATGAAATACTGTTGCCTAAATTCTTTTTTACTTTGCTATTTAGTTGATATTTTTGGTTGATTACACTATGTAACACGATATTTGTTCCTGGGTAGTGAATGACATTTTCCAATTACTCTCGATGGAAAATGATAATAAATAGCTATTAAGCCATTAAGTTTGGGTTTGGGCTTTTAAGAGAACGAAAACCTCAAAATTAGCCCATTTTACTAAAAAAACTGCCTAATTATGAATGTTTTTTCATAAAATAAGCCACAAGAAATTTTTACAAATTGAATAGACTTTAACATTAAAAGAACTAAACAATTAAAAGTGAATAGTTTTGCGACACTTGGGACTATACTGTAAGTAACTTTTCCGTATGAGCCCCCAAATATAGTCTCCCATCATGTTTTGTACACTCCTTGGTAGCGGTATTCAAAGTCCATTATGTCCTGGTGGAAGCTGTCTCCTTGTTCCTCTAGAGCAGGGGTACTCAAATTTAAATTTGAAAGGTCCACTTACCAAATTTCCATTCAGTCTGAGATCCGGAAAAGTGACAGTCAAATTCCAAATAGAGAACTCCAACAAAGAAAAGGCAATCCCCAAAACTTTCGAACTATACACAAAAAACAACATGGTAGGCCTTTCAGTGTGAAAGGTGACACCTTCTTTGTGCCACCAGTTGTTTAAACTTGGGCATAAAAGGTGTGAGGGCCAGGCGGAGGCACTGATGTAAGTGCGTTTTTCACCATGTTCATAGTTGAAAAGGCAGATTCACAGCAGTACGTTGAGGGAAACTTGGTGAGAATTTGAAGGGCCATCTTCTGCAGGAGAGGAACACCTGCTGCAGTAACCATTTTTGTCCAGAAGGTGACACGGTCACAGTGCTAGGTTTTCTTGGAGATCAATTAGCAAAGTTAGATCAGTTTTCAGAGAAGCAGCACTGGCCCATGGGAAGACTTTCGTGGCTTCATTTGAGAATTCTGCAATATTTTTGACAAGAAATAGATTTTCGATGCACAGCAAGACATGTTTTCCCAGAGGGAAATCTTGAAAGCAAGTTTGGAAATTTTTAATCAGCTTGTCCAGGAATTCAGCATAATTGTGATGGTGATGTTTTCCTGCAGTCTGATCCAAAAGTCTTGGGAAGCGAAGCAGGTCCTGCTGTAAGTCACATTTGAACACCTCCAGCTTCCTCTGGAAAGCACGGGCAGCTGACATGAGGTCACACACTGTGCTGTTTTTGCCCTGGAGCTTCATATTAAGGTCATGGGAAGTAATGTCAGTTAGAAAAGCAACAATTTCCATTTCCTCTTCATTCTTCATGAAATCCACAAACGGTTTGGCTTTTGCACTCTTCTGATCCAACAGATATATGTCCAGCTCTTTCCGCAGTGCCCAAAACTGCTCCAGTACCTTGCCTTTACTAAGCCACCGGACATTGTTGTGAAGGAACAAATCATCAAATGTTGCATTCACCTCTATTAGAAATGAGCGCAACAAACGATGTTGCAGAGCAGAGGATGCTCTCAGACATTTGACAAGTTTCATGACTGTTGTCATGACTTCTGAGTACCTTTCTCCAAGGCTGGCACACAAAACCATCTGGTGAATTATGCAGTGGTATGCCATGAGGTCAGGGTGGTGAGTTCTCAAGCATGACACCAATCCCCTCTCTTTCCCAATCATACATGGCGCGCCATCAGTAGCAATGGAAACAACATGCTTCAGGTCTATCTCTCTGTCTCTAAGCATCTGTGTCACTGCTTCATAAATGTCATCCCCCCTTGTGTGTCCATGGAGGTTTGAGACCCAAAACATCTTCATGAAATTATCCATTTTCTTCATCAAAAAATCTGACAAAGACCAAGAGTTGTGCATTGTCTGTGGTGTCTGTGGATTCATCCACAGCCAATGAAATGAATTTGGCTTTTTTTATAGCAGAGCTAAGTTGTTCAAGCAAATCACCAGCAAGTATTTCAGTTCGTCTTGCAGCAGTGGAATCAGAACAGGGTATTTGGCTTATTTTCTGGATTATTTCATCCTTTTGAGTCCCTTCAAACAAAGCAGTCACCACTTCACTCATACACTCCTTGACTATTTCAGCATCAGAGAAGGGTTTCTTGTGTTTTCCCAGGACCCATGCTACTCTTAGTGAGGCTTCCGTTTCCCGCTCCTGTTGTGTGGCTGATCTAACTATTACACTGCTTGTAGCTTCATAGGATGATTTCAGCTGGTTTATTTTTGTGGTCCTTACCTCTGTATTTTGAGAGTAATTTTGTTCAAAATGTGCATGCTTGGTTTCATAATGGTGTTTCACGTTACCACTTTGATTATTGCTACTGTCTCGTTGCAGATTAAACACATTGGTTTTCTGCTTCCCACGGGGAGCACAAATGCATAATTTTCTGTCCACTCATTCTTAAATTCGCGATTTTTAAAATCAACTTTTCTTTTCTTATCAACGGCCAGCTTTGAGCACACCATTTTCACTTTCAGTCAACAAAAAAAAGTCAGTTATCGATACTTGCACTGCTCGCAAACGATGTGACTGCCTGTTCTCCTGCCTGGCCCAGAGCATGTGACCGGGAGATAAATCTGGCTGCCTTGAGTGAGTGAGTGAGTAGTGGTGACGTTGCTATAGCGATGCTGTTACAGCTGCTGTGATTGGACATAGATGAAGCAGCCAAACCGAGTAGAAGCCTCAAAGATATATAGCGCGGAATCACAATTGCGCTCTCCATTGAGAACTCATTTGGATTATTATTAAATTAGCATGTTGGTTTTGGCGTCAGTCCAGATTTAACCGTGTCTGGGTCCAGATGCGGAACGGAGTCCGCCTATTGAGTACCCCAGCTCTAGAGTATGTTCTCCTTGAAGCTTTCCAAATGTGAGTCAAGGATATGGACCTTGAGATACATTCTACAACCCATCTTACTGTAGTTCTTTACCATAGTTTCAACCAGTTCTACTTAGTTTTCTGCCTTGTTATTGCCTAAGACACCTTTAACTACTGCACCAAAGCACTTCCATGCTTCTTTCTCCTTCTTCTTAAGCTTCTTGAAAAATTCTTCATTATCAAATTCTTCCTATTAGATTTCCCTGTCTTACCTTCCAGAGTTTTCTTGCATTATTCACACACAAAATGATGTGCCCAAGGTTTGTCCTGATCACCAACTGGCATTCCAAAATATGCCTTGTAAGCCTCACATCTTTGTTGAGGTTGTCACAGAGTACTTCTTCCCCCTTTTCTTGATGAACTCACCACATATGTACTATAGCAGAAGTTATCTGGAGAATGCTTACAACTTCTTGAAGCCATCTTTTCTCTGAGTTAGAGCTGTTCAGACTGAGGAGGCCAGTGATGAGCTTCTGAATTTATAGCTTGCTAGACAAATTCTGGAATATTCTCAAAACTTCTTGCAAAATCTACAGCCTTCTAGTGACTTCCAACTGATGCTTCTGCTATAATATGGAAAGGTATAGAAAGTTACAGAAATTAATAGAAAATTCTGGAATATTCTATCCAGAACATTCCAAATAATCTAGAACGTTCTTGAAAAATCTAAATTACTCTAAAAACAAAGTTCTAGAATATTCCAGAAAAAGAGACCTTGATTTTCTCCAAATTTCTTGTTTTTTCCAAGAATGTCTTCAAATTTCTGGATGATTCTAGAAAAAATGGGTGGCTATCAGAAACATTTCAGAAATTTCTACTTAATTTTAAAGGTAGTTATAGTACATTTTCAAAGTTTCATTGCAATTCAACAGGTTTTTTGGAACCTTTCTTTTTCACATGTTTAGAGAATTATGAGAATTTGAGAGTCCCATTTCCCAGGGTTCAAACCCAAACTTTCATGGCTAAGGTTTGTTTTTTTTTCCTCCTTATTTGGTTTACAAAGAATGGGAAAATAACACTTATTCCCCAGGAACAAGAAAAAAGTAAAAATTTGTTACATAGTATCTATTGCCATGGCATCATAATGATGGTATAGAGGTGGATTAATTCAGGAAGGACACCAGTGAAGGCCTAGGTGTGAAATGCATGGCCTGCCACTGTATTTTGATGAATGCTAGCAAATTCATTTAACCGGAAGTAAACAGGAAGTAGGCTTATTGAGTGAAATCAAAGTCATTTTTATAACCTGAATTTCTTAACCTAAATTATTAATATTTGAATTTCAGATTAAATTTCAGTCAAAATCAAAATATCAAAATATCTTAAGATCTTTCTACTTATCAATCAAATCTTAACACATTTTTTGAGCATAGAGCAGAGAATCAAACACATCAGTCACTGTAAATTAAATGACTTGTTTTCTATATGATTTATAACTGACCTGTAACATCATGTTTCACTTTGTGAAGTGAACTTAATCATTTAACAAATACTGTATATACCATCAGAAGATCAAATTTTATTTCTACAATCTGATTTGTGTTGTCCATTTACCTTACCATTACATTACACTGATGAATCTCTGTATACTTTTATTTATATAGAATGTACAGAAAATACTCAAAACATTTTTCTCTGTTCCAGCCTCAGAGTTTCAAATGCAGAAGCAAAGAGCAGGTAAGTATTGTTTTGTGCTTTAAAATAATTTAGTGATTATATAATTGTAATAAATTAAACAGACAATATCACTCTAATCATAAAGGTAACTGTAAGGCTGTTGGACTGTTTGAGCCTCTTTGACTTCACAAAAAGGTGCAGATCTGAGCAGAGGGTAGAAATTACAGCTTCTTCTCATGTTAATTTCAAAGAATCCTAACAAATTCTAGGCAGCTCAGGTCATATATCCAGATTTATGAACAGGAAGAAAGCTTTATGAGTGAAATCAGATTCTGAATACATGTTAGACAATTCAAAGTATTAGAAAATCTAGGAAATATTAAATAGTAACTATTTTATTGTTTTGTTCTTTAGAGCTTCTAACAAAGAAGTTGTTTGCAGGTAAGAACAATTTAAATGTTTTTTTTCAGTATAGTAAATGTTCTGCTATGTATGTGTTTGTGCGAGTGTTGTGCTCTCTCTCTCTCTCAAACATGTACACACACACACACACAATTATAACGAGTTAAACTGTCCAAACTAAAAGGTGTAGTAGGTGTTAAATAACTTGTTTTGAGCAGCACTGTCAACCTCACAGACAACATCACGATGCTGTTATTCATCATGATTATTTATAATATTGTATAATAGTAACACACACACACAAACTGTTTCTCTGAATTAATAATTGGTTTTGTGGTATAAAAAGTTTTTGTGTGTTTCTCTCAGTGGATGTGACTCTGGATCCTGATACAGCTCATCATGAACTCACTGTGTCTGCTGATGGAAAACAAGTGACACATGGAGACACACGACAGGATCTCCCTGATACACCACAGAGATTTATGTATCTTTGTGTTCTGGGAACGCAGAATTTCTCCTCGGGGAGATTTTATTATGAGGTGCAGGTCAGAGGGAAATCTGCATGGACATTAGGAGTAGTAAGAAAAAACATTAACAGGAAGGAGTGGATTCCACGGAGACCTCAGACTGGATTCTGGACTGTGGGGCTGAGGAATGAGAATGAGTATAAGGCTCATGCTGGACCTGATGTCTCCCTCACACTGAGACAGAAGGTGGAGGAGGTGGGGGTGTTTGTGGATTATGAGGAGGGTCTGGTCTCCTTTTATGATGTGAAGTCCAGCTCTCATATCTACTCTTTCACTTCTCAGTCTTTCAGTGAAAATCTCTATCCCTACTTCAGTCCTTGGTACGGTGTGAATGGTAATGCAGCACCACTGATCATCTCTGCTGTTACTGAATAAATATCTGCTTTAACATTTTGAACATCCTATACTTCTAATCAAATCAAATCAAATCTCTTTATTGCCACATCATCAACACAAGTGTAGAATAAGTGAAATTCTTTAGTGCAGCTACAGCCATTGCAGTTGTAAATGTGCAACACTGATAAAGTATAGTTCAAATTTAATCAAAAATAAGATTAAAAGAGGAGAAAAGAAAATAATAATAAATATATATATAATATGTTGCATTATTGTGCAGTATGTACAGTAACAATGGCATGAGATACACAGCATACTCAGTAGATACTGCACAGTGTGTCACAGTGTAATGTGTGTAGCAGCAAGAATTTCATGTACATAGGCAGTGTACAGTGCATAGTGTACAGATACAGTACGTTCAAGACTGGCGAGTTATAAAGTGCAGTGCTTTCTGATGTTAAACTGTGAGTCATGTGTGGTGTACTGTTATTCCTGATTGTTTAGTAGTCTGACAGCCTCGGTTCAGTCAGCTTGTTTTGGACTTGATACTGCGGTATTGCCATCCTGAAGGCAGCAGACTGTAGCTTGTGGCTCGGATGGCTTGGGTCTTTGATGATCTTTCAGGCGTTCTTCATACATCGGCTGACATAAATATCCTGGAGGGAAGGAAGCTCACCTCCGACAATGTGGTGAACTGCTCGGACCACTCTCTGCAGTGCTCTTCGATTAAGAGCAGTGTAGTTGTCATACCAGGTGGTGATGCAGCCAGTCAGGATGCTCTCCACAGTGCAGGTATAGAATGACTTTAGTATGTTGGGGTTTGCTCTGAACTTCCTCAGACGCCTGAGGAATAAGAGGCGCTGGTGAGCCTTCTTCACCACTGCGTTTGTGTGAACAGTCCATGTAAGGTCCTCAGGTTCCGTTGATGGTGATGGGGGTATGTTCTCTTTCCTGTCTCATGAAGTCCACTATTAGCTCCTTGGTCTTTTCGATGTTGAGAGAGAGATTGTTCTCTTGACAACAGCGTGTCAGAGTGCTCACCTCTTCTCTGTAGGCTGTCTCATCATTATCTATCATCAGGCCTACCACTGGTGTGTCATCAGCAAATTTGATGATGGCATTGAAGCTGTGTGTGGCTATAGGAATTTATAAACACTCATGGATGTTACTGGATAATTTAGAGTTTGTTAATATGATTCCTGTCATTCAAGCTGCCATCTGTGCTACTTTCTAGCTCTTTCACTTGAGTTGAATTTCGAAGGTTAACTAACATTTTCTCCACCACTAAGGATCACCACTTATTATAGTTGAGCTTCTGACACTTTTATATATACTTTTGACAGCATTATATAGCTGTTAAAGAGGTGAGTTTTCAGGTTGGGATACTGTTTAATGCTGTTTATTTTCTCCTGAACATGTCAGTTCTTAGTGAATAATCTTAATATTTGGTAATCAATCAGTAAGGTTTGTGTTGTAATTAGATGTGGGGATGTATTTGAATTAGACCTGCATCTCTCCACAGACCTGCAGTTTTAATCTCAGCTGAAGGTATGGAGGATTCACTAACATGGCAGTAGTTAGTAACTGTGACTAATGTGGCATTTACAGATTTGTTCTATTTCCGGATGTCTTGTTTGAAGAACATACAAGGTTATTATTATTATTATTATTATTATTATTATTAAATATGAGCAAGAATATGAAGGACTTCAGCAAATGGAGTAATTTAATGCTCTGGATCCACCATGACCCTGACCAAGACAAATCATTTATTGAAGATGAATGAAGGAATGAAGTGACTCACTTCCCTAAACTCCATTTTTAGGGATCACTAAGCAAGCAAGAAAGGAATGAAAATAAAGGAAAGATGTAAAATCACTATGTTTTAATAATATAAAATGTAATTTGAAAATGTACACATTTCACAAATGAATAAAGATTATATATTTAATTCAATTATATTAAACATATTTGTATGAGTTGATTTTATTTTTCAAGATTCAAGAAGATTTATTGTCATTTCAACCACATATAGCTGATGCAGTACATAGTGAAATGAAACGACGTTTCTCCAGGACCTGCTGCTACATAAATATACAACATAAAGTTCAAACACACAAAAAAGTACAACACAGAGCTAGGACCAAAGTTTGTCCTAGCCACATAAAATGCAAAGTGTGCAACTAGGCGCAAACAGAGCAAAGACAATACAGTGCAAAAACAATAAGTACAAAAAGATATCACAAAAAACAGGACACTTAGCGCCGAAAAAGAGAACATGAACTGTAGAAAAAAACAGGTAACTAATAACATATATGATAATGACAACATGAATTGTGCAAAACTGCAGTAGCAGCAGCTGAGGTAGTGCAAATAGAAATAAACATAAATATAGCAGCGGATGAAATATTAGTGCAATAAGTAATGACCAATATAAGTTTGTTCACACAGGTGAGAGAGAGTGTGTGTGTGTGAGAGTTTTGTACAGTTCAGTCCTGAGTGTTGAGAAGTCTGATGGCTTGAGGGAAGAAAATGTTACACAGTCTGGTTGTGAGGGCCTGAATGCTCCAGTACAACTTTCCAGATGGCAGGAGGGTGAAGAGTGTGTGTGAGGGGTGTGTGGGGTCTTCCACAATGCTGTTTGCTTTGCGGATGCAGTGTGTAGTGTAAATGTCTGTGATAGAGGGGGGAGAGAATGATCTTATCAGCTGTCTTCACTATCCGCTGAAGGGTCTTGTGATCCGAGATGGTGCAGTTCCCAAACTAGCCAGTGATGCAGCTGCTCAGGACGCTCTCGATGGTCCCTCTGTAAAACACAGTCAGGATGGGGGAAGGGAGATGGACTTTCCTCAGCCTCCTCAGGAAGTAGAGGCACTGCTGGGCTTTCTTGGTGATGGAGCTGGTGTTGAGTGACCAGGTGAAGTTCTCTGTCAGATGAACACTAAGGAATTTGTTGCTCTTGATGATCTCTGCAGAGGATCCGTCAATGAACAGCAGAGAATGGTCACTCTGTTCTCTCCTGAAGTCAACAACCATCTCTTTAGTCTTGTTGACGTTCAGAGACAGTTTGTTGGCTTTACACCAGGCTGTTAGCTGTTGCACCTCCTCCCTGTATGCTGACTCATCATTCTTACTGATGAGACCCACCACGGTCGTGTCATCGGCAAACTTGATGATATGGTTGGAGCTGTGCATTGCTGCACAGTTGTGAGTCAGCAAAGTGAACAGCAGTGGACTGAGCACAAAGCCCTGAGGAGCTCCAGTGCTCAGTGTGGTGGTGCTGGAGATGCTGTTACCGATCCGGACTGACTGTGGTCTCCCAGTCAGGAAATCCAGGATCCAGTTGCAGAAAGAGGTGTTCAGGCCTAGCAAGCTCGGCTTCTCAATCAGTTGTTAAGGGATGATTGTGTTGAATACTGAACTAAAATCTATGAACAGCATTCGTACGTATGAGTCCTTACAGTCCAGGTGTGTGAGGGCCAGATGGAGTTTTGTGGTGATGGCATTGTCCGTGGAGTGGTTAGGACGATACACAAACTAGCTGTGTCTTGATGTGCCTCATAACAAGCTTCACCACAACTGGTGTGAATGCGACGGGACAATAGTCATTGAGGCAGGAAACCATAGACTTCTTACGCACAGGGATGATTTTATTTTGAGCATTAACAAATACATGTCTTTCTGTGTGATGGGCTAGAGCTGTCAGAAAGATGCATATTAGTGGATTAAGCTGCACAAGTCAATGTGTTCATCTTAATCCATATCCCACTTTTTGGCAAACTGAGGTCAATGTTTTCAAAACAATTAATGTGGTGGCCTAAACTATTTTATTTTTTGCTTTTTCAGTGTCATTAAGTTCAAAATTCACTCTAATTAGCAATATTTACATACTCAAATAACTTTCACATTTACAATCAACCTGATCTATACTGGATTACTAAGACACATTATGATTGAGCCCTATTATGTACATTCAATGGGGATTAACCCATATTGAATCTAGAATGGACACAACCGCTGTTCTCAAAAAGTCAAAATGAATGTTAGTAATTAATGCTTTGTCTAAAAAGATTTGAGATGAATTCCACGAATTCACAGAGAAAAGAAAAATATACTAATCACGTACAGACACAAATACACAAAAGGTTTGAGATGCTCCTTACCTCAGCACCCATCCTGTCACTTCCTGACCCAACTCGCCAATTCATTCCAGACCCTGAGAAGCTCACCACTGATCCTATTCTCCGAATGGCATCACCATTCGAGCCCTTTGCCTGAACATAGAGAAGAGAGTCTGATGCACCACCACCAACCATCCTAAACTGCCCAGAGGGAAGACTCTTTGTTCCTGATCAGCTGTGATCCCAGGTCCTCCTATGGTGCTCTTAGTCCTCCAGCAGTGATTCTGCTGGCCCTCTTTCAAGAAAGATGTCCAGGAATTTGTGGCAGCCTGCCCAGTTTGTGCCCAGCAGAAGAGCCCCAAGAAATCCACATCAGGCTTCCTTCGGCCTCTTCCTGTTCCCTGTAGACCATGGGCCCACATCTCTCTTGTCTTTGTCACCAGACTACCAACATCCTCTGGCAACACTGTGGTCCTGGTTGATCGCTTCTCAAACATGGCCCACTTCATCCCACTACTTAAGTTTCCCATGGCAAAGGAAACCACCCAGCATGCTTCTGCTCCAGCATGTCTTCTGCCTACACATCCCCCATAGTATAGTCTCCAACTGAGCCCCCCAGTTCACTTCTCTTTTCTGGAAGGAATTCAGCCAGCTCTTGGGAGTTACTACCAGCCTGTCTTCTGGTTACAGTCTCCAGATCAATGGCCAGACTGAGCATCTGAACAAGGAGCTCGAGAAAGGCCTCCAATTCCTGTGTGCTGAAGATTCCTCCTCCTCCATCCCACCACTGGCCTCTCCCCTTTTTAAGCCCCATGACTACCAGCCCCCTCTATTGTCCACCCAGTAACTAGAAGCTTCAGTCCCCTCAGCCTTTGTCACACTACTTAGGACGTCCACAAGCTATGCCAGGTAGGCCAACCACAGATACCTACCAGCACCCCATTACCATGTGGGCCAGAGGGTTTGGCTGTCCACCCAAGACCTTCCCCTAAGAGTGGCCTGCAGGAAGCTCGCCCCTTGCTTTGTCAGCCCATTCCCGATATCCAAGGTCCTCAACCTAGTGGCGGTTCACTCGTGGCAACTCTCCTTAAACTCCTCCAGTCTGGGTCAGACTCTCCCCTTCACCTGGAGGAAGCTGGCTCTCAGAGTTGACTCATGGCAACACTGGTCTGTTTTTTAAATGGCTAGCATGTGTAGCCAGGTAATTAAAGTAGACAACTGTCCCCATGGTACTTCAATAATCTTTTTGCTGGTTTATTTAACTGTTATGTTTATATGAATGTGTTTTTGCTAGTTTGTTTGATATTTTTTAAATAATACTACTAAATAATCATACTGATCACTCCAGATTATTGTAATACTGTACTGTCTGGATGTCCAGATGCATAAGAAAGCTCCAGTCCAGAACTTTATCCACACTGCATCAGCTCCTAGTCAAATTTTAAATTCATTATAACATTTTGTTTACCGAACACATCTTTTCTGAATAGTTTTTTCTAGGTAAAGGAGCAGATCTGTGGTCTTCTTGGGTATAGAGTATTACTGGGATGTTTCACACATTCAATCTTAGATTTGTTGGCTTAATGTCCCAGGAAGCCCTCATGCCTGTGTTACCTTCTGTCTCTCCCTTTTAATTTCACTTTGGCTAAGCAAGGCTTTATATGGCTTTCTGCAAATAACAAATTTAAAACCTAGTGGAAAGCTAAGTCTGTTGCTAGTCTCTAACTGACTGAAGGCTACAGGTTGTGAAGTCAGAACAATTATATCTCACAATGAAATCAAAATCAGTTCCTTTAGTGGTTGTACATAGAAGTGTGGTTCTTTAAACAAAAAATAAGAAAATATATACATGTGTATAAAAACACAAGACAATACTGTTGTAGATTACTAGACAAAAAAGGGACCAATGATGATAAATGTAGACAAAAATGTACAAAACATACAATATCACAGTCTTTATCTAAAACTACTTATAGGAATGAAAATGTGGATATCTGATACAAAGCTGTGCATGCCCTGGGCACATGAACTTGGCTGCTGCACACAAGCTATCCTCTTGAAATGGTGAACATCTCTAGAGTTTAGAGTGCATGCATATGGCCTGAAAGTTTTGTTGAGAAAATAACAACTAATTATTAAGTATTTTGAGTTTCTGAGATGAGATAAATTGTGTAATTCGTATTATATTATTTAGTTTGTGAAACAGACTGAAACGGTAATGATGAACTCTCTTTAAAGGATGTTTTGTGTGTGACTCTCCTGACTGTCTACAACTTTATGGAATCTCAATCAGGTAACACACCTACTGTATGTGTGTGTGTAGTGAAAATCATTCAATCATTCAATCTTTTCATCTATTCACTTCTATTCCCACAAGCTCTTTCTACAAAAGTGAAAGGATATTTCATGAATAAAAAAGAACTGGGAGAGTATAGAGCCTCACCCTGTACATCAGAATGGTGTTATATGAGGCAGAATACCACATCTGAAAAAAAGTATTTATGAGTAATCTACAATCAGAAAAGGCTACAAGGATAAAAGTAAAACACATCAGGCTTCTCCTAAGCACCCTGTTTTTCTGAAAGCTAATGTACTAATGTACTAGAGCCCTTGTTCAGCAGCAGGCATGGGCTGGAAGAACTATGAGTAGAGAGCATGTTGTTTTGTCTGTCAGCATGCTATACTGCTGCTAATCCTCCACACTGCACTGGCTGATGTTTTAGTAATGTTAGTATAGCTAGCTGTGGCAGAGCTAGAATCAACAAAATATTCAATATTACTAACTACCAATGAGTGCTGGTTAATTGTTCAGTATGTACTTACGAACTAATTATTGGTTTTGATTACTGTTGACTATTAACATTAACATAACCCTGCTTAGTCCCTGCATACTCATGTGCTATCTAAGAAACCGTGATTTAAATGACTACATCCGTTTACTGTTAGTGTGCATATATTATTTACTTGGTTAAGAGTAGAGATACAAACACGTCAGTCATAGTACATTATATTACTTACTATCAGATTAATTTATTTTAGTTAGTTAGTTTGTTTATTTGTTTTGTAAACAAATGTATCTGTGTTTTTCTTCAGAACTTCAAAAATACAAGCAAAATGCAGGTAACAATGAACTTTTTTTCTTTTATAAATCATACTGATTAAATAACTGAAATAAATTTAACAGACAATATCACTGATCAAATGTAATCACAAAGGAAGCTGTAAGGTTATTAGATTGTTTGAGCTTCTTGGATTTAGAGACTGTCAGGAACAGCTGGACAGTTCCCTGCCAGGCCCAGAGAGGGCGCTGGCAGGTGAACCTTGGAAGTCTAATTTTTTGTGTCTTTTGTGTTATGCCCTTCTCATTGTTCTCATTCCTGGTGTGTCACCTGTATTCCATTAGCCCTAATGTCTCTCCCTATAAATAGGGATCCTTGTGTTCATGTCTTTGTCTGTGATTGTTAACTGTGGTGTTATGTCAGGTTTAGGTTTGCCATGTTTAGGTTTTGTCTTTTGTGTAGTTTTACACCATGCAATGTCTAGTGTTAAGTTAGCTGCCCTCTGTCTCGTCTTTATGTAATAATAGCAGCGCTTCACTAAATCCTGTGTATTGGTCTCTATCTCCATGGCGTGCAGGCACGTGCACGCAACACCATGGCAGTTCTGGTTCGAACCCTGCACAGGGTGGGGGTCCCGGACGTGACAGACACAATTTAATAAAAAGATGCAGATCAGGACAGAGGGCAGAATTTCGGCTCCTTCTTATGTTTATTTTAATGAATGCTAGCAAATTCAGTAAACAGGAAGTAAACAGGAAATAGATATATTGAGTTAAATCAACCTAAATTTTCAATATTTGAATTTCAGATTGAAAATGTAGCATTTTCCTACTTATCATTCAAGTTAGAGGTACAGATTCTGCTGACTCTGATTTCACTCCATAGAGGGTTCTGTAAGAAGACTAGAGAATCAAAATCATCAGTCCCTGGACATTTAAATTAAAATTGACATTTTAATTGTTTTCTATTTGACCCATAACTGACCTGTAACATCATGTTCCCCTTTGTGAAGTGAACTTAATCATATAACAATTATATAACATCAGAGGACAGTTACATAACTGCATTCTGACTGTGTTGTCCATTTATGTTATTACGTTACACTGCTGAATCTATTTATACTTTTATTTATATACAATTTACACAAAATTCTTAAAACAATTTTATCTGTTTTAGCCTCAGAGATGGAGAAGCAAAGAACCGGTAAGTATTAATGTTTTGTTCTTTAAAATCATTTAATTATTATATAATTGGAAAATAAATTTAACAGACTATCTCTCTGATCCAGTGTAATAATAAAGGTAACTGTGAGGATGTTAGACTGTGAGTTTCAGCCTCTTTGACTTAGACACAATTTAACATTGTGAAGGTTCACAAAAAGCTGCAGATCTGATCAGAGGGTAGAAATTACAGCTCCTTCTCATGTAAATTTCAAAGAATCCTAACAAATTCCGTTCAGCTCAGGTCATATATATATTCGAAGGCTTTTAAACTGAAATCAGAGTCAGCAGTAGCCGATCCTGAATACTTGTTAGACAATTCAAAGTATTAAAAAATATTAAATATTAACTATTTTATTGTTTTGTTCATAAGACCTTCTAAAGAAGTTGTTTGCAGGTAAGAACAATTTCAACATTTTCTTCAGTCTAATGAAATGAAAGTCTGTGCTGTGTTTGTGTTTTTTGTGTGAATGTTGATCTTGTTTGTGTGCGCTCTCTTTAAAGCAGCGCTGTCAACCTCACAAACAACATCAGGATGCTGTTATTCATCATGATTATTTATAACAACATTAATTACTCAGTCTCTCTCATGCACTCATACACTGTTTCTCTGAATGAATAATTGGTGCTATGGTATAAAATGTTTCTGTGTGTTTCTCTCAGTGGATGTGACTCTGGATCCTGATACAGCTCATCCTGAACTCACTGTGTCTGATGATGGAAAACAAGTGACACATGGAGACACATGACAGGATCTCCCTGATACACCACAGAGATTTAATTATCTCTGTGTTCTGGGAAAGCAGAGTTAGGAAAGGAGATTTTATTATGAGGTGCAGGTCAGAGGGAAAACTGCATGGACATTAGGAGTTGTAAGAGAGAACATTAAGAGGAAGGAGTGGATTCCACTGAGTCCTCAGACTGGATTCTGGACTGTGGGACTGAGGAATGAGAATGAGTATAAGGCTTATGCTGGTCCTGATGTCCCCCTCACACTGAGAGAGAAGGTGGAGGAGGTGGGGGTATTTGTGGATTATGAGGAGGGTCTGGTCTCCTTTTATGACGTGAAGTCCAGCTCTCATATCTACTCTTTCACTGCTCAGTCTTTCACTGAGAAACTTTATCCATACTTCAGTCCTTGGTATAGTGATAATTATACCAAGGACTGAAGTAATGATAATTCAGCACCACTGATCATCTCTGCTGTTACTGAATTAATATCTGATTTATATTTTTTAGCATTTTGAACTTTTGTAAATAATGGATTTATTCATCTCTAGACATTTAGGAATTTTATAAAGACGCATGAATGTTACTGGATTATTTAGAGCTTATGTGCTGTTAATATGATTCCTGTCATTAAAGCTGCCATCTGTGCTACTTTCTAGCTCTCACTTGAGTTGAATTTAGAGTGTTAACTAACATTTTCTCCACCACTAAAAATCACCACTTATTATAGTTGAGAATCTGACACCTTGCCAGGTGTATATCTGTTAATGAGGTGAGTTTTCAGGTTAGGATGCTATTTAATGCTGTTTATTTTCTCCAGAACATGATGTCAGTTCTTAGTAAATGTTGTTAATATTTGGTAAATGATCAGTAAGATTTTTGTGATTAGATGTGGGGATGTATTTGGATTAGACCTGCATCTCTCCACAGACCTGCAGTTTTAATCTCAGCTGAAGGTGTGGAGGATTCACTAACATGGCAGTAGTTAGTAACTGTGACTAATGTGGCATTTACAGATTTGTTCTATTTCTGGATGTCTTATATGAGTAAGATACAGCGTTTATTATTATTATTATTATTATTATTATTATTATTATTATTATTATTATTATTATTATTATTATTATTATTATTATTAAAAGTTCCATGTCTTTTTTTTTGTTGCATAATTTGTAAATATAAATATGAGCAAGAATATGAAGGACTTCAGCAAATGAGTAATTTAATGTCTCTGGATCCACCATAACACAGACCAGGACAAATCACTTGATGAAGATGAATGAAGGAATAAAATTACTCACTTCCGTAAAGTCTTCTTTTAGTGATCAGTACTGCTCTGCTGTCACTGACTGGCACAAAGTTTCTCATTCTAAACAGTGTTTAGGAGAAACACCATTCAGAAATACATCTTAAAAGCAAGCAAGGAATGAAGAAATGAAATAAAAATGTAAAATAAATATATTGGAATAATGTAAAATGTAATTTGAAAATGTATGCATTTGCTGGTATTGTACAATAAAGATTATATATTTTATTCAATTATATTAAACTTTTTTATATGAGCTTATTTTATTTTGAGCATTAGCAAAAACTTGTCTTACTGTCTGATGGTTTAGAGCAGACCAAGTCAAAGTCTATGGGTTTATCTTAATCCATATCACACTTTTTTGGCAAACTTAGGTCAATGTTTTCAAAACAGTGGTGATCTAAACAATTTTATTTTTTTGCTTTTTCAGTGGCATAACGTTCAAAATTCACTTAAATTAGCAATATTTACATACTCACATAGCATTAACAATTACAATCTACAAGATGTACACTGGGTTACTAACACACACCACAAAACACATCCAGTTTGCTTATTTGTTCACACAGGAATCAAGTTTGTCATATAAATGCACCTCCAGCTGCTTTTCCTCAAGTAGAGACTCTGCTGGGCTTTCTTGGTGATTAAGCTGGTGTTGAGTGATGTGGAATAAAAATCTACTGTATTCACTACTAAAATCTGACTCCAGCTCCACACTGACCCGACAGCTCAGTCTAAGTGAGACTCATAGTTAGTAAGGCCTCAAAACTAAATAAGCCAATCAAACAGACTAGATGAATACAGATAAGAGATTTTATTTTGTAATCAGCGCTGATACAAGAATTGAGATGCTCACGCATGAACGTCCCAACAACCTCTACTCAGGGAACTCCAACTACAGCCTTTATATACATTTCCCTTATCTTCCCAATGCAACACATCACTGGTTCTTTGCCTAGACAATCCCACCCATCTTTCTTTTTTGACCTTTTAGATTCTTTTTTTACACCATTATCTTTGGATTTACAACTTTTCGAATACCATTATAATTAAACTTTCCTGAATCATTATATTAAAAATTGGGCGTTTCCGCCCCCACCAGTGGGATTGTCTTTGGCCTCACTCTCGCCAATACCTCATTCTTCTTCAGGAGACAGCATGGGTAAGTTCTCAGTTCTTTAGGGACCAACACCCCTTTCTTTTATTAACTTTTACACCTTACGGATTTTCTGATTTATCCGCTGTCTTCCACGTATGTTCTCTAGATATTTCGCCTGGTACCACCATTGCCATCCAGCACGCACTGCGTTTACTTCATGATGAGCTCACTACCGCTCAAGGTACCAATGGAGCGAAGATTAACCATAACAATCTAGGGTGCGCCTCTGCCATTGATTGGTCCAAGTTTGGAAAGCCTGGTACCGCAGAGAAAGCCTGCCAGACTGACATCATTGATACAACTACTTGTTCTTCAAAGCCCTTGCAGCCTGTGTGCAAGGCCCGTGACAGGCCAACATGCCGTGTTAAACCTTATATTGTTCTTAAGCTTAAACGACCTAACGAATAAACTTTACCTGAGAACTCACTCCTGCTGTCCCCCTGATTATTTCACACATACCTTATACATATATTCTCATTTACAAAATTATCTCCCACAGTGACCAGATGAACACCAAAGAATTTGGTAGTCTTAACGATCTCCTCAGAGAATCCATCAATGTACAGCGGAGAATGGCCACTCTGTGCTCTCTTAAAGTCAACAACCATCTCTTTAGTTTTGTCGACTTTCAGAGACAGGTTGTTGGCTTTACACCAGGCTGCTAGCTGTTGCACCTCATCTCTGTATGCTGCCTCATCATTCTTGCTGATGAGACCCACCATGTTCATGTCATCGATGAACTTGATGTGGTTTGAGCTGTGCATTGCTGCGCAGTTGTGAGTCAGCAGACTGAACAGCAGTGGACTGAGCACACAGCCCTGAGGAGCTCCAGTGTTCAGTGTGGTGGTGCTGGAGATGCTGTTCCCGATTTGGACTGACTTAGGTCAGGAATTTCCCGGATCCGTTTTACAAAGGGATGTGTTCAGGCCCAGCAGGCTCAGCTTCTCAATCAGGTGCTGAGGAATGATTATATTGAATGCTAAACTGAAGTCTATGAACAGCAATCATATGTATGAGTCCCTATTGTTCAGGTGAGTGAGGGCCAGATGGAAGTTTTGGTAATGGCACTGTCCGTGGAGCGGTTTGGACGATATGCAAAGTGCAAGGGGTCCAGTGGGGGTGGTAGCTTCTTCGGCATGGGGATTGTCTTGATGCACGTAGGAAGAATAGTGCTGCTCAGGGAAATGTTGAAGGTGTCAGTGAAGACATCGGCTAGGTATTCTGCACATTCCCTGAACACTCTGCCAGGAATGTTGTCTGGTCCAGCAGACTTCTGTCGGTTATCTCAGCATAGAGTTCTCTTCACATCAGCCATGGATAGGCAGAGCACCTGGTCGTTGGGAGGAGGGATGGTCTTCCTCACCGCTTCGTTGTACTGTACCTCAAACCGTGCATAGAAGTTGTTCAGCACATCTGAGAGGGAGGCGTCACTATCACAGGTAGGTGAAGTGGTCTTATACTTTGTGATCGCCTGTCCTGAAAGTGGCTTTGCTTCTTTGATGGTTCGGGGCAGTTTGGCACTTTCTGTTTTTAAGGCCGTCTTGTCCCCTGATCTGAAGGCGGAGTCTCTAGCTTTCAGCAGCACACGCACTTTTGCAATCATCCATGGCTTCTGGTTGGGGTGTGTGGTGGTCTTGGAGACAGTCACATCATTAATGCACTGGCCTATGTATCTGGTCACTGATGCTGTATAATCCTCCAAGTTGATAGAGTCGCCATAGTAGCAGTAGTGTTGCTTCCATTCAAATCAATTCCATTCGATTCTCTGGGAAATATCCAAGATAGAAACTCTCTCTCTCTCTCTCTCTCTCTCTCTCTGCATGTCCCAAGCTTCACTGCCCATTTACTGTATTTACTAAAATGATTTATTCCTGTAAATGTCCATTATTAAAATAGCTTTACAAATAACATTTAACTGAAACAGAATTAACCATGCACTACCACTATATATTATTACATAAACTTTGATTTTTACGTCTATGCACTGTGGCACTTTGAACTGATGCCAGAGATTTCACTGTTACAGGAGTCTGCAGATGGAAACATTACACATGTGCTGTTTGTTATGAAATACTCTGTCAGTGTCTGGTGTAAAGGGCAGTTTAATGAATCTGGAAGTGCATTAATCACAGCATTAGAGCAGTCTGGTGTAAAACAGGATCAAGGAGAGCTCTGTTTAAGTCTCATAAACAGATGAGGAGTTCAGAGAGCTGGACAGACTGAAGGACTAAAGCTCTGCTGCATCACTCTAGAATAATAAACACTATAAATTAATACAGTCAACCTGCAATGTCATTACAAAAATTAATTTAGAGATAATTACATAGAGTACCAGTGGTGTAATGTAACAAAGTAAAATTACTTCGTTATAGTACCTAAGTATTTTTTGAGAGTTTTTGTACTTTACTTGAGATTTTATATTTCTGTCAACTTTTAATTTTACTTCACTACTTTTTTGAAACAAATTCTATACTTTTACTCCGACACATTTTCTGTTCGGCATTTTCGTTACTTACTACAAAAAAAACCTGCGTCCAAATCTGCGGTAAAGGAAGTTTGTGGTTAGTGATGACTTTAGGCCATGTCCACACGTAGCTGGGTATTTTTAAAAACAGAGATTTTTCTTTGTTTTTATTTATTCTGTCCACACGACCTACGTGTTAAAAATATCTTTGTCCACATGAAAACGCAAAACGCCCTGTTAAGTGCTTTCAGGAGCATGCCTAGTTAATCAGAAGCCAAGACAAAACTTTATTACCGGTTCCGGTAGTTTAACAACAATGGCGTGTCGCGTGAAAGCGATGCCCTTGACATGCGAAAATTTCATTGTAGAATGTAGAAGTCCAACCGGGTCTCATCCAGAACCGCCACTGCTGTGTGTGTTGTGGGACTTCTGTATGCAGCAGCAGTGAGCTCCGTATTACATTCCGGCCCTCTGTTCATGAACGTAATGTGTGAGTAACAGCGCGTGTATGTGCACGCATGTAAAAAGTCCAGTAAGAAACGTTTTACGCAAGTTTATGCAAGTCTGCTATTGCACAAAATATCTTCATAAACAAGGCTGACATCAAATCAAGGAGACGGGCACACAGACAATGATGTCAATTTGTCAAAATCTCTGTTTCCCCTGTCCACACAACACCACTCAAAACGGAGTTTTGGAAAATCTTTACTTTGGAGTTTTTCAACGACCTCAAACTGCATTAGCATGTGGACAAAAGGTCAAAACACAGAGAAAAATCTCCCTTCTTAAAAATCCCCAGCTATGTGTGGACATGGCCTTAGCTACAAGCGCACATGTATGGAAACACTGATACTGTACACTTCATTACAATACAGTTCTAAAGGCCTCTCCTTTCTTTCATGCAAGTCTTATTTTTTGGTGGTGCACTTATTGAGAAGTTTAAGAAAGAAAGCAATACAGAATAAAATTCATAATTCTCCAAATTATTACAGTCTTGCTTTTTTTTTATTAATTTACTTCTACTTTTACTCTCAATACATTCATGAAAATATTACTTCTGATACTTAAGTACAGTTTATTTCAAATACTTTAAGACTTTTACTCAAGTAGAATTATAATGGTTGACTTTAACTTTTACTTGAGTCATTTTCTAACAAAATACCTGTACTTTTACTCAAGTACGGCTTTTGGGTACTTTATACAACACTGTAGAGTACTATAGAAATCATTCAGGGTGGAGTATCCCTTTAATAACCGAGTGTGTGGTTTAGTTTGAATATTCTCACTTCCCACTGTAAGTTCCCTAAAACCCCCACTCCAAAACCCCCACTCCAAAACCAGAAAAACAGGTGTATTATAAGGGCTGGTGCACGGAAACAACAATATGATGCAGAGCTGTGAGACAAAGGGTCTCTTTTAGCGATTTATTAAGACAACTAATTATTAAGTGTTTTGAGTTTTGAGATCAGATGAATTGTGCACCTAGTGTAATTTGTATAGTGCTATTTATCTTGTGAAACAGACTGGAGCGATAAAGATAAACTCTTTCAGGGATGTTTTTGTGTGTGACTCTCCTGACTGTCCTATACAACTTTATGGAATCTCCACTGAACATCGACGGGTCCATCGTGGAGATCGTCAAGAGCACAAAATTCTTTGGCATTCACCTGGCGGAGGACCTCATCTGGTAAGGAAGGCTCATCTTCCACTTCCCATCCTGACCACCTTCTACAGAGGGACCATCGAGAGCGTCCTGAGCAGCTGCATCACTGCCTGTTTTGGGAATTGCACCGTCTCGGATCGCAAGACCCTTCAGCGGATAGTGAGGACAGGTGAGAAGATCATTGGAGTCTCTCTCCCCTCTATAACAGACATTTACTCCACACGCTGCATCCGCAAAGCTAACAGCATTATGGATGATCCCACACACCCCTCACACACACTCTTCACCCTCCTGCCATCCGGAAAGAGGTACCAAAGCATTCAGACCCGCACAACCAGACTGTTGAACAGCTTCTTCCCTCAGGCAATCAGATATCTCAACCGAGAACTGAACTGAGCTGGACACACACACACATACACACACACATACACACACACGCACACACACATATACAACCAAGATCTGATCTCAACAGAGAACTGAACTGAGCTGGACACGCACACACACACACACACAAATTGTCCTGTTTGCGCGCATATGTCACTTTACATTACACTTTACACTTCCTGTTTACATGTGTCACTTTAATATTTGCACTCACTGTCTACACTGTTCTTTTACACAGAGTCGGTCTATATGTTGTCTGTCTGCACTGTCCTGTCTTGTCATCCTGTGCACTTCTGTTGTATGTCTAGTTTTCTTGCACCTTAAGTATAGTTTAGTTTTATCTCTATGTTTATCTCAATGTTTGTCTGCGTCACTGTACTTTGTCTGTGTTATGTGTAGCATCTTTGGTCTAGGAGGAACGTTGTTTCACTTCACTGTGTACTGCATCAGCTATATATGGTTGAAGTGACAATAAAGCTTCTTTGACTTGACTTTGACTTTGACTTTGGTTACGAGAAAGGTAATATCTAAATCATACTGCAGTTTTACCTTTTTTATCTTTTGTCCACACAGATTCCCAACTGTGTTCCTGGAGAAATCCAGGACATAATGTTTTTCCTGCTTTAATGCTCTCACTTTAATACCCCAAGAATAAAGAACCTGTGTTTTAGTCAGTAGTCCAGAGTTGCCCATGCTGTCTGTAAAGAGTGATTTAAATCAGTATGGACTCAAACTCTCACCTCAATCTATTCACTTCTATTCCCACAAGCTCTTTCTACAAAAGTGAAAGGATACTTCATTAATAAAAAATAACTGGGAGAGTATAGAGCCTCACCCTGTACATCAGAATGTTGTTATATGAGGCAGAATAATTATTTAACATAATCAAGCTCACACTACCACATCTGAAAAAAGTATTTATGAGTAATCTACAATCAGAAAAGGCTACAAGGATAAAAATAAAACACATCAGGCTTCTCCTAAGCACCCTGGTTTTCTGAAAGCTAATGTACTAATGTACTAGAGCCCTTGTTCAGCAGCAGGCATGGGCTGGAAGAACTATGAGTAGAGAGCATGTTGTTTTGTCTGTCAGCATGCTATACTGCTGCTAATCCTCCACACTGCATGGCTGATGTTTTAGTAATGTTATAGTAAGGTGCTAGCAGACAATAGTGAAACAGATTGTTGTCAGCCAATCTGATTGTTACCATGGCAACATGCCCAGCTCCAGCTAGCTGTGGCAGAGCAAGAATCAACAAAATATTCAATATTACTAACTACCAATGAGTGCTGGTTAATTGTTCAGTATGTACTTATGAACTAATTATTGGTTTTATTACTGTTGACTATTAACATTAACATAACCCTGCTTAGTCCCTGCATACTCATGTGCTATCTAAGAAACTGTGATTTAAATGACTACATCCGTTTACTGTTAGTGTGCATATATTATTTACTTGGTTACAACAATTGTGTTAAAAAAGTGTTGGTTATACAAACACGTCAGTCATAGTACATTATATTACTTACTGACAAATTAATTTATTTTAGTTAGTTAGTTTGTTTATATGTTTTGTAAACAAATGTATATATTTTTTCCTCAGAACTTCAAAAATACAAGCAAAATGCAGGTAACAATGAACTTTTTTTTTTTATAAATCATACTGATTAAATAACTAAAATAAATATCACTGAAAATAAAATATCAATATCAATAAATATCAATAATAAATATCAATATCAAAAAAACAATATCACTGATCAAACGTAATCACAAATGAAGCTGTAAGGTTATTAGATTGTTTGAGCTTCTTGGACTTAGAGACACAATTTAATAAGAAAATGCAGATCAGGACAGAGGGCAGAATTTCAGCTCCTTCTCATGTTTATTTTAATGAATGCTAGCAAATTCAGTAAACCGGAAGTAAACAGGAAATAGATTTATTGAGTGAATTCAACCTACATTTTCAATATTTGAATTTCAGATTGAAAATGTAACATTTTTCTACTTATCATTCAAATTAGAGGTACAGATTCTATTGACTCTGATTTCACTCCATAAAGGGTTCGGTAAGAAGATTAGAGAATCAAAATCATCGGTCCCTGGACATTAAATGACATTTGCTATATGACCATAACTGACCTGTAACATCATGTTCCACTTTGTGAAGTGAAATTAATCATTTAACAATTATATAACATCAGAGGAATCATAAAGGTAACTGTGAGGATGTTAGACTGTTTCAGACTCTTTGACTTAGAGACACAATTTAACATTGTGAAGGTTCACAAAAAGGTGCAGATCTGAGCAGAGGGTAGAAATTCCAGCTCCTTCTAAGTTAATTTAAAAGAATCCTAACAAATTCCGTTCAGCTCAGGTCATATAAATCATAGAAGGCTTTTAGACTGAAATCAGAGTGAGCAGTAGCTGATCCTGAATACATGTTAGACAATTGAAAGTGTTACAAAATTAGAAAATATTAAATATTAACTAAAGAAGAGGTTATTTGCAGGTAAGAACAATTTCAACATTTTCTTCAGTCTAATGAAATGAAAGTCTGTGCTGTGTTTGTGTTTTTTGTGTGAATGTTGATCTTGTTTGTGTGCGCTCTCTTTAAAGCAACGTCAACCTCACAAACAACATCAGGATGCTGTTATTCATCATGATTATTTATAACATAACAATAATTACTCAGTCTCTCTCATGCACTCATACACAGTTTCTCTGAATGAATAATTGGTGCTATGGTATAAAATGTTTCTGTGTGTTTCTCTCAGTGGATGTGACTCTGGATCCTGATACAGCTCATCCTGAACTCACTGTGTCTGATGATGGAAAACAAGTGACACATGGAGACACATGACAGGATCTCCCTGATACACCACAGAGATTTAATTATCTCTGTGTTCTGGGAAAGCAGAGTTAGGAAAGGAGATTTTATTTTGAGGTGCAGGTCAGAGAGAAATCTGCATGGACATTAGGAGTTGTAAGAGAGAACATTAACAGGAAGGAGTGGATTCCACGGAGTCCTCAGACTGGATTCTGGACTGTGGGACTGAGGAATGAGAATGAGTATAAGGCTTATGCTGATACTGATGTTCCCCTCACACTGAGAGAGAAGGTGGAGGTGGTGGGGGTATTTGTGGATTATGAGGAGGGTCTGGTCTCCTTTTATGACGTGAAGTCCAGCTCTTATATCTACTCTTTCACTGCTCAGTCTTTCGCTGAGAAACTTTATCCATACTTCAATCCTTGGTATAGTGAAAATGGTAATTCAGCACCACTGATCATCTCTGCTGTTACTGAATAAATATCTGATTTATATTTTTTAACATTTTGAACTTTTGTAAATAATTATTATTATTATTATTATTAATGGATTTATTCAACTCTAGACATTTAGGAATTTTATAAAGACGCATGAATGTTACTGGATTATTTAGAGCTTATGTGCTGTTAATATGATTCCTGTCATTAAAGCTGCCATCTGTGCTACTTTCTAGCTCTCACTTGAGTTGAATTTAGAGTGTTAACTAACATTTTCTCCACCACTAAAAATCACCACTTATTGTAGTTGAGAATCTGACACCTTGCCAGGTGTATATCTGTTAATGAGGTGAGTTTTCAGGTTAGGATGCTATTTAATGCTGTTTATTTTCTCCAGAACATGATGTCAGTTCTTAGTAAATGTTGTTAATATTTGGTAAATGATCAGTAAGGTTTGTTTTGTGATTAGATGTGGGGATTAGACCTGCATCTCTCCACAGACCTGCAGTTTTAATCTCAGCTGAAGGTATGGAGCATTCACTAACATGGCAGTAGTTAGTAACTGTGACTAATGTGGCATTTACAGATTTGTTCTATTTCCGGATGTCTTACATGAGTAAAATACAGTGTTTATTATTATTATTATTATTATTATTATTATTATTATTAAAAGTTCCATGTCTTTTTTTGTTGCATAATTTGTAAATATAAATATGAGCAAGAATATGAAGGACTTCAGCAAAATGAGTAATTTAATGTCTCTGGATCCACCATAACACAGACCAGGACAAATCACTTGATGAAGATGAATGAAGGAATAAAATTACTCACTTCCGTAAAGTCTTTTTTAGTGATCAGTACTGCTCTGCTGTCACTGACTGGCACAAAGTTTCTCATTCTAAACAGTGTTTAGGAGAAACACCATTCAGAAATACATCTTAAAAGCAAGCAAGGAATGAAGAAATGAAATAAAAATGTAAAATAAATATATTGGAATAATGTAAAATGTAATTTGAAAATGTATGCATTTGCTGGTATTGTACAATAAAGATTATATATTTTATTCAATTATATTAAACTTGTTCGTATGAGCTTATTTTATTTTGAGCATTAGCAAAAACTTGTCTTACTGTCTGATGGTTTAGAGCAGACCAAGTCAAAGTCTATGGGTTTATCTTAATCCATATCACACTTTTTTGGCAAACTTAGGTCAATGTTTTCAAAACAGTGGTGATCTAAACAATTTTATTTTTTTGCTTTTTCAGTGGCATTTCGTTCAAAATTCACTTAAATTAGCAATATTTACATACTCACATAACATTAACATCACTCTAAAATTTTATGTTTAAGTCAAGAAGCTTTATTGTCATTTCAACCACATATAGCTGATGCAGTACATAGTGAAATGAAACAACGTTTCTCCAGGACCCTGGTGCTACATAGACAACACAACAACATATAGCTACAAAACAAAAACAACAACACAGATTTAAGGACAGAAAGTTTGTCCTAGCTACATAAAAAAGTGCAATGTGTGCAAATAGTACACCAATATATATACATTTATTGGTGAGATGAACATTTTTGTTTCATTTTTTGTGAACTGCTGACAATATTTCTCCTAAATTCAAAATATATCTATTGTTATTTAGAGTGTATATTTAAAGGAAATGACAACACATCAAAATAACCCAAGATCATGCAGTATTTACAGAGCTTTAATAACTCAAATAAAACAAAATGCAAATAATTTGTAAACAAATTGTGTTAATTTTTTTGGCTAAATAACATTAAGAAATCAGTATTTGGTGGAATAACCCTGATTTGCACGCGTTTTGGCTCCATGCTCTGCACCAGTTTTTCACATTGCTGTTGGGGAACTTTATACCACTCTTTCTGCAAAAAAGCAAACAGCTCAGCTTTGCTTGATGGTTTGTGACCATCCATCTTCCTCTTGATGACATTCCAGAGGTTTTCAATAGGGGTCAAATCTGGAGATTGGGCAGTGGTCTCTTTTTTTTAAGAGCTGTATATATATAGCAGCAGCAGGTGACAGTTTGGTGGAGTGGGTGGAGTTATAGATGTATGTGTTGAATCTTGCACAGTTGATACAGGTCAATTCAACAAGTTGCTTAAGTGAGTGAGTGTGTGTGTGTGTGTGTGTGTGTGTGAGAGAGAGAGAGAGAGAGAGAGAGCAACAGAGAGACAGTGGGGGAAAGAGAGAGAGAGAGAGAGAGAGAAAGCAACAGAGAGACAGTAGGGGAAAGAGAGAGAGAGACAGAGAGAGAGTTGATACAGTTTCAGTTCTGGATGTTGAGGAGCCTGATGGCTTGAAGAAAGAAACTGTTACACAGTCTGGTTGTGAGGGCCCGAATGCTTTGGTACCTCTTTCCAGATGGCAGGAGGGTGAAGAGTGTGTGCGACGGGTGTGTGGGGTCGTCCACAATGCAGCGTGTGGTGTAAATGTCCATGATATAGGGGTGAGAGACCCCAATGATCTTCTCAACTGTCCTCACTATCCGCTGCAGGGTCTTGCGATCCAAGACAGTGCAATTTCCAAATCAGGCAGTGATGCAGCTGCTCTCAATGGTCCCTCTGTATAACATGGTCAGGATGTCAACAACCATCTCTTTAGTTTTGTTGACTTTCAGAGACAGGTTGTTGGCTTTACACCAGGCTGCTAGCTGTTGCACCTCATCTCTGTATGCTGCCTCGTTGTTCTTGCTGATGAGACCCACCATGGTCATGTCATCGATGAACTTGATGATGTGGTTTGAGCTGTGCATTGCTGCGCAGTTGTGAGTCAGCAGACTGAACAGCAGTGGACTGAGCACACAGCCCTGAGGCGCTCCAGTGCTCAGTGTGGTGGTGTTGGAAATACTATTCCTGATCTGGACTGACTGAGGTCTCCGAGTCAGGAATTTTCCGGATCCATTTACAGAGGGATGTTTTCAGGCCCAGCAGGCTCAGCTTCTCAATCAGGTGCTGAGGAATGATTGCATTGAATGCTAAACTGAAGTCTATGAACAGCATTCATATGTATGAGTCCCTATTGTCCAGTTGAATGAGGGCCAGATGGAGGGTTTTGGTAATGGCACTGTCCGTGGAGCGGTTTGGATGATATGCAAAGTGCAAGGGGTCCAGAGGGGGTGGTAGCTTCTTTGGCATGGGGATGATTGTTGTTGTCTTGAGGCACGTAGGAACAATAGTGCTGCTCAGGGAAATGTTGAAGGTGTCAGTGAAGACATCGGCTAGGTATTCTGCACATTCCCTGAACACTCTGCCAGGAATGTTGTCTGGTCCAGCAGACTTCTGTCGGTTATCTCAGCATAGAGTTCTCTTCACGTCAGCCATGGATAGGCAGAGCACCTGGTCGTTGGGAGGAGGGATGGTCTTCCTCGCCGCTTCGTTGTGCTGTACCTCAAACCGAGCATAGAAGTTGTTCAGCACATCTGAGAGGGAGGCGTCACTATCACAGGTAGGTGAAGTGGTCTTATACTTTGTGATCGCCTGTCCTGAAAGTGGCTTTGCTTCTTTGATGGTTCGGGGCAGTTTGGCACTTGCTGTTTTTAAGGCTATCTTGTCCCCTGTTCTGAAGACGGAGTCTCTAGCCTTCAGCAGCACAGACTGAAGGACTAAAGCTCTGCTGCATCACTCTAGAATCTGGTTAAACCAAAGTTTAAATCATCAACATGTGGATTAATAACTATAAACAAATACAGTCAACCTGCAATGTCATTACAAAAATTAATTTAGAGATAATTATATAGAGTACTATACAAATCATTCATGGTGGAGTATCCCTTTAATAACCGAGTGTATGGTTTAGGTTGAATATTCTCACTTCCCAGTAGTACTGACTTATAGTTCCCTAAAAGTCCCCCACTTCAACCCGGAAAAACAGGCATAGGTGTGAAGGGCTGGTGCACGGAAACAACAATATGATGCAGAGCTGTGAAACAAAGGGTCTCTTTTAGCGATTTACTGAGACATCTAATTATTACGTATTTTGAGTTTTTGAGATCAGATGAATTGTACACCTAGTGTAATTCGTATAGTGCTATTTATCTTGTGAAACAGACTGGAGCGATAAAGATAAACTCTTTCAGGGATGTTTTTGTGTGTGACTCTCCTGACTGTCCTATACAACTTTATGGAATCTCAATCAGGTAACACACTTACTGTGTGTGTGTGTGTGTGTGTGTTATTGTTTACTGTGGTTAAACCTTTTTCTGAAAGCATTGTTCTATCCAGCCGCATGCAGATTTTAAGGGGTGCGGCCTTTAGTCTCTTGGCGGTAATAGCGCCGAAACGAGCGTCTTACAATAAAATTACTAGGCAGATTACAGTAAACTGATATGAGTGGGTCACCCACTCAATTTTACATTTTCCAATTATAATGACTTAAAAAGTGCCTTCTGGCCTAATTAAAGAACAACTACTCTAAAAGTCTGCAGTAAAATGAATTCATTTCTATTATGAGTATAGAGTAGGTCACTGTGAACTGATGGGAGTGGAAATGAAATTTTAAATGTCCAATTTACACTTTTTAAAACTATTCATGGTTTGATGTTTTTAGTAAATGTAGTTTTATTTGGTTTGTTTAATACAGTTTTCTAAAAAGTGTTAAGTAAGTTAATATATATTTGACTTATTACTTAATAAATTTTACTTTCTTTGTGTAAAAGTGTACTTGTTTCATTAAAATAAATTATACATGGCATAATGACAGTCCAAATGATTGCACAATGCAACTGATTAAAATGTATACACATAATTTTTTGCAGGCAAGTAAATATCTATTGTTGCAAGTAAAACATAAAATCAGCTCTTCTCTGCACAACTGTAAATAATGTGGAAAGAAGGTGGAAACTAAGTAAAAATACTGGAAGTATAGTTGCCTATAGTGGATAGTATTGGATTGCCTATAGAGGAGGTGCACACTGGATGTGTCGATTTCATTGCAGTTTCATGTTGCTTCAGAACATTCAGATACCCAACAGAAGGTGTGTGACATGATGTCCAGTGTGAACAACCTTGTTGTTGATAATAATATTTGGAACTATTAAAATAAGCAGCTTACACCATATTATCCTTTCTCCTATTCTAGCACGACTCATTTTTCCCCTCTTGCTCTCTGACAAAGCAATGCAAATTAGTGAGCTTAACTTCCTCTTAAATGCACATGACAAACCACCTGACATTCAACAAGGTATAGCAATGTACCTGCCAGCACCCCCTCTAGTGGTCTGGTAGGGAATTGTCCCTGACAGATATACACATATTAAACATTTGTTTATTTTCTGAAAACAGAGCCACTACAGGTGGTTGGTCCAGAAGCTCCTCTTGTTGCAGCAGTTGGTGAAGATCTGGTTCTGCCCTGTTTCATTAAACCCAACACCAGTGCTGTGGACATGACAGTGGAGTGGTTGAGAGTAGATGAAGCGGCTTCACTAGTGCATCTCTATAGGGATCATGAAGATAAAAATGAAGATCAGGATCAGTCCTACAGAGGAAGAACATCACTGTTTAAAGAGGAGCTACACAAAGGTAACGCTTCACTCAAACTCTCAGCTCTCCAAGTCTCTGATGAAGGAGAATATAAGTGTCTCATTGAGGACAAATCCTGGTATGATGACATCACTGTTCATGTTATTGTTGAGGGTAAGTTCCATTTCTGCACTGCAGCTTTATACAGTGAATGTTATGCTGATTATTAATAAAATCTGTAGCAAGTCTATATTTTAATTCTATTTATTTATTTGAGTGGGTTTTAGATTAGTTCACTCATTGACTGACTAATTCGAAGGTTTCTAACTCCTGCCATGTACAGTGTATTTCCTGCTCTATAGTTATCTTTCTAAATTTCCTTATTCTGTTCATTTTATTATCTAAGCATTTGTGTGTGCTTTGAAAATTTTTAGAAAATAGCACACTGGTAGGCACAGGCAAGATTAAAAATGTACACAGTTTATTAAAAGTTATAAGTTAAACAACTTCTCCTTTTTTACATCACAATTCCCTCCTTTTGTTCTTGGGACAACACACACAAAAAACTGCACTAATCATTAATCAGTAAACATTACTGAAAATTTAAAAGGTTGAAGATTTAAAAGCTGCATAGCACATTATATATAATCCACACAATCAATCAAGAACTTGAGTGCTTTCATGCGGCTAAGATTGATCACGTATAATCTCACATCAGTGTATCATTTCTCCTCACCAGGAATGACTGAACACTTCATAAAATACATGATCTTCTGAAGACAGTATGCTGTTCTTGTGGGTACAGGAGCTGAACAAATGAAATGCAAATAAAAGACTGAATATTGACCTATTTACATATGTGGCCTCTATCTGTCTGTATTTTCCTCAGTCCAATTCTAAGATGGTCTGAGTAGGCCAATTATCTGAAAATGCAGTTAACTAAGTTATTGTTATTAATTACATTACATATAGTATGTTTCTAATGTAGCACAACAGAAATGAGGTATGTGTCATAGATCATATATACAAATACAAACATTTAGTGTCACACTTCATAGCGTTATTTTTGACACTGACACATAAAATAATAAACTCTTGGGGTTAACAGGTGATTGATTTCAGAATATTTAAAATAATACATTTTTATTGCCCACAGTTCTAGGAAGCCACCCAGTGATCAGGATGGAGAGTTATGATAACTCAGGAGGGATTAATCTAGTGTGTGAGTCCAGAGGCTGGAACCCTGAACCTGAGGTTCTGTGGCTGGACAGAGAAGGAGCCACTCTGCCTGCTGAAGATACACAGATACACAGAGACACTGAGGGCTTCAGTGTGAAAAGACGCATCACTGTTTATGAGTCCAACAGGTTTTACTGTAGACTTCAACAAAAACATCACATGATGGAGGCAGATATTACCATTAATAGTAAGTGTCTGTGATTTAAAACATATAGACCGTAACATTCTACTCAATATCCTGCACAATATTTATGTTCTTTATGTTCAGTTCACTTTTTGTAAGAGCTCGTTTATCAGTTACTAAATAATTCTTACACAATTTCTTAAAAATATTTCTGACTTTTCATTTTAGGTGAAGTCTTTGGTGTTTGTAAGTGGCCTGTCTACATTGCAGTTTCAGCATGTCTTGCTGTTGGATTGCTAGTAACATGTGTTTTTGGACTGATACTAACTGCTTTTGGTTACAAGAAAGGTACTATCTAAATCATTTTCCTCAGTAACATGTTTAACTTTAATTATACTGCAGTTTACCTTTTTTATTTTTTGTCCACACAGATTCCCAACTGTGTTCCTGGAGAAATCCAGGACATAATGTTTTTACTGCTTTAATGCTCTCACTTTAATTCAGGAAGGACTGTAATTTTTCAGGGTTTTCCTGTCCTACAAGTAGTAAGACCCCAAGAATAAAGAACCTGTGTTTTAGTCAGTAGTCCAGAGTTGCCCATGCTGTCTGTAAAGAGTGATTTAAATCAGTATGGACTCAAACTCTCACCTCAGTCTTTTCTATTCACTTCTATTCCCACAAGCTCTTTCTACAAAAGTGAAAGGATACTTCATTAATAAAAAATAACTGGGAGAGTATAGAGCCTCACCCTGTACATCAGAATGTTGTTATATGAGGCAGAATAATTATTTAACATAATCAAGCTCACACTACCACATCTGAAAAAAGTATTTATGAGTAATCTACAATCAGAAAAGGCTACAAGGATAAAAATAAAACACATCAGGCTTCTCCTAAGCACCCTGGTTTTCTGAAAGCTAATGTACTAATGTACTAGAGCCCTTGTTCAGCAGCAGGCATGGGCTGGAAGAACTATGAGTAGAGAGCATGTTGTTTTGTCTGTCAGCATGCTATACTGCTGCTAATCCTCCACACTGCATGGCTGATGTTTTAGTAATGTTATAGTAAGGTGCTAGCAGACAATAGTGAAACAGATTGTTGTCAGCCAATCTGATTGTTACCATGGCAACATGCCCAGCTCCAGCTAGCTGTGGCAGAGCAAGAATCAACAAAATATTCAATATTACTAACTACCAATGAGTGCTGGTTAATTGTTCAGTATGTACTTATGAACTAATTATTGGTTTTATTACTGTTGACTATTAACATTAACATAACCCTGCTTAGTCCCTGCATACTCATGTGCTATCTAAGAAACTGTGATTTAAATGACTACATCCGTTTACTGTTAGTGTGCATATATTATTTACTTGGTTAAGAGTAGAGATACAAACACGTCAGTCATAGTACATTATATTACTTACTGTCAATTAATTTATTTTAGTTAGTTAGTTTGTTTATTTGTTTTGTAAACAAATGTATCTGTTTTTTTCCTCAGAACTTCAAATATACAAGCAAAATGCAGGTAACAATGAACTTTTTTTCTTTTATAAATCATACTGATTAAATAACTAAAATAAATATCACTGAAAATAAAATATCAATATCAATAAATATCAATAATAAATATCAATATCAAAAAAACAATATCACTGATCAAATGTAATCACAAAGGAAGCTGTAAGGTTATTAGATTGTTTGAGCTTCTTGGACTTAGAGACACAATTTAATAAGAAGATTCAGATCAGGACAGAGGGCAGAATTTCAGCTCCTTCTCATGTTTATTTTAATGAATGCTAGCAAATTCAGTAAACAGGAAGTAAACAGGAAATAGATTTATTGAGTGAATTCAACCTAAATTTTCAATATTTGAATTTCAGAATGAAAATGTAACATTTTTCTACTTATTCAGATTAGAGATTCTGTAAGATGAGTAGAGAATCAAGATCATCAGTCCCTGGACATTAAATTACTTGTTTTCTATTTGACTCATAACTGACCTGTAACATCATTTTCCACTTTGTGAAGTGAACATAATTATATAACAATTATATAACATCAGAGGACAGTTACATTTCATAACTGCATTCTGATTGTGTTGTCCATTTACCTTCTCATTACATTACACTGCTGAATCTATTTATACTTTTATTCATATACAGTTTACACAAAATACTTGAAACAATTTTATCTGTTTTCACCTCAGGGCTTCATGAGGAGAAGAACCTTGCAGGTGAGAAGGATTTTTTGTGCTTTTAAAGTCATACTGATTATTTAATTGGAGGAAACTTAATTCCATTTCTCTTATCATTATACTACATTGCATAATCTATTTATACTTTTATGTATATAGATTTAGCACAAAATACTCAAAACAGTTTTATCTGTTTTAGCCTCAGAGATGGAGAAGCAAAAAGCAGGTAAGTATCAATGTTTTGTTCTTTAAAATCATTTAATGATTATATAATTGGAAAATAAATTAAACAGACAATATCTCTCTGATCCAGTGTAATAATAAAAGTAACTGTGAGGATGTTAGTCCGTTTCAGCCTCTTTGACTTTTAACATAACTTTTAATTTAACATTGTGAAGGTTCACAAAAAGGTGCAGATCTGAGCAGAGGGTAGAAATTACAGCTCCTTCTCATGTAAATTCCAAAGAATCCTAACAAATTCTGTTCAGCTCAGGTCATATAAATCATAGATGGCTTTTAGACTGAAATCAGAGTGAGCAGTAGCTGATCCTGAATACATGTTAGACAATTGAAAGTGTTAAAAAATTAGAAAATATTAAATATTAACTATTTTATTGTTTTGTTCATAAGACCTTCTAAAGAAGAGGTTATTTGCAGGTAAGAACAATTTCAACATTTTCTTCAGTCTAGTGAAATGAAAGTCTGTGCTGTGTTTGTGTTTTTTGTGTGAATGTTGATCTTGTTTGTGTGCGCTCTCTTTAAAGCAGCGCTGTCAACCTCACAAACAACATCAGGATGCTGTTATTCATCATGATTATTTATAACATAACATTAATTACTCAGTCTCTCTCATGCACTTATACACAGTTTCTCTGAATGAATAATTGGTGCTGTAGTATAAAATGTTTCTGTGTGTTTCTCTCAGTGGATGTGACTCTGGATCCTGATACAGCTCATCCTGAACTCACTGTGTCTGATGATGGAAAACAAGTGACACATGGAGACACATGACAGGATCTCCCTGATACACCACAGAGATTTAATGATCTCTGTGTTCTGGGAAAGCAGAGTTAGGAAAGGAGATTTTATTATGCGGTGCAGGTCAGAGGGAAATCTGCATGGACATTAGGAGTTGTGAGAGAGAACATTAACAGGAAGGAGTGGATTCCACGGAGTCCTCAGACTGGATTCTGGACTGTGGGGGGTCTTATGAGGAGGGTCTGGTCTCCTTTTATGACGTGAAGTCCAGCTCTCATATCTACTCTTTCACTGAGAAACTTTATCCATACTTCAATCCTTGCTATAGTGAAAATGGTAATTCAGCACCACTGATCATCTCTGCTGTTACTGAATAAATATCTGATTTATATTTTTTAACATTTTGAACTTTTGTAAATAATGGATTTATTCATCTCTAGACATTTAGGAATTTTATAAAGACGCATGAATGTTACTGGATTATTTAGAGCTTATGTGCTGTTAATATGATTCCTGTCATTAAAGCTGCCATCTGTGCTACTTTCTAGCTCTCACTTGAGTTGAATTTAGAGTGTTAACTAACATTTTCTCCACCACTAAAAATCACCACTTATTATAGTTGAGAATCTGACACCTTGCCAGGTGTATATCTGTTAATGAGGTGCGTTTTCAGGTTAGGATGCTATTTAATGCTGTTTTATTCTGTTTATTTTCTCCACATGATGTCAGTTCTTAGTGAATGTTGTTAATATTTGGTAAATGATCGGTAAGGTTTGTTTTGTAATTGGTTGTGTGGATGTATTTGGATTAGACCTGCATCTCTACACAGACCTGCAGTTTTAATCTCAGCTGAAGGTATGGAGGATTCACTAACATGGCAGTAGTTAGTAACTGTGACTAATGTGGCATTTACAGATTTGTTCTATTTCTGGATGTCTTGTTTGAAGAAAATACAGGGTTTATAATAGTAATAATAATAATAATAATAATAATAATAATAATAATAATAATAATATTTATTATATTATTATTATTATTATTATTATTATTATTATTAGCAGTAGTAGTCTAATTAAAAGTTCCATGTCTTTCTTTTTGTTGTATAATTTGTAAATATGAATATTCAATTCAATTCAATTCAATTTTATTTGTATAGTGCTTTTAACAAAAAAGAAAAAAAGAGCATTGTCTCAAAGCAGCTTTACATGAGAAACTACATAAGAAAACAACAAACATAAAAAAAACAACTTAAAAGCAAGTAAGCAAGAAAGCAACTGAAGAAATTAAGGAAAAATGTTAAATCACTATAATGGAATAATATAAAATGTAATTTGAAAATGTATACATTTTCTGGTATTGTGCAATAAAGATTATATATTTCATTCAATTGCTTATTGCTTAAAGATGATATATTTTATTTAATTGATTATTGATTGATTGATGATTAAAATAATTATACCACAACACTAGATTAGAATTCTCAAATCATGACGTGTTAATTTTTTACAACAGTACAGATCTGAATATTATTATTTATTAATGTGTTTATATAATATTAACTGTAAAGTGGTAGGCTTATATTAATGCTCACGCTTTAATATGTTATTGTTGCTATAGTACCAGTTCATTCAGATGTTCCACATGATCTGAGAATAATAATAAAAAACAGATTAAAGAGCTGTCATTATATAATCACTGATATTTGTGTTAGAAGAATGTGACCACCATTATGACTGAGCCCTGTTATGTACATTATGTGGGGATTAACCCCTAGTGAATCGACAATGGACACAATCGCTGTTCTCAGAGGGTCAAAATGAATGTTAGTAATTAATGTTTTGTCTAAAAAAGATTTGAGATGAAATAAACAAATTCACAGAGGAATTCAGAACGTGGCCCTGATGGTCTGTAAATAAATAGCCAAACTGACTTGGTAGACTTATATTTTGTGGCTAATTCAAAGAAAAATATATTAATACTAAAAATATACTAATAACCTACAGACATGAATACAGTAGCATGTAACACAGAATAACTAAATACAGTCGTTTATTTAGTTTGTGTTTCTGCAACAGGTAGCACTGTTGTGTAATCTTGTAAAAAAAAATCTTTATACTCTCAAATCTGTATATCTCAGAACTGATGCTGAGTCCAGAAGAAATAAAACCAGCATGAAGGTTATATTACATGTTTGAGTGTGTACACTCGTCGTAGGAGCTGTAAATGCTGTTGACGGAGGTGCACTCGTGATTTCACTTTTTGGTCTATTTTGATAGCTGCTTAATACATACATAAAATCCAAAATAAAAATACATTTTAATTTCATTTTTGAACTTTACTACACTCTGGTTTAATAAATACAGCTGGAACAGCCTAAGGTTTGGATTCATACACAGTCTTATTATTTAAGTCTAGGCTGAAAACACGTGTTTAGTCAAACTTTTTCCAGTTTTTTGTAGGTAAAGGGGGAAATCTTGGGTGTTCATGGGTATAGAGTGTTTTGGTGAACTGAGATTTTTAAATGTTCAGATCTCACACATTCATTCTTAGGTTTGTTTTCTGCTTAATGTCCCAGGAAGCCCTCAAGTCTGTTACTTTTTGTGTCTCCCTTTTAATTACACTTTGGTGGCTGAGCTAGTGAACAGGTCTTCTCACAATGAGATCCAAATCAGAAAGTTTGCCTTGGCTACATAAAAAAGTACAACATGTGCAAACAGTGCAAACAGAAAATGCCAAAACAACAGAGGACAGTACAGGACACATAGCACCAAAAAAAAAAAGTGCAACAAAATAGAATGTGCAAACTCGAGAAACTGTATAGTTTGTTGTGTGCAAAAATAGCAGTAGCAGCAACTGAATAAGTGTGTTACAAAATGTAAACTTTTATAGTGTGGGTAGGGTTGTAGATGTATGTGTTGAATCTTACACAGTTGACACAAGTCAGTTGACACAATTGAGTGTGTGTTTGTGTGTGTGTGTGTGTGTGTGTGAGAGAGAGAGAGAGAGAGAGAGAGAGAGAGGAAGAGAGAGAGGAAGAGAGAGAGTTTTTGAAAAGCCTGATGGCTTGACGAAAGAAACAGTTACACAGTGTGGGTGTGAGGTTCCAGATGGCAGATAGCAGGAGGGTGAAGAGTGTGGGTGAGGGGTGTGTGGGTTGTCCATAATGCTGTTGGCTTTGCAGATGCAGCATGTGGAGTAAACATCCGTAATAGAGGGGAGAGAGACTCCAATGATCTCAGCTGTCCTCACTATCCACTGCAGGGTCTTGCGATCAGAGATGATACAATTCCCAAACCAGGCTGTAATGCATCTGCTCTTGATGGTCCCTCTGTATAGAGACTCTGGTGGGCTTTCTTGGTGATGAAGCTGGTGTTGAGTGACCAGGTGAAGTTCTGCACCAGATGAACACCATGGAATTTGGTGCTCTTGACAAAGATAAAGGAGAGTTTTGTTTAAGTTTTGTTGATGTTCAGAGACAGGTTGTTGGCTTTACACCAGGCTGTTGCACCTCTTCTCTGTATGCTGACTTGTCATTCTTGCTGATGAGATCCACACCACGGTTGGGTCATCTGCGAACTTGATGTGGTTCGAGCTATGCATTGCCGCACAGCCATGAGTCAGCAGAGTGAACAGCAGTGGGCTGAGCACACAACCCTGAGGGGCCCCAGTGCTCAGTGTGGTGGTGCTGGAGATGCGGTTCCCAATCCAGACTGACTGAGGTCTCCCAGTCAGGAAGTCCAGGACCCAGTTGCAGAGAGAGGTGTTCAGGCTCAGCTTCTCAATCAGGTTCTGATGGATGATTGTACTCAAAGCTGAATTGATGTCTATGAACAGCATTCGTATGTATGAATCCTTATTGCCCAGGTAGGTGAGGGCTAGATGGAGGGTTGTGGTGATCGTCCATGGAGTGGTAAGGATGATACACAAACTGCAAGGAGTCCAGTTAGGGTGGTAGCTGGGTCTTTATGTGCCTCATGACGAGCCTCTCAAAGCACTTTGTCATGATGACTGTGACTGTGATGGGATGATAGTCATTGAGGCAGGAAACTGTAGACTTTTTTTGGCATCGGACGGTGGTCGTTGTCTTGAGGCACATAGGAACAACGGGGCTACTCAGGGAGATGTTGAAGATATCAGTAAAGACATCTGCTAGCTGTTCTGCACATTCCCTGGGCACTCTGCCAGGAATGTTGTCTGGTCCAGCAGACTTCCATGGGTTAACTCTGCATACAGTTCTCTTCATGTCAGCCATGGACAGGCAGAGCACCAGGTTGTTAGGAGGAGGGATGGTCTTCCTCACCACTACATTGTTCTGTACCTTGAACCAAGTGTAGAAGTTGTTCAGCACATCTGGGAGGGAGGCGTTACTATCACAGGCAGGTGATGTTGTCTTGTAGTTTGTGATTGCCTGTCCTGAAAGTGGCCATGGATTCTCAGGGCATGCGCATGCTTTACTTCTTTGATGGCTTGGGACAGTTTGGCCTTTGCTGTTTTTAAGGCTGTCTTGTCCCCTGCTCTGATGGCTCTAGCCTTCAGCAGCACACACACTTTTGCGGTCATCCGTGGCTTCTGGTTGGGGCACGTGGTGCATGGTCTGGGGGATGGTAACATCAGTAATGCACTTGATGTAGCTGGTCACTGATGCAGTGTAATCCTCCTCTTCCTTAGTAGTAGTGTTCCTCCCATTTAAATCAATTCCATTAAATTCTCTGGGAAATATTTAAGATAGAAACTATCGTTCTCTCTCTCTCTCTCTCTCTCTCTCTCTCTCTCCCTGACTCTCTCTCTCTCTCTCCATATCCCAGGCTTCACTGCCCATTAACACTCATTTACACTGTGTCTTGTTATTTATTCATTATTATTTTTTTTAACTAAAATGATTTATTCCTGTAAATGTCCATTATTAAAATAGCTTTACAAATAACATTTAACTGAAACAGAATTAAACATGCACTACCACTATATATTATTACATAAACTTTGATTTTTACGTCTATGCACTGTGGCACTTTGAACTGATGCCAGAGATTTCACTGTTACAGGAGTCTGCAGATGGAAACATTACACATGTGCTGTTTGTTATGAAATACTCTGTCAGTGTCTGGTGTAAAGGGCAGTTTAATGAATCTGGAAGTGCATTGATCACAGCATTACAGCAGTCTGGTGTAAAACAGGATTAAGGAGAGCTCTGTTTAAGCCTCATAAACAGATGAGGAGTTCAGAGAGCTGGACAGACTGAAGGACTAAAGCTCTGCTGCATCACTCTAGAATCTGGTTAAACCAAAGTTTAAATCATCAACATGTACATTAAACACTATAAATTAATACAGTCAACCTGCAATGTCATTACAAAAATTAATTTAGAAATAATTACATAGAGTACTATACAAATCATTCAGGGTGGAGTATCCCTTTAATAACCGAGTGTATGGTTTAGGTTAATTCTCACTTCTTCTCGTTATAACGGTTATACTCTATGTAAATAAGTTTCCTCAGAGTCCCCCACTCCAGAGCGGAAAACAGGCGCATGGCACAAAGGGGTGTGCACGGAAACGACAATATAATGCAGAGCTGTGAGACAAAGGGTCTCTTTTAGCGTATTTTAGCGATTTATTGAGACAACTAATTATTAAGTGTTTTGAGTTTTGAGATCAGATGAATTGTGCACCTAGTGTAATTCGTATAGTGCTATTTATCTTGTGAAACAGACTGGAGCGATAAAGATAAACTCTTTCAGGGATGTTTTTGTGTGTAACTCTCCTGACTGTCCTATACAACTTTATGGAATCTCAATCAGGTAACACACCGACTGTGTGTGTGTGTGTGTGTGTGTGTGTGTTATTGTTTACTGTGGTTAAACCTTTTTCTGAAAGCATTGTTCTATCCAGCCGCATGTAGATTTTAACGGGCGCGGCTTTTAGACTCTTGGCGGTAATAGCGCCGAAACGAGCGTCTTACAATAAAATTACTAGGCAGATTACAGTAAACTGATATGAGCAGAGGTGGACAGTAAAGAAGTACATTTACTTGAGTACTGTACTGAAGTACACTTTTTGAGTATCTGTACTTTACTTGAGTATTATTTTTTCTGGATACTTTTTACTTTAACTTCACTACATTTGAAAGACAAATACTCTACTTTTTACTCCACTACATTTCTGTCAAGGTCATTGAGTAGAAAGTAGTTACATTAATCATAGGATGATTTTTTTCACTCTTGTAGCGTCACGTGTTGTAAAGTTCAGTGGTTTTCCATAATTTTTTTAACTCAATTGCTCAACTGATCAATTTCTGACAAAATGGACGAAGATATGCTTTGTATATTATACACCACCAACACATTGGTAATGATGTTAGTTAACACACAAAATGTATGCTGTGTCCAAATTCTCATACTATGTGTCCTAAATAGTATTCAAAAATAGAATTAGTATGCCCCAAATCGCAGTATACTGAAAAGAGTATTCCAAAAATTCCTGGATGGTCTACTACTTCCGGTAGAAATTCAAAGTGCAGAACGATGCACACTCTAACAGGTAATATTGCCCACAACGCATTGCACACAGGAGGGAGGAGCCTGGACAATGGTGTAAATGTATATTAAAACGGTATAAATGAATTGTGGAAATATATATAACTCTTTGTTAAAGCTGTGTTGCTGTTGGGTGGTTGTACAGCTACAGTTGTGTAGATGGGTTTTAAAGCAGGTTAGATTTTTTTTTCTGACCAGTCTTCATTTACAGACCATTTGATTGAAATGTGCATGAGTGGATACACATAGATGTGTACAGGTACATCTCAAAATTTAGAATATAATGAAAAAGGTCAATATTTTTTGTCACTCAGTTCAGAAAGTGAAACCCATATATTATATAGATTCATTACACATAGAGTAAAATATTTCAAGCCTTTATTTCTTGAAACTGTGATGATTATGGCTTACAGATAAGGAAAACCCAAAATTCTGTGTCTCAGAGAATTAGAATATTGTGAAAAGTTGTAGTTGCCTATAGTGGATAGTTTTGGATTGCCTATAGAGGAGGTGCACACTGGATGTGTCGATTTCATTGCAGTTTCATGTTGCTTCAGAACATTCAGATACCCAACAGAAGGTGGTGTGACATGATGTCCAGTGTGAACAACTTTGTTGTTGATGATAATAATGGGAACTATTAAAATAGGCAGCTTACACCATATTATTCTTTCTCCTATTCTAACACGTTTCATTTTTTCCTCTCTCGCTCTCTGACAAAGCGATGGACATTAGTGCGCTTAACTTTCACTTAAATGCACTTGAGATAAACCACATGACCAACATTCACAAGGTATAGCAATATACCTGCCAGCACCCCCTCTGCAGGTCTGGCAGGGAATTGTCCCTGACAGATAGACATATTAAGTATTTGTTTATTTTCTGAAAACAGAGCCACTACAGGTGATTGGTCCAGAAGCTCCTCTTGTTGCAGCAGCTGGTGAAGATCTGGTTCTGCCCTGTTTCATCAAACCCAGCACCAGTGCTGTGGACATGACAGTGGAGTGGTTGAGACTAGAGGAAGAGGCTTCATTAGTGCATCTCTATAGGGATCATGAAGATAAAAATGAAGATCAGGCTCAGTCCTACAGAGGAAGAACATCACTGTTTAAAGAGGAGCTACAGAAAGGCAACGCTTCACTCAAACTCTCAGCTCTCCAAGTCTCTGATGAAGGAGAATATAAGTGTCTCATTGAGGACAAATCCTGGTATGATGACATCACTGTTCATGTTATTGTTGAGGGTAAGATTTTTGACCATGTCATGGACAATCTTCACACTGCCAATGAGCAGAAAATAATAAACTATTGGGGTTAACAGTTATTTGATTTCAGTATATTTAAAAGAATACTTTTTATTTACTTTTTATTGCCCACAGTTCTGGGAAGCCACCCAGTGATCAGGATGGAGAGTTATGATAACTCAGGAGGGATTAATCTAGTGTGTGAGTCCAGAGGCTGGAAACCTGAACCTGAGGTTCTGTGGCTGGACAGAGAAGGAGCCACTCTGCCTGCTGAAGATACACAGATACACAGAGACACTGAGGGCTTCAGTGTGAAAAGACGCATCACTGTTTATGAGTCCAACAGGTTTTACTGCAGACTTCAACAAAAACATCACATGATGGAGACAGATATTACCATTAATAGTAAGTGTCTGTGATTTGAAACACAGAGTTAGACTGTAACAATCTACTCAATATTCCACCCAATATGTATTGGGTGGAATATCAGTATTTATGCTTTATTTTTCATTTTTATCTGTTAGTGATTTGGCTGATGTTCTTTTTGTAAGAGTTTGTTTAGTAGTTATTAAATTATTCTTATACAATTTCTTAAAAATATTTCTAACTTTTATTTTAGGTGAAGTCTTTGGTGTTTGTAAGAGGCCTGTCTACATTGCAGTTTCAGCATGTCTTGTTGCTGGATTGCTAGTAACATGTCTTTTTGGACTGATACTAACTGCTTTTGGTTACAAGAAAGGTAATATCTAAATCATTTTCCTCAGTAACATGTTTAACTTTAATTATACTGCAGTTTTACCTTTTTTATCTTTTGTCCACACAGATTCCCAACTGTGTTCCTGGAGAAATCCAGGACATAATGTTTTTACTGCTTTAATGCTCTCACTTTAATTCAGGAAGGTCTATAAATGAGCTGGTTATCTGGATTAGGTGTGTTGAAACAGAAAAATAGTACTATGTGCAGGACAGGGTTTTCCGTTTTTCCAAGAGCTAATGTACTAATGTACTAGAGCTCTTGTTCAGCAGCAGCATGGGCTGGAGGAACTGTGAATAGAAAGCATGTTGTTTTGTCTGTCAGCATGCTTTACGGCTAATCCTCTAACTGTCACAGCAAGAATCAACAAAATATTCAATGTTACTAACTACCAATGAGTGCTGGTTGATTATTCAGTATTTATTATTAAATTAGTCATTTGTTTTGTTTACTATTGACTATTAACATTAACATAACCCTGCTTATTCCCTGCATACTCATTTACTATCTAAGAAACTGTGATTTAAATGACTACATCCATTTACTGTTAGTGTTCATATATTACTTATATTAGTCATAGTACATTATATTACTTACTGTCAAATTATTTTATTTATTTCATTTATTTTGTTTAGTAAACAAATGCGTCTGTTTTTTCCTCAGAACATCAAAAACACAAGCAAAGTGCAGGTAAACTATTTTTTCTTTTATAAATCATACTGATTAAATAACTGAAATAGATTTAACAGACAATATCACTGATCAAATGTAATCACAAAGGAAGCTGTAAGGTTATTAGATTGTTTGAGCTTCTTGGACTTAGAGACACAATTTAATAAAAAGATGCAGATCAGGACAGAGGGCAGAATTTCAGCTCCTTCTCATGTTTATTTTAATGAATGCTAGCAAATACAATAAACAGGAAGTAAACAGGAAATAGGTTTATTGAGTAAAATCAGTCATTTTTATAACCTGAATTTCTTAACCTAAATTTTCAATATTTGAATTTCAGATTAAATTTCATTCAAAACCAAAATATTAAAATATCCTAAGATTTTTCTACTTATCAGTCGAATCATTTTTTCATACATTTTTTGAGCATTACAGGTTCAGGTTCTGTTTACTCTGATTTCACTCCACAGAGGGTTCTGTAAGAAGAGAAGAGATACAAACACATCATTTCCTGTATATTAAATGACTTGTTATTTATGTGACTCATAACTGACTTGTAACATCATGTTCCAAAGATATAATATTTGAGGGAAGTTGTAAGTTAGTGGTTAAGGTCCTAGGTTCCTGATCGGAAGGCTGTAAGCTTGAATCCCAAGTCCACTATGCTGCTATCGCTGGGCCCTTGAGCAAGGCCTTTAACCCTACAATTGCTCAGTCACTCTGGATAAGGGCATCTGCCAAAATGTTATGAACAGGAAGAGGGCTTTATGAGTGAAATCAGATTCTGAATACATGTTAGACAATTCAAAGTATTAGAAACATTAGGAAACATTAAATAGTAACTATTTTATTGTTTTGTTCTTTAGAGCTTCTAATGAAGAAGTTGTTTGCAGGTAAGAACAATTTGAATGTTTTTCTTCAGTACAGTTAAATGAAAGCCTCTGTTGTGTATTATACAAGTGTTTGCTTGTTTAAACAAGTGCTCTCTCTCTCTCACACACACACACAATTCAGTTAAATAGTCCAAACTAAAAGGTGTAGTAGGCGTGAAATAACTTGTTTTGAGCAGCACTGTCAACCTCACAGACAACATGCATCATGATTATTTATATGATGTAAAAATGCTAAAAAATAGTAATTAAAATAGTAATTACTCAGCCACTCGTATACACAGTGTTTCTCTGAATTAATAATTGGTTTTGTTGTGTGAAAATTGTGTATTTCTCTTAGTGGATGTGACTCTGGATCCTGATACAGCTCATCCTCAACTCACTGTGTCTGCTGATGGAAAAGAAGTGACACATGGAGACACACAACAGGATCTCCCTGATACACCACAGAGATTTAATTATCTCTGTGTTCTGGGACAGCAGAGTTTCTTTTCAGGGAGATTTTATTTTGAGGTGCAGGTCAGAGGGAAAACTGCATGGACATTAGGAGTTGTAAGAGAGAACATTAACAGGAAGGACAGGATTCCACGGAGTCCTCAGACTGGATTCTGGACTGTGGGGCTGAGGAATGAGAATGAATATAAGGCTTATGCTGATACTGATGTTCCCCTCACACTGAGAGAGAAGGTGGAGAAGGTGGGGGTGTTTGTGGATTATGAGGAGGGTCTGGTCTCCTTTTATGATGTGAAGTCCAGCTCTCATATCTATTCTTTCACTGCTCAGTCTTTCACTGAGGAACTTTATCCATACTTTAGTCCTTGGTATAGTGAAAATGGTAATTCAGCACCACTGATCATCTCTGCTGTTACTGAATAAATATCTGATTTATATTTGTTAACATTTTGAACTGTTTTGAAGAATGAAGATTTAGATGCCTCAGGAAGCTGAATCAGATGCATCAGTCAAGCTGACATCTTGGAAAGTGCTACTTTCTAGCTCTCACTTAAGTTGAATGTGTTAACTAACATTTTCTCCAGCATTAAGAATCACCACTTATTATAGGTTCTTCATATTTTGTACATGTTCAGTAAGGTTTGTCTTGTGATTGGATGTGGGGATGTGTAACGTCATCAGTGGCAATTCCACCATCCAACCGCCAGAGGGAAACATCACCAGAATATTGACACTTCTGGCTCATGCCTGAGCTTCTGGGTTACTGCTATATAGGTTAAGCTACTATTCGATCCGTACCGGAAACATGATTTGTACTGTGCATGTGTGGAAATGTGTCTTCTTCTTGTCTGAAGTATGACGAAAAGATTTACGGCAGGTTCGATTATTTATAACGTTGCTATAATTCAAATAATAACATAATGAGGAAGGTGACAAGGTGGCGCTGACAATGCAAGTTGGAATGCTTGAACTCAAAGTAAAATTTGGCTTAAAAAACCTTAAAAGAATTGAAATGAATTTGAATTAATAGAGCCAAGACTGCTACCATGTTAGAATGTGTGGCATAAATGGAAAGCAAAAGAAAGGCCTTTAGAAACTTTTGGACCACTCGTACCCTGCAATATCTAACATGACAAGAGGTTCTTCAAAAGAACTTGGCAGATTGTGTACACCTCTCCCTGGAACACCATCAAATAGCCCAGCATCAAAGAAATCTAAAGCTGATCTCTCATTACATGAGCTACAAGAGAACATCATCACTGCCCTCAACAAGAGAACTGACTCCACTATTGAAGAGTTGAAATCATCCCTCCTATTTCTCAACACAGAAATTGTCAATTTGTAGAAATCTAAAGTCGTACTAACAGCCAAAGTTACCGAACAAGCAAGAGCTATATCTCAGTTGGAAAACAGAATCATAGGTGCAGAGTGTTACAAACAGAGGTGGTGTTTATGACTATACGAAGTTCCAGAAGTGGAAAATGAAAATGTCAAGGTGATGGAGATATGCAAGGAAGTGGCACCTGAGCTCACGGCAAAGATAAGTGAGGCGGTGGATGTAGCTCATAAACTGGGCAGGCCCATGTTGCCAGGCGAGGTTCATTATCATCCTTTTTGTGCTGCGCCTGGTGAGAGTCTTCGTCTGGAAAAGTGCAAAAAAACAGCGAAGAACGCAAACTATGCTTAGGAGAAGACCTGACAAAAGTTTTAGTTTACAATTACTATATGGCTGTTTGTCTATATTTTCAAATATAGAAGGAGATAAGAGTTTTTTCTTTCTCTTTAATAGTACTTTTTACTAATAATAGTTTATATTATAATAGTTTACTTTTTTTATTTGTTTGAGTTTGCCATTGTTGGTGGTGTTAAAGTTATGTTCTATTAAAGCCATAGGTTTCTGCAAAGAACTCAGAAGTGACTTAATTTTCATTCAAGAGATTTATTCGTTCCTTAATTTGGTCATGAATTGATTTCCTCCTGTAGCAAACAGTGAGTCTAGTGACCTCTTGTGGTTTTTTGTTTTTTTTAAGAAAACTGGAGGAATTGAATTTTGTTACAGTGCCCCTTCTCACTTGGTAATTTACCCATTAGATTAGCAAAATTTCAAAAACAAGTTTAAAGGACAATATGTTGAAAGAAGAGAAAATCTTTAATCTTGTTTCTTTATATAACAATTCTATCTCAGTGGAAGGGATTTTGATTGTTCAGGACAAATTCCCTCCCTCAGATACCACAGCTTCTGCCCGGATCTCAGCGTGTCTGGCGGACATTTCATCATGGATGACAGCTCATCAGCTGAAACGTAATCCCAGCAAAACTGAACTGCTGGTCATCCTGGGTGATTCATCCCCAGCCCAGGATCTTGCATTATCTCTGAACGACTCAATGATCTCCCCTTCAGCCACTGCTCCCAACCTTGGGGTAACCATGGTCCCACCATCTCTCAGGGCAAAAGGTAGGTATTCATCTAGACTCTTCTCTGTTCTGGCACCGAGGTGGTGGAATGAACTTCCCCTAGATGTCCATACAGCAGAGTCTCTGACTGTCTTCAAACGATGTCTTAAGACCAACCTTTTCCTGAAGCACTTAAACTGGCTATTATCTTTCCATGTTTATGTATTGTTATATGTGTAATTAAAAAAAAAAAAGCCAAATGCCAGAAATGTAAATGTAATGCAGGAAACGTAAATGTAATTTACACTGTAAATGTAATCTGACACTGATGTAACTTGATCTTGGAGTTCAACTTTAATCTCATTGGAAGTTGTTCTGGGCTCTTTGGTTACCATTTGTAATACCTGTCTCTTCAATTTTCCTTCTGACAACATCCAGGGAGGTTGACTACAGTCCCGTGGACCTTAAACTTTAGAATAATATGTGCAACTGTAGTCACAGGAACATCAAGCTACTTGGAGATGCTCTTATAGCCTTTACCTTTGACGTGCTTGTCTATAATTTTGCCTTCTAATCTTCTGAGTGTGTGAGTCCAGAGGCTGGAACCCTGAACCTGAGGTTCTGTGGCTGGACAGAGAAGGAGTCACTTTGCCTGCTGAAGATACACAGATACACAGAGACACTGAGGGCTTCAGTGTGAAAAGCTGCATCACTGTTTATGACTCCAGCAGATTTTACTGCAGACTTCAACAAAAACATCACATGATGGAGACACACATTATTATTAATAGTAAGTGTCTACAAACAAAACTTTTAGATTTAGATTGTAACATTCTACTATAATCATTACTGCAGCGTTGTTGCTTTTTATGACACATGTTGGTGATTTGGCTGCAGTTCTCTCTGTACGCATGTGTTTTGTAAGTAATGTATTTCTAACGTAGAGATATTGTTTTCATTTCAGATAACGTCTTTGGTGTTTGGAAGTTGGCTGTCGGCATTTCAGTTGTAGCATGTCTTATTGCTGTTGGATTGATAGTAACTGTGTTTTTTGGTTACAAGAAAGGTAATATTCAAATAATTTTCCTGCCTATACAGCTAAAATGATATTAGATTTTATATTACATTTATACCATAGCTTAAGTCCACAGATTCACCACACAATACAAAATTCAGTGAGCATATCCCAATATTATTTGGTTTGACACAAATAAATGTCAAAGACTATATTGTAAACACTATATAAGTAAGTAAGCAAATAAATAGATAGCTCTGGAATGAAACAAGTTTGATATCTAACAATATTGCACTGGCTGAAGTTTTAGTAATGTTATAGTAAGTTTTGAGCAGAGAAAACTTCTGTTCATTACCATGGTGTAACGACGCACTGGAGGCGTGAGAGGTAGAATCCATATGCAGATTTATTAATAAACAGCAGGCAGAATCAGAAACGGGAAGGCAGGCAAAAGGTCAAAACCGGAAAAGCAAATACTGAGCGAACAAAACCAAAACAGAAACCGAGAATCGTAGAACCGGGAAACAGGCAGGGAGCATACACAAAAATGTCTAAATCAGAATATATCAAGGTTTGGTACGTAACTCGAGGAAACAATACTTCGCGATCAGCCAGAGGGAGCACGCTGCTTAAAAGTCCTGAAACCGGAAACAACATGCAAACAGTCAATACTCAGGCGAGGGCTCCCTCTGGCGGCCAGGATCAGTGTACAAGGTGACAGAACCCCCCCTCTAGGAACACCTCCTGGTGTTCTCCGACAAGGACGCCCCCTAAGGGCGGGTCTGTTAGGGAAGTTTCGGTGAAATTCCTCTGTGAGAGCAGGATCCAGAATGTCCACTGCATTGACCCAACACGGTTCCTCTGGCCTGTAACCCTCCCAGTCCACTAAATGCTGCAGCTGACCACCCCGTTCAGGAGTGAGTTCACCCGGTAGGCTAATGTGCCGTCAATATCCAAGGGAGGAGGTGGTTCCAGAGTCACAGGGGTGGCGCCGGAGGGTTCGTGATAGGGTTTGAGCAGCGAAGCGTGGAAGGTGGGTGAAATGCGGTAGTTCAAGGTGGTAGGAGACAGGATTAACTTGCCGAATGACCCTGAAAGGACCAATGAACCTGGGACATAACTTCCTACATGGCAATCGCAATTTCAAGTTCTTAGTAGATAACCATACCTTTTGTCCCACTTGGTATGTAGGGTGGGGGCGTTGCCGGCAATTCGCCTGTATCTCCTGCCTCCTAACAGCACGCTGGAGCCTCACATGAGCCCTTTCCCAGACCTCTTGACTTCTCCTAGACCAATCCTTCACAATGGGGACACAAGAGGGTTCACCAGACCAGGGGAATAGTGGAGGTTGATAGCCCAAGATGCATTGAAACGGGGTCAGACCTGTAGATGAATGATGGAGGGAGTTCTGGGCATACTCGGTCCATGGTAAGAACTCGCTCCACCTTTGTTGTTCGCGGCTGCATTAGGTTCGAAGGAACCTCCCCAGTTCCTGGTTGAGGCGTTCTACTTGGCCGTTAGATTGCGGATGATAACTGGAACTCAGGTTGACATTGATGCCCAGCTGACGACAGAACTCCATCCAGATGCGGGACGTGAACTGTGTCCCTCGGTCAGACACGATGTCTTCAGGTAGGCCGAAATTACGGAACACATGAAGAAACACAGCCAGAGGGAGCACGCTGCTTAAAAGTCCTGAAACCGGAAACAACATGCAAACAGTCAATACTCAGGCGAGGGCTCCCTCTGGCGGCCAGGATCAGTGTACAACGTGACACATGGTAACATGCACAGTTCTATACAGCTGTCAGGAAGTGCTGGGACAGTTCCCTACCAGACCACCAGAGGGGGTGCTGGCAGGTGATTCATTATAGCCTGCTTTTTTGTATGTGTATTTCCAACGTGTTTTGTGCCAAGCCCCATCTTTTGTTCTGCTTTCCCGCCATGTCACCTGTTCCCCTTTACCCTAATGTTCTGGCCTATATATATCAGCCCTATTGTACCTGTCTTTGTCAGTCATTGTTTGTTTGTTTGTTCTTTTGCTGTCATGTGCTAGGTTTCCATGTTATCATTGTATTTTGTTAATCATGTTTTATTTGTCCTGTGTCTTGTGATAGGTTCATTTTGATTGGTTTTAAGTGATTACAATCATTAACATCCTTTAGTACACATGTACACATTTCTTTTTGTGCATTTTGGGTTCAGGTTCTGTTGATTTCACTCCATAGAGGGTTCTGTAAGAAGAGTAGAGAATCAAACACATCAGTTCCTGTACAGTAATTGACTTGTTTTCTATTTGACTTATAACTGGCCTGTAACATCAGTTTCCCCTTTATGAAGTGTATTTAATCATTTAACAATTATATAACATCAGAAGCACAGTTACATTTCATAACTGCAATCTGAGTATGTTGTCCATTTACCTTCTCATTAACATTACACGGCTTAATCTATTTATACTTTTGTTTGTGTAAAATTCACACAATATACTAAAAACTATTTTATCTGTTTTAGTATCAGAGCTTCAACAGGTGAAGCAACATGCAGGTAAGAATGAACTGTTTGTGCTTTAAAATCATGTAATGATTATATAATTAGATTAATTAAATGTAACAGACAATATTACCCTTATTAAATACAATCATAAAGATAACTAGGAGGCTGTTACACTGATTTTGTCTCTTTGATATAGATACAATTTAACCTGGTGAAGTTTCACAGGAATGGTGCAAAAAAAATCTACTGATGGAACTTGTGATATTTTAAAGTAGTTTTATTTTATTGGTTTGTATTTTTTATCTCTGCAGTTTAAATATTAATTATTTTATTGTTTTTTTTTCTTTCATAAGAGCTTTTAAAGAGGAAGTTGTTTGCAGGTAAGAACAATTTGAACTTTTTATCTTCAGTACAGTAAAATCAGAGTCTCTGCTGTGTGTATTTATCTATCAGAAATGAGAAAGAGAGAGAGAGAGAGAGAGATGAGGGAGGAGATATAAAAATAAAAATAAATTGTCTAACACAACAGAATCTAACATAACAGGTGCACACACACACAATTCTCTGAAATAATAATTGGTCTCAGTGGATGTGACTCTGGATCCTGATACAGCTCATCCTCAACTCACTGTGTCTGCTGATGGAAAACAAGTGACACGAGCAGAGAGACAGCAGGATCTCCCTGATACACCAGAAAGATTTATGTATCTCTGTGTTCTGGGACAGCAGAGTTTCTCCTTAGGGAGATTTTATTATGAGGTGCAGGTCAGAGGGAAAACTGCATGGACATTAGGAGTTGTAAGAGAGAACATTAACAGGAAGGACAGGATTCCACGGAGTCCTCAGACTGGATTCTGGACTGTGGCGCTGAGGAATGAGAATGAATATAAGGCTTATGCTGATACTGATGTCTCCCTCACACTGAGAGAGAAGGTGGAGGTGGTGGGGGTGTTTGTGGATTATGAGAAGGGTCTGGTCTCCTTTTATGATGTGAAGTCCAGCTCTCATATCTACTCTTTCACTGCTCAGTCTTTCACTGAGAAACTCTATCCATACTTCAGTCCTCGATACTTAGTAGATGGTAGTAATTCAGCACCACTGATCATCTCTGCTGTTACTGAATAAATATCTGTTTACATTCTGTAACATTTTAACATTTTACTTTTTCACAGCTTGATATAATCAGTTAATTTATTTTAATTTTATATAAACATAAACTCTAAACAGTATGAACTTAGAGTCAAGAAGTGTGTTTATATGACATTTTCTCCACCACTAAGAATCACCACTTATTATAGTTGAGGTTCTGACATTTTGGCGAGTGTATAGCTGTCAAAGATGTGTTTTCAGGTTAGGATACTGATTAGTGCTGTTTTTCTCCTGAACATGATGTCAGTTCTTAGTAAATGTTGTTAATATTTGGTAAATGATCAGTAAGGTTTGTTTTGTAATTGGTTTTGTGAAAGTATTTGGATTAGACCTGCATTTCTCCACAGACCTGCACTTTTAATCTCAGCTGAAGATATGGAGGATTCACTAACATGGCAGTAGTTAGTGACTAATATGGCATTTACAGATTTGTTCTATTTCTGGATGTCTTATATGAAGAAGCTATAGGGTTTTTTTTTTTATTATATAAGGATTATTGTTTTTCTTTTTGTTGCATAATTTGAAAATATATAGTATATATTATACTATTATATTATTATACACCATATATTATATTATATATATATTGCATTTTATACTATCTTCCTGTTTGAATGTTGCTATATTAATATCTCCTATTTATATATATATATATATCCTTTCCATCACTTGTGAACAAGAAACATAGATACTTCAACTCCTCCACCTGGGGCAGACTCTCCTCTTCACCTGGAGGGAGTTGACTCTCAAAGTTGACTCATAGCAAATCTGGTATCTTAAATTGCTAGCATGTGTTAGTCAGGTGAACAATGGAGACAACTGTCCCCATGGTACCTCAGTGATTTTGTTGCTGGTTTATTTAACTGTTATTTTTGTGTGAATTTGTTTTTATTTGTTTAGTTGTTTGTTTTTATTAATATTGATCATTTCAACAACTATTTCATTTTAATGGTCCAGTTTAAGGACTTAAAATAACTTCTAGGAAATGGTAGCAACAGTTTATTGCAGTTCATGTAATACTATCATGAATGTGGAGCCCATTTTACACCAGAAGATTTGTGCATGCCTTGGGCACATGAGCTTGGCTGCTCTCCTCTTGATATCTCAAGAGTGCATGCATCTCTTGAGTGCATGCATATGACCTGAAGTGCAACAATGCAGTAGCAGCAGAGTGTAATAGTATGAACAGAAAACTTGCTGACTTTCCTCTATAACATTTTACAGCATACTGATCCTACTCACTTCCCTTTACGACCTGAATCTGAATTTTAATTTGAATTTGAATACACACTTTCTCTTTACCTGTACTTTGTGCACTTCTTGCTGAAAGACTGGGTGACTGGAAGAGTCCATGTTTAGAAGGGGCACTTTCTACATGGACACTGCTTTTACACAAGCCAATAATACCATACACTAATGTATTACCTTTCACGCTCTCATGTGGATGCAGGGTGTCTGAGAGGAAGACAATGAAGGTCACTCTGAAGGATGTGCAATCACACACACAGTGCACACAACATCACACTGACAAACCTCATAACTTTTTAAACGAAGTAGTGTTTCGTTTGTGACTATCACAGCTAAGAGAAATTCACCTGCTTAGTGTTTACCAGTAGTGTTCCTTACATTCAATTTTAATTCTCTGGGAAATATTTTTAAGATAGAAACACGCTCGCTCTCTCTCTCTCTCTCTCTCTCTCTCTCTATTTTATAAAGGTTCATTAAAGTACTTCTTCCATTCGCCTGGTACTGCAATGATCTTGTTGCTGGTTTATTTAACTGATAATGTTATATGGAGTGTATGTTTTTTTTTTGTTACAATACTTATCATTCTAACAAATATTTCATTTTTGCCTTGTTTAAGAGCTTAAAGTAACAGCTTGGAAATAGTAGCAGTTCATCTAATAATATCCTGAGTGTGAAGCCCATAATACACCCAAAGCATTAAGGCCCATATGCGTCAGGTCATGAAGAATTCATTTTTGTACTTTTCTTGCACTTTTTTAGTAAAAATCATGTGGAAATATTTCGAAAGCTTATAAAGGTTATTGTAATGCAATACTGTCTGGATGTTCCAGTAGGTTCATTAGCAAGCTCTAGTAAGTCCAGTACAAAGCCTGTAGATGGAACAGCCTTCTTATTTGTGTTTGCGAGTCATACACAGTCTAGGTGTTTCCAGGCAGAAAACACATTTGTTTAGTCAAGCTTTTTGTGAGTCTTTTTCTTAGGTAAAGAAGTACATCTGGAGGGATCAGTGGCATAGTGTTGTGGTTAACTGGATTTTTTTTATGTTGTGGCCTCTCCACTCTCATGCATTCACACAGGTTTATTGATGGTAACTGGCTTTATGTCTCAGGAGGCCCTCCTGTCTGTGTCACTTTCTGGCTCTCCCTTTTAGTTATGCTGTCATAGCTAGTTTTGCTGGAGTCCCTGTTTGAACTTTGCGAACAATATACATTGTTATGTAAATACCCTGTCAATGTCTAGTGTAAAGGGCAGTTTGATCAACAAGAAAGTAACATTGAACACAGCGTTGCAGCATTCTGGTAAAGGAGAGCTCTGGTTAAGTCTCATGAACAGATGAGGAAGAGAGAGAGCTGATCAAACTGAAGGATTAAAGCTCTGCTGCATTGCTCTCTTTAGGAAGAGATGTAGCAAGACTTAAATCTCAAAGACATCGAATGGCATTGTGGGTAAACCAAACTTTAAATCACCAACATGTACAATAAAAAGTTTACATTAAAAAAGTAAACTTGCAATGCCATTACAAAAATAATATCAAGATAATTCAATAAATAATATGTAATATAAAGTACAATATAAATCCTTCATGATGGATTATCACTAAGTCCACACTACAAGCTGGAAAACAGGTGTAGTGCACACAGGCGTGGCTCACGAAAACGAAAACAACAATAGGATGTTTTGGACAAAGGCTTTCTTTTATTGTATTTTAGCGTTTTGTTGAGAAAATAACTAATTACTAAGTAAGTACTAAGTTTTGAGTTTCTGAGATGAGATAAACTGTGTAATTCGTTTTATGCTATTTATTTTGTGAAACAGACTGAATCGGTAATGATAAACTCTCTTCTAAGGATGTTTTTGTGTGTGACTCTCCTGACTGTCTTCAGCTTTATGGAATCTCAATCAGGTAACATACTACGTGTGTGTGTGTGTGTGTGTGTGTGTGTGTATTAAGCTGTAATTTTTTAAAAATGTGGTTAAACCTGCTTTTTTTCTGAAATTCCAGTAAATCTAGCCGCATGTAGATTTTAAGTTGCGCGTCCTTTAGACTCTTAGCGGTAAATAGCGCAAAAAAGAGCGTCTTACAATAAAATTAATAGGTAGATTACCATAAACTGATATGAGTGGGTTTGTTGTCTACCAATTTTAATTGTCCAATTAAAATGGCTTAAAAAGCATCGTTTTGTAGCAAGCTGCTTTGTGTTTGGGCGAAACTGAAACTCATCTGCTCTATTACCATTTAGTGTCTAAAAGCTGCGCCGCTGAAATCATCGTGTGGTTTGATTAAACCGTGCTTTAGGGAAGAGCGGCTGGTTTAATAGCAGTTGTTTTTAGTGCGTCAGAGGTTCTGTAAATCTGAGTAGGGTAAAGCCTGTTGAAAACGGTGGAGTGAGACTTGGTTTAAATGAAACGTGGTGTATGTAATACTTTTTTGCTCAGCCTCGAGTACAATTTGTTGTGGGAAAAGCTGCAGTTTTAATGTTAATGAAATTTAGTTGAACTGCCTTAGAGGGAAGAGGGCTAAGAAATGTAGGTGGTTTTTGTGTTGAAGGAAGTGCACTATTTTGTGCTACAATATGTCTGGATGCACACAATCAGACTAATGTTATGTGTTAATGAATAGTGAAAGCACCGGTGTAATATCTCAGTCCTACCTCTATGCAAACAGAAAGTCGTTCATCAGCTACTGTTACTCAAATTGCTGAAAACGTTAATTGCTGCTTTGATAGAAAGGTGTCAGAATACACAGTGCATCACAGTTTGTTGTGTATGGGGCTGCATAGCCACAGACCAGTCAGGGTGCCCATGCTGACCCCTGTGCACTGCTGAAAGCACCAACAATGGGCTTGTGAGTATCAGAACTGGACCACGGAGCAATGGAAGAAGGAGGTCCGGTCTGATGAATGACATTTTCTTTTAAATCACGTGCGTGTGCGTCACTTAAGCACTATCATGCTTTGAGCAATGTTCTGCTGGGAAAACTTGGGTCCTGCCATCCATGTGGATGTTACTTTGACACGTACCACCTACCTAAGCATTGTTGCAGACCATGTACACCCTTTCATGGAAACAGTATTCCCTTTTGGCTGTGGCCTCTTTCAGCAGGATAATGCCCCATGTCACAAAGCAAAAAAGGTTGAGAAATGTTTTGATGAGCACAACAGCAGGTTTGAGGTGTTGATTTGGCCTCCAAATTCCCCAAACCTGAATCCAATCAAGCATCTGTGAGATGTGCTGAACAAACAAGTCCGATCCATGAAGGCCCTCCCTCATAACTCTTGGATCTTGGTGCCAAATACCACAGCACACACGTTTAGGGATTTAGTGGAGTCCATGCCTCGACTGGTCAGGGCTGTTTTGGCAGGAAAAGGGGAACCAACACAATATTAGGCAGGTGTTGGTCATAATGTCATGGCTGATTGGTGTATTTATATAGAATAGCAAAGCAGTGAACAGGGAAAACTGCATTAGTCACAGAGGTTGACACAGAAACTCAAAACTACTGACTAGGCTATTTGAACCTGCTTCTCTATACCTACTATCAGCTGTGTCACAGGAAAGAGAAACCATACCCTACCTAGTATTTCACCTCAAGTTTAGATTTTTCAGAGCCTAAATAACAACTGTATGATCCTCACCAACTTCTATAAACAAATAACCTCTGGTGACAAGAACACCACAGTTTTCAGTATGTAGTCTCTCTCTCTCTCTCTCTCTCTCTCTCTCTCTCTCTGTAGTCTCTTTTTAAGTAAACTAGTATTTAGAAACCTAGTAGGAAAAAGTGCACCCCCTACTTCCACAATCATTTTAATTATAATTATCATCCAGCTTTTTTAATAGACATTTAGGCATGACTCTTGTTAAATTTGACTACTTCTAAAATGTTATAATATGACTATACATCATAATTAGAATTGCAGGCACATATTACACTTATACTGATGTTATGGCTTAGATCCTCTGTTTCATATCATGCTTTACAAAATATTGTAAACTTGTAAACTTATTGTCAACTTGCCCATGTGCTTCGGATCATTGTCATGTTGGAACATCCAAGAGCATCCCATGCGCAGCTTTCATGCTGTAAAATGCAAATTGTCTGCCAGTATTTTCGGATAACATGCTGCATTCATCTTGCCATCAATTTTGACTAACTTCCCTGTGCCACTGGAGCTCACACAGTCCCAAAACATAAGAGACCCACCACCATGCTTTACAGTGGGGATGGTGTACTTTTAGGCCTTGTTGACTCCTCTCCAAACATAGTGTTCATGGTTGTGACTATAAAGTTCAATTTTGGTCTCAACACTCCAAATGACTCTGCTCCAGAAGCTGTGAGGCTTGTCTAGTTGCTGTCTGGTGTACTAAAAGTGGGCCTTTTTGTGGCATGGGTGCAGTAACAGCTTTCTCCTGGCAACTTGACCATGCAGGTCATTTGTGCTCAAGTACCTCCTTATTGTGCTCCCTGAAACTACAACACCACTTTTTTCCAGAGCAGCCTGTATTTCTCTAAAAGTTGTTTGTGGGTTTTTCTTTGCGTCCCAAACAATTTTTCTGGCAGTAGTGGGTGAAATCTTTCTTGGTCCACCTGACCGTGTTTTAGTATCAACAGAACATCTTATTTTTCACCTCTTTATTAAAGTTTGAACAGTAGTGAATGCCATTTTCAAGTGTGGAGAGATTTTTTTATGTCCTTTTCCTGCTTTATAAAGTTCAACTACCTAATTATGCAGGACCACTGGCAGTTCTTTTGTCTTCCGCATGGGGCAGTATTCAGCCAAGTTGCCAAGTCAGTGCATCACCTCATGAGCTGAGAAACTCTCTGACTATTTATGCACAGACACTAATTACAATTACAATGAGTCACTGGTGTGGAAACTTCCTTTTAATTTAAACCTCTGATTTGTCAACCTGTGTGTTTTTATAATGTAACATTCAGGGATATGTAAACTTTTCATCAGGCTTGGCATTATCAGTCATATTTTCCAAATAAATGGCAATGTTTAACAATTTCTTTCATGGTATGCAGACTTTTGAGCACAACTATATGTAGCTATAGCTATAACATTATAACTATAGCATTCATTCATTCATTCATTGTCTCCCGCTTATCCGGAGCCAGGTCGTGGGGGCAGCAGTCTAAGCAGGGATGCCCAGACTTCCCTCTCCCTAGACACTTCCTCCAACTTTTCCGTCACCTGAGAGACATAGTCCCTCCATAGTCCCTCCAGCGTGTCCTGGGTCTTAAACTCCACCATTTGAGGGAGGAACAAATGGTTCACCTGGAGGGGACAAGCCACCTTTTTCCAGTTGAGAACCATAGCCACAGATTTGGAGGTGCTGATCCTCATCCCAGCCACTTCGTACTTGGCTGCAAACCACCCCAGTGCATGCTGTAGGTCCTGGCTTGAAGATGCCAACAGGACAACATCATCTGCAAAAAACAGAGATGAAATCCTGTGGTCCCCAAACCAGACTCCCTCCAGCCCCTGGCTGCACCTAGAAATTCTGTCCATAACAATAATGAACAGAACCTGGACAGCCCTGCCCGAGTAGAACATGCACTGGGAACCGGTTTGACTTAGAGCTGGCAATGCAAACCAAGTTCCTGCTCCGGTCCCCCAGCCCCTCTCTTCACCTGAGTGTCACAGTTTCATCCCAATCACGCCCCTCTAGGTATCACTGTCATTTCCCACATGGGCGTTGAAGTCCACCAGTACAACTATGGAGTCCCCAGTCGGAGCACTTTCCAGCACCCCTCGCAGGGACTCCAAGAAGGTCGGGTACTCCACACTACTGTTCGGCCCATAAGCCGAAACAACAGTGAGATGCAATCCCCGACCCGAAGGTGCAGGGAAACCACCCTCTCGTTTACCAGGGAAAACTCCAATACATGGCAGCTGAGCTGTGGGGCTATAAGCATGCCCATCCCAGCCCACCGCCTCTCACCATGAAGCACACCAGAGTAGTAGAGGGTCCAGTCTCTCTCAAGGAGTTGGGTCCCAGAGCCCAGGCTGTGTGTGGAGGCAAGCCCGACTGTCTCTAGCCAGTACCGCTCAGCCTCCCCTACCAGCTCAGGATCCTTCCCCCCAGTGAGGTGACATTCCATGTCCCAAGCGCCAGATTCTTTGACCAGGGTTTGGGTCGACGAGGCCCCCGCCCATGACTGCTGCCCAAACCACATAGCACTGACCCCTTATGCTCCTTCCTGCGGATGTCACTCCTTCGGGCTGTACCCAGCCGAGTCCCATAGGCAAAGACACGGCCACCAGGTGCTTGCCTGCGTGCCCCAGCCCCAGGCCTGGCTCCAGGGTGGGGCCCCGGGAACACCAGTCCGGGCGACGTAACGGCTCTTTTATCACTCATGATTTAAACCGCTCTTAGACTGACCCATCACCGAGGACCTGTTTGCCTTGGGAGACTACCAGGAGCACTAGGCCCCTGACAACATGGCTCCTAGGCTCATTCGGGTACTCAAACCCCTCCACCACAATAAGGTGGCGGTTCAGGGAGGGGCTGATATAGCTATAACAGCCTACATTATTAAAACTAAAACAATGCCTATTTCAAATTGCACATAAATTTTATATAAGTTAAAAATTTACTTTGGTGAAACTCAGTTTGCCTCTAATGCTTCTTCAGTCAGAGCAAACAGCTGCTGTAGAGCAACAAACTTTTTTTTTTTTTTTTTTTACAAAAATTGAATTGTAAATATATTTGTTGACAATTTCATTCTTATATTGTTATGACCGTAATAACTATTGTTAATTTACACAATAAAAAAGTTAAATTATATTATATTAAGTATTTGTTTCTTTTCCAAAAACACAGAGCAATTGCAGGTGATTGGTCCAGAAGCTCCTCTTGTTGCTGTAGCTGGTGAAGATCTGGTTCTGCCTTGTTACATCAAACCCAACACCAGTACTGTGGACATGACTGTGGAGTGGTTGAGACCAGAGGAAGGACCTTTATTAGTGCATCTCTATAGAGATCATAAAGACAGAAATGAAGGTCAGGCTCAGTCCTACAGAGGAAGAACATCACTGTTTAAAGAGGAGCTACAGAAAGGAAACGCTTCACTCAAACTCTCAGCTCTCCAAGTCTCTGATGAAGGAAAATATAGGTGTCTAATTGAGAACAAATCCTGGTATGATGACATCATTCTTCATGTTATTGTCGAGGGTAAGATCCATTTAAGATCCATTTATTTTACTTTTGACACAGAAAACACACCCATTTCCCACTTTTGTTGTATACATCAATCAGCAATAATAATAATAATAATAATAATAATGATAATAATAATAATAATAATAATAATAATAATAATAATAATAATAATAATAATCAGTCTTCATACAGCTTATGATGAATATAATAATTATATATATTATAAATTAAAATTCATCTTTGTTTTATCCAAGTTGAGACAATATTATTATTATTATTATTGTTATTATTTTAAATATGTGTGTTTCAAACTAGTGCTGCAGTGTGCTTTCATGGTTAATTTAATCTAACTTTACTAAAATATGACAAATGAGCTAAGTGAACACCAAAATGTCATGTCTAGTTTGAACACTGTTTGATGAAAACCTGCACACACACCAGTCATTTCCTGATAATATTGTACACCCCTGTTATAGTCTGTTGAAAAACTGTTCCAAAAGCTACATAGTTTGTGTCTGATTACAGATGTTTTATCAATTTGACTTTTCTTGACCTCTCTTGAATTTAAGCACTGACAGGAATAAAGAATTTGAATAGGCTTTCTGTTAATTTCTGTAAGAATCAAACCAAACTTTATTTTATCTCTCTCTGAATATTTTACACTCAGAGGTTTTAATACAGGCTCAGCTTGTGAAGGTGTCTCTACAGGACAGGAAAAGCAGTTAATTGCTCTGAGCTCTGAGCACACAAAGACTAACTTAAGTTCATGAAAATGTCAAGATGTCCAAGCCTCCTGTAAAAATCTCCAATGATTAATTCAATGATTCAATGATCAATACATCAGTACATGTCATGAACCCCCCTAAAAAGCTAAACTGGTTACAGCACATCAGGATGTGCAAATTTAATTAAAGTGTAGTACTGTCTAAAAGTCTCTATAAGCAGGTCACATGTCCAAATTATTCACAATTAAGAAGATGGGATAATTGTTGTTAAAATATTAATAAATTTACATATTGTTTAGGAGCAGAACAGCATACAGGCCAACAGGAAGGATTACAGAAAACATTAGCTTCCCTGAAAACACAATTAATTATCACAAGATATTGTTAAGAATTGCACTACATTACACAAGTATACTTCTAATGTAGCACAATAAAAAAGTGTTACGTTCCAAAGATCATATTTACAAATACAAACATTTAGTGTCACACTTATTTTTGACCATGTCTTAAACAGTCTTTACACTGACAATGAGCAGAAAATAATAAACTATTGGGGTTGACAGTTGATTGATTTCAAAATATTTAAAAGAATACTTTTTATTGCCTGCAGTTCTAGGAAGCCACCCAGTGATCAGGATGGAGAGTTATGATCACTCAGGAGGGATTAATCTAGTGTGTGAGTCCAGAGGCTGGAAACCTGAACCTAAGGTTCTGTGGCTGGACAGAGAAGGAGTCACTCTGCCTGCTGAAGATATACAGATACACAAGGACTCTGAGGGCTTCAGTGTTAAAAGCCACATCACTGTTTATGATTCTAGCGACTCCAACAGGTTTTACTGCAGACTTCAACAAAAACATCACATGATGCAGACTGACATTATCATTAATAGTAAGTGTTTATGATTTAAACACCACATAGAGTTAGACTGTAACAATCTACTCAATAGTACAAACACAATTTATGCATCAGTATTTCTGCATTATTTTTCATTATATCTGTTGATGATCTGGCAGCAGTTCTCTTTGTAAGAGCTTGTTTTGTAGTTATTTAATAATTCTTACACACTTTCTTAAAAATATCTCAATCTCATAATCTTGGTTTCACTTTAGGTAAAGTCTTTGGTGTTTGGAGGAGGTTTGTCATCATTATAATTTCATCATGTCTTGCTGTTGGATTGCTGGTAACCTGTCTTGTTGGATTAATAGCTTTTTGTTACCAGAAAGGTAATATCTAAATCATTTTCCTTAATAACATATTTAGCTTTAATTATACTGCAGTTTATACCATAGCCTTATACCAAAAAGATGCCCAACTGTGGTCCTGGAGAAATGTTTTTCCTGCTTTAATGCACTTACTATAATTCAGGAAGGACTTTAAATCAGCTGGTTATCTGAACCAGGTGTGTTGGAGCACAGAAAAAAGTACTATGTGCAGGACAGGGGGTTTCCTGTCCTACAAATAGTAAGACCCCAAGAATAAAGAATCTGTGTTTTAGTCACTAGTCCAAAGTTGGCCATGCTGTCTGTAAAGAGTGATTTAAATCAGTGTGGACTCAAACTCTCACCTCAATCTTTTCATCTATTCACTTTCATTCCCAGTTACATTCCATGTTTTAATGTGAGGTGGAATAATTTAACATAATTAAGCCCACCCTCCCACATTGGGAAAAAAAATATTTATGAATAATCTACAATCAGAAAAGGATTTAAAAAAAAAAAAGCAGGCTTCTCCGAAGCACACTGATTTTCCATGAGTTAATGTACTAATGTACTAGAGCACTTGTACAGCAGTAGGCATGGGCTGGAAGAACTATGAGTAGAGAGCATGTTGTTTTGTCTGTCAGCATGCTATACTGCTGCTAATCCTCCACACTTGTAAGGAAGCGCCGGAGGTGAAAGTGTTGGAATCCATAAGCAGATGTATTCGAACAATCACAGCAGGCAAAAACGTGGTCAGAAAGGAAGCAAATCAGGTCAAACCAGGAAATCAGAGAGGCAGAGACAAATCCAAATCACTAGGTAAAAATCACAAGAACGAGGTCACAAAAACTAGGTCAAACACAGAATCCACAGATAACAATGAAGAGAAGGCTTGGTATGAACACACGTGATCGATACTTTGCGTTGAATGAAGTGAGCGTGTCTCTTTTATATGTGTGGGAACTGAAACGGCGTGATTAGAGTTCGGGGGAGGGCTCTCTCTGGTGTTCAGCCTCCCCGTGTGACGTGACAACACTGCACTAGCTGAAGTTTTAGTAATGTTATAGTAAGGTGCTAGCAGACAATAGTGAAACAGATTGTTGTCAGCCAATCTGTTTGTTACCATGGCAACATGCACAGCTCCATCTAGCTGTGACAGCAAGAATCAACAAAATATTCAATGTTACTAACTACCAATGAGTGCTGGTTGATTATTCAGTATTTATTATTAAATTAATCATAGGTTTTGTTTACTATTGACTATTAACATTAACATAACCCTGCTTAGTCACTGCATACTCATCTACTATCTAAGAAATTGTGATTTAAATGACTACATCCATTTACTGTTAGTGTTCATACATTACATACATCAGTCAGAGTACATTATATTGCTTACTGTCAAATTAATTTTTTTTTAGTTAGTTATTTTGTTGATTTGTTTAGTAAACAAATGTACCTATTCTATCCTCAGCACCTCAAAAAGACAAGCAAAATTCAGGTAACGATGAACTTTTTTCATTTAAAAAATCAGCTGTCAGGGCCAGCAAGGCCTAAACAGCAGAGATCTGAATCACTGACTTGCATTTTAATATATTTAATATATTTTTCCATGAATGTGTATTAAATTATCCCCAATAGTCTATTCTCTACATTTCATAGCTTTTTTCTTGGTTGTGCTGCTTCCAGTAGTGTATATTTATGATAAGAGAATTTATCCAATCATATTTCAGCCAGTGGCTGACATCATGTGTTGCCAGGGTGAAAGAAATCTGCCTTAAAGCCTTCAGAATCAATAGTGCAGGCACCCGTAGTTTAAAATAAGTGGCAATGAAATTGTAACATTAACCAATCAGATTTCAGGTTGGCGTCACTGGGGCCATCTAGCAGGCATACGATTACGTCAGCAGTTTCCCGTCCTTTGATTGGATAGTTGGAGTAGTCAGAGGCAGCCAACCGCACAAACTAAATAAAAAATATATATATTTTAACTTACAATGGCTGACAGAGGAGAAGAAATCGATTTGGTTGCAGACATCCTTACAAATGCATTTTCAAGGCAGACTGTAAAAAAACTGACTATTTCTTGTGAGGTATGAAATACTGTTGCCTAAATTCTTTTTTACTTTGCTATTTAGTTGATATTTTTGGTTGATTACACTATGTAACACGATATTTGTTCCTGGGTAGTGAATGACATTTTCCAATTACTCTCGATGGAAAATGATAATAAATAGCTATTAAGCCATTAAGTTTGGGTTTGGGCTTTTAAGAGAACGAAAACCTCAAAATTAGCCCATTTTACTAAAAAAAACTGCCTAATTATGAATGTTTTTTCATAAAATAAGCCACAAGAAATTTTTACAAATTGAATAGACTTTAACATTAAAAGAACTAAACAATTAAAAGTGAATAGTTTTGCGACACTTGGGACTATACTGTAAGTAACTTTTCCGTATGAGCCCCCAAATATAGTCTCCCATCATGTTTTGTACACTCCTTGGTAGCGGTATTCAAAGTCCATTATGTCCTGGTGGAAGCTGTCTCCTTGTTCCTCTAGAGCAGGGGTACTCAAATTTAAATTTGAAAGGTCCACTTACCAAATTTCCATTCAGTCTGAGATCCGGAAAAGTGACAGTCAAATTCCAAATAGAGAACTCCAACAAAGAAAAGGCAATCCCCAAAACTTTCGAACTATACACAAAAAACAACATGGTAGGCCTTTCAGTGTGAAAGGTGACACCTTCTTTGTGCCACCAGTTGTTTAAACTTGGGCATAAAAGGTGTGAGGGCCAGGCAGAGGCACTGATGTAAGTGCGTTTTTCACCATGTTCATAGTTGAAAAGGCAGATTCACAGCAGTACGTTGAGGGAAACTTGGTGAGAATTTGAAGGGCCATCTTCTGCAGGAGAGGAACACCTGCTGCAGTAACCATTTTTGTCCAGAAGGTGACACGGTCACAGTGCTAGGTTTTCTTGGAGATCAATTAGCAAAGTTAGATCAGTTTTCAGAGAAGCAGCACTGGCCCATGGGAAGACTTTCGTGGCTTCATTTGAGAATTCTGCAATATTTTTGACAAGAAATAGATTTTCGATGCACAGCAAGACATGTTTTCCCAGAGGGAAATCTTGAAAGCAAGTTTGGAAATTTTTAATCAGATTGTCCAGGAATTCAGCATAATTGTGATGGTGATGTTTTCCTGCAGTCTGATCCAAAAGTCTTGGGAAGCGAAGCAGGTCCTGCTGTAAGTCACATTTGAACACCTCCAGCTTCCTCTGGAAAGCACGGGCAGCTGACATGAGGTCACACACTGTGCTGTTTTTGCCCTGGAGCTTCATATTAAGGTCATGGGAAGTAATGTCAGTTAGAAAAGCAACAATTTCCATTTCCTCTTCATTCTTCATGAAATCCACAAACGGTTTGGCTTTTGCACTCTTCTGATCCAACAGATATATGTCCAGCTCTTTCCGCAGTGCCCAAAACTGCTCCAGTACCTTGCCTTTACTAAGCCACCGGACATTGTTGTGAAGGAACAAATCATCAAATGTTGCATTCACCTCTATTAGAAATGAGCGCAACAAACGATGTTGCAGAGCAGAGGATGCTCTCAGACAGTTGACAAGTTTCATGACTGTTGTCATGACTTCTGAGTACCTTTCTCCAAGGCTGGCACACAAAACCATCTGGTGAATTATGCAGTGGTATGCCATGAGGTCAGGGTGGTGAGTTCTCAAGCATGACACCAATCCCCTCTCTTTCCCAATCATACATGGCGCACCATCAGTAGCAATGGAAACAACATGCTTCAGGTCTATCTCTCTGTCTCTAAGCATCTGTGTCACTGCTTCATAAATGTCATCCCCCCTTGTGTGTCCATGGAGGTTTGAGACCCAAAACATCTTCATGAAATTATCCATTTTCTTCATCAAAAAATCTGACAAAGACCAAGAGTTGTGCATTGTCTGTGGTGTCTGTGGATTCATCCACAGCCAATGAAATGAATTTGGCTTTTTTTATAGCAGAGCTAAGTTGTTCAAGCAAATCACCAGCAAGTATTTCAGTTTGTCTTGCAGCAGTGGAATCAGAACAGGGTATTTGGCTTATTTTCTGGATTATTTCATCCTTTTGAGTCCCTTCAAACAAAGCAGTCACCACTTCACTCATACACTCCTTGACTATTTCAGCATCAGAGAAGGGTTTCTTGTGTTTTCCCAGGACCCATGCTACTCTTAGTGAGGCTTCCGTTTCCCGCTCCTGTTGTGTGGCTGATCTAACTATTACACTGCTTGTAGCTTCATAGGATGATTTCAGCTGGTTTATTTTTGTGGTCCTTACCTCTGTATTTTGAGAGTAATTTTGTTCAAAATGTGCATGCTTGGTTTCATAATGGTGTTTCACGTTACCACTTTGATTATTGCTACTGTCTCGTTGCAGATTAAACACATTGGTTTTCTGCTTCCCACGGGGAGCACAAATGCATAATTTTCTGTCCACTCACTCTTAAATTCGCGATTTTTAAAATCAGCTTTTCTTTTCTTATCAACGGCCAGCTTTGAGCACACCATTTTCACTTTCAGTCAACAAAAAAAAGTCAGTTATCGATACTTGCACTGCTCGCAAACGATGTGACTGCCTGTTCTCCTGCCTGGCCCAGAGCATGTGACCGGTAGATAAATCTGGCTGCCTTGAGTGAGTGAGTGAGTAGTGGTGACATTGCTATAGCGATGCTGTTACAGCTGCTGTGATTGGACATAGATGAAGCAGCCAAACCGAGTAGAAGCCTCAAAGATATATAGCGCGGAATCACAATTGCGCTCTCCATTGAGAACTCATTTGGATTATTATTAAATTAGCATGTTGGTTTTGGCGTCAGTCCAGATTTAACCGTGTCTGGGTCCAGATGCGGAACGGAGTCCGCCTATTGAGTACCCCAGCTCTAGAGTATGTTCTCCTTGAAGCTTTCCAAATGTGAGTCAAGGATATGGACCTTGAGATACATTCTACAACCCATCTTACTGTAGTTCTTTACCATAGTTTCAACCAGTTCTACTTAGTTTTCTGCCTTGTTATTGCCTAAGACACCTTTAACTACTGCACCAAAGCACTTCCATGCTTCTTTCTCCTTCTTCTTAAGCTTCTTGAAAAATTCTTCATTATCAAATTCTTCCTATTAGATTTCCCTGTCTTACCTTCCAGAGTTTTCTTGCATTATTCACACACAAAATGATGTGCCCAAGGTTTGTCCTGATCACCAACTGGCATTCCAAAATATGCCTTGTAAGCCTCACATCTTTGTTGAGGTTGTCACAGAGTACTTCTTCCCCCTTTTCTTGATGAACTCACCACATATGTACTATAGCAGAAGTTATCTGGAGAATGCTTACAACTTCTTGAAGCCATCTTTTCTCTGAGTTAGAGCTGTTCAGACTGAGGAGGCCAGTGATGAGCTTCTGAATTTATAGCTTGCTAGAGAAATTCTGGAATATTCTCAAAACTTCTTGCAAAATCTACAGCCTTCTAGTGACTTCCAACTGATGCTTCTGCTATAATATGGAAAGGTATAGAAAGTTACAGAAATTAATAGAAAATTCTGGAATATTCTATCCAGAACATTCCAAATAATCTAGAACGTTCTTGAAAAATCTAAATTACTCTAAAAACAAAGTTCTAGAATATTCCAGAAAAAGAGACCTTGATTTTCTCCAAATTTCTTGTTTTTTCCAAGAATGTCTTCAAATTTCTGGATGATTCTAGAAAAAATGGGTGGCTATCAGAAACATTTCAGAAATTTCTACTTAATTTTAAAGGTAGTTATAGTACATTTTCAAAGTTTCATTGCAATTCAACAGGTTTTTTGGAACCTTTCTTTTTCACATGTTTAGAGAATTATGAGAATTTGAGAGTCCCATTTCCCAGGGTTCAAACCCAAACTTTCATGGCTAAGGTTTGTTTTTTTTTTCCTCCTTATTTGGTTTACAAAGAATGGGAAAATAACACTTATTCCCCAGGAACAAGAAAAAAGTAAAAATTTGTTACATAGTATCTATTGCCATGGCATCATAATGATGGTATAGAGGTGGATTAATTCAGGAAGGACACCAGTGAAGGCCTAGGTGTGAAATGCATGGCCTGCCACTGTATTTTGATGAATGCTAGCAAATTCATTTAACCGGAAGTAAACAGGAAGTAGGCTTATTGAGTGAAATCAAAGTCATTTTTATAACCTGAATTTCTTAACCTAAATTATTAATATTTGAATTTCAGATTAAATTTCAGTCAAAATCAAAATATCAAAATATCTTAAGATCTTTCTACTTATCAATCAAATCTTAACACATTTTTTGAGCATAGAGCAGAGAATCAAACACATCAGTCACTGTAAATTAAATGACTTGTTTTCTATATGATTTATAACTGACCTGTAACATCATGTTTCACTTTGTGAAGTGAACTTGATCATTTAACAAATACTGTATATACCATCAGAAGATCAAATTTTATTTCTACAATCTGATTTGTGTTGTCCATTTACCTTACCATTACATTACACTGATGAATCTCTGTATACTTTTATTTATATAGAATGTACAGAAAATACTCAAAACATTTTTCTCTGTTCCAGCCTCAGAGTTTCAAATGCAGAAGCAAAGAGCAGGTAAGTATTGTTTTGTGCTTTAAAATAATTTAGTGATTATATAATTGTAATAAATTAAACAGACAATATCACTCTAATCATAAAGGTAACTGTAAGGCTGTTGGACTGTTTGAGCCTCTTTGACTTCACAAAAAGGTGCAGGTCTGAGCAGAGGGTAGAAATTACAGCTTCTTCTCATGTTAATTTCAAAGAATCCTAACAAATTCTAGGCAGCTCAGGTCATATCTCCAGATTTATGAACAGGAAGAAAGCTTTATGAGTGAAATCAGATTCTGAATACATGTTAGACAATTCAAAGTATTAGAAAATCTAGGAAATATTAAATAGTAACTATTTTATTGTTTTGTTCTTTAGAGCTTCTAACAAAGAAGTTGTTTGCAGGTAAGAACAATTTAAATGTTTTTTTTCAGTATAGTAAATGTTCTGCTATGTATGTGTTTGTGCGAGTGTTGTGCTCTCTCTCTCTCTCAAACATGTACACACACACACACACACACACACACACAATTATAACGAGTTAAACTGTCCAAACTAAAAGGTGTAGTAGGTGTTAAATAACTTGTTTTGAGCAGCACTGTCAACCTCACAGACAACATCACGATGCTGTTATTCATCATGATTATTTATAATATTGTATAATAGTAACACACACACACACACACAAACTGTTTCTCTGAATTAATAATTGGTTTTGTGGTATAAAAAGTTTTTGTGTGTTTCTCTCAGTGGATGTGACTCTGGATCCTGATACAGCTCATCATGAACTCACTGTGTCTGCTGATGGAAAACAAGTGACACATGGAGACACACGACAGGATCTCCCTGATACACCACAGAGATTTATGTATCTTTGTGTTCTGGGAACGCAGAATTTCTCCTCGGGGAGATTTTATTATGAGGTGCAGGTCAGAGGGAAATATCTACTCTTTCACTGCTCAGTCTTTCACTGAGAAACTTTATCCATACTTCAGTCCTTGGTATAGTGATAATTATACCAAGGACTGAAGTAATGATAATTCAGCACCACTGATCATCTCTGCTGTTACTGAATTAATATCTGATTTATATTTTTTAGCATTTTGAACTTTTGTAAATAATGGATTTATTCATCTCTAGACATTTAGGAATTTTATAAAGACGCATGAATGTTACTGGATTATTTAGAGCTTATGTGCTGTTAATATGATTCCTGTCATTAAAGCTGCCATCTGTGCTACTTTCTAGCTCTCACTTGAGTTGAATTTAGAGTGTTAACTAACATTTTCTCCACCACTAAAAATCACCACTTATTATAGTTGAGAATCTGACACCTTGCCAGGTGTATATCTGTTAATGAGGTGAGTTTTCAGGTTAGGATGCTATTTAATGCTGTTTATTTTCTCCAGAACATGATGTCAGTTCTTAGTAAATGTTGTTAATATTTGGTAAATGATCAGTAAGATTTTTGTGATTAGATGTGGGGATGTATTTGGATTAGACCTGCATCTCTCCACAGACCTGCAGTTTTAATCTCAGCTGAAGGTATGGAGCATTCACTAACATGGCAGTAGTTAGTAACTGTGACTAATGTGGCATTTACAGATTTGTTCTATTTCTGGATGTCTTATATGAGTAAGATACAGCGTTTATTATTATTATTATTATTATTATTATTATTATTATTATTATTATTAAAAGTTCCATGTCTTTTTTTTTGTTGCACAATTTGTAAATATAAATATGAGCAAGAATATGAAGGACTTCAGCAAATGAGTAATTTAATGTCTCTGGATCCACCATAACACAGACCAGGACAAATCACTTGATGAAGATGAATGAAGGAATAAAATTACTCACTTCCGTAAAGTCTTCTTTTAGTGATCAGTACTGCTCTGCTGTCACTGACTGGCACAAAGTTTCTCATTCTAAACAGTGTTTAGGAGAAACACCATTCAGAAATACATCTTAAAAGCAAGCAAGGAATGAAGAAATGAAATAAAAATGTAAAATAAATATATTGGAATAATGTAAAATGTAATTTGAAAATGTATGCATTTGCTGGTATTGTACAATAAAGATTATATATTTTATTCAATTATATTAAACTTTTTTATATGAGCTTATTTTATTTTGAGCATTAGCAAAAACTTGTCTTACTGTCTGATGGTTTAGAGCAGACCAAGTCAAAGTCTATGGGTTTATCTTAATCCATATCACACTTTTTTGGCAAACTTAGGTCAATGTTTTCAAAACAGTGGTGATCTAAACAATTTTATTTTTTTGCTTTTTCAGTGGCATAACGTTCAAAATTCACTTAAATTAGCAATATTTACATACTCACATAGCATTAACAATTACAATCTACAAGATGTACACTGGGTTACTAACACACACCACAAAACACATCCAGTTTGCTTATTTGTTCACACAGGAATCAAGTTTGTCATATAAATGCACCTCCAGCTGCTTTTCCTCAAGTAGAGACTCTGCTGGGCTTTCTTGGTGATTAAGCTGGTGTTGAGTGACCAGATGAACACCAAAGAATTTGGTAGTCTTAACGATCTCCTCAGAGAATCCATCAATGTACAGCGGAGAATGGCCACTCTGTGCTCTCTTAAAGTCAACAACCATCTCTTTAGTTTTGTCGACTTTCAGAGACAGGTTGTTGGCTTTACACCAGGCTGCTAGCTGTTGCACCTCATCTCTGTATGCTGCCTCATCATTCTTGCTGATGAGACCCACCACGTTCATGTCATCGATGAACTTGATGTGGTTTGAGCTGTGCATTGCTGCGCAGTTGTGAGTCAGCAGACTGAACAGCAGTGGACTGAGCACACAGCCCTGAGGAGCTCCAGTGTTCAGTGTGGTGGTGCTGGAGATGCTGTTCCCGATTTGGACTGACTTAGGTCAGGAATTTCCCGGATCCGTTTTACAAAGGGATGTGTTCAGGCCCAGCAGGCTCAGCTTCTCAATCAGGTGCTGAGGAATGATTATATTGAATGCTAAACTGAAGTCTATGAACAGCAATCATATGTATGAGTCCCTATTGTTCAGGTGAGTGAGGGCCAGATGGAAGTTTTGGTAATGGCACTGTCCGTGGAGCGGTTTGGACGATATGCAAAGTGCAAGGGGTCCAGTGGGGGTGGTAGCTTCTTTGGCATGGGGATTGTCTTGATGCACGTAGGAAGAATAGTGCTGCTCAGGGAAATGTTGAAGGTGTCAGTGAAGACATCGGCTAGGTATTCTGCACATTCCCTGAACACTCTGCCAGGAATGTTGTCTGGTCCAGCAGACTTCTGTCGGTTATCTCAGCATAGAGTTCTCTTCACATCAGCCATGGATAGGCAGAGCACCTGGTCGTTGGGAGGAGGGATGGTCTTCCTCACCGCTTCGTTGTACTGTACCTCAAACCGTGCATAGAAGTCGTTCAGCACATCTGAGAGGGAGGCGTCACTATCACAGGTAGGTGAAGTGGTCTTATACTTTGTGATCGCCTGTCCTGAAAGTGGCTTTGCTTCTTTGATGGTTCGGGGCAGTTTGGCACTTTCTGTTTTTAAGGCCGTCTTGTCCCCTGATCTGAAGGCGGAGTCTCTAGCTTTCAGCAGCACACGCACTTTTGCAATCATCCATGGCTTCTGGTTGGGGTGTGTGGTGGTCTTGGAGACAGTCACATCATTAATGCACTGGCCTATGTATCTGGTCACTGATGCTGTATAATCCTCCAAGTTGATAGAGTCGCCATAGTAGCAGTAGTGTTGCTTCCATTCAAATCAATTCCATTCGATTCTCTGGGAAATATCCAAGATAGAAACTCTCTCTCTCTCTCTCTCTCTCTCTCTCTGCATGTCCCAAGCTTCACTGCCCATTTACTGTATTTACTAAAATGATTTATTCCTGTAAATGTCCATTATTAAAATAGCTTTACAAATAACATTTAACTGAAACAGAATTAACCATGCACTACCACTATATATTATTACATAAACTTTGATTTTTACGTCTATGCACTGTGGCACTTTGAACTGATGCCAGAGATTTCACTGTTACAGGAGTCTGCAGATGGAAACATTACACATGTGCTGTTTGTTATGAAATACTCTGTCAGTGTCTGGTGTAAAGGGCAGTTTAATGAATCTGGAAGTGCATTGATCACAGCATTAGAGCAGTCTGGTGTAAAACAGGATCAAGGAGAGCTCTGTTTAAGTCTCATAAACAGATGAGGAGTTCAGAGAGCTGGACAGACTGAAGGACTAAAGCTCTGCTGCATCACTCTAGAATAATAAACACTATAAATTAATACAGTCAACCTGCAATGTCATTACAAAAATTAATTTAGAGATAATTACATAGAGTACCAGTGGTGTAATGTAACAAAGTAAAATTACTTTGTTATAGTACTTAAGTATTTTTTGAGAGTTTTTGTACTTTACTTGAGATTTTATATTTCTGTCAACTTTTAATTTTACTTCACTACTTTTTTGAAACAAATTCTATACTTTTACTCCGACACATTTTCTGTTCGGCATTTTCGTTACTTACTACAAAAAAAACCTGCGTCCAAATCTGCGGTAAAGGAAGTTTGTGGTTAGTGATGACTTTAGGCCATGTCCACACGTAGCTGGGTATTTTTAAAAACAGAGATTTTTCTTTGTTTTTATTTATTCTGTCCACACGACCTACGTGTTAAAAATATCTTTGTCCACATGAAAACGCAAAACGCCCTGTTAAGTGCTTTCAGGAGCATGCCTAGTTAATCAGAAGCCAAGACAAAACTTTATTACCGGTTCCGGTAGTTTAACAACAATGGCGTGTCGCGTGAAAGCGATGCCCTTGACATGCGAAAATTTCATTGTAGAATGTAGAAGTCCAACCGGGTCTCATCCAGAACCGCCACTGCTGTGTGTGTTGTGGGACTTCTGTATGCAGCAGCAGTGAGCTCCGTATTACATTCCGGCCCTCTGTTCATGAACGTAATGTGTGAGTAACAGCGCGTGTATGTGCACGCATGTAAAAAGTCCAGTAAGAAACGTTTTACGCAAGTTTATGCAAGTCTGCTATTGCACAAAATATCTTCATAAACAAGGCTGACATCAAATCAAGGAGACGGGCACACAGACAATGATGTCAATTTGTCAAAATCTCTGTTTCCCCTGTCCACACAACACCACTCAAAACGGAGTTTTGGAAAATCTTTACTTTGGAGTTTTTCAACGACCTCAAACTGCATTAGCATGTGGACAAAAGGTCAAAACACAGAGAAAAATCTCCCTTCTTAAAAATCCCCAGCTATGTGTGGACATGGCCTTAGCTACAAGCGCACATGTATGGAAACACTGATACTGTACACTTCATTACAATACAGTTCTAAAGGCCTCTCCTTTCTTTCATGCAAGTCTTATTTTTTGGTGGTGCACTTATTGAGAAGTTTAAGAAAGAAAGCAATACAGAATAAAATTCATAATTCTCCAAATTATTACAGTCTTGCTTTTTTTTTATTAATTTACTTCTACTTTTACTCTCAATACATTCATGAAAATATTACTTCTGATACTTAAGTACAGTTTATTTCAAATACTTTAAGACTTTTACTCAAGTAGAATTATAATGGTTGACTTTAACTTTTACTTGAGTCATTTTCTAACAAAATACCTGTACTTTTACTCAAGTACGGCTTTTGGGTACTTTATACAACACTGTAGAGTACTATAGAAATCATTCAGGGTGGAGTATCCCTTTAATAACCGAGTGTGTGGTTTAGTTTGAATATTCTCACTTCCCACTGTAAGTTCCCTAAAACCCCCACTCCAAAACCCCCACTCCAAAACCAGAAAAACAGGTGTATTATAAGGGCTGGTGCACGGAAACAACAATATGATGCAGAGCTGTGAGACAAAGGGTCTCTTTTAGCGATTTATTAAGACAACTAATTATTAAGTGTTTTGAGTTTTGAGATCAGATGAATTGTGCACCTAGTGTAATTTGTATAGTGCTATTTATCTTGTGAAACAGACTGGAGCGATAAAGATAAACTCTTTCAGGGATGTTTTTGTGTGTGACTCTCCTGACTGTCCTATACAACTTTATGGAATCTCCACTGAACATCGACGGGTCCATCGTGGAGATCGTCAAGAGCACAAAATTCTTTGGCATTCACCTGGCGGAGGACCTCATCTGGTAAGGAAGGCTCATCTTCCACTTCCCATCCTGACCACCTTCTACAGAGGGACCATCGAGAGCGTCCTGAGCAGCTGCATCACTGCCTGTTTTGGGAATTGCACCGTCTCGGATCGCAAGACCCTTCAGCGGATAGTGAGGACAGGTGAGAAGATCATTGGAGTCTCTCTCCCCTCTATAACAGACATTTACTCCACACGCTGCATCCGCAAAGCTAACAGCATTATGGATGATCCCACACACCCCTCACACACACTCTTCACCCTCCTGCCATCCGGAAAGAGGTACCAAAGCATTCAGACCCGCACAACCAGACTGTTGAACAGCTTCTTCCCTCAGGCAATCAGATATCTCAACCGAGAACTGAACTGAGCTGGACACACACACACATACACACACACATACACACACACGCACACACACATATACAACCAAGATCTGATCTCAACAGAGAACTGAACTGAGCTGGACACGCACACACACACACACACACACAAATTGTCCTGTTTGCGCGCATATGTCACTTTACATTACACTTTACACTTCCTGTTTACATGTGTCACTTTAATATTTGCACTCACTGTCTACACTGTTCTTTTACACAGAGTCGGTCTATATGTTGTCTGTCTGCACTGTCCTGTCTTGTCATCCTGTGCACTTCTGTTGTATGTCTAGTTTTCTTGCACCTTAAGTATAGTTTAGTTTTATCTCTATGTTTATCTCAATGTTTGTCTGCGTCACTGTACTTTGTCTGTGTTATGTGTAGCATCTTTGGTCTAGGAGGAACGTTGTTTCACTTCACTGTGTACTGCATCAGCTATATATGGTTGAAGTGACAGTAAAGCTTCTTTGACTTGACTTTGACTTTGACTTTGGTTACGAGAAAGGTAATATCTAAATCATACTGCAGTTTTACCTTTTTTATCTTTTGTCCACACAGATTCCCAACTGTGTTCCTGGAGAAATCCAGGACATAATGTTTTTCCTGCTTTAATGCTCTCACTTTAATACCCCAAGAATAAAGAACCTGTGTTTTAGTCAGTAGTCCAGAGTTGCCCATGCTGTCTGTAAAGAGTGATTTAAATCAGTATGGACTCAAACTCTCACCTCAATCTATTCACTTCTATTCCCACAAGCTCTTTCTACAAAAGTGAAAGGATACTTCATTAATAAAAAATAACTGGGAGAGTATAGAGCCTCACCCTGTACATCAGAATGTTGTTATATGAGGCAGAATAATTATTTAACATAATCAAGCTCACACTACCACATCTGAAAAAAGTATTTATGAGTAATCTACAATCAGAAAAGGCTACAAGGATAAAAATAAAACACATCAGGCTTCTCCTAAGCACCCTGGTTTTCTGAAAGCTAATGTACTAATGTACTAGAGCCCTTGTTCAGCAGCAGGCATGGGCTGGAAGAACTATGAGTAGAGAGCATGTTGTTTTGTCTGTCAGCATGCTATACTGCTGCTAATCCTCCACACTGCATGGCTGATGTTTTAGTAATGTTATAGTAAGGTGCTAGCAGACAATAGTGAAACAGATTGTTGTCAGCCAATCTGATTGTTACCATGGCAACATGCCCAGCTCCAGCTAGCTGTGGCAGAGCAAGAATCAACAAAATATTCAATATTACTAACTACCAATGAGTGCTGGTTAATTGTTCAGTATGTACTTATGAACTAATTATTGGTTTTATTACTGTTGACTATTAACATTAACATAACCCTGCTTAGTCCCTGCATACTCATGTGCTATCTAAGAAACTGTGATTTAAATGACTACATCCGTTTACTGTTAGTGTGCATATATTATTTACTTGGTTACAACAATTGTGTTAAAAAAGTGTTGGTTATACAAACACGTCAGTCATAGTACATTATATTACTTACTGACAAATTAATTTATTTTAGTTAGTTAGTTTGTTTATATGTTTTGTAAACAAATGTATATATTTTTTCCTCAGAACTTCAAAAATACAAGCAAAATGCAGGTAACAATGAACTTTTTTTTTTTATAAATCATACTGATTAAATAACTAAAATAAATATCACTGAAAATAAAATATCAATATCAATAAATATCAATAATAAATATCAATATCAAAAAAACAATATCACTGATCAAACGTAATCACAAATGAAGCTGTAAGGTTATTAGATTGTTTGAGCTTCTTGGACTTAGAGACACAATTTAATAAGAAGATGCAGATCAGGACAGAGGGCAGAATTTCAGCTCCTTCTCATGTTTATTTTAATGAATGCTAGCAAATTCAGTAAACCGGAAGTAAACAGGAAATAGATTTATTGAGTGAATTCAACCTACATTTTCAATATTTGAATTTCAGATTGAAAATGTAACATTTTTCTACTTATCATTCAAATTAGAGGTACAGATTCTATTGACTCTGATTTCACTCCATAAAGGGTTCGGTAAGAAGATTAGAGAATCAAAATCATCGGTCCCTGGACATTAAATGACATTTGCTATATGACCATAACTGACCTGTAACATCATGTTCCACTTTGTGAAGTGAAATTAATCATTTAACAATTATATAACATCAGAGGAATCATAAAGGTAACTGTGAGGATGTTAGACTGTTTCAGACTCTTTGACTTAGAGACACAATTTAACATTGTGAAGGTTCACAAAAAGGTGCAGATCTGAGCAGAGGGTAGAAATTCCAGCTCCTTCTAAGTTAATTTAAAAGAATCCTAACAAATTCCGTTCAGCTCAGGTCATATAAATCATAGAAGGCTTTTAGACTGAAATCAGAGTGAGCAGTAGCTGATCCTGAATACATGTTAGACAATTGAAAGTGTTACAAAATTAGAAAATATTAAATATTAACTAAAGAAGAGGTTATTTGCAGGTAAGAACAATTTCAACATTTTCTTCAGTCTAATGAAATGAAAGTCTGTGCTGTGTTTGTGTTTTTTGTGTGAATGTTGATCTTGTTTGTGTGCGCTCTCTTTAAAGCAACGTCAACCTCACAAACAACATCAGGATGCTGTTATTCATCATGATTATTTATAACATAACAATAATTACTCAGTCTCTCTCATGCACTCATACACAGTTTCTCTGAATGAATAATTGGTGCTATGGTATAAAATGTTTCTGTGTGTTTCTCTCAGTGGATGTGACTCTGGATCCTGATACAGCTCATCCTGAACTCACTGTGTCTGATGATGGAAAACAAGTGACACATGGAGACACATGACAGGATCTCCCTGATACACCACAGAGATTTAATTATCTCTGTGTTCTGGGAAAGCAGAGTTAGGAAAGGAGATTTTATTTTGAGGTGCAGGTCAGAGAGAAATCTGCATGGACATTAGGAGTTGTAAGAGAGAACATTAACAGGAAGGAGTGGATTCCACGGAGTCCTCAGACTGGATTCTGGACTGTGGGACTGAGGAATGAGAATGAGTATAAGGCTTATGCTGATACTGATGTTCCCCTCACACTGAGAGAGAAGGTGGAGGTGGTGGGGGTATTTGTGGATTATGAGGAGGGTCTGGTCTCCTTTTATGATGTGAAGTCCAGCTCTTATATCTACTCTTTCACTGCTCAGTCTTTCGCTGAGAAACTTTATCCATACTTCAATCCTTGGTATAGTGAAAATGGTAATTCAGCACCACTGATCATCTCTGCTGTTACTGAATAAATATCTGATTTATATTTTTTAACATTTTGAACTTTTGTAAATAATTATTATTATTATTATTATTAATGGATTTATTCAACTCTAGACATTTAGGAATTTTATAAAGACGCATGAATGTTACTGGATTATTTAGAGCTTATGTGCTGTTAATATGATTCCTGTCATTAAAGCTGCCATCTGTGCTACTTTCTAGCTCTCACTTGAGTTGAATTTAGAGTGTTAACTAACATTTTCTCCACCACTAAAAATCACCACTTATTGTAGTTGAGAATCTGACACCTTGCCAGGTGTATATCTGTTAATGAGGTGAGTTTTCAGGTTAGGATGCTATTTAATGCTGTTTATTTTCTCCAGAACATGATGTCAGTTCTTAGTAAATGTTGTTAATATTTGGTAAATGATCAGTAAGGTTTGTTTTGTGATTAGATGTGGGGATTAGACCTGCATCTCTCCACAGACCTGCAGTTTTAATCTCAGCTGAAGGTATGGAGCATTCACTAACATGGCAGTAGTTAGTAACTGTGACTAATGTGGCATTTACAGATTTGTTCTATTTCCGGATGTCTTACATGAGTAAAATACAGTGTTTATTATTATTATTATTATTATTATTATTATTATTATTATTAAAAGTTCCATGTCTTTTTTTGTTGCATAATTTGTAAATATAAATATGAGCAAGAATATGAAGGACTTCAGCAAAATGAGTAATTTAATGTCTCTGGATCCACCATAACACAGACCAGGACAAATCACTTGATGAAGATGAATGAAGGAATAAAATTACTCACTTCCGTAAAGTCTTCTTTTAGTGATCAGTACTGCTCTGCTGTCACTGACTGGCACAAAGTTTCTCATTCTAAACAGTGTTTAGGAGAAACACCATTCAGAAATACATCTTAAAAGCAAGCAAGGAATGAAGAAATGAAATAAAAATGTAAAATAAATATATTGGAATAATGTAAAATGTAATTTGAAAATGTATGCATTTGCTGGTATTGTACAATAAAGATTATATATTTTATTCAATTATATTAAACTTGTTCGTATGAGCTTATTTTATTTTGAGCATTAGCAAAAACTTGTCTTACTGTCTGATGGTTTAGAGCAGACCAAGTCAAAGTCTATGGGTTTATCTTAATCCATATCACACTTTTTTGGCAAACTTAGGTCAATGTTTTCAAAACAGTGGTGATCTAAACAATTTTATTTTTTTGCTTTTTCAGTGGCATTTCGTTCAAAATTCACTTAAATTAGCAATATTTACATACTCACATAACATTAACATCACTCTAAAATTTTATGTTTAAGTCAAGAAGCTTTATTGTCATTTCAACCACATATAGCTGATGCAGTACATAGTGAAATGAAACAACGTTTCTCCAGGACCCTGGTGCTACATAGACAACACAACAACATATAGCTACAAAACAAAAACAACAACACAGATTTAAGGACAGAAAGTTTGTCCTAGCTACATAAAAAAGTGCAATGTGTGCAAATAGTACACCAATATATATACATTTATTGGTGAGATGAACATTTTTGTTTCATTTTTTGTGAACTGCTGACAATATTTCTCCTAAATTCAAAATATATCTATTGTTATTTAGAGTGTATATTTAAAGGAAATGACAACACATCAAAATAACCCAAGATCATGCAGTATTTACAGAGCTTTAATAACTCAAATAAAACAAAATGCAAATAATTTGTAAACAAATTGTGTTAATTTTTTTGGCTAAATAACATTAAGAAATCAGTATTTGGTGGAATAACCCTGATTTGCACGCGTTTTGGCTCCATGCTCTGCACCAGTTTTTCACATTGCTGTTGGGGAACTTTATACCACTCTTTCTGCAAAAAAGCAAACAGCTCAGCTTTGCTTGATGGTTTGTGACCATCCATCTTCCTCTTGATGACATTCCAGAGGTTTTCAATAGGGGTCAAATCTGGAGATTGGGCAGTGGTCTCTTTTTTTTAAGAGCTGTATATATATATAGCAGCAGCAGGTGACAGTTTGGTGGAGTGGGTGGAGTTATAGATGTATGTGTTGAATCTTGCACAGTTGATACAGGTCAATTCAACAAGTTGCTTAAGTGAGTGAGTGTGTGTGTGTGTGTGTGTGTGTGTGAGAGAGAGAGAGAGAGAGAGAGAGCAACAGAGAGACAGTGGGGGAAAGAGAGAGAGAGAGAGAGAGAGAAAGCAACAGAGAGACAGTAGGGGAAAGAGAGAGAGAGACAGAGAGAGAGTTGATACAGTTTCAGTTCTGGATGTTGAGGAGCCTGATGGCTTGAAGAAAGAAACTGTTACACAGTCTGGTTGTGAGGGCCCGAATGCTTTGGTACCTCTTTCCAGATGGCAGGAGGGTGAAGAGTGTGTGCGACGGGTGTGTGGGGTCGTCCACAATGCAGCGTGTGGTGTAAATGTCCATGATATAGGGGTGAGAGACCCCAATGATCTTCTCAACTGTCCTCACTATCCGCTGCAGGGTCTTGCGATCCAAGACAGTGCAATTTCCAAATCAGGCAGTGATGCAGCTGCTCTCAATGGTCCCTCTGTATAACATGGTCAGGATGTCAACAACCATCTCTTTAGTTTTGTTGACTTTCAGAGACAGGTTGTTGGCTTTACACCAGGCTGCTAGCTGTTGCACCTCATCTCTGTATGCTGCCTCGTTGTTCTTGCTGATGAGACCCACCATGGTCATGTCATCGATGAACTTGATGATGTGGTTTGAGCTGTGCATTGCTGCGCAGTTGTGAGTCAGCAGACTGAACAGCAGTGGACTGAGCACACAGCCCTGAGGCGCTCCAGTGCTCAGTGTGGTGGTGTTGGAAATACTATTCCTGATCTGGACTGACTGAGGTCTCCGAGTCAGGAATTTTCCGGATCCATTTACAGAGGGATGTTTTCAGGCCCAGCAGGCTCAGCTTCTCAATCAGGTGCTGAGGAATGATTGCATTGAATGCTAAACTGAAGTCTATGAACAGCATTCATATGTATGAGTCCCTATTGTCCAGTTGAATGAGGGCCAGATGGAGGGTTTTGGTAATGGCACTGTCCGTGGAGCGGTTTGGATGATATGCAAAGTGCAAGGGGTCCAGAGGGGGTGGTAGCTTCTTTGGCATGGGGATGATTGTTGTTGTCTTGAGGCACGTAGGAACAATAGTGCTGCTCAGGGAAATGTTGAAGGTGTCAGTGAAGACATCGGCTAGGTATTCTGCACATTCCCTGAACACTCTGCCAGGAATGTTGTCTGGTCCAGCAGACTTCTGTCGGTTATCTCAGCATAGAGTTCTCTTCACGTCAGCCATGGATAGGCAGAGCACCTGGTCGTTGGGAGGAGGGATGGTCTTCCTCGCCGCTTCGTTGTGCTGTACCTCAAACCGAGCATAGAAGTTGTTCAGCACATCTGAGAGGGAGGCGTCACTATCACAGGTAGGTGAAGTGGTCTTATACTTTGTGATCGCCTGTCCTGAAAGTGGCTTTGCTTCTTTGATGGTTCGGGGCAGTTTGGCACTTGCTGTTTTTAAGGCTATCTTGTCCCCTGTTCTGAAGACGGAGTCTCTAGCCTTCAGCAGCACAGACTGAAGGACTAAAGCTCTGCTGCATCACTCTAGAATCTGGTTAAACCAAAGTTTAAATCATCAACATGTGGATTAATAACTATAAACAAATACAGTCAACCTGCAATGTCATTACAAAAATTAATTTAGAGATAATTATATAGAGTACTATACAAATCATTCATGGTGGAGTATCCCTTTAATAACCGAGTGTATGGTTTAGGTTGAATATTCTCACTTCCCAGTAGTACTGACTTATAGTTCCCTAAAAGTCCCCCACTTCAACCCGGAAAAACAGGCATAGGTGTGAAGGGCTGGTGCACGGAAACAACAATATGATGCAGAGCTGTGAAACAAAGGGTCTCTTTTAGCGATTTACTGAGACATCTAATTATTACGTATTTTGAGTTTTTGAGATCAGATGAATTGTACACCTAGTGTAATTCGTATAGTGCTATTTATCTTGTGAAACAGACTGGAGCGATAAAGATAAACTCTTTCAGGGATGTTTTTGTGTGTGACTCTCCTGACTGTCCTATACAACTTTATGGAATCTCAATCAGGTAACACACTTACTGTGTGTGTGTGTGTGTGTGTGTGTGTGTTATTGTTTACTGTGGTTAAACCTTCTTTTTCTGAAAGCATTGCTCTATCCAGCCGCATGCAGATTTTAAGGGGTTCGGCCTTTAGTCTCTTGGCGGTAATAGTGCTGAAACGAGCGTCTTACAATAAAATTACTAGGCAGATTACAGTAAACTGATATGAGTGGGTCACCCACTCAATTTTACATTTTCCAATTATAATGACTTAAAAAGTGCCTTCTGGCCTAATTAAAGAACAACTACTCTAAAAGTCTGCAGTAAAATGAATTCATTTCTATTATGAGTATAGAGTAGGTCACTGTGAACTGATGGGAGTGGAAATGAAATTTTAAATGTCCAATTTACACTTTTTAAAACTATTCATGGTTTGATGTTTTTAGTAAATGTAGTTTTATTTGGTTTGTTTAATACAGTTTTCTAAAAAGTGTTAAGTAAGTTAATATATATTTGACTTATTACTTAATAAATTTTACTTTCTTTGTGTAAAAGTGTACTTGTTTCATTAAAATAAATTATACATGGCATAATGACAGTCCAAATGATTGCACAATGCAACTGATTAAAATGTATACACATAATTTTTTGCAGGTAAGTAAATATCTATTGTTGCAAGTAAAACATAAAATCAGCTCTTCTCTGCACAACTGTAAATAATGTGGAAAGAAGGTGGAAACTAAGTAAAAATACTGGAAGTATAGTTGCCTATAGTGGATAGTATTGGATTGCCTATAGAGGAGGTGCACACTGGATGTTTCGATTTCATTGCAGTTTCATGTTGCTTCAGAACATTCAGATACCCAACAGAAGGTGGTGTGACATGATGTCCAGTGTGAACAACCTTGTTGTTGATAATAATATTTGGAACTATTAAAATAAGCAGCTTACACCATATTATCCTTTCTCCTATTCTAGCACGACTCATTTTTCCCCTCTTGCTCTCTGACAAAGCAATGCAAATTAGTGAGCTTAACTTCCTCTTAAATGCACATGACAAACCACCTGACATTCAACAAGGTATAGCAATGTACCTGCCAGCACCCCCTCTAGTGGTCTGGTAGGGAATTGTCCCTGACAGATATACACATATTAAACATTTGTTTATTTTCTGAAAACAGAGCCACTACAGGTGGTTGGTCCAGAAGCTCCTCTTGTTGCAGCAGTTGGTGAAGATCTGGTTCTGCCCTGTTTCATTAAACCCAACACCAGTGCTGTGGACATGACAGTGGAGTGGTTGAGAGTAGATGAAGCGGCTTCACTAGTGCATCTCTATAGGGATCATGCAGACAGAAATGAAGATCAGGATCAGTCCTACAGAGGAAGAACATCACTGTTTAAAGAGGAGCTACAGAAAGGCAACGCTTCACTCAAACTCTCAGCTCTCCAAGTCTCTGATGCAGGAGAATATAAGTGTCTCATTGAGGACAAATCCTGGTATGATGACATCACTGTTCATGTTATTGTTGAGGGTAAGTTCCATTTCTGCACTGCAGCTTTATACAGTGAATGTTATGCTGATTATTAATAAAATCTGTAGCAAGTCTATATTTTAATTCTATTTATTTATTTGAGTGGGTTTTAGATTAGTTCACTCATTGACTGACTAATTCGAAGGTTTCTAACTCCTGCCATGTACAGTGTATTTCCTGCTCTATAGTTATCTTTCTAAATTTCCTTATTCTGTTCATTTTATTATCTAAGCATTTGTGTGTGCTTTGAAAATTTTTAGAAAATAGCACACTGGTAGGCACAGGCAAGATTAAAAATGTACACAGTTTATTAAAAGTTATAAGTTAAACAACTTCTCCTTTTTTACATCACAATTCCCTCCTTTTGTTCTTGGGACAACACACACAAAAAACTGCACTAATCATTAATCAGTAAACATTACTGAAAATTTAAAAGGTTGAAGATTTAAAAGCTGCATAGCACATTATATATAATCCACACAATCAATCAAGAACTTGAGTGCTTTCATGCGGCTAAGATTGATCACGTATAATCTCACATCAGTGTATCATTTCTCCTCACCAGGAATGACTGAACACTTCATAAAATACATGATCTTCTGAAGACAGTATGCTGTTCTTGTGGGTACAGGAGCTGAACAAATGAAATGCAAATAAAAGACTGAATATTGACCTATTTACATATGTGGCCTCTATCTGTCTGTATTTTCCTCAGTCCAATTCCAAGATGGTCTGAGTAGGCCAATTATCTGAAAATGCAGTTAACTAAGTTATTGTTATTAATTACATTACATATAGTATGTTTCTAATGTAGCACAACAGAAATGAGGTATGTGTCATAGATCATATATACAAATACAAACATTTAGTGTCACACTTCATAGCATTATTTTTGACACTGACACATAAAATAATAAACTCTTGGGGTTAACAGTTGATTGATTTCAGAATATTTAAAATAATACATTTTTATTGCCCACAGTTCTAGGAAGCCACCCAGTGATCAGGATGGAGAGTTATGATAACTCAGGAGGGATTAATCTAGTGTGTGAGTCCAGAGGCTGGAACCCTGAACCTGAGGTTCTGTGGCTGGACAGAGAAGGAGCCACTCTGCCTGCTGAAGATACACAGATACACAGAGACACTGAGGGCTTCAGTGTGAAAAGACGCATCACTGTTTATGAGTCCAACAGGTTTTACTGTAGACTTCAACAAAAACATCACATGATGGAGGCAGATATTACCATTAATAGTAAGTGTCTGTGATTTAAAACATATAGACCGTAACATTCTACTCAATATCCTGCACAATATTAATGTTCTTTATGTTCAGTTCACTTTTTGTAAGAGCTCGTTTATCAGTTACTAAATAATTCTTACACAATTTCTTAAAAATATTTCTAACTTTTCATTTTAGGTGAAGTCTTTGGTGTTTGTAAGAGGCCTGTCTACATTGCAGTTTCAGCATGTCTTGTTGCTGGATTGCTAGTAACATGTGTTTTTGGACTGATACTAACTGCTTTTGGTTACAAGAAAGGTAATATCTAAATCATTTTCCTCAGTAACATGTTTAACTTTAATTATACTGCAGTTTTACCTTTTTTATCTTTTGTCCACACAGATTCCCAACTGTGTTCCTGGAGAAATCCAGGACATAATGTTTTTACTGCTTTAATGCTCTCACTTTAATTCAGGAAGGACTATAATTTTTCAGGGTTTTCCTGTCCTACAAGTAGTAAGACCCCAAGAATAAAGAACCTGTGTTTTAGTCAGTAGTCCAGAGTTGCCCATGCTGTCTGTAAAGAGTGATTTAAATCAGTATGGACTCAAACTCTCACCTCAATCTTTTCATCTATTCACTTCTATTCCCACAAGCTCTTTCTACAAAAGTGAAAGGATACTTCATTAATAAAAAATAACTGGGAGAGTATAGAGCCTCACCCTGTACATCAGAATGTTGTTATATGAGGCAGAATAATTATTTAACATAATCAAGCTCACACTACCACATCTGAAAAAAGTATTTATGAGTAATCTACAATCAGAAAAGGCTACAAGGATAAAAATAAAACACATCAGGCTTCTCCTAAGCACCCTGTTTTTCTGAAAGCTAATGTACTAATGTACTAGAGCCCTTGTTCAGCAGCAGGCATGGGCTGGAAGAACTATGAGTAGAGAGCATGTTGTTTTGTCTGTCAGCATGCTATACTGCTGCTAATCCTCCACACTGCATGGCTGATGTTTTAGTAATGTTATAGTAAGGTGCTAGCAGACAATAGTGAAACAGATTGTTGTCAGCCAATCTGATTGTTACCATGGCAACATGCCCAGCTCCAGCTAGCTGTGGCAGAGCAAGAATCAACAAAATATTCAATATTACTAACTACCAATGAGTGCTGGTTAATTGTTCAGTATGTACTTATGAACTAATTATTGGTTTTATTACTGTTGACTATTACCATTAACATAACCCTGCTTAGTCCCTGCATACTCATGTGCTATCTAAGAAACTGTGATTTAAATGACTACATCCGTTTACTGTTAGTGTGCATATATTATTTACTTGGTTAAGAGTAGAGATACAAACACGTCAGTCATAGTACATTATATTACTTACTGTCAGTTAATTTATTTTAGTTAGTTAGTTTGTTTATTTGTTTTGTAAACAAATGTATCTGTTTTTTTCCTCAGAACTTCAAATATACAAGCAAAATGCAGGTAACAATGAACTTTTTTTCTTTTATAAATCATACTGATTAAATAACTAAAATAAATATCACTGAAAATAAAATATCAATATCAATAAATATCAATAATAAATATCAATATCAAAAAAACAATATCACTGATCAAACGTAATCACAAAGGAAGCTGTAAGGTTATTAGATTGTTTGAGCTTCTTGGACTTAGAGACACAATTTAATAAGAAGATTCAGATCAGGACAGAGGGCAGAATTTCAGCTCCTTCTCATGTTTATTTTAATGAATGCTAGCAAATTCAGTAAACAGGAAGTAAACAGGAAATAGATTTATTGAGTGAATTCAACCTAAATTTTCAATATTTGAATTTCAGAATGAAAATGTAACATTTTTCTACTTATTCAGATTAGAGATTCTGTAAGATGAGTAGAGAATCAAGATCATCAGTCCCTGGACATTAAATTACTTGTTTTCCATTTGACTCATAACTGACCTGTAACATCATTTTCCACTTTGTGAAGTGAACATAATTATATAACAATTATATAACATCAGAGGACAGTTACATTTCATAACTGCATTCTGACTGTGTTGTCCATTTACCTTCTCATTACATTACACTGCTGAATCTATTTATACTTTTATTCATATACAGTTTACACAAAATACTTGAAACAATTTTATCTGTTTTCACCTCATGGCTTCATGAGGAGAAGAACCTTGCAGGTGAGAAGGATTTTTTGTGCTTTTAAAGTCATACTGATTATTTAATTGGAGGAAACTTAATTCCATTTCTCTTATCATTATACTACATTGCATAATCTATTTATACTTTTATGTATATAGATTTAGCACAAAATACTCAAAACAGTTTTATCTGTTTTAGCCTCAGAGATGGAGAAGCAAAAAGCAGGTAAGTATCAATGTTTTGTTCTTTAAAATCATTTAATGATTATATAATTGGAAAATAAATTAAACAGACAATATCTCTCTGATCCAGTGTAATAATAAAAGTAACTGTGAGGATGTTAGTCCGTTTCAGCCTCTTTGACTTTTAACATAACTTTTAATTTAACATTGTGAAGGTTCACAAAAAGCTGCAGATCTGATCAGAGGGTAGAAATTACAGCTCCTTCTCATGTAAATCCCAAAGAATCCTAACAAATTCTGTTCAGCTCAGGTCATATAAATCATAGAAGGCTTTTAGACTGAAATCAGAGTGAGCAGTAGCTGATCCTGAATACATGTTAGACAATTGAAAGTGTTAAAAAATGAGAAAATATTAAATATTAACTATTTTATTGTTTTGTTCACAAGACCTTCTAAAGAAGAGGTTATTTGCAGGTAAGAACAATTTCAACATTTTCTTCAGTCTAGTGAAATGAAGGTCTGTGCTGTGTTTGTGTTTTTTGTGTGAATGTTGATCTTGTTTGTGTGCGCTCTCTTTAAAGCAGCGCTGTCAACCTCACAAACAACATCAGGATGCTGTTATTCATCATGATTATTTATAACATAACATTAATTACTCAGTCTCTCTCATGCACTTATACACAGTTTCTCTGAATGAATAATTGGTGCTGTAGTATAAAATGTTTCTGTGTGTTTCTCTCAGTGGATGTGACTCTGGATCCTGATACAGCTCATCCTGAACTCACTGTGTCTGATGATGGAAAACAAGTGACACATGGAGACACATGACAGGATCTCCCTGATACACCACAGAGATTTAATGATCTCTGTGTTCTGGGAAAGCAGAGTTAGGAAAGGAGATTTTATTATGCGGTGCAGGTCAGAGGGAAATCTGCATGGACATTAGGAGTTGTGAGAGAGAACATTAACAGGAAGGAGTGGATTCCACGGAGTCCTCAGACTGGATTCTGGACTGTGGGGGGTCTTATGAGGAGGGTCTGGTCTCCTTTTATGACGTGAAGTCCAGCTCTCATATCTACTCTTTCACTGAGAAACTTTATCCATACTTCAATCCTTGCTATAGTGAAAATGGTAATTCAGCACCACTGATCATCTCTGCTGTTACTGAATAAATATCTGATTTATATTTTTTAACATTTTGAACTTTTGTAAATAATGGATTTATTCATCTCTAGACATTTAGGAATTTTATAAAGACGCATGAATGTTACTGGATTATTTAGAGCTTATGTGCTGTTAATATGATTCCTGTCATTAAAGCTGCCATCTGTGCTACTTTCTAGCTCTCACTTGAGTTGAATTTAGAGTGTTAACTAACATTTTCTCCACCACTAAAAATCACCACTTATTATAGTTGAGAATCTGACACCTTGCCAGGTGTATATCTGTTAATGAGGTGAGTTTTCAGGTTAGGATGCTATTTAATGCTGTTTTATTCTGTTTATTTTCTCCACATGATGTCAGTTCTTAGTGAATGTTGTTAATATTTGGTAAATGATCGGTAAGGTTTGTTTTGTAATTGGTTGTGTGGATGTATTTGGATTAGACCTGCATCTCTCCACAGACCTGCAGTTTTAATCTCAGCTGAAGGTATGGAGGATTCACTAACATGGCAGTAGTTAGTAACTGTGACTAATGTGGCATTTACAGATTTGTTCTATTTCTGGATGTCTTGTTTGAAGAAAATACAGGGTTTATAATAGTAATAATAATAATAATAATAATAATAATAATAATAATAATAATAATAATAATATTTATTATATTATTATTATTATTATTATTATTATTATTATTATTATTATTAGCAGTAGTAGTCTAATTAAAAGTTCCATGTCTTTCTTTTTGTTGTATAATTTGTAAATATGAATATTCAATTCAATTCAATTCAATTTTATTTGTATAGTGCTTTTAACAAAAAAGAAAAAAAGAGCATTGTCTCAAAGCAGCTTTACATGAGAAACTACATAAGAAAACAACAAACATAAAAAAAACAACTTAAAAGCAAGTAAGCAAGAAAGCAACTGAAGAAATTAAGGAAAAATGTTAAATCACTATAATGGAATAATATAAAATGTAATTTGAAAATGTATACATTTTCTGGTATTGTGCAATAAAGATTATATATTTCATTCAATTGCTTATTGCTTAAAGATGATATATTTTATTTAATTGATTATTGATTGATTGATGATTAAAATAATTATACCACAACACTAGATTAGAATTCTCAAATCATGATGTGTTAATTTTTTACAACAGTACAGATCTGAATATTATTATTTATTAATGTGTTTATATAATATTAACTGTAAAGTGGTAGGCTTATATTAATGCTCACGCTTTAATATGTTATTGTTGCTATAGTACCAGTTCATTCAGATGTTCCACATGATCTGAGAATAATAATAAAAAACAGATTAAAGAGCTGTCATTATATAATCACTGATATTTGTGTTAGAAGAATGTGACCACCATTATGACTGAGCCCTGTTATGTACATTATGTGGGGATTAACCCCTAGTGAATCGACAATGGACACAATCGCTGTTCTCAGAGGGTCAAAATGAATGTTAGTAATTAATGTTTTGTCTAAAAAAGATTTGAGATGAAATAAACAAATTCACAGAGGAATTCAGAACGTGGCCCTGATGGTCTGTAAATAAATAGCCAAACTGACTTGGTAGACTTATATTTTGTGGCTAATTCAGAGAAAAATATACTAATACTAAAAATATACTAATAACCTACAGACACGAATACAGTAGCATGTAACACAGAATAACTAAATACAGTCGTTTATTTAGTTTGTGTTTCTGCAACAGGTAGCACTGTTGTGTAATCTTGTAAAAAAAAATCTTTATACTCTCAAATCTGTATATCTCAGAACTGATGCTGAGTCCAGAAGAAATAAAAACAGCATGAAGGTTATATTACATGTTTGAGTGTGTACACTCGTCGTAGGAGCTGTAAATGCTGTTGACGGAGGTGCACTCGTGATTTCACTTTTTGGTCTATTTTGATAGCTGCTTAATACATACATAAAATCCAAAATAAAAATACATTTTAATTTCATTTTTGAACTTTACTACACTCTGGTTTAATAAATATAGCTGGAACAGCCTAAGGTTTGGATTCATACACAGTCTTATTATTTAAGTCTAGGCTGAAAACACGTGTTTAGTCAAACTTTTTCCAGTTTTTTGTAGGTAAAGGGGGAAATCTTGGGTGTTCATGGGTATAGAGTGTTTTGGTGAACTGAGATTTTTAAATGTTCAGATCTCACACATTCATTCTTGGGTTTGTTTTCTGCTTAATGTCCCAGGAAGCCCTCAAGTCTGTTACTTTTTGTGTCTCCCTTTTAATTACACTTTGGTGGCTGAGCTAGTGAACAGGTCTTCTCACAATGAGATCCAAATCAGAAAGTTTGCCTTGGCTACATAAAAAAGTACAACATGTGCAAACAGTGCAAACAGAAAATGCCAAAACAACAGAGGACAGTACAGGACACATAGCACCAAAAAAAAAAAGTGCAACAAAATAGAATGTGCAAACTCGAGAAACTGTATAGTTTGTTGTGTGCAAAAATAGCAGTAGCAGCAACTGAATAAGTGTGTTACAAAATGTAAACTTTTATAGTGTGGGTAGGGTTGTAGATGTATGTGTTGAATCTTACACAGTTGACACAAGTCAGTTGACACAATTGAGTGTGTGTTTGTGTGTGTGTGTGTGTGTGTGTGTGTGAGAGAGAGAGAGAGAGAGAGAGAGAGGAAGAGAGAGAGGAAGAGAGAGAGTTTTTGAAAAGCCTGATGGCTTGACGAAAGAAACGGTTACACAGTGTGGGTGTGAGGTTCCAGATGGCAGATAGCAGGAGGGTGAAGAGTGTGGGTGAGGGGTGTGTGGGGTTGTCCATAATGCTGTTGGCTTTGCAGATGCAGCATGTGGAGTAAACATCCGTAATAGAGGGGAGAGAGACTCCAATGATCTCAGCTGTCCTCACTATCCACTGCAGGGTCTTGCGATCAGAGATGATACAATTCCCAAACCAGGCTGTAATGCATCTGCTCTTGATGGTCCCTCTGTATAGAGACTCTGGTGGGCTTTCTTGGTGATGAAGCTGGTGTTGAGTGACCAGGTGAAGTTCTGCACCAGATGAACACCATGGAATTTGGTGCTCTTGACAAAGATAAAGGAGAGTTTTGTTTAAGTTTTGTTGATGTTCAGAGACAGGTTGTTGGCTTTACACCAGGCTGTTGCACCTCTTCTCTGTATGCTGACTTGTCATTCTTGCTGATGAGATCCACACCACGGTCGGGTCATCTGCGAACTTGATGTGGTTCGTGCTATGCATTGCTGCACAGCCATGAGTCAGCAGAGTGAACAGCAGTGGGCTGAGCACACAACCCTGAGGGGCCCCAGTGCTCAGTGTGGTGGTGCTGGAGATGCGGTTCCCAATCCAGACTGACTGAGGTCTCCCAGTCAGGAAGTCCAGGGCCCAGTTGCAGAGAGAGGTGTTCAGGCTCAGCTTCTCAATCAGGTTCTGATGGATGATTGTACTCAAAGCTGAATTGATGTCTATGAACAGCATTCGTATGTATGAATCCTTATTGCCCAGGTGGGTGAGGGCTAGATGGAGGGTTGTGGTGATCGTCCATGGAGTGGTAAGGATGATACACAAACTGCAAGGAGTCCAGTAAGGGTGGTAGCTGGGTCTTTATGTGCCTCATGACGAGCCTCTCAAAGCACTTTGTCATGATGACTGTGACTGTGATGGGATGATAGTCATTGAGGCAGGAAACTGTAGACTTTTTTGGCATCGGACGGTGGTCGTTGTCTTGAGGCACATAGGAACAACGGGGCTACTCAGGGAGATGTTGAAGATATCAGTAAAGACATCTGCTAGCTGCTCTGCACATTCCCTGGGCACTCTGCCAGGAATGTTGTCTGGTCCAGCAGACTTCCATGGGTTAACTCTGCATAGAGTTCTCTTCATGTCAGCCATGGACAGGCAGAGCACCAGGTTGTTAGGAGGAGGGATGGTCTTCCTCACCACTACATTGTTCTGTACCTTGAACCAAGTGTAGAAGTTGTTCAGCACATCTGGGAGGGAGGCGTTACTATCACAGGCAGGTGATGTTGTCTTGTAGTTTGTGATTGCCTGTCCTGAAAGTGGCCATGGATTCTCAGGGCATGCGCATGCTTTACTTCTTTGATGGCTTGGGACAGTTTGGCCTTTGCTGTTTTTAAGGCTGTCTTGTCCCCTGCTCTGATGGCTCTAGCCTTCAGCAGCACACACACTTTTGCGGTCATCCGTGGCTTCTGGTTTGGGCATGTGGTGCATGGTCTGGGGGATGGTAACATCAGTAATGCACTTGATGTAGCTGGTCACTGATGCAGTGTAATCCTCCTCTTCCTTAGTAGTAGTGTTCCTCCCATTTAAATCAATTCCATTAAATTCTCTGGGAAATATTTAAGATAGAAACTATCGTTCTCTCTCTCTCTCTCTCTCTCTCTCTCTCTCTCTCCCTGACTCTCTCTCTCTCTCCATATCCCAGGCTTCACTGCCCATTAACACTCATTTACACTGTGTCTTGTTATTTATTCATTATTATTTTTTTTAACTAAAATGATTTATTCCTGTAAATGTCCATTATTAAAATAGCTTTACAAATAACATTTAACTGAAACAGAACTAAACATGCACTACCACTATATATTATTACATAAACTTTGATTTTTACGTCTATGCACTGTGGCACTTTGAACTGATGCCAGAGATTTCACTGTTACAGGAGTCTGCAGATGGAAACATTACACATGTGCTGTTTGTTATGAAATACTCTGTCAGTGTCTGGTGTAAAGGACAGTTTAATGAATCTGGAAGTGCATTGATCACAGCATTACAGCAGTCTGGTGTAAAACAGGATTAAGGAGAGCTCTGTTTAAGCCTCATAAACAGATGAGGAGTTCAGAGAGCTGGACAGACTGAAGGACTAAAGCTCTGCTGCATCACTCTAGAATCTGGTTAAACCAAAGTTTAAATCATCAACATGTACATTAAACACTATAAATTAATACAGTCAACCTGCAATGTCATTACAAAAATTAATTTAGAAATAATTATATAGAGTACTATACAAATCATTCAGGGTGGAGTATCCCTTTAATAACCGAGTGTATGGTTTAGGTTAATTCTCACTTCTTCTCGTTATAACGGTTATACTCTATGTAAATAAGTTTCCTCAGAGTCCCCCACTCCAGAGCGGAAAACAGGCGCATGGCACAAAGGGGTGTGCACGGAAACGACAATATGATGCAGAGCTGTGAGACAAAGGGTCTCTTTTAGCGTATTTTAGCGATTTATTGAGACAACTAATTATTAAGTGTTTTGAGTTTTGAGATCAGATGAATTGTACACCTAGTGTAATTCGTATAGTGCTATTTATCTTGTGAAACAGACTGGAGCGATAAAGATAAACTCTTTCAGGGATGTTTTTGTGTGTAACTCTCCTGACTGTCCTATACAACTTTATGGAATCTCAATCAGGTAACACACTTACTGTGTGTGTGTGTGTGTGTGTGTTATTGTTTACTGTGGTACCTTTTTCTGAAAGCATTGTTCTATCCAGCCGCATGTAGATTTTAACGGGCGCGGCTTTTAGACTCTTGGCGGTAATAGCGCCGAAACGAGCGTCTTACAATAAAATTACTAGGCAGATTACAATAAACTGATATGAGCAGAGGTGGACAGTAAAGAAGTACATTTACTTGAGTACTGTACTGAAGTACACTTTTTGAGTATCTGTACTTTACTTGAGTATTATTTTTTCTGGGTACTTTTTACTTTAACTTCACTACATTTGAAAGACAAATACTCTACTTTTTACTCCACTACATTTCTGTCAAGGTCATTGAGTAGAAAGTAGTTACATTAATCATAGGATGATTTTTTTCACTCTTGTAGCGTCACGTGTTCAGTTCAGTGGTTTTCCATAATTTTTTTAACTCAATTGCTCAACTGATCAATTTCTGACAAAATGGACGAAGATATGCTTTGTATATTATACACCACCAACACATTGGTAATGATGTTAGTTAACACACAAAATGTATGCTGTGTCCAAATTCTCATACTATGTGTCCTAAATAGTATTCAAAAATAGAATTAGTATGCCCCAAATCGCAGTATACTGAAAAGAGTATTCCAAAAATTCCTGGATGGTCTACTACTTCCGGTAGAAATTCAAAGTGCAGAACGATGCACACTCTAACAGGTAATATTGCCCACAACGCATTGTACACAGGAGGGAGGAGCCTGGACAATGGTGTAAATGTATATTAAAACGGTGTAAATGAATTGTGGAAATATATATAACTCTTTGTTAAAGCTGTGTTGCTGTTGGGTGGTTGTACAGCTACAGTTGTGTAGATGGGTTTTAAAGCAGGTTAGATTTTTTTTTCTGACCAGTCTTCATTTACAGACCATTTGATTGAAATGTGCATGAGTGGATACACATAGATGTGTACAGGTACATCTCAAAATTTAGAATATAATGAAAAAGGTCAATATTTTTTGTCACTCAGTTCAGAAAGTGAAACCCATATATTATATAGATTCATTACACATAGAGTAAAATATTTCAAGCCTTTATTTCTTGAAACTGTGATGATTATGGCTTACAGATAAGGAAAACCCAAAATTCTGTGTCTCAGAGAATTAGAATATTGTGAAAAGTTGTAGTTGCCTATAGTGGATAGTTTTGGATTGCCTATAGAGGAGGTGCACACTGGATGTGTCGATTTCATTGCAGTTTCATGTTGCTTCAGAACATTCAGATACCCAACAGAAGGTGGTGTGACATGATGTCCAGTGTGAACAACTTTGTTGTTGATGATAATAATGGGAACTATTAAAATAGGCAGCTTACACCATATTATTCTTTCTCCTATTCTAACACGTTTCATTTTTTCCTCTCTCGCTCTCTGACAAAGCGATGGACATTAGTGCGCTTAACTTTCACTTAAATGCACTTGAGATAAACCACATGACCAACATTCACAAGGTATAGCAATATACCTGCCAGCACCCCCTCTGCAGGTCTGGCAGGGAATTGTCCCTGACAGATAGACATATTAAGTATTTGTTTATTTTCTGAAAACAGAGCCACTACAGGTGATTGGTCCAGAAGCTCCTCTTGTTGCAGCAGCTGGTGAAGATCTGGTTCTGCCCTGTTTCATCAAACCCAGCACCAGTGCTGTGGACATGACAGTGGAGTGGTTGAGACTAGAGGAAGAGGCTTCATTAGTGCATCTCTATAGGGATCATGAAGATAAAAATGAAGATCAGGCTCAGTCCTACAGAGGAAGAACATCACTGTTTAAAGAGGAGCTACAGAAAGGCAACGCTTCACTCAAACTCTCAGCTCTCCAAGTCTCTGATGAAGGAGAATATAAGTGTCTCATTGAGGACAAATCCTGGTATGATGACATCACTGTTCATGTTATTGTTGAGGGTAAGATTTTTGACCATGTCATGGACAATCTTCACACTGCCAATGAGCAGAAAATAATAAACTATTGGGGTTAACAGTTATTTGATTTCAGTATATTTAAAAGAATACTTTTTATTTACTTTTTATTGCCCACAGTTCTGGGAAGCCACCCAGTGATCAGGATGGAGAGTTATGATAACTCAGGAGGGATTAATCTAGTGTGTGAGTCCAGAGGCTGGAAACCTGAACCTGAGGTTCTGTGGCTGGACAGAGAAGGAGCCACTCTGCCTGCTGAAGATACACAGATACACAGAGACACTGAGGGCTTCAGTGTGAAAAGACGCATCACTGTTTATGAGTCCAACAGGTTTTACTGCAGACTTCAACAAAAACATCACATGATGGAGACAGATATTACCATTAATAGTAAGTGTCTACAATTTGAAACACAGAGTTAGAATGTAACAATCTACTCAATATTCCACCCAATATGTATTGGGTGGAATATCAGTATTTATGCTTTATTTTTCATTTTTATCTGTTAGTGATTTGGCTGATGTTCTTTTTGTAAGAGTTTGTTTAGTAGTTATTAAATTATTCTTATACAATTTCTTAAAAATATTTCTAACTTTTATTTTAGGTGAAGTCTTTGGTGTTTGTAAGAGGCCTGTCTACATTGCAGTTTCAGCATGTCTTGTTGCTGGATTGCTAGTAACATGTCTTTTTGGACTGATACTAACTGCTTTTGGTTACAAGAAAGGTAATATCTAAATCATTTTCCTCAGTAACATGTTTAACTTTAATTATACTGCAGTTTTACCTTTTTTATCTTTTGTCCACACAGATTCCCAACTGTGTTCCTGGAGAAATCCAGGACATAATGTTTTTACTGCTTTAATGCTCTCACTTTAATTCAGGAAGGTCTATAAATGAGCTGGTTATCTGGATTAGGTGTGTTGAAACAGAAAAATAGTACTATGTGCAGGACAGGGTTTTCCGTTTTTCCAAGAGCTAATGTACTAATGTACTAGAGCTCTTGTTCAGCAGCAGCATGGGCTGGAGGAACTGTGAATAGAAAGCATGTTGTTTTGTCTGTCAGCATGCTTTACGGCTAATCCTCTAACTGTCACAGCAAGAATCAACAAAATATTCAATGTTACTAACTACCAATGAGTGCTGGTTGATTATTCAGTATTTATTATTAAATTAGTCATTTGTTTTGTTTACTATTGACTATTAACATTAACATAACCCTGCTTATTCCCTGCATACTCATTTACTATCTAAGAAACTGTGATTTAAATGACTACATCCATTTACTGTTAGTGTTCATATATTACTTATATTAGTCATAGTACATTATATTACTTACTGTCAAATTATTTTATTTATTTCATTTATTTTGTTTAGTAAACAAATGCGTCTGTTTTTTCCTCAGAACATCAAAAACACAAGCAAAGTGCAGGTAAACTATTTTTTCTTTTATAAATCATACTGATTAAATAACTGAAATAAATTTAACAGACAATATCACTGATCAAATGTAATCACAAAGGAAGCTGTAAGGTTATTAGATTGTTTGAGCTTCTTGGACTTAGAGACACAATTTAATAAAAAGATGCAGATCAGGACAGAGGGCAGAATTTCAGCTCCTTCTCATGTTTATTTTAATGAATGCTAGCAAATACAATAAACAGGAAGTAAACAGGAAATAGGTTTATTGAGTAAAATCAGTCATTTTTATAACCTGAATTTCTTAACCTAAATTTTCAATATTTGAATTTCAGATTAAATTTCATTCAAAACCAAAATATTAAAATATCCTAAGATTTTTCTACTTATCAGTCGAATCATTTTTTCATACATTTTTTGAGCATTACAGGTTCAGGTTCTGTTTACTCTGATTTCACTCCACAGAGGGTTCTGTAAGAAGAGAAGAGATACAAACACATCATTTCCTGTATATTAAATGACTTGTTATTTATGTGACTCATAACTGACTTGTAACATCATGTTCCAAAGATATAATATTTGAGGGAAGTTGTAAGTTAGTGGTTAAGGTCCTAGGTTCCTGATCGGAAGGCTGTGAGCTTGAATCCCAAGTCCACTATGCTGCTATCGCTGGGCCCTTGAGCAAGGCCTTTAACCCTACAATTGCTCAGTCACTCTGGATAAGGGCATCTGCCAAAATGTTATGAACAGGAAGAGGGCTTTATGAGTGAAATCAGATTCTGAATACATGTTAGACAATTCAAAGTATTAGAAACATTAGGAAACATTAAATAGTAACTATTTTATTGTTTTGTTCTTTAGAGCTTCTAATGAAGAAGTTGTTTGCAGGTAAGAACAATTTGAATGTTTTTCTTCAGTACAGTTAAATGAAAGCCTCTGTTGTGTATTATACAAGTGTTTGCTTGTTTAAACAAGTGCTCTCTCTCTCTCACACACACACACAATTCAGTTAAATAGTCCAAACTAAAAGGTGTAGTAGGCGTGAAATAACTTGTTTTGAGCAGCACTGTCAACCTCACAGACAACATGCATCATGATTATTTATATGATGTAAAAATGCTAAAAAATAGTAATTAAAATAGTAATTACTCAGCCACTCGTATACACAGTGTTTCTCTGAATTAATAATTGGTTTTGTTGTGTGAAAATTGTGTATTTCTCTTAGTGGATGTGACTCTGGATCCTGATACAGCTCATCCTCAACTCACTGTGTCTGCTGATGGAAAAGAAGTGACACATGGAGACACACAACAGGATCTCCCTGATACACCACAGAGATTTAATTATCTCTGTGTTCTGGGACAGCAGAGTTTCTTTTCAGGGAGATTTTATTTTGAGGTGCAGGTCAGAGGGAAAACTGCATGGACATTAGGAGTTGTAAGAGAGAACATTAAAAGGAAGGACAGGATTCCACGGAGTCCTCAGACTGGATTCTGGACTGTGGGACTGAGGAATGAGAATGAATATAAGGCTTATGCTGATACTGATGTCCCCCTCACACTGAGAGAGAAGGTGGAGAAGGTGGGGGTGTTTGTGGATTATGAGGAGGGTCTGGTGTCCTTTTATGATGTGAAGTCCAGCTCTCATATCTATTCTTTCACTGGTCAGTCTTTCACTGAGGAACTTTATCCATACTTTAGTCCTTGGTATAGTGAAAATGGTAATTCAGCACCACTGATCATCTCTGCTGTTACTGAATAAATATCTGATTTATATTTGTTAACATTTTGAACTGTTTTGAAGAATGAAGATTTAGATGCCTCATGAAGCTGAATCAGATGCATCAGTCAAGCTGACATCTTGGAAAGTGCTACTTTCTAGCTCTCACTTAAGTTGAATGTGTTAACTAACATTTTCTCCAGCATTAAGAATCACCACTTATTATAGGTTCTTCATATTTTGTACATGTTCAGTAAGGTTTGTCTTGTGATTGGATGTGGGGATGTGTAACGTCATCAGTGGCAATTCCACCACCCAACCGCCAGAGGGAAACATCACCAGAATATTGACACTTCTGGCTCATGCCTGAGCTTCTGGGTTACTGCTATATAGGTTAAGCTACTATTCGATCCGTACCGGAAACATGATTTGTACTGTGCATGTGTGGAAATGTGTCTTCTTCTTGTCTGAAGTATGACAAAAAGATTTACGGCAGGTTCGATTATTTATAACAGCGACAAGGTGGCGCTGACAATGCAAGTTGGAATGCTTGAACTCTTAAAGTAAAATTTGACTTAAAAAACCTTAAAAGAATTGAAATGAATTTGAATCAGAATGTGTGGCATAAATGGAAGGCAAAAGAAAGGCCTTCAGAAACTTTTGGACCACTCGTACCCTGCAGTATCTAACACAACAAGAGGTTCTTCAAAAGAACTTGGCAGATTGTGTACATCTCTCCCTGGAACACCATCAAATAGCCCAGTATCAAAGAAATCTAAAGCTGATCTCTCATTACATGAGCTACAAGAGAACATCATCACTGCCCTCAACAAGAGAACTGACTCCACTATTGAAGAGTTGAAATCATCCCTCCTATTTCTCAACACAGAAATTGTCAATTTGTAGAAATCTAAAGTCGTACTAACAGCCAAAGTTACCAAACAAGCAAGAGCTATATCTCAGTTGGAAAACAGAATCATAGATGCAGAGTGTTACAAACAGAGGTGGTGTTTATGACTATACGAAGTTCCAGAAGTGGAAAATGAAAATGTCAAGGTGATGGAGATATGCAAGGGAGTGGCACCTGAGCTCACGGCAAAGATAAGTGAGGCGGTGGATGTAGCTCATAAACTGGGCAGGCCCATGTTGCCAGGTGAGGTTCATTATCATCCTTTTTGTGCTGCGCCTGGTGAGAGTCTTCGTCTGGAAAAGTGCAAAAAAACAGCGAAGAACGCAAACTATGCTTAGGAGAACACCTGACAAAAGTTTTAGTTTACAATTACTATATGGCTGTTTGTCTATATTTTCAAATGTAGAAGGAGATAAGAGTTTTTTCTTTCTCTTTAATAGTACTTTTTAGTAATAATAGTTTATATTATAATAGTTTACTTTTTTTATTTGTTTGAGTTTGCCATTGTTGGTGGTGTTAAAGTTATGTTCTATTAAAGCCATAGGTTTCTGCAAAGAACTTAGAAGTGACTTAATTTTCATTCAAGAGATTTATTCGTTCCTTAATTTGGTCATGAATTGATTTCCTCCTGTAGCAAACAGTGAGTCTAGTGACCTCTTGTGGTTTTTTTGGGTTTTTTAAGAAAATTGGAGGAATTGAATTTTGTTACAGTGCCCCTTCTCACTTGGTAATTTACCCATTAGATTAGCAAAATTTCACCAACAGGCATTATTATCGTGATTACTAGTATACAAACATAATTTTTCCCCTTACCGTTATTTTATTTGGAATAATCAGTATATTGTTTGCAGAAATAAATTATTATTTTTTGAACAATGGTAATTAAAGAACATATATGTTGTTAATCAGTTGATAGATGACAATGGTCAGCTATATTCCCTTTGAATTTTCCAGGAAATTTGATTTTGGGGCTTCATTAAAAGAATATAACACTGTATTTAATGCCATTCCTAGTGGTATTAAAACAAGTTGAAAGGACAATATGTTGAAAGGAGAGAAAATCTTTAATCTTGTTTCTTTATATAACAATTCTATCTCAGTCAAAGGGATTTTGATTGTTCAGGACAAATTCCCTCCCTCAGATACCACAGCTTCTGCCCGGATCTCAGCGTGTCTGGCGGACATTTCATCATGGATGACAGCTCATCAGCTGAAACTTAATCCCAGCAAAACTGAACTGCTGGTCATCCTGGGTGATTCATCCCCAGCCCAGGATCTTGCATTATCTCTGAACAACTCAACGATCTCCCCTTCAGCCACTGCTCCCAACCTTGGGGTAACCATGGTCCCACCATCTCTCAGGGCAAAAGGTAGGTATTCATCTAGACTCTTCTCTGTTCTGGCACCGAGGTGGTGGCATGAACCTCCCCTAGATGTCCATACAGCAGAGTCTCTGACTGTCTTCAAACGATGTCTTAAGACCAACCTTTTCCTGAAGCACTTAAACTAGCTCTTATCTTTCCCTGTTTATGTATTGTTATATGTGTAATTAAAAAAAAAAAAAAGCCAAATGCCAGAAATGTAAATGTAATTTTTTTTAATGAGTTATGTCTCTTAGAAAAAACAAATGTTAGAATATGTATTAACACTTTTAATATTATTTTCTTTTCTTATATCTCTACATATACATATAAATAACTTCTAGGAAATGGTAGCAACAGTTATTTATTGCAGTTCATGTAATATTATCATGAGTGTAAAGCCCATTTTACACCAGAAGCCTCATAGTCTACAGGTGTCAGGTCATGAAGCATTCATTCCTGTACTTTTCTTCCATTGGTTTAGTAAATATAATGTGAAAATATTTTTTTCACATAATATAAAGATTATTGTAATGTTGTACTGTCTGGATGTTGTAGTAGATGCATAAGAAAGCTCCAGTCCAGAATCGTATCCACTCTGCATCAGCTCATAGTCAAATTTTAAATTCTTTGTAACATACTACTATTGGCCTATACAACTAAATGGCCTTGTGCCACAGAACCTGGGTATAGTTTTGTTTTTCATGATCTGCCACATCTACTAAAGACTCCAGAAGGGGGCAGAGCTTTCTCTTCCAAAGGCTTGCAGTTTTGGAACAGTCTTTCTTTTAGTGTTCCAGATTCAGACACAGTCTCATAATTTAAATCTAGGCTGAAAACACTTGTTTAGTCAAGCCTTTTCTGAATAGGGTTGTTTTTGTTGTTTTTTTTGGCAGATCTGAGATTTTTAAATGTTTAGGTCTCACACATTCACTCTAAGGGTTTATATAAATCCTTCAGGGGGGATTATTCCTTTAATAACAAAGTCCACACAAAAACAGGAAAACGGGTGTGGTGCACTAAAACGAAAGCAACAATAAGATGCAGACCTGCCAGACAAAGGCTCTATTTTAGCGTGTTTTATCGTTTTATCAAGAAAATAACAAATAACTATTAAGTATATTAATTATTTATCTTATTGAGATGAGAAAAATTGTGTAATTCGAATAATGTTATTAAGCCGGTAAAGATATAATGATCAACTCTGTTTCAGGGATGTTTTTGTGTGTGACTCTCCTGAATGTCCACAACTTTATGGAATCTCAATCAGGTAACAAACCTACTGTGTGTGTGTGTGTGTGTGTGTGTGTGTGCTGTACTGAATTTTAAGGCTGTAAATTTTACTGCTGTTTAACTAGCTCTTCTTGAAAGCACGGTTAGTCCAGTCGCATGTATATTTTTAATTGGCGCAGCTTTTATACTCTTTGTGGTAATAGTGCTAAAACGAGCGTCCTACAAAATGAATTACAGTAAATTACCATTGCACTTGATCGTTTAACAATTTTAATTGTTCAGTTATAATGAATTAAAAGTGCCTCCTGGCTCAATTGTGTTACCAGATCCAGTGATTTCGAAAATCAATTACTTTAAAATTCAACAGTAACATTTTCAAGCAGTAAGATAATGTAAAATATTACTATTTTGTTGTCAGAGACTTGCTCTGTGAACTGTATTTATGTATACACAATTTTAGTATATTTTGATTTTATTTGGCTTAATGCATTTTACCATCTCTTTACAATTCAATTGTTTATGTAAAAGTGTAAGTATAAAACTGTTTAGTCTGCACAGCTTTCAACACTGTGAATTGTGCTGTGTTTGTCTTATTATTTATTTAAAATGACTCGGTATAAATCGAAACGTGGTATATGAAAACTCCAAATTTTTTGTGTCCAGACCAGACTACGTTTTGTTAAAAAAGCTTAATTTTTAATGTAGTATCAGAAAATTTAGTTGAAATGTGTTAGAGGGAAGAGGAGTAAGAATTGAAGGTTGTTGTAGTGTTGAAGGAAGTGCACTATTTTGTACTACAGCCTGTCCATATACACAACACAACCACATTTATTTGTTAAAGAAGAGTGAAAGCACAATGTAACGTTTCAGACTAAAGTCTGAAATCAGCAATCTAAACAGAATGCTTCTAATGCTGTAGTCAAACCGCAGATACAATCATTTCGAGCCACTTCCCTTCTGAAGAATGTCCAAGATAAAAACCAAACCCCACAATACAGCTTCCTTCCTGCAACTGGCCTCATTAACAATATTCCAGACACACTATGGTCTTTTAACCTCCTTGGACATGAATGTATGACCCAACTTTGCTGTTTTTATAATGTGTTACATTACTCCACAACCCAGACTGTTATATTGCATTTGCACTTTCTTACATTCCTACCTGAAACTGTGAGCATTTCACTAGTCCACATTTTGCACATTCAATACTAATGTACAGTCAATGTTTCATTATCACTGCATGTTGCATTTGCAGTTTAGCGTTTGTACTGTTCCACTTTTGCACATCCTGTACTATTGTACACTGATCAGCCATAACATTATGAGCAGTGACAGGTGAAGTGAATAACACTCCACATCTCCTCATCATGGCACTTGTTAGTGGGTGGGATATATTAGGCAGCAAGTGAACATTTTGAAAGCACCAACAATGGGCACATAAGCATCAAAACTGGACCACGGAGCAATGGAGGAATGTGACCGGGGTTGATGAATCACATTTTCCTTTACATCACATGGATGGCCGGATGCCATGTGTTCTCCAGGATGCGTCATTAACCTGGGGAACACATGGCACAAGGATACACTATGGGAAGAAGGCAAGCCAGCAGAGGCAGTGTCATTCTTTGAGCAGTGTTCTGCTGGGAAACCTTGGGTCCTGCCATCCATGTGGATTGTTGCAGACCGTGTACACCCTTTCATGGAAACGGTATTCCCTGATGACTGTTGCCTCTTTCAGCAGGATAATGCACCGTGCCACAAAGCAAAAATGGTTCAGGAATGGTTTGATAAGGACAACAGCGAGTTTAAGGTGTTGACTTGGCGTTCCAAATTCGCCAGATCTCAATCCAATCAAGCATCTGTGGGATTTGCTGGACAAACAAGTCTGATCCATGGAGGCCCCACCTCACAACTTAGGGGACTTAAAAGATCTGCTGCTAACATCTTGGTGCCAGATTCCACAGCACACCTTCAGGGATCTAGTGGAGTCCATGCCTCAATGGGTCAGGGCTGTTTTGGCAGCAAAAGGAGGACCAACACAATATTAGGCAGGTGGTCATAATGTTACGCCTGATTGGTGTACATATGTTGTTTTATTTCCTTTTTTAGGATTTTATTTTTATGTTTTCCCATAGTTTTCTATATGGGTTTATAGGTTCTGTATATTCATATAAAGGTTCATACTGCTATGCACCAGTGCACACCAGTAAAACCCATGGTACTTGGCAACAAGGGTGTAACTTTGGTTTGAGAAGTGGGGGGGACACAAAATGGGGGAAAATGTTTTTGATTTGAATCCCATTTCCTGCATTTACATACATTTAGGGACTATGGTCATACAAAATACAGGAAATAATTAAGTTGATTATAAATTCTGTCAAAAAGAATAAAAGGCTACTAAACTGTTTATATAGAAAAGATGTCTTATTTTCTGTATTGTTTAATAGCAGCCGATCGGCAAGAGAATAATTTTATAAAGTCAAAAATGTTCACCATTAATGTTTTGTGTGTGAATAGAATATAAATAATGTAAGACTCAATTTCCTCTGTTACACAAACTTTTATTTTAAACTAACTACTGTAGCTGAAAATGTAAAATAAATCACTTGTTGTACAGGACGTTTGTCAGAGACACATCCACCAAAGCACAGGGGTTTAGAATAGAAAAAGCAGAAAGCTTTTATGAACTGTGTGTTACATCACTATTTTTCAAAATTAATATGTTATATAATTTTATAATTTTTATAACAGTTATATAAAAATGTTGATCATTACTTTAATAATTGTTTCTCATGCATAAACAACCACTCTTAGTTAATGAACAAATTAAAATATTTTTCCTGGTGCTAATTTTTTGTGTATCACAAATACCTAAAATAGATCATTTTCATGCCTCCAACACTGTATTATAGGAGGGTAGGAATAACCATCTGTAATCCTTACTTCTGTAATCCAAAAGGATGGGAAAATTGATAACACAATAGATACACTACTTATTTGGTACACAGGATGTAAGATTGTCACACAATCTCACAGACATAAAAAAACATAAAGAACATTGTCCTCCATCTATCCATTCAATCACATCTATCCATTCATGGATACATTCCATGAATCCTAACTGTCCACCTCATCTGCCCTCTGATATGAAAACCACTGAGTTATGATCATATTGAGTCTAACATTAAACTAGCATGCAGAGTCTGCTTGTCATACATTGCTGACAGAAAATGCACGGTTTAAAGTCAACTCGTTTTCATTGTACACAGAATGTTACTGAAAATATTATTATCCTGACCTGAGCTAATTTACTGAATCAACCAAGTCACGTCTCCATTCTTTCTTTTCATCCATGATGACATTAAAGTAAACTGTTGCTATTTCTGGCGTTTCATCCCTGACTGTGCCACAACCGTGATACCTGTTCATTACACCTTTCAGTGAGATATTTTAGCAAGCGTGCACGCGGCGTTCTTGGACGCGGACACGTGCATTGACACAGACTCTCTGTGTCCTGCTCGGTCCAGCTCCTCCGTGGTGATGACAGCATGCGGGTAAAATCATAAACAAATGTAAAAAGTGAGGGGACTCAAACGGGATTTTGAAAAGTGTGTGGGGGGGGGTGCCCCCCCTGTCCCCAGTGGAAATTACGCCCCTGCTTGGCAATATAAGTGATTCTGATGCACATAATTTATTGTGAGATTTTAACATATCCCTGCAGTTCTGGCAAGTTAATATCTTACAAGTGAAACATAAACTCAGCTCTTCTCTGCACAACTGTATATGGTGTAAAACAATTTGGAAACTAAGTAAAAAGACTGGAAATGTAGGGGCAAGTCAACTAGAGTGGATTTTATGATCTTCACAATGGATTTATCAATTTCATCAAAGCTTCAGGCAACTTCAGAACATTTAGATACACAACAGAAAAGTAATATAAAATAAAACTGGACCATTTGTCAACAGAAGAGGGAATGATGGAATGTTCAATGTAAACAACTTTGTTGTTGTTAGTAATAATAGCTCTTTTGTAACTACTTTACTTTAACCATACAGATAGACCCCTTTTTTAAGACCCCTTCCATCATGTTATGTTACACAATTGAGTGTTAAACACAATTTGCTTCTTATACTGTCTTATACTGTCTCAGACAGAGCAGAAGCTTTAGAGTAGTATGCTACAATATTACAAGAAATCGTAATATTTAGAACTGTATAAATTGTAATGTTTATAAGTTTATTATAATTGTTGGTGTTTAGATCAGATTCTAAAAATTGGATTTAAATGATGTATTTACACACAGTAATATTTTTGACATTTTTTCTTGATTTTACATCTTAACATAAAAAAATATTTTAGCAAATGGTGTAGGAAACCATGGTGTTACTTTAAGTAAATAAGTAGTACATGGGACCTAAAATGTTCAAAAAATAATAAATAAAAGTAAGTATAAATATAAATTTGTTGACAGTTTCACTCACATTGTAGCAACTATTAGTTAATGCAAAAAAATTGAATAAAATTAAAACAAGTATGACCTCATGTGTGTATAGGTCAAAGTAAAATAAAATTAGATAGATAGACAAAATTGTTGGTACCCTTCCATTAAAGAAAGACAAACCCACAATGGTCACTTAAGTAACTTGGCACTAACAAAGTGATAATAAATAAGAATTTACTAAAAATTGTCTAATGAAAATCAGACATTGCTTTTGAATTGTGGTTCAACAGAAACATAAAAAACTAATAAAACTTGCCTGGACAGAAATGATGGTAACCTTAAACTTTAAATTTTTTAACCCTTAATCCTGTTGTAGAACCTTTTGAGGCAATCACTGCAATCAAACGGTGAGACGTCTGCACCTGTCAACAGGTATTTTGGTCCACTCCTCATGAGCAAACAATTCCAGCTGTCTCAGGTTTGAAGGGTGCCTTCTACAGACTGATGTTTCAGCTCTTTCCACAGATGTTCAATGGGCTTTAGATCAGGGCTCCTAGAAGACCACTTCAGAATAGTCCAATGTTTTGTTCTTAGCTATTCTTGGGTGTTTTTAGCTGTGTGTTTTGGGTCATTATCCTGTTGTGGGACTCATGACTGAGACCAAGCTTTCTGACACTGGGCAGCACATTTCGCTCCAGAATGTCTTGAATTTTAGGACACCCTGTGTCAGCTAAAGCAAAGCAGCCCTAGAATATAACCGAGCCTCCATGTTTCACAGTAGGTACAGTGTTCTTTTCGTTGTATGCTTCATTTTTGTATCTGTGAACATAGAGCTGATGTGGCTTACCAAAAAGTCCAGTTTTGTCTCATCTGTCCAAACGACAGTCTCCCAGAAGCTTTGTGGCTCGTCAATATGCATTTTGGCAAATTCCAGTCTCGCTTTTTTATAATTTGCTTTCAACAGTGGAGTTCTTTTCAGTTGACTTCCATTAAGTTCACTTTGGCTCAATCAGTGACGGATGGTGCAATCTGACACTGATGTAACTTGACCTTGGAGTTTTAATCTCATTGGAAGTTGTTCTGGGCTCTTTGGTTACCATTTGTAATACCTGTCTCTTCAATTTTCCTTCTGACAACATCCAGGGAGGTTGACTACAGTCCCGTGGACCTTAAACTTCAGAATAATATGTGCAACTGTAGTCACAAGAACATCAAGCTACTTGGAGATGCTCTTATAGCCTTTACCTTTGACGTGCTTGTCTGTAATTTTGCCTTCTAATCTTCTGAGACAACTCTCTCCTTAGCTTTCTATGCAAACAGCACAGTGACAGCACCCTTTAAATAGGCAGACTGACTGATTACAAGTTTAAAGACATCTGTGATGCTAATTACAGGACACACTTCAGTTTAACAAGTCTCTGTGGTCAAATTATTTTCTTATTATCATTTGCTATCATATTTTTTCTATCATTTTTGTCCAGACCAGTTTCATTAGTTTGTTTTTTTAAATGCATCTGTTGAATCACAATTCAAAAGCAATGTCTGATTTTCAGTAATTTTTTTATTACTTTTGTCAGTTTCAAGATATTTCAATGACCATTGTGGGTTTTTCATGTGTGTAGATTGAGAGAGAGGGAGAAAGAATGAGATTGTTTCAGTCTTTGTTTTCTGAAAACACAGAGCAATTACAGGTGGTTGGTCCAGAAGCTCCTCTTGTTGCAGCAGCTGGTGAAGATCTGGTTCTGCCATGTTTCATCAAACCCAACACCCGTACTGTGGACATGACTGTGGAGTGGTTGAGACTAGAAGAAGGGGCTTCATTAGTGCATTATTATAAGAATCACAGAGACAGAAATGAAGACCAGGCTCAGTCCTACAGAGGAAGAACATCACTGTTTAAAGAGGAGCTACAGAAAGGCAATGCTTCACTCAAACTCTCAGCTCTCCAAGTCTCTGATGAAGGAGAATATAAGTGTCTTATTGAGGACAAATCGTGGTATGATGACATCACTGTTCATGTTATTGTTGAGGGTAAGATCCATTTCTGCACTGAAGCTTGGTGAATGGTGAATGTTATACTTAACATTATTAATGGTTTGTGCATCCATATACCAATTTTAACTAATTCACAGGTTTCCAACCATAAACCTGGAAAAAGCCCTGCCCTACACATACTGCTTTTCCTGCTTTAACACACCTGATTTAACACAGGAAGGGCTGTTTAGATGTGTTGTGATAAGAGGAAACATGCTCAAGATCAAGATAGAAATCATCTTCTACAGTTATCTTTATCTCTATTCTATAATATTGGGATCAGCATTTATTCGTTACACTTTGGACAGAAAACATGCCCATTTTCCAATTTCAGACAGTTCTCCAAGTGATTTTTCACATAGCAGTCTTGTCAATGAAAATAATTTATACATATTAAGAGACTAAAATAATCTGTAATAATTTTAGCAATTATTATGTATTTCTGAACTTTGTTTTCATTTTGTAGTCTGAATAATTATTTAGTAGTTTTTAAATAATAATTTAGATTTGATTTATCTGGATACAATATTATTTTCACTACATTTCAAAGTTTGTGCTGTGTCTGCATGGTATCCCGGTCTATAGTTATGGTTACATAATACATTTGTCTTTAAATTTATATTAATAAATTTATTTTTATTTTCTGTTCTGTTGTGGTTTAACATGGTTAAAAACAGTTATTTTTGTTTATTGCCTGTAGTTCCAGGAAGCCACCCAGTGATCAGGATGGAGAGTTATGATAACTTAGGAGGGATTAATCTAGTGTGTGAGTCCAGAGGCTGGAACCCTGAACCTGAGGTTCTGTGGCTGGACAGAGAAGGAGTCACTTTGCCTGCTGAAGATACACAGATACACAGAGACACTGAGGGCTTCAGTGTGAAAAGCTGCATCAGTGTTTATGACTCCAGCAGATTTTGCTGCAGACTTCAACAAAAACATCACATGATGGAGACACACATTATTATTAATAGTAAGTGTCTACAAACAAAACTTTTAGATTTAGATTGTAACATTCTACTATAATCATTACTGCAGCGTTGTTGCTTTTTATGACACATGTTGGTGATTTGGCTGCAGTTCTCTCTGTACGCATGTGTTTTGTAAGTAATGTATTTCTAACTTAGAGATATTGTTTTCATTTCAGATAACGTCTTTGGTGTTTGGAAGTTGGCTGTCGGCATTTCAGTTGTAGCATGTCTTATTGCTGTTGGATTGATAGTAACTGTGTTTTTTGGTTACAAGAAAGGTAATATTCAAATAATTTTCCTGCCTATACAGCTAAAATGATATTAGATTTTATATTACATTTATACCATAGCTTAAGTCCACAGATTCACCACACAATACAAAATTCAGTGAGCATATCCCAATATTATTTGGTTTGACACAAATAAAAGAAATGTCAAAGACTATATTTTAAACACTATATAAGTAAGTAAGCAAATAAATAGATAGCTATGGAATGAAACAAGTTTGATATCAAATTAACAATATTGCACTGGCTGAAGTTTTAGTAATGTTATAGTAAGTTTTCAGCAGAGATGAAAATGGTGAAAGGTTGTTAAGAGGTTGTTACTGCGCATACCACATCTGTTCATTACCATGGTAACATGCACAGTTCTATACAGCTGTCAGGAAGTGCTGGGACAGTTCCCTACCAGACCACCAGAGGGGGTGCTGGCAGGTGATTCATTATAGCCTGCTTTTTTGTATGTGTATTTCCAACATGTTTTGTGCCAAGCCCCATCTTTTGTTCTGCTTTCCCGCCATGTCACCTGTTCCCCTTTACCCTAATGTTCTGGCCTATATATATCAGCCCTATTGTACCTGTCTTTGTCAGTCATTGTTTGTTTGTTTGTTCTTTTGCTGTCATGTGCTAGGTTTCCATGTTATCATTGTATTTTGTTAATCATGTTTTATTTGTCCTGTGTCTTGTGATAGGTTCATTTTGATTGGTTTTAAGTGATTACAATCATTAACATCCTTTAGTACACATGTACACATTTCTTTTTGTGCATTTTGGGTTCAGGTTCTGTTGATTTCACTCCATAGAGGGTTCTGTAAGAAGAGTAGAGAATCAAACACATCAGTTCCTGTACAGTAATTGACTTGTTTTCTATTTGACTTATAACTGGCCTGTAACATCAGTTTCCCCTTTATGAAGTGTATTTAATCATTTAACAATTATATACCATCAGAAGCACAGTTACATTTCATAACTGCAATCTGAGTATGTTGTCCATTTACCTTCTCATTAACATTACACGGCTTAATCTATTTATACTTTTGTTTGTGTAAAATTCACACAATATACTAAAAACTATTTTATCTGTTTTAGTATCAGAGCTTCAACAGGTGAAGCAACATGCAGGTAAGAATGAACTGTTTGTGCTTTAAAATCATGTAATGATTATATAATTAGATTAATTAAATGTAACAGACAATATTACCCTTATTAAATACAATCATAAAGATAACTAGGAGGCTGTTACACTGATTTTGTCTCTTTGATATAGATACAATTTAACCTGGTGAAGTTTCACAGGAATGGTGCAAAAAAAATCTACTGATGGAACTTGTGATATTTTAAAGTAGTTTTATTTTATTGGTTTGTATTTTTTATCTCTGCAGTTTAAATATTAATTATTTTATTGTTTTTTTTTCTTTCATAAGAGCTTTTAAAGAGGAAGTTGTTTGCAGGTAAGAACAATTTGAACTTTTTATCTTCAGTACAGTAAAATCAGAGTCTCTGCTGTGTGTATTTATCTATCAGAAATGAGAAAGAGAGAGAGAGAGATGAGGGAGGAGATTAAGAAAATAAAAAGAAATTGTCAAACACAACAGATTCTAACATAACACATAACTGTGTTTCTCTCAGTGGATGTGACTCTGGATCCTGATACAGCTCATCCTCAACTCACTGTGTCTGCTGATGGAAAACAAGTGACACGAGCAGAGAGACAGCAGGATTTCCCTGATACACCAGAAAGATTTATGTATCTCTGTGTTCTGGGACAGCAAAGTTTCTCCTTAGGGAGATTTTATTTTGAGGTGCAGGTCAGAGGGAAAACTGCATGGACATTAGGAGTTGTAAGAGAGAACATTAACAGGAAGGACAGGATTCCACGGAGTCCTCAGACTGGATTCTGGACTGTGGGGCTGAGGAATGAGAATGAATATAAGGCTTATGCTGATGCTGATGTCCCCCTCACACTGAGAGAGAAGGTGGAGAAGGTGGGGGTGTTTGTGGATTATGAGGAGGGTCTGGTCTCCTTCTATGATGTGAAGTCCAGCTCTCATATCTACTCTTTCACTGCTCAGTCTTTCACTGAGAAACTCTATCCATACTTCAGTCCTCGATACTTAGCAGATGGTAGTAATTCAGCACCACTGATCATCTCTGCTGTTACTGAATAAATATCTGTTTACATTCTATAACACTGATGAACACTAATAATTTGCTCATTGTGTGATTTCAGCAGTTAAAATCAGATTAAGGCCATTATTAGATTTCAAGAAATTTAATGAAGTCACATGGATGTTACTGGATTATTTAGAGTTTGTGTGCTGCTGATCTGATCCTCTTAGAAACTCTTAAAGAATGAAAGGATTTAGATGCAACATGAAGCTGAATCAGATGCGTCAGTGAAGCTGCCATCTTCCAAAGTGCTACTTTCTAGCTCTCACTTGAATTGAATTTAGAGTGTTAACTAACATTTTCTCTGCCACTAAGAATCACCACTTATTATAGTTCAGGTTCTGACACTTTGGCAGGTGTATAGCTGTTAAAGAGGTAGGGCACTGTGGTTTCTCTCCTACCATGCGGAAGGCCTGTGTTTGATTCCCAGCCAGTGCCCAAGCCCCAGCCACTGGATGAAGTGCCGGTCCCAAACCCGGATAAAATTGGAGGGTTGCATCAGGAAGGGCACCCGGCATAAAACCTGTCCCAAGTTGTTGAGCGGACCAGTTGGCCTGCTGTGGCGATCCCTCGCATACAACGTAGCAGTTAAAGAGGTGTTTTCAGGTTAGGATGCTGTTTAATGCTGTTTATTTTCTCCACATGATGTCGGTTCTTAGTGAATGTTCTTCATATTTGGTAAATGATCAGTAAGGTTGGTTTTGTAATTGGTTTTGTGAATGTATTTGGATTAGACCTGCATCCCTCCACAGACCTACAGTTTTAATCTCAGCTGAAGTTATGGAGCATTCACTAACATGGCAGTAGTTAGTAACTGTGACTAATGTGGCATTTACAGATTTCTGGATACAGATTTACAGATTTCTGGATGTCTTATATGAAGAAGATACAGTTTTTTTTATGATATAAGGTTTATTGTTATTCTTTTTGTTGCATAATTTAAAAATATATAGTGCACTATATTGGACTTCTCAGCATATTTGCATTTAATACTATCTTCCTGTTTGAATGTTGCTATATTAATATATCCTATACATATTACTAATATATACTGAACAAAATTATAAATGTAACAGTTTTGTTTTTGCCCCATTTTTCATGAGCTGAACTCAAAGATCTAAGACTTTGTCTTTGTAGACAAAAGGCCTATTTCTCTCAAATATTGTTCACAAATCGGTCTAAATCTGTGTTAGTGAGATCTTCTCCTTTTCCGAGGTAATCCATCCACCTCACAGGTGTGGCATATCAAGATGCTGATTAGACAGCATGATTATTGCACAGGTGTGCCTTAGGCTGACCACAATAAAAGGCCACTCTAAAATGTGCAGTTTTACTGTATTGGGGGGTCCGGGGGGGGAATGTTGGGCCACTCCTCTTCATTGGCTGTGCGAAGTTGCTGGATATTGGCAGGAACTGGAACACGCTGTCGTATACACCGATCCAGAGCATCCCAAACATGCTCAATGTGTGACATGTCTGGTGAGTATGCTGGCCATGCAAGAACTGGGATGTTTTCAGCTTCCAGGAATTATGTACAGATCCTTGCAACATGGGGCCGTGCATTATCATGCTGCAACATGAGGTGATGGTCGTGGATGAATGGCACAACAATGGGCCTCAGGATCTCGTCATGGTATCTCTGTGCTCTGTGGGTATCCGCTGTCTGCCATCTGCCCTGTACAGTGAAAACCGGGATTCATCGGTGAAGAGAACACCTCTCCAAAGTCCCAGATGCCATCGAATGTGAGCATTTGCCCACTTAAGTCAGTTACGACGACAAACTGCAGTCAGGTCGAGACCCTGATGAGGACGACGAGCATGCAGATGAGCTTCCCAGAGACGGTTTCTGACAGTTTGTGCAGAAATTCTTTGGTTATGCAAACCGATTGTTGCAGCAGCTGTCCGGGTGGCTGGTCTCAGACGATCTTGGAGGTGAAGATGCTGGATGTGGAGGTCCTGGGCTGTTGTGGTTACACGTGGTCTGCGGTTGTGAGTCCAGTTGGATGTACTGCCAAATTCTCTGAAACGCCTTTGGAGATGGCTTACGGTAGAGAAATGAACATTCAATTCACGGGCAACAGCTTTGGTGGACATTCCTACAGTCATCATGCCAATTTCACGCTCCCTCGAAACTTGCAACATCTGTGGCATTGTGCTATGTGATAGAACTGCACATTTTAGAGTGGCCTTTTATTGTGGTCAGCCTAAGGCACACCTGTGCAATAATCATGCTGTCTAATCAGCATCTTGATATGCCACACCTATGAGGTGGATGAATTATCTCGGCAAAGAAGAAATGCTCACTAACACAGATTTAGACAGATTTGTGAATAATATTTGAGAGAAATAGGCCTTTTGTGTACATAGAAAAAGTCTTAGATCTTTGTCTTAGCCTTAAATGGCCACGATTGGCCATCCTGCATCGTTTTTACCAGTAAACACCATGGTGACACCATGGTACCTCAATGATCTTGTTGCTGGTTTATTTAACTATTATTTTTGTATGGATGTGTTTTTATATGTTTAGTTGTTTTTTATTAATATTGATCATTTCAACAACTATTTTATTTTAATGGCCCAGTTTGAGGACTTAAAATAACTTCTAGGAAATGGTAGCAACAGTTATTTATTGCAGTTCATGTAATAATATCATGAGTGTGGAGCCCATTTTACACCAGCAGCCACATGGCCTACAGGTGTCAGATCATGAAGCATTCATCCCTGTACTTTTTTTGCACTGGTTTAGTAACTATAATGTAGAAATATTTTTTCGCATAATATAAAGATTATTGTAATGTTATACTGTCTGGACATTCCAGTAGATGCATAAAAAAAGCTCCACTCCAGAATCTTATCCACTCTGCATCAGCTCCTAGTCAAATTTTAAATTCATTTTAACATACTACTACTGGCCTATACAACTAAATGGCCTTGTGCCACAGAACCTGGGTGAAGGTTTGTTTTTTTTATGATCTGCCACACCTACTGAAGGCTACAGCAGAGGGCAGAGCTTATCTCTATATCTATCTATCTATCTATCTATCTATCTATCTATCTATCTATCTATCTATCTATCTATCTATCTATCTATCTATCTATCTATCTATCTATGTGGATATTTGATACAAAGCTTTGCATGCCTTGAGCACATGAGCTTGGCTGCTGTACATGTGCTCTCCTCTTGAAAGGGTAAACATCTCTTGTTGCATGCATATGACCTGAAGTACAACTACAAACAGTGTTTACAGTAAATTGATGACGCTGTATATTAAATGACTTGAATAAATAAATACTTAATTGCAACAATGCAATAGCAGCAGAGTGTAATAGTATGAACAGCATTGAACATAATAAACTTGCTCACTTTCCTCTATAACATTTTACAGCATACTGATCCTACTCACTTCCCTTTACAACCTGAATCTGAATTTGAATGTACACTTTCTCTTTACCTGTACTTTGTGCACTCCAGTGGAAAGTTTAGGAATTGTCCATCTCTTGCTGAAAGATATTGTGACTGGAAGAGTCCATGTTTAGAAGGGGCACTTTCTACATGGACACTGCTGTTACACAAGCCAATAATACCATACACTAATGTATTACCTTTCACGCTCACATGTGGATGCAGGGTGTCTGAGAGGAAGACAATGAAGGTCACTCTGAAGGACGTAAATTCACAAACAATGCATACAACATCACACTGACAAACCTCACAGCTTTTCCAGCAGTAGTGTTTTGTTTGTGACTATCAGGGAGAAATTCAAGAGAAATCAAGAGAAATTCACCTGCTTAGCCTTTAACTATAAAGTTTAGCTTGAAAATGTCTTGAGAATGTTACAATTTTATGTTTAGCAGTAGTGTTCCTTCCATTCAATTTATATTCTCTGGGAAATATTTTTTTAAGATAGAAACTCTCTCTCTCTCTCTCTCTCTCTCTCTGTTTTATAAAGGTTCATTAAAGTGCTTCTTCCATTCGCTCGGTACTGCAATGATCTTGTTGCTGGTTTATTTAACTGATAATGTTATATGGAGTGTATGTTTTTTTTTTTTTAAATACTTATCAGTCTAACAAATATTTCATCTTTGCCTTGTTTAAGAGCTTAAAGTAACAGCTAGGAAATGGTAGCAGTTCGTCTAATAATATCCTGAGTGTGAAGCCCATAATACACCAAAAGCTTTAAGGCCCATCCAGCCTGACGTGTATAGGGAGGAAACAACCAAATGCGCCTTCCTCCTATCACTTCTGACAGGGAGAGCATTGGACTGGTCATCTGCTGACTGAGATCATGATCCCCAAGTAAGACCTTCCATTTATTTTTTCGCAGGATTCATCCAAGAGGTGTTTGAATATCCGTTGTGGGGTCGGGATGTTTTTGTTCAACTCCGTGAATTACACCAAGGGACGGACTCAGCAGCAGACTGCACCATAAAGTTTTGCACAGAGGCCGCACAGAGTGGGTGGAATGACGCGGCACTCTTAGCTGTGTTCCACAAGGGACAGACTGAGATGGCGTGTCGTGATACCAATATTTCCCTCTCTAACTACATCACCACTGCTATCTGGCTGGATAATCTAGTGCGACAACATTGTTCTAGTGTTCGTCCTTGCTCCGACCTTAATGCTCGTGAGATGTTGCAAAGCCCACGGGAGGAGGGAGTCGAGCCCATGCAGTTGGGCCACATATCTCCAGAGTAGTGTCTATGCTGGAATCGCTTGCGATTATGCTTCTACTGTGGGGGCTAGGGACATAGAGTGTCGGAGTGCCCGGAGCTACCCACAACAACCAAGGTAGGGGGAATTATTTTCACACCTGTTTGACTCTGCCTGTAAGGCTACGGTCTTCTCATGTCTCATTTGTTGTCTGATGATTGACTCCAGAGAGGCCATCAATTTATTCAGTCATTGCCTCGTGGAGGAGCTAAACCTTCCCACCATTACATGTGCAACCCCTCTATGAGTGATGGCTGTAGACAACCAACCCATCAGGATGGGATATCTTACATTCAAGATTCAAGAGATTCAAGAGGCTTTATTGTCATTTCAACCACATATAGCTGACGCAGTAGATAGTGAAATGAAACAACGTTTCTCCAGGACCTGGTGCTACATAAACTTACAACATAAAGATCAAACACAAGAACAACACAAAGCTAGGACCGAAAGTAATTGTCCAAGCCACATAACGTGTAAGTGTGCAGCTAGGTGCAAACAAAGCAATGACAAGACAGTGCAAAAATAATAAATACAAAAAAATAGAACACAAAAACACAGGACACTTAGCACCAAAAAAAAAGAAAAAGAACGTGCAATGAAATGTAAATGAAATGTAATAAAATGAGATGATGAACTTTGGGGCCTTACAACATGTATTGTGCAAAAATACAATATAGCAGCAGTTGAGGTTGTGCAAAATAGAAATAAACATAAATATAAATATAGCAGAAGATGAAAAACACAGGGGTTGAGGTAGTGCAATAAGTATCGAACAATATAAGTTATGTATGTGTCCACACAGGTGAGAGAGAGAGAGAGAGAGAGAGAGAGGGAGAGAGGGAATATGTGTATGTGTGTGTGAGAGACAGAGGGTTATGTACAGTTCAGTCCTGAGTGTGTGTGTGTGTGTGTGTGTGTGTGTGTGTGTGTGAGTTTTGTACAGTTCAAATTCCTCATGGTCACTCTGTGCTCTCCTGAAGTCAACAACCATCTCTTTAGTCTTGTTGACGTTCAGAGACAGGTTGTTGGCTTTACACCATGCTGTTAGCTGCTGCACCTCCTCTCTGTAAGCTGACTCGTCGTTCTTGCTGATGAGACCCACCACGGTCGTGTCATTAGCGAACTTGACGATGTGGTTGGATCTGTGCATTGCTGCACAGTCGTGAGTCAGCAGACTGAAGAGCAGTGGACTGAGCACACAGCCCTGAGGAGCTCCAGTGTTCAGTGTGGTGGTGCTGGAAATGCTGTTCCCGATCTGGGAAATCCAGGATCCAGTTGCAGAGAGAGGTGTTCAGGCCCAGGAGACTCAGCTTCTCAATCAGCTGCTGAGAGATGCTTGTGTTGAATGCTGAACTGAAATCTATGAACAGCATTCGTACATACTGTATGTGCCCTACAGTCCAGGTGTGTGAGGGCAAGATGGAGGGTTGTGGTGATGGCATCATCCGAGGAACGGTTAGGACGATACGCAAACTGCAAAGGGTCCAGTGAGAGTGGTAGCTGTGTTTTGATGTGCCTCATGACGAGCCTCTCAAAGTATTTCATCACGATTGGTGTGAGTGCGACGGGACGATAGTCATTGAGGCAGGAAACTGTAGACTTCTTTGGCACATGGACAATGGTCATTGTCTTGAGGCACATTGGGATGATGGAGCTGCTCAGCGAGATGTTGAAGATGTCAGTGAAGACATCTGCCAGCTGCTCTGCACATTCCCTGAGCACTCTGACAGGAATGATGTCTGGTCCAGCAGACCTCCGTGGGTTAACTCTGCAGAGAGTTCTCTTCACATCATCTGTGGTGAGACAGAGCACCTGGTTGTTAGAAGGAGGGATGGTCTTCCTTGCTGTTGTGTTGTTCTATGCCTCAAACCGAGCACAGAAGTCGTCCAGCGCGTCTGGGAGGGAGGCGTCACTGTCACAGGCAGGTGATGTTGTCCTGTGGTTGGTGATCACCTGAATGCCCTGCCACATGCGCTGGGAGTCTCCGCTGTTCTGGAAGTGGCCGTGGATTCTCTGGGCGTACGCGCGCTTCGCCTCTCTGATGGCTCGGGACAGTTCCTTGCTGTTTTAAAGGCCGCCCTGTCCCCTGCTCTGAAGGCGGAGTCTCTCTACTTCAGGAGAGCACGCACTTTCGCAGTCATCCACGGCTTCTGGTTGAAGCATGTGGTGATGGTCTTGGAGAAGGTCACGTCATCGATGCACTTCCCGATGTAGCCAGTCACTGATGCCATGTACTCCTCCAAGTCAATAGAGTCGCCGATGGTTGCAGCCTCCCTAAACATGTCCCAGTCAGTGCACTCAAAACAGTCCTGAAGAGCAGAGATGGCTCCTGCTGGCCAGGTTTTTACCTGTTACAGAACCGGTTTAAAGCGTCTGACGAGTGGCCTTTATGCTGGAATCAACATCACAGAGATATGGTCTGAGTAGCTGAGGTGGGGGCGGGGCTCCGCACAATACGCGCCGGGAATGTTTGAATAAACAACATCCAGCGTGTTCGCCCCTCTCATAGCAAAGTCCACATGCTGATGGAATTTAGGGAGCACTGTTCTGAGATTTGCATGATTGAAATCTCCGGCGACGATAAACAGTCCATCGGGGTGAGCATTCTGCAGCTTGCTAATAGCTCCGTACAGCTCACACAGAGCCTCCTTAGCATTAGCGCTGGGTGGAATGTACACTCCGATAATGAAAGTGGTGGTGAATTCACAAGGCAAATAAAAAGGTCTGCATCTAACAGCCACAAACTCCACTACCAATGAGCAGTAGTTAGACACAAGCACAGAGTCCTTACACCATTCCATGTTGATTTGAACACACACACTGCCACCGCGACTTACATGCCAAACCACCCCCTCACTCTCCAAGTATCAAATCAAATCAAATCAAATCTCTTTATTGTCACATCATCAACAACACAAGTGTAGAAGTGAGTGAAATTTTTTTGTGCAGCTCCAGACATTGCAGTTATAAAAGACACTGATAAGCATAGTAAAAAAAGTAATTTATGGAAAATGTAAAAAGTTCACGCTACAGTGATGTTATATCATGAATTTAGGGCATTTAAGTAGAAGCATGCAATGGTGATTTCCTCATCTCAAACAATTTATTGAAACAAAAGCCAACAACAGTGGTGGGTATACCACAACAAAAAATGTCAATGTCTCAATAATTTGTCATGTGCCCTTGACCATCAATTACAGCTTGACAACGATGTCTCATGCTGAGGCATGGCATTCCACTGTTCTTGAAGGGCGGCCCTCAGATCATTGGGGTTCTGGGGTGCAGGGTTACGAACCTCTACACGGTGACTCAGCTGATCCCATAGGTTTCCTATGGGATTCAGGTCTGGAGAAAGTGCAGGCCACTCCATTAGAGGTACCCCAGCCTCCAGCAGCCATTCCCTAATGATGCGACCTCAATGAGCTGGAGCACTGTTGTCCATGAAGATGAAATTAGGCCTGTGTTGTTCATGCAGGGGCACAATGACTGGATTAATGATGTTATTCAGGTAGTATTGGCTTGTCACTGTACCATTCACAAGATGTAGGGCAGTTCTGTATTGAGTAGACACACCTGCCCAGACTTTAACACCACCAAAGGCTCGTCTGGTGACAACAGTGGCTGATGCATAGCGCTCTCCTTGACGTCTCCAACATTGTTGGCGGTCATCATTTCTGCTCAACATGAATCGACTTTCATCAGAGAACAGCACTGAGGCCCACTGGTCCCTCGTCCAACGTAAATGCTCCCTGGCCTGGTGGTGTGGTCAGATACCCTTGCAGGTCGTCTAGCACGCAGACCACGCTGATGTAAACAGTTTTGAGTGGTCTGACGTGACACTTGGGTGCCCCTCACCTCCCTTAAATGTGTTGAGTGGCATTCATCATCCGGTTCCACAGGGCACTGTTCACAATGAAGCTGTCATCAACGTGGGATGTGGCCAAAGGACGTCCACTTCTATGCCATGAGCATTCACTAACATGGCAGTAGTTAGTAACTGTGACTAATGTGGCATTTACAGATTTGTTGTATTTCTGAATGGCTTGTATGAAGAAACAATATTATTATTATTATTATTATTATTATTATTATTATTATTATTATTATTATTATTATTGTTGTTGTCTTTCGTTTTGTTGCATCATTTGTAAATATGAATATGAGCAAGAATATGGAGGACTTGACAAAGTGAGTAATTGAATGTCTCTGGATCCATCATGACCCTGACCAGGACAAATCACATTCATCAGGATTAAAATGACTCAGTTCCCTAAAGTTCACTGTCACTGACTGGCACAAAGTTTCTCATCTATCAACAGTGTTTGGGAGAAACGACATTCAGAAATACATCTTAAAAGCAAGCAAACAAGAAAGGAACTGAAGAAGAAGAAGACTGGTATTGTACAATAAAGATTATATATTGTATTTAATTAAATTAAACTTTTTTGTATGAGTTTATTTTATTTCATTTTGAGCATTAGGAAAACATTGTCTGTCAATGATGGGCTAGACCAGACCAAGTCAAAGTCTATGTATTTATATTAAAACATATCCTACTTTTTGGCAAACTGAGTTCAATGTTTTCAAAACAGTTCATGTGGTGATCTAAACAATTTTATTTTTTGCTTTTTCAGTGACATTAAGTTCACAATTCAACTTCAACTTCAATTAGCAATATTTACATACTCACATAACATTCACATTTCCATCAACCTGATCTACACTGGGTTACTAACACACACCACAAAACACATCAAGCTTGCTTATTTGTTCACACAGGAATCCAGTCTGTTATAAATGCACCCCCAGCTGCTTGTCTGTGAACACTATACATCTACTCCATCAGTAGTGACAAGTGATCTGTGGGGTCTGGACTATCTATGGAACACCTTGAACCACTCTCAGACAACCAGGTAAATGCTAGGATTGACATGCAAACAGTGGGATTGGGTGGATGCACACCTTCTGTCTCCAGTGATGCAGAAATGTGTTTTACACAGGAGTGCTATCATTTTACACATCATACATGTGTCTTGATTACAATAATTATACCATAACACTGAAATTCTCAAATAATTGTGTTGAAAAATTTTCTAAAACAATACAGATCTGAATATTTAACTGTAAAGTGTAGGCTAATGCTCTTGCTTTAATATGTTATTGTTGTAGCAGTTCATTCACAGATAATTGAATGGTAGATTTTCCACATAATCTGTAAATAATAATAAACATATTAAAAATGTCATATAATCACTAACATCCACATGTTAGTATTAGAGCAAGAGAATGACCACCATTGTGATGGAGCCCTATTATGTACATTCAGTGGGGATTAAACCCTAGTGAATCTAGAATGGACACAACCACAGTTCTCAGAGGGTAAAAATGAATGTTAGTAATTATTGGTTTATGTACAAAGATTTGAGATGAAATCCACAAGTTCACAGAAGTGGCCCTGATGTTTTTGTAAATAATTATAGCAAAATCGACACGGTAGACTTATATTTTGATTAGTGGCTCTACTTTTAGTCTCTCCTGCAGAGAAATCTAATTTCTGTTGCTTGTATTTGCAATGTTGTTCTTTCGGTCATTACCCAAATTTCATAACCATAAGTGAGGGTGGGGATGTAGATTGACTTATAAATTGGGAGCTTTGGCTTATTGCCCACATCACTGCAGAAGCTGCACCCAGGCTATGGTCAATCTCTTGCTCCTCCTTTCCATCACTCGTGAATAAGACCCAGAGATACACCTGTGGCAGACTCTCCCCTTCACCTGGAGGGAGCTGACTCTCAAATTTGACTCGTGGCAACTGGTCTGTCTCTTAAATTGCTAGCATGTGTTAGCCAGGTGAATAAAATAGACAACTGTCCCTGTGGTACTGCAATAATATTTTTGCTGGTTTACTGTTTTGCCGGTCTTGTACTGCTTTAGTAAATGTAATGTGGAAATATTTTTCAAGTAATATAAAGATTAATACGATTCTGCACTGCCTGGATGTTCTAGTAGATGCATGAGAAAGCTCTAGTCCAGTTTAAATTAATTATAACTTACTACAATTGGCCTATAAAGCATTGAATGGCCTTGTGCCACAGAACCTGGGTGTAGTTTTGTTTTTTATGATCTGCCACACCTACTGAATGCTACTGCAGGGGGCAGAGCCTTCTCTTCCAAAGCCCTGCAGTTCTGGAACAGTCTTTCTGTTAGTGTTCAGGATTCAGACTCTTTATTTAAGTCCAGACTGAAAACACATTTGTTTAGTCATGCCTTTTGCAAATAGTTTTACTGTAGGTAAAGGGGGAAATCTTGGGTGTTCATGGGTATAGAGTGTTTTGGTGAACTGAGATGTTTAAATGTTCAGATCTCACACATTCATTCTTAGGTTTGTTTTCTGCTTAATGTCCCAGGAAGCCCTCAAGTCTGTTACTTTTTGTGTCTCCCTTTTAATTACACTTTGGTGGCTTAGCAAGGCTTTTGGTTAGTGAACAGGCCTTCTCACAATGAGATCAAAATCAGTTCCTTTATTGGTTGTACATAGAAGTGTGGTTCTGTAAACATAACATAAGAAGATTGAATGTATATAAAAACAAGACAAAACTGTTGTAGGTTACTGGACTGGACTGAAAAAGTGATCTTCTTTCGGCTTCAGGGGTCACCACAGTGAATCATCTCTCTCCACCTATCCCTATCTTCTGCATCCTCAACACTTGACTGAAAAAAGTGATCAATGGAGATAAATAAAGACAAAAATGTACAAAACATACAATATCAGAGTCTTTATCTAAAGCTGCTTATAGGAATAGAAATGTGGATATCTGATACAAAGCTGTGCATGCCCTGGGCACATGTGTTATCCTGTTGAATGGGTACTGAAAGGGTATAATGTCTAGAGTGTAGAGTTACTACAAGCAAATCAAGTCAAGAAGCTTTATTGTCATTTCAACCACATATAGCTGATGCAGTACATAGTGAAATGAAACAACGTTTCTCCAGGACCCTGGTGCTACATAGACAACATAACATATAGCTACAAAACAAAAACAAAAACACAGAGCTAAGGACAGAAAGTTTGTCTTGGCTACATAAAAAAAGTGCAACGTGTGCAGACAGTGCAAACAGAAAATGCCAAAACAACACAGGACAGTACAGGACACATAGCACCAAAAGAAAATGCAACAAAATAGAATGTGCACAGTTGATACAGTTTCAGTTCTGCATTTGAAGAAAGAAACTGTTACACAGTGTGGTTGTGAGGTTCCGGATGGCAGATGGCAGGAGGGTGAAGAGTGTGGGTGAGGGGTGTGTGGGCTTGTCCATAATGCTGTTGGTTTTGCAGATGCAGCATGTGGAGTAAATGTCCGTAATAGAGGGGAGAGAGACCCCAATGATCTCAGCTGTCCTCACTATCCACTGCAGGGTCTTGCGATCAGAGATACAATTCCCAAACCAGGCTGTAATGCATCTGCTCTCGATGGTCCCTCTGTATAATAGAGACTCTGGTGGGCTTTCTTGGTGATGAAGCTGGTGTTGAGTGACCAGGTGAAGTTCTGCACCAGATGAACACCATGGAATTTGGTGCTCTTGACAAAGATAAAGGAGAGTTTTGTTTTAGTTTTGTTTATGTTCAGAGACGGGTTGTTGGCTTTACACCAGGCTGTTGCACCTCTTCTCTGTATGTTGACTTGTCGTTCTTGCTGATGAGATCCACACCACGGTCGGGTCATCCGCAAACTTGATGTGGTTCGTGCTATGCATTGCTGCACAGTCGTGAATCAGCAGAGTGAACAGCAGTGGGCTGAGCACACAACCCTGAGGGGCCCCAGTGCTCAGTGTAGTGGTGTTGGAGATGCAGTTCCCGATCCAGATTGACTGAGGTCTCCCAGTCAGGAAGTCCAGGATCCAGTTGCAGAGAGAGGTGTTCAGGCTCAGCAGGCTGCAGCAGGCTCATCTTCTCAATCAGGTTATGATGGATGATTGTACTGAAAGCTGAACTGATGTCTATGAACGGTATTCGTATGTATGAATCTATTGCCCAGGTGGGTGAGGGCCAGATGGAGGGTTGTGCTGATGGCATCATCTGTGGAGCGGATGATACACAAACTGCAAGGAGTCCAGTTAGGGTGGTAGCTGGGTCTTGATGTGCCTCATGACGAGCCTCTCGAAGCACTTCGTCAAGATGGGTTTGAGTGTGATGGGATGATAGTCATTGAGGCAGGAAACTGTAGACTTTTTCGGCATTTGACGGTGGTCATTGTCTTGAGGCACGTAGGAACAACGGGGCTGCTCAAGGAGATGTTGAAGATATCAGTAAAGACATCTGCTAGCTGCTCTGCACATTCCCTGGGCACTCTGCCAGGAATGTTGTCTGGTCCAGCAGACTTCCATGGGTTAACTCTGCATAGAGTTCTCTTCATGTCAGCCATGGACAGGCAGAGCACCAGGTTGTTGGGAGGAGGGATGGTCTTCCTCGCCGCTACGTTGTTCTGTACCTTGAACCAAGTGTAGAAGTTGTTCAGCACATCTGGGAGGGAGGCGTCACTATCACAGGCAGGTGATGTTGTCTTGTAGTTTGTGATTGCCTGTCCTGAAAGCGGCCATGGATTCTCAGGGGACGTGCATGCTTTGCTTCTTTGAAGGCTTGGGACAGTTTGGCCTTTGCTGTTTTTAAGGCTGTCTTGTCCCCTGCTCTGATGGCTCTAGCCTTCAGCAGCACACACACTTTTGCAGTCATCCATGGGTTCTGGTTGGGGCATGTGGTGCATGGTCTTGGAGACGGTAACATCAATAATGCACTTCATGATATATAGCTGGCCACTGATGCAGTGTAATCCTCCTTCTTCTTAGTAGTAGTGTTCCTCCCATTTAAATTAATTCCATTAAATTCTCTGGGAAATATTTAAGATAGAAACTATAGTTCTTTCTCTCTCTCTCTCTCTCTCTCTCTCTCTCTGCCTCTCTCTCTCTCTCTCTCTCTCTCTCTCCCTGACTCTCTCTCTCCATATCCCAGGCTTCACTGCCCATTAACACTCATTTACACTGTGTCTTGTTATTTATTTATTATTAATTTATTTACTAAAATGATTTATTCCTGTAAATGTCCATTATTAAAATTGCTATACAAATAACATTTAACTGAAACAGAACTAAACATGCACTACCACTATATATTATTACATAAACTTTGATTTTTACGTCTATGCACTGTGGCACTTTGAACTGATGCCAGAGATTTCACTGTTACAGGAGTCTGCAGATGGAAACATTACACATGTGCTGTTTGTTATGAAATACTCTGTCAGTGTCTGGTGTAAAGGGCAGTTTAATGAACCTGGAAGTGCATTGATCACAGCATTACAGCAGTCTGGTGTAAAACAGGATTAAGGAGAGCTCTGTTTAAGTCTCATAAACAGATGAGGAGTTCAGAGAGCTGGACAGACTGAAGGACTAAAGCTCTGCTGCATCACTCTAGAATCTGGTTAAACCAAAGTTTAAATCATCAACATGTACATTAAACACTATAAATTAATAAAGTCAACCTGCAATGTCATTACAAAAATTAATTTAGAAATAATTACATAGAGTACTATATAAATCATTCAGGGTGGAGTACCCTTTTAATAACCAGAATGCATGCTTTAGGTTGAACGGTTATATGTAAATAAGTTCCCTAAAAGTCCCCACTTCAACCCGGAAAAACAGGTGCAGACCTGATACAGACCTCTGAGACAAAGGGTCTCTTTTAGCGTATTTTACTATTTTAGCGATTTATTGAGACAACTAATTATTAAGTATTTTGAGTTTTGAGATCAGATGAATTGTGCACCTAGTGTAATTCGTATAGTGCTATTTATCTTGTGAAACAGACTGGAGCGATAAAGATAAACTCTTTCAGGGATGTTTTTGTGTGTGACTCTCCTGACTGTCCTATACAACTTTATGGAATCTCAATCAGGTAACACACCTACTGTGTGTGTGTGTGTGTGTGTGTTATACTGAATTCTAAGGTTTCAAATTGTTTACTGTGGTTAAACCTTCTTTTTCTGAAAGCATTGTTCTATCCACCCACATGTAGATTTTAAGTTGTGCAGCTTTTAGACCCTGTCCACACAAACGTTTTAAAACCGCAGCCTTATTTATGCGGTTTGGTCGGTCGTCCACACGCAAACGCAGCATCCAGTCATTGAAACCGAACATTTTTGAAAACTCCTGCCAGGGTGAAGTTTTTCAAAAACTCCGGTTGTAGTGTTACCGAAACCAGAGATTTTTGGCTTGTGAACAGGGTTGCCAGATTGGATTGAAGAGTTCCACCCCAAATACAGCTTAAAACCCGCCCATTTAAAAATAAATACCAGGCCAAAATGCCTACTGTTATAACTAATACAATAACAAACAGTTATAACAGTTAATAACTTTGTGATATTGGCTCAACGAGTACAACAATTACAACAAAGACTCTCCTGAACCTTATTGGCTAAACTCAACCATATAATTAAAATGTCAACATTACATATTACACTTTATTGCAAAGCTTGTTTGAATAGAAAATTAATAAAAGATCATGATTGTAGTTAAAAATAAAAACCTGCCTGTTGCATAAAAAACCAGCCCGCCCAATGAATTTTTTCCCGGTGAGACTTGACCAAAAGCAGCCCAATTTGGATGGGAAATGCAGCCAATCTGGCAACACCGCTTGTGAAGTCTGCGTCTCGGGCTTCTGATTGGCCAACATGGCTTTACGGTTGAGATTATATTGCTGTCTGTTGGTTTTGCATGCTCTTGATAGCACTTCAGACCATGTGTTTGCATTTTCATGTGGACGAGATTTTTTTTTTAAAAAGAAGGAGGAAAAACCCCATTTTTAAAAATACCCATGTACGTGTGGACTAGACTCTTGGCGGTAATAGCGCCGAAACGTGCGTCTTACAATAAAATTACTAGGTAGATTATAATAAACTGATATGAGTGGGTCACCCTACGGAAGCCCAGAGAGGCCATGTGATATTATTATAATAATAATTTTTTTTTTTTCTCGTGATCGCGACTTAATTTTCTCGTGATCTCATGATAACAAAAGTTGTTTTCTTGTGATCACGACATAATCAGAACCGCGGTGAAGTTAGTTTGATATTCGGACATTAGACAGACATTCGGAAGCGCTAGTTTAGGGACGGTCGACAAATTTCTGTACGACTGAAATGTGACTTGTTACTTAACTGACTACGTTCCCCAGTTATTCTAATTTCTTCTTAAATATACATATGGCATGCGGCATGGCAAACAGCATTTGTTTATTTATAAATAAAAATTGAATTAATTGATAGTATTAATTATGTATCATGTGAATTAATTTGCTATTATTAATTATTTTTTTTAATTAAAAAAAAACGATTTCTTCAATAGCTTCTAGGACATGTGACCCTCTAGTACTAAAATGATCTACTTGGACACCTCCACAGGGTACACCTCTTTGTTATTCCAAAAATGTTTTCTTTTCTTTTTATTTTTATTAAAAAAAAAACAAAAAAACACTTTCTTCAATAGCTTCTAGGTCATGTGACCCTGTGACCCCAAATCTAGTACCAAAATGATCTAATTGGACACCTCCATAAGGTACACCTCTTTGTATCCCAAAGAATCTCTTCTTTTATTTTTATTTTTATTTTTATTACAAAAAACACTATTTCTTTATTAGCTTCTAGGTCATGTGACCCTGTGACCTAAATCTAGTACTAAAATGATCTAATTGGACACCTCCACAAGGTACACCTCTTCTTATCCCAAGAAATGTCTTCATTGATTTTTCTTCATTTGTTTATTTTCTTCATTTGTTTAACTCCTTTCTTATATAAATAAACAAGTCATTTTTTTATCATGATTACACACCATTTTTTTATTGTTATTACACAATAGTCTTCTTAAACACACAAGCAGCATTTCCATATTTTTTTCTGCCTGTTTGAAGCTGCAAAGTGCCACACTGGACCTGTTATATACATACACATACATATATATACATACATACTTATATACACTTATATTACACACACACACACACACACATATATACACACACACATACAGTGTCTCACAAAAGTGAGTACACCCCTCACATTTTTGCAAATATTTTATTAAATCTTTTCATGTGACAACACTGAAGAAATGACACTCTGCTACAATGTAAAGTAGTGAGTGTACAGCCTGTATAACAGTGTAAATTTGCTGTCCCCTCAAAATAACTCAATCTCTGGGCTTCCGTAGTCACCCACTCAATTTTACATTTTCCAATTATAATGACTTAAAAAGTGCCTTCTGGCCTAATTGAAGAGCAACTACTCTAAAAGTCTGCAGTAAAATAAATTCATTTCTATTATGAGTATAGAGTAGGTCACTGTGAACTGATGGGAGTGGAAATGAAATTTTAGATGAAATGTCCAATCTGCACTTTTTAAAACTATTCATGGTTTGATGTTTTTAGTAAATGTAGTTTTATTTGGTTTGTTTAATACAGTTTTCTAAAAAGTGTTTAGTAAGTTAATATATATTTGAATTATTACTTGATAGATTTTACTTTCTTTATGTAAAAGTGTACTGCTTTGTGTACTTGCTGCAGCGCCTGCACTGCGCTATTACCGTTAAGTTTCTAACAGCCACGCTACTGAAATCTTCGTGTGGTTTCATTAAACCTTACTTTGGTTTGAACATTTTATTAGTTTCTATTTTTTGGAAAATTAAAATAAAATCCATTGGAAAAATGTTTTGTTATACCTGCAATTTCATGACATCATTTCTCTGTGCTTATCTAGCTTTCTGTCTGTTTACCTATCGATCTATTAATCCATCCATATATCGGTCAAATCTATCCTTCTTTGGTCCACAAGCATTTATGATTAAATGATTGTTTCATTAAAATAAATTATACATGGCGTAATGACAGTCCAAATGAATGCACAATGTAACTGATTAAAATATCACATCAAGGAGAATACACATCATTTTTTGCAGGCAAGTAAATATCTATTGTTGCAAGTAAAACATAAAAGCAGCTCTTCTCTGCACAACTATAATGATGTGGAAAGAAGGTGGAAACTAAGTAAAAATACTGGAAGTATAGGGGCGAGTTGCCTATAGTGGATCTGAGGAGGTGCACACTGGATGTGTCGATTTCATTGCAGTTTCATTTTACTTCAGAACATTCAGATACCCAACAGAAGGTGTGTGACATGATGTCCAGTGTGAACAACCTTGTTGTTGATGATAATAATGGGAACTATTAAAATAGGCAGCTTACACCATATTATCCTTTCTCCTATTCTAACACGTTTCATTTCCTCCCTTGCTCTCTGACAAAGCAATGCAAATTAGTGTGCTTAACTTCCTCTTAAATGCACATGACATAAAGCACATGACATTCAACAAGGTATAGCAATGTACCTGCCAGCACCCTCTCTGGTGGTCTGGTAGGGAATTGTCCCTGACAGATAGACACACATTAAGTATTTTTTTATTTTCTGAAAACAGAGCCACTACAGGTGATTAGTCCAGAAGCTCCCCTTGTTGCAGCAGCTGGTGAAGATCTGGTTCTGCCCTGTTTCATCAAACCCAACACCAGTGCTGTGGACATGACAGTGGAGTGGTTGAGACTAGATGAAGAGGCTTCATTAGTGCATTATTATAAGAATCACAGAGACAGAAATGAAGACCAGGCTCAGTCCTACAGAGGAAGAACATCACTGTTTAAAGAGGAGCTACAGAAAGGCAACGCTTCACTCAAACTCTCAGCTCTCCAAGTCTCTGATGAAGGAGAATATAAGTGTCTCATTGAGGACAAATCCTGGTATGATGACATCACTGTTCATGTTATTGTTGAGGGTAAGATTTTTGACCATGTCACGGACAATCTTTACACTGGCAATGAGCAGAAAATAATTAAATATTGGAGTTTACAGTTAACTGATTTCAGTATATTTAAAAGAATACTTTTTATTTACATTTTATTTCCCACAGTTCTGGGAAGCCGCCCAGTGATCAGGATGGAGAGTTATGATAACTCAGGAGGGATTAATCTAGTGTGTGAGTCCAGAGGCTGGAACCCTGAACCTGAGGCTGTTCTGTGGCTGGACAGAGAAGGAGTCACTCTGCCTGCTGAAGATACACAGATACACAGAGACACTGAGGGCTTCAGTGTTAAAAGATGCATCACTGTTTATGACTCCAACAGGTTTTACTGTAGACTTCAACAAAAACATCACATGATGGAGACAGATATTATCATTAATAGTAAGTGTCTACAATTTGAAACACTGAGTTAGACTGTAACAATCTACTCAATATTCCACCCAATACAGTGAGGGAAAAAATTTGATCCCCTGCTGATTTTTTATGTTTGCCCACTGACAAAGAAATTATCAGTCTGTAATGTTAATGGTAGGTGTATTTGAACAGTGAGAGGCAGAATAACAACAAAAAAAATCCAGAAAAATGCATTTCAGAAAAGTTCTACATTGATTTGCATTTTATTGAGTGAAATAAGTATTTGATCCCCTATCAATCAGAAAGATTTCTGGCTCCCAGGTGTTATACAGGTAAGGAGCTGAGATTACAGTAGGAGCACTCTCGGGGAGTGCTCTTAATCTCAGCTCGTTAACTGTATGAAAGACACCCTGTCCACAGAAGGAAGCAATCAATCAGATTCCAAACTCTCCATCATGGCCAAGACCACAGAGCTGTCCATGGATGTCAGGGACAAGATTGTAGACCTACACAAGGCTGGAATGAGCTACAAGACCATCGCCAAGCAGCTTGGTGAGAAGGTGACAACAGTTGGTGCGATTATTCCCAAATGGAAGAAACACAAAAGGACTGTCAAGTCTTCCTCGGTCTGGGGCTCCATGCAAGATCTCACCTCATGGAGTTTCAGTGATCATGAGAACCCCGAGGAATCAGCCCAGAATTACACTGGAGGACTTTGTCAATGATCTTAAGGCAGCTGGGACCACAGTCACCAAGAAAACAACTGGTAACACACTACGCCATGAAAGACTGAAATCCAATAGCGCCCACAAGGTCCCCCTGCTAAAGAAAGCACATGTACAGGCTCATCTGAAGTTTGCAAGTGCACATCTGAATGATTCAGAGGAGAACTGGGTGAAAGTGTTGTGGTCAAATGAGACCCAAATCCAGCTCTTTGGCATCAACTCAACTCACCATGTTTGGAGGAGGAGGAATGCTGCCTATGACCCCAAGTACACCATCCCCAGGTACAGGACAACTGCACCGCATCAAAGGGACGATGGACGGGGCCATGAGAACCTACTTCCCTCAGCCAGGGCATTGAAAATGGGTCGTGGATGGATATTCCAGCCTGACAATGACCCAAAACACACAGCCAAGGCAACAAAGGAGTGGTTCAAAAAGAAGCACATTAAGGTCCTGTAGTGGCCTAGCCAGTCTCCAGACCTTAATCTGTGGAGGGAGCTGAAGGGTCAGCCACAAAATCTTAATGACTTGGAGAGGATCTGCAAAGAGGAGTGGGCCCAAATTCCTTGAGATGTGAGATGTGTGCAAACCTGGTGGCCAACTACAAGAAATCTATGATTGAAGTACTAAGTCATGTTTTGCAAAGGGGTCAAATACTTATTTCACTCAATAAAATGCAAATCAATGTATAACTTTTCTGAAATGTGTTTTTCTGGATTTTTTTGTTATTCTGTCTTTCACTGTTCAGATAAACCTACCATTAAAATTACAGACTGATCATTTCTTTGTCAGTTGGCAAACGTACAAAATCAGCAGGGGATCAAATAATTTTTTCCCTCACTGTATGTATGCATCAGTATTTATGCTTTATTTTTTATTTTTATCTGTTAGTGATTTGGCTGCTGTTCTTTTTGTAAGAGTTCATTTAGTAGTTATTAAATTATTCTTACACAATTTCTTAAAAATATTTCTAACTTTGATTTTAGGTGAAGTCTTTGGTGTTTGTAAGAGGCCTGTCTACATTGCAGTTTCAGCATGTCTTGTTGCTGGATTGCTAGTAACATGTGTTTTTGGACTGATACTAACTGCTTTTGGTTACAAGAAAGGTAATATCTAAATCATTTTCCTCAGTAACATGTTTAACTTTAATTATACTGCAGTTTTACCTTTTTTATCTTTTGTCCACACAGATTCCAACTGTGTTCCTGGAGAAATCCAGGACATAATGTTTTTACTGCTTTAATGCTCTCACTTTAATTCAGGAAGGTCTATAAATGAGCTGGTTATCTGGATTAGGTGTGTTGAAACACAGAAAAACAGTACTATGTACAGGACAGGGTTTTCCTGTCCTACAAATAGTAAGAACCCAAGAATAGAAAAAAACTGTGTTTTAGTCAAACTCTCACCTCAATCTATTCACTTCTATTCCCATAAGCCCTTTCTGCAGAAATGAAAGGATATATCATTAATAAATATAGAGCCTCACCCTGTACATCAGAATGTTGTTATATGAGGCAGAATAATCATTTAACATAATCAAGCTCACACAACCACATCTGAAAAAAAGCATTTTAGTAATCTACAGTCAGAATAGGCTACAAGGATTAAATCAAACACATCAGGCTTCTCCTAAACACACCGTTTTGCCAAGAGCTAATGTACTAATGTACTAGAGCCCTTGTTCAGCAGCAGCATGGGCTGGAGGAACTGTGAATAGAAAGCATGTTGTTTTGTCTGTCAGCATGCTTTACGGCTAATCCTCTAACTCTGACAGCAAGAATCAACAAAATATTCAATGTTACTAACTACCAATGAGTGCTGGTTGATTATTCAGTATTCATTATTAAATTAATCATTTGTTTTGTTTACTATTGACTATTAACATTAACATAACCCTGCTTATTCCCTGCATACTCATTTACTATCTAAGAAACTGTGATTTAAATGACTACATCCATTTACTGTTAGTGTTCATATATTACTTATATTAGTCATAGTACATTATATTACTTACTGTCAAATTATTTTATTTATTTCATTTATTTTGTTTAGTAAACAAATGTATCTGTTTTTTTCCTCAGAACTTCAAAAACACAAGCAAAATGCAGGTAACAATGAACTTTTTTTCTTTTATAAATCATACTGGGTAAATAACTGAAATAAATTTAACAGACAATATCACTGATCAAATGTAATCACAAAGGAAGCTGTAAGGTTATTAGATTGTTTGAGCTTCTTGGACTTAGAGACACAATTTAATAAAAAGATGCAGATCAGGACAGAGGGCAGAATTTCAGCTCCTTCTCATGTTTATTTTAATGAATGCTAGCAAATACAATAAACAGGAAGTAAACAGGAAATAGATTTATTGAGTAAAATCAAAGTCATTTTTATTACCTGAATTTCTTAACCTAAATTTTCAATATTTGAATTTCAGATTAAATTTCATTCAAAACCAAAATATTAAAATATCCTAAGATTTTTCTACTTGTCAGTCGAATCATTTTTTCATACATTTTTTGAGCATTACAGGTTCAGGTTCTGTTTACTCTGATTTCACTCCACAGAGGGTTCTGTAAGAAGAGAAGAGATACAAACACATCATTTCTTGTATATTAAATGACTTGTTATTTATGTGACTCATAACTGACTTGTAACATCATGTTCCAAAGATAAGCCTTTAACCCTACAATTGCTCAGTCACTCTGGATAAGGGCATCTGCCAAAATGCTGTAAATGTAGATAACATCAGAAGACAGTTACATTTTATAACTGCAATCTGATTTGTTGTCTCTTACCTTCTCATTACATTACACTGCTGAATCTGTTTATAATTTTATTTATATAGAATTTACACAAAATTCTCTCTTTTAGCCTCAGAGTTTCAAATGCAGAAGCAAAGAGCAGGTAAGTATTAATGTTTTGTGCTTTAAAATCATATAATGATTATACAGTATAGTTGGACAATAAATTAAACAGGCAATATCTCTCTGATCCAGTGTAATCATAAAAGTAACTGTGCGGATGTTAGACTGTTTGAGTCTCTTTGACTTAGATACACAATTTAACTGTCACATCCGGGCGCCCCTGCCCCTTATGGGGGGCGAACCCGAGCCTCTGTGGCGGTACATGAGCAGGCACGCCATGGAAAACAGACCCATATGCAGTATTCCACGAAGCGCTGCTTTATTTACATAAACACTAGACATGGGGAATACGAACCTAACTCTTAGCCATAACGTGGTTAAACTAAAACAAAACCGAAAACTAACTAAACATAGCAAACAAAACAAAACTTAACATGGTAACCACGGGACAGCTAAACATTGACCGACAAAGACATGAACACCAGGATTCATTATGGTAAATTAGGAACAGGTGACACAACAGGATAGAGAACAATAGGCAGTGTAAACACAATAGACACACATCAGCAGGCTTCTGAGGTTCGCCTGCCATCGCCCTCTCCGGGCCTGGCAGGGAACTGTCCAGCTGTTCCTGACATTAACATTGTGAAGGTTCACAAAAAGGTGCAGATCTGAGCAGAGGGTAGAAATTACAACTTCTTCTCATGTTAAATTCAGAGAATTCTAACAAATTCTGGGCAGCTCAGGTCATATATCCAGATTTATGAACAGGAAGAAAGCTTTATGAGTGAAATCAGATTCTGAATACATGTTAGACAATTCAAAGTATTAGAAACATTAGGAAATATTAAATAGTAACTATTTTATTGTTTTGTTCTTTAGAGCTTCTAATGAAGAAGTTGTTTGCAGGTAAGAACAATTTGAATGTTTTTCTTCAGTACAGTTAAATGAAAGCCTCTGTTGTGTATTATGCAAGTGTTTGCTTGTTTAAACAAGCTTGACCTTGTGTGCTCTCTCTCTCTCTCTCTCTCTCTCTCTCTCTCACACACACACACACACACACACACACACACAAGTCAGTTAATTAGTCCAAACTAAAAGGTGTAGTAGGCGTGAAATAACTTGTTTTGAGCAGCACTGTCAACCTCACAGACAACATGCATCATGATTATTTATATGATGTAAACATACTAAAAAAATAGTAATTATTCAGCCGCTCTCATACACAGTGTTTCTCTGAAGTAATAATTGGTTTTGTTGTGTGAAAATTGTGTATTTCTCTTAGTGGATGTGACTCTGGATCCTGATACAGCTCATCCTCAACTCACTGTGTCTGCTGATGGAAAAGAAGTGACACATGGAGACACACAACAGGATCTCCCTGATACACCACAGAGATTTAATTATCTCTGTGTTTTGGGAAAGCAGAGTTTCTCCTCAGGGAGATTTTATTTTGAGGTGCAGGTCAGAGGGAAAACTGAGTGGACATTAGGAGTTGTAAGAGAGAACATTAACAGGAAGGACAGGATTCCACGGAGTCCTCAGACTGGATTCTGGACTGTGGGACTAAGGAATGAGAATGAATATAAGGCTTATGCTGCTCCTGATGTCCCCCTCACACTGAGAGAGAAGGTGGAGGTGGTGGGGGTGTTTGTGGATTATGAGGAGGGTCTGGTCTCATTTTATGATGTGAAGTCCAGCTCTCATATCTATTCTTTCACTGGTCAGTCTTTCACTGAGAAATTTTATCCATACTTTAGTCCTTGGTATAGTGAAAATGGTAATTCAGCACCACTGATCATCTCTGCTGTTACTGAATAAATATCTGATTTATATTTGTTAACATTTTGAACTGTTTTTTTCTCTAGAAATTCTACAAAAACACATGGATGTTACTGGATTATTTAGAGTTTGTGTGCTGTTAATCTGATTCCTTTTAGAAACTATGAAAGAATGGAAGGATTTAGATGCCTCATGAAGCTGAATCAGATGCATCAGTCTGATGCAAGCTGACATCTTGGAAAGTGCTACTTTCTAGCTCTCACTTAAGTTGAATGTGTTAACTAACATTTTCCCCAGCACTAAGAATCACCACTTATTATAGGTGAGGTTCTGACACTTTGGCAGGTGTATATTTCTTAATGAGGTGAGTTTTCAGCTTAGGATACTATTTAGTGCTGTTTATTTTCTCCTGAACATGATGTTTGTTCTTAGTGAGTGTTCTTTATATTTTGTACATATTCAGTAAGGTTTGTCTTGTGATTGGATGTGGGGATGTGTAACGTCATCAGTGGCAATTCCACCACCTAACCACCGGAAACATGATTTGAACTGTGCATGTGTGGAAATGTGTCTACTTCCTGTCTGAAGTATGACGAAATGATTTACGGCAGTTTAGATTATTTATACTGTTGTTATAATACTAATTATAATATAATGAGGAAGGCGACAGGATGGCGCTGACAATGCAAGTTGCTCCTCCAAAATGCATAACTATACGGATTATCTAGTTTCTTTAAGTGCATTGGAATGCTTAAGTAAACTCTAAGTAAAATTTCACTTAAAAAACCTTAAAAGAGAAAACAAATTTTCATTTCATTTCAATGTGTGGCATAAATGGAAAGCAAAAGAAAGGTCTTCAGAAACTTTTGAACCACTCGTACCCTGCAGTATCTAACACAACAAGAGGTTCTTCAAAAGAACTTGGCAGATTGTGTACATCTCTCCCTGGAACACCATCAAATAGCCCAGCATCAAAGAAATCTAAAGCTGATCTCTCATTACATGAGCTACAAGAGAACATCATCACTGCCCTCAACAAGAGAACTGACTCCCTTGAAGAAATGATTAAAATAAATTCAAACACCATTGGAGAGTTGAAATCATCCCTCCTATTTCTCAACACAGAAATTGTGGATTTGTAAAAATCTAAAGTCAAACTAACAGCCAAAATTACAGAACAAGCAAGAGCTATATCTCAGTTGGAAAACAGAATTGTTGATGCTGATCCACCCCCATGCTTCACTCTGGGCATGCAACAGTCTGGGTGGTACGCTTCTTTGGGGCTTCTCCACACCGTAACTCTCCCGGATGTGGAAAAGACAGTGAAGGTGGACTCATCAGAGAACAATACATGTTTCACATTGTCCACAGCCCAAGATTTTCGCTGCTGGCACCATTGAAACCGACGTTTGGCATTGGCACGAGTGACCAAAGGTTTGGCTATAGCAGCCCGGCCATGTACATTGACCCTGTGGAGCTCCCGATGGACAGTTTTGGTGGAAACAGGAGAGTTGAGGTGCACATTTAATTCTGCAGTGAGTTGGGCAGCTGTGGTTTTATGTTTTTTGGATACAATCCGGGTTAGCACCTGGACATCCCTTTCAGACAGCTTCCTCTTGCGTCCACAGTTACTCCTGTTGGATGTGGTTCGTCCTTCTTGGTGGTATGTTGACATTACCCTGGATACCATGGCTCTTGATACATCACAAAGACTTGCTGTCTCAGTCACAGATGCGCCAGCGAGATGTGCACCAACAATTTGTCCTCTTTTGAACTCTGATATGTCACCCATAATGTTGTGTGCATTGCAATATTTTAAGCAAAACTGTGTTATTACTCTGCTAATTAAACCTTCACACTCTGCTCTTACTGGTGGAATGTGCAATCAATGAAGATTGGCCACCAGGCTGGTCAAATTTAGCCATGAAACCTCCAACACTAAATTGGCCAGTGTTTCAGTTTCATTGTCCAACCCCTGTATGTATAAGATCTGAAATATCTGAATTGGTAGGGAAGTGGAAAGCGGAGAAAGGATAAGGTATAGCGTAAGATTCAGAAGAACTAGTAAGGGAGGATGGTGAGCCTAAGTGCAGATGAATTTTGTATATTTTATCATTGAAAAATGACATCAGAGAGTTGCAAAAGGCAGATGAATATAGATGAGAAGGCAAAGAACATTGGGGACTAAAAACAGTATTGAAGAGTGAAAACAGCATCTTAGTTTTGCCTTCATAGGAACATATTAAACCAGAATAATACCTGGATTTAGTATTAACAATACAGTTCTTATAGTGCAGAGTATGACTTATGTACAAATCTTTGTGGACAGTAAGACCAGTTTTCCTATAAAGCCATTCAAGCTGACGACATTTGGCTTTCATTAGCCGGAGCTCAGAAGTAGACCAAGGTGCAGAGTGAGAAAAGGTGACTGTCCTTGTTTTCAGAGGAGCAAGAGAGTTAAGAATACTATTAAGACCATCATTATAATGAAGAACCAGATCATCAGGGTTGGATAAATTGTTAATGTTCATAAGATTATCAGTACTACAGGAAAGAGCATCAGAATTGATGTCCTTAATATTGCGAAATGAGATGATACGAGATAGCTTGATTACAGAAGGAGAGAGTTGAACATTGAATGAGAGAAGTAAGTGATCAGTTATAGGGAGATCATCAGCAGTACAAACTGAAAGAGTAAGACCAGAACAGCAAATTAAGTCCAAAATGTGTACTTTGAGTGAGTAGGAAAGTCAATATGCTCCCGGAAACCAAAACTCTCAAGACAGGCAACAAAGTCTCTAGTAAGAGGGTGGTTAATATTGTCAATCTGTATATTAAAGTCACCCAACAATATTATATTTGAGGAAAGTGTGATTAAGTGGGTGAGAAAAGCAGCAAAATCAGATGTATAATTGTTTTTTGGTTTAGGGGGGCGATAAACCACTGCAACGATGGTGGGAGTGGGCCCAGGGAGTTCACACACAGTTGATTCGAAAGAGTCAAATGCAGGAGCGGACAGGAGCGGTCAGGAATTTCCCGGATCCATTTACAGAGGGATGTTTTCAGGCCCAGCAGGCTCAGCTTCTCAATCAGGTGCTGAGGAATGATTGTATTGAATGCTAAACTGAAGTCTATGAACAGCATTCATATGTATGAGTCCCTATTGTCCAGGTGAGTGAGGGCCAGATGGAAGTTTTGGTAATGGCACTGTCCGTGGAGCGGTTTGGATATGCAAAGTGCAAGGGGTCCAGTGGGGGTGGTAGCTTCTTCGGCATGGGGATGATGGTCATTGTCTTGATGCACGTAGGAACAATAGTGCTGCTCAGGGAAATGTTGAAGGTGTCAGTGAAGACATCGGCTAGGTATTCTGCACATTCCCTGAACACTCTGCCAGGAATGTTGTCTGGTCCAGCAGACTTCTGTCGGTTATCTCAGCATAGAGTTCTCTTCACGTCAGCCATGGATAGGCAGAGCACCTGGTCGTTGGGAGGAGGGATGGTCTTCCTCACTGCTTCGTTGTACTGTACCTCAAACCGAGCATAGAAGTCGTTCAGCACATCTGAGAGGGAGGCGTCACTATCACAGGTAGGTGAAGTGGTCTTATACTTTGTGATCGCCTGTCCTCAAAGTGGCTTTGCTTCTTTGATGGTTCGGGGCAGTTTGGCACTTTCTGTTTTTAAGGCCGTCTTGTCCCCTGAACTGAAGGCGGAGTCTTCATTAATGCACTGGCCTATGTAGCTGGTCACTGATGCTGTATAATCCTCCAAGTTGATAGAGTCGCCATAGTAGCAGTAGTGTTGCTTCCATTCAAATCAATTCCATTTGATTCTCTGGGAAATATCCAAGATAGAAACTCTCTCTCTCTCTGCATGACCCAAGCTTCACTGCCCATTTACTGTATTTACTAAAATGATTTATTCCTGTAAATGTCCATTATTAAAATAGCTATACAAATAACATTTAACTGAAACAGAATTAAACATGCACTACCACTATATATTATTACATAAACTTTGATTTTTACGTCTATGCACTGTGGCACTTTGAACTGATGCCAGAGATTTCACTGTTACAGGAGTCTGCAGATGGAAACATTACACATGTGCTGTTTGTTATGAAATACTCTATCAGTGTCTGGTGTAAAGGGCAGTTTAATGAACCTGGAAGTGCATTGATCACAGCATTACAGCAGTCTGGTGTAAAACAGGATCAAGGAGAGCTCTGTTTAAGTCTCATAAACAGATGAGGAGTTCAGAGCTGGACAGACTGAAGGACTAAAGCTCTGCTGCATCACTCTAGAATCTGGTTAAACCAAAGTTTAAATCATCAACATGTACATTAAACACTATAAATTAATACAGTCAACCTGCAATGTCATTACAAAAATTAATTTAGAGATAATTACATAGAGCACCAGTGGTGTAATGTAACAAAGTAAAATTACTTTGTTATAGTACTTAAGTATTTTTTGAGAGTTTTTGTACTTTACTTGAGTTTTTATATTTCTGTCAACTTTTACTTTTACTTCACTAGTTGAAACAAATTCTATACTTTTACTCCTATACATTTTCTGTTCGGCATTTTCGTTACTTACTACAAAAAAAAAAACCTGTGTCCAAATCTGCGGTAAAGGAAGTTTGTGGTTAGTGATGACTTTAGGCCATGTCCACACGTAGCTGGGTATTTTTAAAAACAGAGATTTTTCTTTGTTTTTATTTATTCTGTCCACACGACCTACGTGTTAAAAATATCTTTGTCCACATGAAAACGCAAAACGCCCTGTTAAGTGCTTTCAGGAGCATGCCTAGTTAATCAGAAGCCAAGACAAAACTTTATTACCGGTTCCGGTAGTTTAATAACAATGGCATGTCGCGTGAAAGCGATGCCCTTGACATGCGAAAATTTCATTGTAGAATGTAGAAGTCCAACCGGGTCTCATCCAGAACTGCCATTGCTGTGTGTGTTGTGGGACTTCTGTATGCAGCAGCAGTGAGCTCCGTATTACATTCCGGCCCTCTGTTCATGAACGTAATGTGTGAGTAACAGCGCGTGTATGTGCACGCATGTAAAAAGTCCAGTAAGAAACGTTTTACGCAAGTTTATGCAAGTCTGCTATTGCACAAAATATCTTCATAAACAAGGCTGACATCAAATCAAGGAGACGGGCACACAGACAATGATGTCAATTTGTCAAAATCTCTGTTTCCCCTGTCCACACAACACCACTCAAAACGGAGTTTTGGAAAATCTTTACTTTGGAGTTTCCCAAAAGCTTCATTTTCAACGACCTCAAACTGCATTAGCATGTGGACAAAAGGTCAAAACACAGAGAAAAATCCCCGGCTACGTGTGGACATGACCTTAGTTACAAGCGCACATGTATGGAAACACTGATACTGTACACTTCATTACAATACAGTTCTAAAGGCCTCTCCTTTCTTTCATGCAAGTCTTAATTTTTGGAAGTGTAGGGGCGATTTGCCTATAGTGGATCTGAGGAGGTGCACACTGGATGTGTCGATTTCATTGCAGTTTCATTTTACTTCAGAACATTCAGATACCCAACAGAAGGTGGTCTGACATGATGTCCAGTGTGATCAACCTTGTTGTTGATGATAATAATGGGAACTATTAAAATTACACCATATTATCCTTTCTCCTATTCTAACACGTTTCATTTTTCCCCTCTCACTCTCTGACAATGCAATGCAAATTAGTGAGCTTAACTTCCTCTTAAATGCACATGAGATAAGGCACATGACATTCAACAAGGTATAGCAATGTACCTGCCAGCACTCCCTCTGGTGGTCTGGTAGGGAATTGTCCCTGACAGATATACACATATTAAACATTTGTTTATTTTCTGAAAACAGAGCCACTACAGGTGATTAGTCCAGAAGCTCCTCTTGTTGCTGTAGCTGGTGAAGATCTGGTTCTGCCCTGTTTCATTAAACCCAACACTAATGCTGTGGACATGACTGTGGAGTGGTTGAGAGTAGAGAGAGTTTTTAGTTTGATAGGGTTTTATTAGTGCATAGCTATAAGGATCATGAAGACAAAAATGAAGATCAGGCTCAATCCTACAAAGGAAGAACATCACTGTTTAAAGAGGAGCTACAGAAAGGCAATGCTTCACTCAAACTCTCAGCTCTCCAAGTCTCTGATGCAGGAGAATATAAGTGTCTCATTGAGGACAAATCCTGGTATGATGACATCACTGTTCATGTTATTGTTGAGGGTAAGATTTTTGACCATGTCATGGACAATCTTTACACTGGCAATGAACAGAAAATAATAAACTATTGGGGTTAACAGTTATTTGATTTCAGTATATTTAAAAGAATACTTTTTATTTACTTTTTATTGCCCACAGTTCTAGGAAGCCGCCCAGTGATCAGGATGGAGAGTTATGATAACTCAGGAGGGATTAATCTAGTGTGTGAGTCCAGAGGCTGGAACCCTGAACCTGAGGTTCTGTGGCTGGACAGAGAAGGAGCTACTCTGCCTGCTGAAGATACACAGATACACAGAGACACTGAGGGCTTCAGTGTGAAAAGACGCATCACTGTTTATGACTCCAACAGGTTTTACTGCAGACTTCAACAAAAACATCACATGATGGAGGCAGATATTACCATTAATAGTAAGTGTCTGTGATTTAAAACATATAGACCGTAACATTCTACTCAATATTCCACACAATATTAATGTTCTTTATGTTCAGTTCACTTTTTGTAAGAGCTCGTTTATCAGTTACTAAATAATTCTTACACAATTTCTTAAAAATATCTCTAACTTTTTAGGTGAAGTCTTTGGTGTTTGTAAGAGGCCTGTCTGCATTGCAGTTTCAGCATGTCTTGTTGCTGGATTGCTAGTAACATGTGTTTTTGGACTGATACTAACTGCTTTTGGTTACAAGAAAGGTAATATCAATCATTTTCCTCAGTAACATGTTTAACTTTAATTATACTGCAGTTTTACCTTTTTTATTTTTTGTCCACACAGATTCCCAACTGTGTTCCTGGAGAAATCCAGGACATAATCATTTTACTGCTTTAATGCTCTCACTTTAATTCAGGAAGGACTGTAATTTTTCAGGGTTTTCCTGTCCTACAAGTAGTAAGACCCCAAGAATAAAGAACCTGTGTTTTATTCAGTAGTCCAGAGTTGCCCATGCTGTCTGTAAAGAGTGATTTAAATCAGTATGGACTCAAACTCTCACCTCAATCTTTTCATCTATTCACTTCTATTCCCACAAGCTCTTTCTACAAAAGTGAAAGGATACTTCATTAATAAAAAATAACTGGGAGAGTATAGAGCCTCACCCTGTACATCAGAATGTTGTTATATGAGGCAGAATAATTATTTAACATAATCAAGCTCACACTACCACATCTGAAAGATAATGTACTAATGTACTAGAGCCCTTGTTCAGCAGCAGGCATGGGCTGGAAGAACTATGAGTAGAGAGCATGTTGTTTTGTCTGTCAGCATGCTATACTGCTGCTAATCCTCCACACTGCATGGCTGATGTTTTAGTAATGTTATAGTAAGGTGCTAGCAGACAATAGTGAAACAGATTGTTGTCAGCCAATCTGATTGTTACCATGGCAACATGCCCAGCTCCAGCTAGCTGTGGCAGAGCAAGAATCAACAAAATATTCAATATTACTAACTACCAATGAGTGCTGGTTAATTGTTCAGTATGTACTTATGAACTAATTATTGGTTTTATTACTGTTGACTATTAACATTAACATAACCCTGCTTAGTCCCTGCATACTCATGTGCTATCTAAGAAACTGTGATTTAAATGACTACATCCGTTTACTGTTAGTGTGCATATATTATTTACTTGGTTACAACAATTGTGTTAAAAAAGTGTTGGTTATACAAACACGTCAGTCATAGTACATTATATTACTTACTGACAAATTAATTTATTTTAGTTAGTTAGTTTGTTTATATGTTTTGTAAACAAATGTATATATTTTTTCCTCAGAACTTCAAAAATACAAGCAAAATGCAGGTAACAATGAACTTTTTTTTTTTATAAATCATACTGATTAAATAACTAAAATAAATATCACTGAAAATAAAATATCAATATCAATAAATATCAATAATAAATATCAATATCAAAAAAACAATATCACTGATCAAACGTAATCACAAATGAAGCTGTAAGGTTATTAGATTGTTTGAGCTTCTTGGACTTAGAGACACAATTTAATAAGAAGATGCAGATCAGGACAGAGGGCAGAATTTCAGCTCCTTCTCATGTTTATTTTAATGAATGCTAGCAAATTCAGTAAACAGGAAGTAAACAGGAAATAGATTTATTGAGTGAATTCAAAGTCATTTTTATAACCTGAATTTCTTAACCTAAATTTTCATTATTTGAATTTCAGATTGAAAATGTAACATTTTTCTACTTATCATTCAAATTAGAGGTACAGATTCTGTTGACTCTGATTTCACTCCATAGAGGGTTCGGTAAGAAGACTAGAGAATCAAAATCATCAGTCCCTGGACATTAAATGACATTTGCTATATGACCATAACTGACCTGTAACATCATGTTCCACTTTGTGAAGTGAAATTAATCATTTAACAATTATATAACATCAGAGGAATCATAAAGGTAACTGTGAGGATGTTAGACTGTTTCAGCCTCTTTGACTTAGAGACACAATTTAACATTGTGAAGGTTCACAAAAAGCTGCAGATCTGATCAGAGGGTAGAAATTCCAGCTCCTTCTAAGTTAATTTAAAAGAATCCTAACAAATTCCGTTCAGCTCAGGTCATATAAATCATAGAAGGCTTTTAGACTGAAATCAGAGTGAGCAGTAGCTGATCCTGAATACATGTTAGACAATTGAAAGTGTTACAGAATTAGAAAATATTAAATATTAACTATTTTATTGCTTTGTTCACAAGACCTTCTAAAGAAGAGGTTATTTGCAGGTAAGAACAATTTCAACATTTTCTTCAGTCTAGTGAAATGAAAGTCTGTGCTGTGTTTGTGTTTTTTGTGTGAATGTTGATCTTGTTTGTGTGCGCTCTCTTTAAAGCAGCACTGTCAACCTCACAAACAACATCAGGATGCTGTTATTCATCATGATTATTTATAACATAACATTAATTACTCAGTCTCTCTCATGCACTTATAAACAGTTTCTCTGAATGAATAATTGGTGCTGTAGTATAAAATGTTTCTGTGTGTTTCTCTCAGTGGATGTGACTCTGGATCCTGATACAGCTCATCCTGAACTCACTGTGTCTGATGATGGAAAACAAGTGACACATGGAGACACATGACAGGATCTCCCTGATACACCACAGAGATTTAATGATCTCTGTGTTCTGGGAAAGCAGAGTTAGGAAAGGAGATTTTATTATGAGGTGCAGGTCAGAGGGAAATCTGCATGGACATTAGGAGTTGTGAGAGAGAACATTAACAGGAAGGAGTGGATTCCACTGAGTCCTCAGACTGGATTCTGGACTGTGGGGGGTCTTATGAGGAGGGTCTGGTCTCCTTTTATTTTATCTCCTTTTATTTATCCTTTTATAAGTCCAGCTCTCATATCTACTCTTTCACTGCTCAGTCTTTCACTGAGAAACTTTATCCATACTTCAATCCTTGGTATAGTGAAAATGGTAATTCAGCACCACTGATCATCTCTGCTGTTACTGAATAAATATCTGATTTATATTTTTTAACATTTTGAACTTTTGTAAATAATGGATTTATTCATCTCTAGACATTTAGGAATTTTATAAAGACGCATGAATGTTACTGGATTATTTAGAGCTTATGTGCTGTTAATATGATTCCTGTCATTAAAGCTGCCATCTGTGCTACTTTCTAGCTCTCACTTGAGTTGAATTTAGAGTGTTAACTAACATTTTCTCCACCACTAAAAATCACCACTTATTGTAGTTGAGAATCTGACACCTTGCCAGGTGTATATCTGTTAATGAGGTGAGTTTTCAGGTTAGGATGCTATTTAATGCTGTTTTATGCCGTTTATTTTCTCCACATGATGTCAGTTTTAGACCTGCATTTCTCCACAGACCTGCAGTTTTAATCTCATCTGAAGATATGGAGGATTCACTAACATGGCAGTAGTTAGTAATTGTGACTAATGTGGCATTTACAGATTTGTTCTATTTCTGGATGTCTTGTTTGAAGAAAATACAGGGTTTATAATAGTAATAATAATAATAATACTAATAATAATATTATTATTATTATTATTATTATTATTATTTTTATTAGCAGTAGTAGTAGTCTAATTAAAAGTTCCATGTCTTTCTTTTTGTTGTATAATTTGTAAATATTCAATTCAATTCAATTCAATTTTATTTGTATGGCGCTTTTAACAAAGAGCATTGTCTCAAAGCAGCTTTACATGAGAAACTACATAAGAAAACAACAAACATAAAAAAAAAAAAACTTAAAAGCAAGCAAGCAAGAAAGTAACTGAAGAAATTAAGGAAAAATGTTAAATCACTATATTGGAATAATATAAAATGTATAAATTTTCTGGTATTGTGCAATAAAGATTATATATTTCATTCAATTGCTTATTGCTTAAAGATTATATATTTTATTCAATTGATTATTGATTGATTGATGATTAAAATAATTATACCACAACACTAGATTAGAATTCTCAAATCATGATGTGTTAATTTTTTACAACAGTACAGATCTGAATATTATTATTTATTAATGTGTTTATATAATATTAACTGTAAAGTGGTAGGCTTATATTAATGCTCACGCTTTAATATGTTATTGTTGCTATAGTACCAGTTCATTCAGATGTTCCACATGATCTGAGAATAATAATAAAAAACAGATTAAAGAGCTGTCATTATATAATCACTGATATTTGTGTTAGAAGAATGTGACCACCATTATGACTGAGCCCTGTTATGTACATTATGTGGGGATTAACCCCTAGTGAATCGACAATGGACACAATCGCTGTTCTCAGAGGGTCAAAATGAATGTTAGTAATTAATGTTTTGTCTAAAAAAGATTTGAGATGAAATAAACAAATTCACAGAGGAATTCAGAACGTGGCCCTGATGGTCTGTAAATAAATAGCCAAACTGACTTGGTAGACTTATATTTTGTGGCTAATTCAGAGAAAAATATACTAATACTAAAAATATACTAATAACCTACAGACACGAATACAGTAGCATGTAACACAGAATAACTAAATACAGTCGTTTATTTAGTTTGTGTTTCTGCAACAGGTAGCACTGTTGTGTAATCTTGTAAAAAAAGATCTTTATACTCTCAAATCTGTATATCTCAGAACTGATGCTGAGTCCAGAAGAAATAAAAACAGCATGAAGGTTATATTACATGTTTGAGTGTGTACACTCGTCGTAGGAGCTGTAAATGCTGTTGACGGAGGTGCACTCGTGATTTCACTTTTTGGTCTATTTTGATAGCTGCTTAATACATACATAAAATCCAAAATAAAAATACATTTTAATTTCATTTTTGAACTTTACTACACTCTGGTTTAATAAATACAGCTGGAACAGCCTAAGGTTTGGATTCATACACAGTCTTATTATTTAAGTCTAGGCTGAAAACACGTGTTTAGTCAAACTTTTTCCAGTTTTTTGTAGGTAAAGGGGGAAATCTTGGGTGTTCATGGGTATAGAGTGTTTTGGTGAACTGAGATGTTTAAATGTTCAGATCTCACACATTCATTCTTAGGTTTGTTTTCTGCTTAATGTCCCAGGAAGCCCTCAAGTCTGTTACTTTTTGTGTCTCCCTTTTAATTACACTTTGGTGGCTGAGCAAGTGAACAGGTCTTCTCACAATGAGATCCAAATCAGAAAGTTTGCCTTGGCTACATAAAAAAGTGCAAACAGTGCAAACAGAAAATGCCAAAACAACAGAGGACAGTACAGGACACATAGCACCAAAAAGAAAAAGTGCAACAAAATAGAATGTGCAAACTCGAGAAACTGTAAAACCAGTGGCATCTTATATGTTTGTAAACATATATAAAGCAGCAGTAGGTGATAGTTTGTTGTGTGCAAAAATAGCAGTAGCAGCAACTGAATAAGTGTGTTACAAAATGTAAACTTTTATAGTGTGGGTAGGGTTGTAGATGTATGTGTTGAATCTTACACAGTTGACACAAGTCAGTTGACACAATTGAGTGTGTGTTTGTGTGTGTGTGTGTGAGAGAGAGAGAGAGAGAGAGAGAGAGAGGAAGAGAGAGAGTTTTTGAAAAGCCTGATGGCTTGAAGAAAGAAACGGTTACACAGTGTGGGGGTGAGGTTCCGGATGGCAGATGGCAGGAGGGTGAAGAGTGTGGGTGAGGGGTGTGTGGGGTTGTCCATAATGCTGTTGGCTTTGCAGATGCAGCATGTGGAGTAAACATCCGTAATAGAGGGGAGAGAGACTCCAATGATCTCAGCTGTCCTCACTATCCACTGCAGGGTCCTGTGATCAGAGATGATACAATTCCCAAACCAGGCTGTAATGCATATGCTCTCGATGGTCCCTCTGTATAGAGACTCTGGTGGGCTTTCTTGGTGATGAAGCTGGTGTTGAGTGACCAGGTGAAGTTCTGCACCAGATGAACACCATGGAATTTGGTGCTCTTGACAAAGATAAAGGAGAGTTTTGTTTAAGTTTTGTTGATGTTCAGAGACAGGTTGTTGGCTTTACACCAGGCTGTTGCACCTCTTCTCTGTATGCTGACTTGTCATTCTTGCTGATGAGATCCACACCACGGTCGGGTCATCTGCGAACTTGATGTGGTTCGTGCTATGCATTGCCGCACAGCCATGAGTCAGCAGAGTGAACAGCAGTGGGCTGAGCACACAACCCTGAGGGGCCCCAGTGCTCAGTGTGGTGGTGCTGGAGATGCGGTTCCCAATCCAGACTGACTGAGGTCTCCCAGTCAGGAAGTCCAGGACCCAGTTGCAGAGGGAGGTGTTCATGCTCAGCAGGCTGCAGCAGGCTCAGTTTCTCAATCAGGTTCTCAATCAGCTTCCCAATCCAGACTGACTGAGGTCTCCCAGTCAGGAAGTCCAGGATCCAGTTGCAGAGGGAGGTGTTCAGGCTCAGCTTCTCAATCAGGTTCTGATGGATGATTGTACTGAAAGCTGAATTGATGTCTATGAACAGCATTCGTACGTATGAATCCTTATTGCCCAGGTGGGTGAGGGCTAGATGGAGGGTTGTGGTGATCGTTCATGGAGCGGTAAGGATGATACACAAACTGCAAGGAGTCCAGTTAGGGTGGTAGCTGGGTCTTTATGTGCCTCATGACGAGCCTCTCAAAGCACTTTGTTATGATGGGTGTGACTGAGATGGGATGATAGTCATTGAGGCAGGAAACTATAGACTTTTTCGGCATCAGACGGTGGTCGTTGTCTTGAGGCACATAGGAACAACGGGCTACTCAGGGAGATGTTGAAGATATCAGTAAAGACATCTGCTAGCTGCTCTGCACATTCCCTGGGCACTCTGCCAGGAATGTTGTCTGGTCCAGCAGACTTCCATGGGTTAACTCTGCATAGAGTTCTCTTCATGTCAGCCATGGACAGGCAGAGCACCTTGTCATTGGGAGGAGGGATGGTCTTCCTCACCGCTACGTTGTTCTGTATCTTGAACCAAGTGTAGAAGTTGTTCAGGGAGGGAGGTGTCACTATCACAGGCAGGTGATGTTGTCTTGTAGTTTGTGATTGCCTGTCCTGAAAGTGGCCGAGGATTCTCTGGGCATGTGCGTGCTTTGCTTCTTTGATGGTTTGGGACAGTTTGGCCTTTTCTGTTTTTAAGGCTGTCTTGTCCCCTGCTCTGAAGGCGGAGTCTCTAGCCTTCAGCAGCACACGCACTTTTGTGATCATCCACGGCTTCTGGTTGGGGCATGTGGTGCATGGTCTTGGAGTCAGTCACGTCATTAATGCACTGGCCTATGTAGCTGGTCTCTGATGCTGTATAATCCTCCAAGTGATAGAGTCGCCATAGTAGCAATAGTGTTGATTCCATTTAAATCAATTCCATTAAATTCTCTGGGAAATATTTAAGATAGAAACTATCGTTCTCTCTCTCTCTCTCTCTCTCTCTCTCTCCCTGACTCTCTCTCTCTCTCCATATCCCAGGCTTCACTGTCCATTAACACTCATTTACACTGTTTCTTGTTATTTATTCATTATTATTTTTTTTTTACTAAAATGATTTATTCCTGTGAATGCCCGTTATTAAAATTGCTGTACAAATAACATTTAACTGAAACAGAACTAAACATGCACTACCACTATATATTATTACATAAACTTTGATTTTTACGTCTATGCACTGTGGCACTTTGAACTGATGCCAGAGATTTCACTGTTACAGGAGTCTGCAGATGGAAACATTACACATGTGCTGTTTGTTATGAAATACTCTGTCAGTGTCTGGTGTAAAGGGCAGTTTAATGAATCTGGAAGTGCATTGATCACAGCATTACAGCAGTCTGGTGTAAAACAGGATTAAGGAGAGCTCTGTTTAAGCCTCATAAACAGATGAGGAGTTCAGAGAGCTGGACAGACTGAAGGACTAAAGCTCTGCTGCATCACTCTAGAATCTGGTTAAACCAAAGTTTAAATCATCAACATGTACATTAAACACTATAAATTAATACAGTCAACCTGCAATGTCATTACAAAAATTAATTTAGAAATAATTATATAGAGTACTATACAAATCATTCAGGGTGGAGTATCCCTTTAATAACCGAGTGTATGGTTTAGGTTAATTCTCACTTCTTCTCGTTATAACGGTTATACTCTATGTAAATAAGTTTCCTCAGAGTCCCCCACTCCAGACCGGAAAACAGGCGCATGGGCTGGTGCATGGAAACGACAATATGATGCAGAGCTGTGAGACAAAGGGTCTCTTTTAGCGTATTTTAGCGTATTTTACTATTTTAGCGCTTTATTGAGACAACTAATTATTAAGTATTAAGTACACCTAGTGTAATTCGTATAGTGCTATTTATCTTGTGAAACAGACTGGAGCGATAAAGATAAACTCTTTCAGGGATGTTTTTGTGTGTGACTCTCCTGACTGTCCTATACAACTTTATGGAATCTCAATCAGGTAACACACCGACTGTGTGTGTGTGTGTGTGTGTATTATTATATTGAATGGTAAGATTGCAAATTGTTTACTGTTGTTAAACCTTTTTCTGAAAGCATTGTTCTATCCAGCCGCATGTAGATTTTAAGGGGCGCGGCGTTTAGACTCTTGGCGGTAATAGCGCCGAAACGAGCGTCTTACAATAAAATTACTAGGCAGATTACAATAAACTGATATGAGTGGGTCACCCACTCAATTTTACATTTTCCAATTATAATGACTTAAAAAGTGCCTTCTGGCCTAATTGAAGAACAACTACTCTAAAAGTCTGCAGTAAAATGAATTCATTTCTATTATGAGTATAGAGTAGGTCACTGTGAACTGATGGGAGTGGAAATGAAATTTTAAATGTCCAATCTGCACTTTTTAAAACTATTCATGGTTTGATGTTTTTAGTAAATGTAGTTTTATTTGGTTTGTTTAATACAGTTTTCTAAAAAGTGTTTAGTAAGTTAATATATATTTGAATTATTACTTGATAGATTTTACTTTCTTTATGTAAAAGTGTACTGCTTTGTGTACTTGCTGCAGCGCCTGCACTGCGCTATTGCCGTTAAGTTTCTAAAAGCCGCGCTACTGAAATCTTCGTGTGGTTTGATTAAACCTTACTTTGGTTTGAACATTTTATTATTTTCTATTTGTGGGAAAATTAAAAAAAAATCCATTGGAAAAATGTTTTTTTATACCTGCAATTTCATGACATAATTTCTCTGTACTTATCTAGCTTTCTGTCTTTTTACCTATCCATCTATTAATCCATCCGTATTTCGGTCAAATCTATTCTTCTTTGGTCCACAAGCATTTATGATTAAATGATTGTTTTATTAAAATAAATTATACATGGCATAATTACAGTCCAAATGAATGCACAATGTAACTGATTAAAATATCACATCAAAGAGTATACACATCATTTTTTGCAGGCAAGTAAATATCTATTGTTGCAAGTAAAACATAAAATCAGCTCTTCTCTCCACAACTATAATGATGTGGAAAGAAGGTGGAAACTAAGTAAAAATACTGGAAGTATAGTTGCCTATAGTGGATAGTTTTGGATTGCCTATAGAGGAGGTGCACACTGGATGTGTCGATTTCATTGCAGTTTCATGTTGCTTCAGAACATTCAGATACCCAACAGAAGGTGGTGTGGTCAGGCCTAGCAGACTCAGCTTCTCAATCAGGTGCTGAGGGATGATTGTGTTGAATGCTGAACTGAAGTCTATGAACAGCATTCGTATGTATGAGTCTGTATTGTCCAGGTGGGTGAGGGCCAGATGGAAGGTTGTGGTGATGGCATCGTCCGTGGAGCAGTTAGGACAATACGCAAACTGCAAGGGGTCCAGTAAAGGTGGTATCTGGGTCAAGATGTGCCTCATGACAAGCCTCTCAAAGCACTTCATCACGATGGGTGTGAGTGTGATGGGATGATAGTCACTGAGGCAGGAAACCGTAGACTTTTTCGGCACAGGGCAATGGTCGTTGTCTTGAGGTACATAGGAACAACGGGGCTGCTCAGGGAGATGTTGAAGATATCTGTAAAGACATCCGCTAGCTGTTCTGCACATTCCCTGGGCACTCTGCCAGGAATGTTGTCTGGTCCAGCAGACTTTCGTGGGTTAACTCTGCATAGAGTTCTCTTCACATCAACCATGGACAGGCAGAGCACCTTGTCATTGGGAGGAGGGATGGTCTTCCTCACCGCTACGTTGTTCTGTATCTTGAACCAAGTGTAGAAGTTGTTCAGGGAGGGAGGTGTCACTATCACAGGCAGGTGATGTTGTCTTGTAGTTTGTGATTGCCTGTCCTGAAAGTGGCCGAGGATTCTCTGGGCATGTGCGTGCTTTGCTTCTTTGATGGTTTGGGACAGTTTGGCCCCTGCTCTGAAGGCGGAGTCTCTAGCCTTCAGCAGCACGCACTTTTGTGATCATCCACGGCTTCTGGTTGGGGTGTGTGGTGGTCTTGGAGTCAGTCACGTCATTAATGCACTGGCCTATGTAGCTGGTCTCTGATGCTGTATAATCCTCCAAGTGATAGAGTCGCCATAGTAGCAATAGTGTTGATTCCATTCAAATCAATTCCATTCAACTCTCTGGGAAATATCTAAGATAGAAACTATCTCTCTCTCTCTCTCTCTCTCTCTCTCTCTTCATGTCCCAAGATTCACTGCCCATTTATTTACTAAAATGATTTATTCCTGTAAATGTCCATTGTTAAAATAGCTTTACAAATAACATTTAATTGAAACGGAATTAAACATGCAATTCCACTATATATTATTACATAAACTTTGATTTTTACGTCTATGCACTGTGGCACTTTGAACTGATGCCAGAGATTTCACTGTTACAGGAGTCTGCAGATGGAAACATTACACATGTACACAGGGTGGAGTATCCCTTTAATAACCGAGTGTATGGTTTAATAGTCTCACACGTGGTCTTTGTAACGGTTTATGTAAATAAGTTCAAAGTCCCCCACTCCAGAGCGGAAAACAGGCGTATGGCACAAAGGGGTGTGCACGGAAACGACAATATGATGCAGAGCTGTGAGACAAAGGGTCTCTTTTAGCGTATTTTAGCGATTTATTGAGATTAAGTATTTTGAGTTTTGAGATCAGATGAATTGTGCACCTAGTGTAATTCGTATAGTGCTATTTATCTTGTGAAACAGACTGGAGCGATAAAGATAAACTCTTTCAGGGATGTTTTTGTGTGTGACTCTCCTGACTGTCCTATACAACTTTATGGAATCTCAATCAGGTAACACACCGACTGTGTGTGTGTGTGTGTGTGTATTATTATATTGAATGGTAAGATTGCAAATTGTTTACTGTTGTTAAACCTTTTTCTGAAAGCATTGTTCTATCCAGCCGCATGTAGATTTTAAGGGGCGCGGCGTTTAGACTCTTGGCGGTAATAGCGCCGAAACGAGCGTCTTACAATAAAATTACTAGGCAGATTACAATAAACTGATATGAGTGGGTCACCCACTCAATTTTACATTTTCCAATTATAATGACTTAAAAAGTGCCTTCTGGCCTAATTGAAGAACAACTACTCTAAAAGTCTGCAGTAAAATGAATTCATTTCTATTATGAGTATAGAGTAGGTCACTGTGAACTGATGGGAGTGGAAATGAAATTTTAAATGTCCAATCTGCACTTTTTAAAACTATTCATGGTTTAATGTTTTTACTAAATGTAGTTTTATTTGGTTTGTTTAATACAGTCTTCTAAAAAGTGTTAAGTAAGTTAATATATATTTGAATTATTACTTGATAGATTTTACTTTCTTTATGTAAGTGTACTGCTTTGTGTACTTGCTGCAGCGCCTGCACTGCGCTATTACCGTTATGTTTCTAAAAGCCGCACTACTGAAATCTTTGTGTGGTTTGATTAAATCTTACTTTGGTTTGAACATTTTATTATTTCCTATTTTTTGGAAAATTAAAAAAAAAATCCATTGAAAAATGTTTTGTTATACCTGCATTTTCATGATTTTCAATTTCTCTGTACTTATCTAGCTTTCTGTCTTTTTACCTATCCATCTATTAATCTATCCATATATCAGTCAAATCTATTCTTCTTTGGTCCACAAGCATTTATGATTAAATGATTGTTTCATTAAAATAAATTATACATGGCATAATTACAGTCCAAATGAATGCACAATGTAACTGATTAAAATATCACATCAAAGAGTATACACATCATTTTTTGCAGGCAAGTAAATATCTATTGTTGCAAGTAAAACATAAAATCAGCTCTTCTCTGCACATCTATAAATAATGTGGAAAGAAGGTGGAAACTAAGTAAAAATACTGGAAGTATTTGGGTAAAATAAATAATACCAAATTTGGGTAAAGATACCCAACAGAAGGTGTGTGACATGATGTCCAGTGTGAACAACCTTGTTGTTGATGATAATAATGGGAACTATTAAAATAGGCAGCTTACACCATTTTATCCTTTCTCTTATTCTAACACGTTTCATTTTTTCCTCTCTCGCTCTTTGACAAAGTGATGGAAATTAGTGCGCTTAACTTTCTCTTAAATGCACTTGAGATAAACCACATGACCAACATTCAACAAGGTATAGCAATATACCTGCCAGCACCCCCTCTGCAGGTCTGGCAGGGAATTGTCCCTGACAGATAGACACACATTAAGTATTTGTTTATTTTCTGAAAACAGAGCCACTACACGTGGTTGGTCCAGAAGCTCCTCTTGTTGCAGCAGCTGGTGAAGATCTGGTTCTGCCCTGTTTCATTAAACCCAACACCAGTGCTGTGGACATGACAGTGGAGTGGTTGAGACTAGAGGAAGAGGCTTCATCAGTGCATCTCTATAGGGACCATGAAGATAAAAATGAAGATCAGGCTCAGTCCTACAGAGGAAGAACATCACTGTTTAAAGAGGAGCTACAGAAAGGCAACGCTTCACTCAAACTCTCAGCTCTCCAAGTCTCTGATGAAGGAGAATATAAGTGTCTCATTGAGAACAAATCCTGGTATGATGACATCACTGTTCATGTTATTGTTGAGGGTAAGATTTTTGACCATGCCATGGACAATCTTCACACTGCCAATGAGCAGAAAATAATAAACTATTGGGGTTAACAGTTATTTGATTTCAGTATATTTAAAAGAATACTTTTTATTTACTTTTTATTGCCCACAGTTCTAGGAAGCCGCCCAGTGATCAGGATGGAGAGTTATGATAACTCAGGAGGGATTAATCTAGTGTGTGAGTCCAGAGGCTGGAAACCTGAACCTGAGGTTCTGTGGCTGGACAGAGAAGGAGTCACTCTGCCTGCTGAAGATACACAGATACACAGAGACACTGAGGGCTTCAGTGTGAAAAGATGCATCACTGTTTATGACTCCAACAGGTTTTACTGCAGACTTCAACAAAAACATCACATGGTGGAGGCAGATATTACCATTAATAGTAAGTGTCTGTGATTTGAAACACAGAATTAGACTGTAACAATCTACTCAATATTCCACCCAATATGTATGCATCAGTATTTATGCTTTATTTTTCATTTTTATCTGTTAGTGATTTGGCTGATGTTCTTTTTGTAAGAGTTTGTTTAGTAGTTATTAAATTATTCTTACACAATTTCTTAAAAATATTTCTAACTTTGATTTTAGGTGAAGTCTTTGGTGTTTGTAAGAGGCCTGTCTGCATTGCAGTTTCAGCATGTCTTGCTGGATTGCTAGTAACATGTCTTTTTGGACTGATACTAACTGCTTTTGGTTACAAGAAAGGTAATATCTAAATCATTTTCCTCAGTAACATGTTTAACTTTAATTATACTGCAGTTTACCTTTTTTATCTTTTGTCCACACAGATTCCCAACTGTGTTCCTGGAGAAATCCAGGAAATAATGTTTTTCCTGCTTTAATGCTCTCACTTTAATTCAGGAAGGTCTATAAATGAGCTGGTTATCTGGATTAGGTGTGTTGAAACACAGAAAAATAGTACTATGTGCAGTACAGGGTTTTCCTGTGTTTTAGTCAAACTCTCACCTCAATCTTTTTATCTATTCACTTCTATTCCCATAAGCCCTTTCTGCAGAAATGAAAGGATATATCATTAATACATATAGAGCCTCACCCTGTACATCAGAATGTCGTAATGTGAGGCCGAATAATCATTTAACATAATCAAGCTCACACAACCACATCTGAAAAAAAAAGCCTTTTAGTAATCTACAGTCAGAATAGGCTACAAGGATTAAATCAAACACATCAGGCTTCTCCTAAACACACCGTTTTGCCAAGAACTAATGTACTAATGTACTAGAGCCCTTGTTCAGCAGCAGCATGGGCTGGAGGAACTGTGAATAGAAAGCATGTTGTTTTGTCTGTCAGCATGCTTTACGGCTAATCCTCTAACTCTGACAGCAAGAATCAACAAAATATTCAATGTTACTAACTACCAATGAGTGCTGGTTGATTATTCAGTATTCATTATCAAATTAATCATTTGTTTTGTTTACTATTGACTATTAACATTAACATAACCCTGCTTATTCCCGGCATACTCATTTATTATCAAAGAAACTGTGATTTAAATGACTATCCATTTACTGTTAGTGTTCATATATTACTTATATTAGTCATAGTACATTATATTACTTACTGTCAAATTATTTTATTTATTTCATTTATTTTGTTTAGTAAACAAATGCGTCTGTTTTTTCCTCAGAACTTCAAAAACACAAGCAAAGTGCAGGTAAACTATTTTTTCTTTTATAAATCATACTGATTAAATAACTGAAATTTAACAGACAATATCACTGATCAAATGTAATCACAAAGGAAGCTGTAAGGTTATTAGATTGTTTGAGCTTCTTGGACTTAGAGACACAATTTAATAAAAAGATGCAGATCAGGACAGAGGGCAGAATTTCAGCTCCTTCTCATTGTTTATTTTAATGAATGCTAGCAAATACAATAAACAGGAAGTAAACAGGAAATAGGTTTATTGAGTAAAAAAAAAAAAGTCATTTTTATTACCTGAATTTCTTAACCTAAATTTTCAATATTTGAATTTCAGATTAAATTTCATTCAAAACCAAAATATTAAAATATCCTAAGATTTTTCTACTTATCAGTCAAATAATTTTTTCATACATTTTTTGAGCATTACAGGTTCAGGTTCTGTTTACTCTGATTTCACTCAACAGAGGGTTCTGTAAGAAGAGACTTCTTACATAGTGACTCATAACTGACTTGTAACATCATGTTCCAAAGATATAACATTTGAGGGAAGTTGTAAGTTAGTGGTTAAGGTCCTAGGTTCCTGATCGGAAGGCTGTAAGCTTGAATCCCAAGTCCACTATGCTGCTATCGCTGGGCCCTTGAGCAAGGCTTTTAACCCTACAATTGCTCAGTCACTCTGGATAAGGGCATCTGCCAAAATGCTGTAAATGTAGATAACATGAGAAGACAGTTACATTTTCTAACTGCAATCTGATTTGTTGTTTCTTACCTTCTCATTACATTACACTGCTGAATCTGTTTATAATTTTATTTATATAGAATTTACACAAAATACTCTCTAGAATTTACACAAAATTCTCTCTTTTAGCCTCAGAGTTTCAAATGCAGAAGCAAAGAGCAGGTAAGTATTAATGTTTTGTGCTTTAAAATCATATAATGATTATACAGTATACTTGGACAATAAATTAAACAGGCAATATCTCTCTGATCCAGTGTAATCATAAAAGTAACTGTGCGGATGTTAGACTGTTTGAGTCTCTTTGACTTAGAGACACAATTTAACTGTCACATCCGGGCGCCCCTGCCCCTTACGGGGCGCGAACCTCTGTGGTGGTACATGAGCAGGCACGCCATGGAAAACAGACCCATATGCAGTATTCAGCGAAGCGCTGCTTTATTTACATAAACACTAGACATGGGGAATACGAACTCTTAGCCATAACGTGGTTAAACTAAAACAAAACCGAAAACTAACTAAACATAGCAAACAAAACAAAACTTAACATGGTAACCACGGGACAGCTAAACATTGACCGACAAAGACATGAACACCAGGATTCATTATGGTAAATTAGGAACAGGTGACACAACAGGATAGAGAACAATAGGCAGTGTAAACACAATAGACACACATCAGCAGGCTTCTGAGGTTCGCCTGCCATCGCCCTCTCCGGGCCTGGCAGGGAACTGTCCAGCTGTTCCTGACATTAACATTGTGAAGGTTCACAAAAAGGTGCAGATCTGAGCAGAAGGTAGAAATTACAACTTCTTCTCATGTTAATTTCAGAGAATTCTAACAAATTCTGGGCAGCTCAGGTCATATATCCAGATTTATGAACAGGAAGAAAGCTTTATGAGTGAAATCAGATTCTGAATACATGTTAGACAATTCAAAGTATTAGAAACATTAGGAAATATTAAATAGTAACTATTTTATTGTTTTGTTCTTTAGAGCTTCTAATGAAGAAGTTGTTTGCAGGTAAGAACAATTTGAATGTTTTTCTTCAGTACAGTTAAATGAAAGCCTCTGTTGTGTATTATGCAATGCTCTCTCTCTCTCTCTCTCTCTCTCTCTCTCACACACACACACACACACACACACACACAAGTCAGTTAATTAGTCCAAACTAAAAGGTGTAGTAGGCGTGAAATAACTTGTTTTGAGCAGCACTGTCAACCTCACAGACAACATGCATCATGATTATTTATATGATGTAAACATACTAAAAAAATAGTAATTATTCAGCATCTCTCATACACAGTGTTTCTCTGAAGTAATAATTGGTTTTGTTGTGTGAAAATTGTGTATTTCTCTTAGTGGATGTGACTCTGGATCCTGATACAGCTCATCCTCAACTCACTGTGTCTGCTGATGGAAAAGAAGTGACACATGGAGACACACAACAGGATCTCCCTGATACACCACAGAGATTTAATTTTCTCTGTGTTCTGGGACAGCAGAGTTTCTCCTCAGGGAGATTTTATTTTGAGGTGCAGGTCAGAGGGAAAACTGCATGGACATTAGGAGTTGTAAGAGAGAACATTAACAGGAAGGACAGGATTCCACGGAGTCCTCAGACTGGATTCTGGACTGTGGGACTAAGGAATGAGAATGAGTATAAGGCTTATGCTGGTCCTGATGTCCCCCTCACACTGAGAGAGAAGGTGGAGAAGGTGGGGGTGTTTGTGGATTATGAGGAGGGTCTGGTCTCCTTTTATGATGTGAAGTCCAGCTCTCATATCTATTCTTTCACTGGTCAGTCTTTCACTGAGAAATTTTATCCATACTTTAGTCCTTGGTATAGTGAAAATGGTAATTCAGCACCACTGATCATCTCTGCTGTTACTGAATAAATATCTGATTTATATTTGTTAACATTTTGAACTGTTTTTTTCTCTAGAAATTCTACAAAAACGCATGGATGTTACTGGATTATTTAGAGTTTGTGTGCTGTTAATCTGATTCCTTTTAGAAACTATGAAAGAATGGAAGGATTTAGATGCCTCATGAAGCTGAATCAGATGCATCAGTCTGATGCAAGCTGACATCTTGGAAAGTGCTACTTTCTAGCTCTCACTTAAGTTGAATGTGTTAACTAACATTTTCCCCAGCACTAAGAATCACCACTTATTATAGGTGAGGTTCTGACACTTTGGCAGGTGTATATTTCTTAATGAGGTGAGTTTTCAGCTTAGGATACTATTTAGTGCTGTTTATTTTCTCCTGAACATGATGTTTGTTCTTAGTGAGTGTTCTTTATATTTTGTACATATTCAGTAAGGTTTGTCTTGTGATTGGATGTGGGGATGTGTAACGTCATCAGTGGCATTTCCACCACCTAACCACCGGAAACATGATTTGAACTGTGCATGTGTGGAAATGTGTCTACTTCCTGTCTGAAGTATGACGAAATGATTTACGGCAGTTTAGATTATTTATACTGTTGTTATAATACTAATTATACTATAATGAGGAAGGCGACAGGATGGCGCTGACAATGCAAGTTGCTCCTCCAAAATGCATAACTATACGGATTATCTAGTTTCTTTAAGTGCATTGGAATGCTTAAGTAAACTCTAAGTAAAATTTCACTTAAAAAACCTTAAAAGAGAAAACAAATTTTCATTTCATTTCAATGTGTGGCATAAATGGAAAGCAAAAGAAAGGTCTTCAGAAACTTTTGAACCACTCGTACCCTGCAGTATCTAACACAACAAGAGGTTCTTCAAAAGAACTTGGCAGATTGTGTACATCTCTCCCTGGAACACCATCAAATAGCCCAGCATCAAAGAAATCTAAAGCTGATCTCTCATTACATGAGCTACAAGAGAACATCATCACTGCCCTCAACAAGAGAACTGACTCCCTTGAAGAAATGATTAAAATAAATTCAAACACCATTGGAGAGTTGAAATCATCCCTCCTATTTCTCAACACAGAAATTGTGGATTTGTAAAAATCTAAAGTCAAACTAACAGCCAAAATTACAGAACAAGCAAGAGCTATATCTCAGTTGGAAAACAGAATTGTTGATGCTGATCCACCCCCATGCTTCACTCTGGGCATGCAACAGTCTGGGTGGTACGCTTCTTTGGGGCTTCTCCACACCGTAACTCTCCCGGATGTGGAAAAGACAGTGAAGGTGGACTCATCAGAGAACAATACATGTTTCACATTGTCCACAGCCCAAGATTTTCGCTGCTGGCACCATTGAAACCGACGTTTGGCATTGGCACGAGTGACCAAAGGTTTGGCTATAGCAGCCCGGCCATGTACATTGACCCTGTGGAGCTCCCGACGGACAGTTTTGGTGGAAACAGGAGAGTTGAGGTGCACATTTAATTCTGCAGTGAGTTGGGCAGCTGTGGTTTGATGTTTTTTGGATACAATCCGGGTTAGCACCCGGACATCCCTTTCAGACAGCTTCCTCTTGCGCCCACAGTTACTCCTGTTGGATGTGGTTCGTCCTTCTTGGTGGTATGCTGACATTACCCTGGATACCGTGGCTCTTGATACATCACAAAGACTTGCTGTCTCAGTCACAGATGCGCCAGCGAGATGTGCACCAACAATTTGTCCTCATTTGAACTCTGATTTGTCACCCATAATGTTGTGTGCATTGCAATATTTTAAGCAAAACTGTGCTATTACTCTGCTCATTAAACCTTCACACTCTGCTCTTACTGGTGGAATGTGCAATCAACGAAGATTGGCCACGAGGCTGGTCAAATTTAGCCATGAAACCTCCAACACTAAATTGGCCAGTGTTTCAGTTTCATTGTCCAACCCCTATATATATATATATATATATATATATATATATATATATATATATATATATATATATATAAAACACAATTCTAGCTCAGTACCTCAATACATTTAGATCTCACACATTCACAAACAGTTTGTTAGCTGCTTATTGTCCCACAAAGCCCTAATGTCTGTCTGTTACCTTATGTCTCTCCCTTTTAGACTTTGGCTTAGCTAGTATTTTACCTAGTACAAGTTGACAGGTCTGTACCAACAGTGCATATAACATTTAAATCTATTGGAAAGCTAAATCCACTGCTAGCCCCTGACTGTCTGAAGGCTACAGGTTGTCAGGTCAGAACAATATCTCACAATGAAATGCTCATTTAAAATCAATTCCTTTATTGGTTGTACATAGAAGTTTAGCTTTGTAAAGATATAATTAAAAAGAATTAAACACACAAGACAATATTGAGTAGTCATAGAAAATTATTTACAGTCACACTCGCCAGTGTAACACAGATGAGGATAGTCTGGTTCCTCTCAAGTCTTCCTCCTCACATCATGTAAGGGAGTTTTTCATTGCCACAGTTGCCTTTGGATTGCTTATTAGGGATAAATATGAATTGTAATAAAAATTTATAAAATGTAATTTTTTTACTATAAACACCCATTGTTAAAAATGCTATACAAAAAGTTAAATGGAAACAAATTAAACATGCAATACCACTGTGAATTGTAACCCAAGGACTGTTCCTTCAAGGGAGTGTACACAAAAAACGAATACTCAAACTCATCACAAAAGATTGTTAATTAATACCAATAAACCAAGAACAAAATAAATGTAATCAAACCCTCCTCAAAAAAAAGATTAAAAAAAAAAAAGTCAGCCAACCCTCTATAAACCCTAATACAATACAATCCCAGCTTCTCCACACAGAGCAATCTAAAAGAAAAAAAGGAAAATTACATATAAAACACATCTTACTCAAAAAAAAATACTCCAAACCAAGTGTTAATTTCACTACAAACATAACCCTCATGCTTATAAATAGATCATATGTTTTAAAGTATCAGTATTGCATACAGACTACAAAGGTTGGCTAGCAATATGAGGCTGGGAAGTGATGTACAAACGGAGGGAAAAAAATAAAGAAAAATCATGAGGAAAAAAAAAAACTCCATTAGCCAGTTTAGTTCACAATAATCATTAAGTCTTAGTTGCACTGGAGGCCTACAGCACACACATGCAGGGACCGACTAGCTTAGGAAATGCAACAGAACAAACACAGAAGGAATGGCAATCAACTATAATACAAAAACACACAATTAACAAAACAATTAACAATATTTTAAAAAATAGAATACAATACTTAATTTTTAATCTCATTAAAATAATAAAAACAAAACACTTCCAAACACTATAAAATCCTCTACAATTACCTGCAAAACAGTCATCAATCCCAAACTACTTTCCGAAGGTATTCAGGATCAAAAGAGAATGGATGAGACCAAAGGCATACAATCCACAATGATTACGTCTGCATTAAGAAACATAATACCCTAATTTAGTGAAACAAGAGTTAGCAAAAAAACGGTTTTCACTCAGCCTACCTGCTCATCCAGACCATGTCTGTGCACAACCAAACACAGAGGTACTACCAGACAGCACAATGTTTGTTTCTGCATTAAAAACAGAATACCCTAATTTAATAAAACAAGGCTTTGTGAATGTGAAGCCAAACAATAGATATTCACTCAGTCTACCTGCTCACCCAGACCATGTCCATGCACAAACAAACAAGAAAGTGCTACCAAACAGCACGCTTCCACTAAAAAGATCAGGCCTATCACCTCCTTTCAAGTGCCTGCTTAAAACACCTACAAATTACCTACATGGCCACACCCTCTACTAATAGCCACCTCCCGGCTACTAAATGATTACATAAAGTTTGATTAAAACGAGAGTTCCTTAAACACAGCATTACAGCTGTCTTGTGTAAAATGGGAGACAAGGAGAGCTCTGTGTCCGAGTTTCCTGAACAGATGATGAGGTGAGAGATCTGGACAGACTGAAGGACTAAACCTCTGCTACATCACTCTCTTTATGAAGAGATGAAGCAAGAGCTAAATCTCAGTCACACTGAATGGCACTGTGGGTAAACCAGTCTAAATTAAATCAGAGAACTTGCAATGTTATTACAAAATTAATTTAGAGATGATTATTATATAAAGTATACGTGATATTAAGTACTATAAAACCCTTCAGGGTGGAATATTCCGTTAATAACAAAATCCACACTCCAAACAGGAAAAAAGGCGTGGCTCAAGAAAACGAAAGCGACAATAAGATGCATACCTGCCAGATAAAGGCTCTCTTTTAGAGTATTTTAGCGTTTTATATTTTTAGCGTTAATAACAAATAATTATTAAGTATTTTGAGTTTTTGATATTAGATCAATTGTGTAGTTCGTATAATGTTATTTAGCCTGTGAAACAGACTGAAAGGATAATGATCAGCTCACTTTCAGGAATGTTTTTGTGTGTGACTCTCCTGACTGTCTGCAACTTTATGGAATCTCAATCAGGTAACACACCTATTGTGTGTGTGTGTGTGTGTGTGTCTGTGTGTGTGACTCTCCTGACTGTGTACAACTATATGGAATCTCAATCAGGTAAAACACCTATTGTGTGTGTGTGTGTGTGTGTGTGTGTGTGACTCTCCTGACTGTGTACAGCTATATGGAATCTCAATCAGGTAAAACACCTATTGTGTGTGTGTGTGTGTGTGTGTGTGACTCTCCTGACTGTGTACAGCTATATGGAATCTCAATCAGGTAAAACACCTATTGTGTGTGTGTGTGTGTGTCTGTGTGAGTGACTCTCCTGACTGTCTACAACTTTATGGAATCTCAATCAGGTAACACACCTATTGAATTTTCTTCGTCTTGAATATGGGAACTATATTTTGTTGTTTAAAAAGTTGTAGTTTTAATGTAGTATCAGTAAATTTAGTTGAACTGTGTTAGAGGGAACTGAGGTAAGAAATGAAGGTAGTTGTAGTGTTGAAGGAAGTGCAACTACTTTGTAATACAGCATGTCCGTATGCACAACACAGCCAGCCGCTCTTTCTGAGAGCACGGTTAAACTAGCCGCACGAATATAGTAGTGGCGCGGCTTTTAGATACTTAACGGTAATAGCGATGGAAGAGAAACGTAAGCGTGCGCGTGTACAAGTGTGTACACCACAGAACAATAAATTAAAATAAACGATTTTTTTTAAGAAATGCGCGACAAAACTAATACTAAACAATTCATAGCATTTATGAGAATAAAGGCTTAACGTTTTAATAATCCATTGCATTTTAAAAATGGGGTACATAATGAAAATATAAAATGCAGTGGTGGGCCATCAGGGCCAGCAAGGCCTTCTCTGCTGGCCTAAACAGCAGGGATCTGAATCACTGAGTTGCATTTTAATATATTTAATATATTTTTCCATGAATGTGTATTAAATTATTACCAATAGTCTAGTCTCTACATTTCATCGCTTTTCTCTTGGTTGCGCTGCTTCCAGTAGTGTATATTTATGATAAAAGTATTTATCCATTCATATTTCAGCCAGTGTCTGACATCATGTGTTGCCAGGGTGAAAGAAATCTGCCTTAAGGCCTTCAATCAATAGTGCAGGCGCCCGGAGCTTAAAATAAGTGGCAATGAAATTGTTACATTAACCAATCAGATTTCGAGTTGGCGTCACTGGGGCCATCTAGCAGGCATACGATTACGTCAGCAATTTCCCGTCCTTTGATTGGATAGTTGGAGTAGTCAGAGGCAGCGAACCGCACATATACAGTGTTTCTATATTCACTGCGTCTCATTTCAGATGCTGCGTTGCAGTTTGCTGCATACGGCATCAAGAATGACTTTTTTGAGAAAAGTAACCATAATAAAATACACTATTCTTGTGAGGTGTGTAATACTGTAGACTAATTTCTTTTGTACTTTGCTATTTAACGGTTGATTAGTATCTATTGGCGTGGCTTCCAGGGGCGATTCTAGTATTTTCATTTAAGGGGGGCTCAGCCCCCAATGAGTGTATAATAATAATAAATAAAATAAAATAAAATAAAATAATGTTTTGACTAACAGGGTAGGATGGTAAACCTATTGCATTCCACTGTATTGCATAGATGTGTATAACATTTGAGTACTGAACAAGCCAAATACGAGTCTTCCTGATCAAACACACACACACACATACACACTTGTCCTCTGATCCTCGCTCTGCGACGCCGCGGTCTGCGGATTGAAGAACGCGCTGAAAGACGGGGAGGAGCCGAAGTCTGCCGCCATTTTCATATGGAATTTAAAGAGGACTGAGGCGATCACAAATTTGTGCATAGTTTATGGAGAATGATGGTATAGAGGTGGATTAATTCAGGAAGGACACCAGTTAAGGCCTAGGTGTGACATGCACAGCCCGCCACTGATAAAATGGAATAAGACAAATAAGTTATACTGTCATTTTTAAAAATCCATTATTAAATAGACCGTTCCTATTGTTAGTTGGTAAAACCATGTCAGATCATTTCAGCAGGACCTACTCTATGTTCACAATAAAGACCATACAATTTTACTGTAGATTTTTTTTTTAAATTTCCCTTCAAAATCACCATATCTGCCAATATAGTTGCGCTAACAGGCACTTTTTAATCCATTATAACATGGTTGGTCGTCAGGGCCAGCAAGGCCTTCTGATCTGAATCACTGATAAATGGAGTAGTCAGAGGCAGCGAACCGCACAAACAAAATAAAATATATATTTTTTAACTCACAATAGCTGACAGAGGAGAAGAAATCGATTTGGTTGCGGACATCCTTACAAACGCATTTACAGTGCAATACTGTAGCCTAATTTCTTTTATACTTTATTTAACTGTTGATTAGTATCTATTGCCATGGCATCATAATGATGGTATAGAAGTGGATTAAATTCAGGAAGGACACCAGTGAAGGCTTAGGTGTGAAATGCACGGCCCACCACTGTATTATAAAATAGACATTTCAAAGTTTTAGTTGATAAAATCATCTCAGATCACTTCAGCAGGACCTACTCTATGCAGATCATACAATTTTACTGTGGAAATATTTTTTAATTTCCCTTCAAAATCACAGTATCTGCCAATATAATTGCTCCAGGAGCCACTTTTTAATCCATTATAAAATAGATATTTCAAAGTTCTAGTTGATAAATACAGATTGAAGGCGACAAGTGCAAGCAGTGGTACCACAGGATATGCATTCAAATGCAGAGACATATACATGTGCAAAAAAGAAATTTGGAAATGTGTTCTCTTTTCTTAAATCCTTTTTACATATTTAAATATTTGTGTGTGAGGGAGTATAAACTTCAAAGAATAAAAAAAATGTATAAAAGAATATGATGGGCTTGGATTATTCTAAAATTGTGAATGCTTATAACTCAAAATTACTGATCACTTGAATTACAGTGAACTAAAAAACTACAGAAACTGCTGACTATGCAGCCAAGAATGAAACATGCAATATGGAATGGAAGAAGAAATATCAGAAAGAAGTGATTTATGAACTGATTGTTTTATCGACTAACAGTTTGTACTTGGCTCAACTATATTGACAGATATGGTGAATTTGATTATGAATTAAAAACCAATTCCGCAGTAAAATTGTATGATCTTTATTGTGAACATAGAGTAGGTTCTGCTGAAATGATCTGATGTGTATTCATAAACTTAAACTTTAAAATGTCTATTTTATAATGGATTAAAAAGTGGCTCCTGGAGCAATTATATTGGCAGATATGGTGAATTTGATTATGAATTAAAAAGAAATTCCACAGTAAAATTGTATGATCTTTATTGTGAGCATAGAGTAGGTCCTGCTGAAGTGACCAGAGATGGTTTTATCAACTAGAACTTTGAAATATCTATTTTATAATGGATTAATTAAGTGGCTCCTGGAGCAATTATATTGGCAGATATTGTGATCTTGAAGGGAAATTAAAATAACATTTCCACAGTAAAACTGTATGATCTTTATTGTGAACATAGAGAAGGTCCTGCTGAAGTGATCTGAGATGGTTTTATCAACTCAAACTTTGAATTGTCTATTTTATATTGGATAAAAAAGTGCCTGTTATCGCAGATATGGTGATTTTTAAGGGATTTTTTTTTAAATCTACAGTAAAATTGTATGATCTTTATTGTGAATTGTATGAATCTTTATTGTGAACATAGAGTAGGTCCTGCTGAAGTGATCTGATGTGTATTCATGAACTAACATTTTGAAATATCTAGTTTATAATGGATTAAAAAGTGCCACTTGGTGCAATTATATTGGCAGATAGGGTGACTTTGAAGAGGAATTATTTCATTATTTCCCAAAAAAATTTCACCTGCTTTTTGGATAAATTATATTACAGACATAGTGACATTTGAAGATGAATATCTTTGTAAGTCTACAGATAAATACATTTCTCTTTTTTTGGCTTAATACAATTTTGTGCCTCTTGAATATTATTTTCCCCATTCTTAAAATGAAAAGGGTTATAAAAATCTTTAGCCTTCATCCTGTGTGAATTGTTATTTATACTGTGAATTGTTTTGTATTAATTTTGTTACGTATTCATTTTATACAATATTTTTGTAGTACGTTCTTTGGCTGTGGTGTAGGGGCTCGCGCACGCTCACGTTTCTTTCATCGCTATTACCGTTAAGTATCTAAAAGCCGCGCCCCTACTATATACGTGCGGCTAGTTCAACCGTGCTTTTAGAAAGAGCGGCTGGCTTAACCGCAGTGGCAAACGTTACGTGTTAAAGGAGAGCAAAAGCACGGTGTAATGTTTCAGACTAAAGTCCTTCATTAGCAATGTAAGTGCTTCTGAAACTGTAGTCAAACCACAGATACAATAATTCCTGCAGAATGTTGCAGTACATCAAGACAAAAACCAAACGCCACAAAACAGCTTCTTTCCTGCAACTGGCCTCCAGACACACTATGGTCTTTTAACTACCTCCTTGGACATGAATGACAATGTGACAATGTATAACCCTATTTTGCTGTTTTTATAATGCATTACATTAACCCACAACCCAGACTGCTATATTGCATTTGCACCTTCTTACCTTCCTACCTGAAACTGTGAGCATTTCACTAGTCCACATTTTGCACATCCTACACTAATGGACAGTTAATGTTTCATGACCACTGCATGTAGTATTTGCAGTTTAGCGTGTACACTGTTTAACTTATGCATGTTCTGTTCTGTTATACATGTGTCCTTCTTTTTTATTTCCTTAGATTTTTTATGTGTATTTTCATAAGTTATTTTTTTATATTTATATAAAGCTTCATATTGCTATGCACCAGTACGCTAAGATAAATGTACTTGGCAATAAAAGTGATTCTGATACACATAATTTATTGTGAGATTTTAACATATCCCTGCAGTGCAGGCAAGTTAATATACCTGCAAGTGAAGCATAAACTCAGCTCTTCTCTACTCAACTGTATATGGTGTAAAGCAAGCTGGACACTAAGTAAAAAGACTGGAAGTGTAGGGGTGAGTCATTAGAGTGGATTTGAGGATGTTCTCTCTGGATGTGTCAATTTCATCAAACCTTCACATCACTTCAGAACATTCAGATACCCAACAGAAAAGTAATATAAAATAAAACTGGTCCATCTGTCAACAGAAGAGGGTGTGATGTAATGTCCAGTGTGAACAACCTTGTTGTTGTTAATAATAAAGGGAACTATTACATTTTTTAAACTGTCATGAGTTGCCTGAACTAGCTACAATATATGTGGAGTTAGCATGACTACACAATAATCTTATACCTCCTTTCTTTTGCACATTTTATTTATTAGCTCATTTGTAACTACTTTACTTTAACCACACAGATAAACTCATTTTTAAAATTATTTTGTCACACAGCTTTGTGACATAAAATTGTATTTTGATGAGTGTTAAATAGCATTTCCTTCTTAAGTTGCCTCAGACAAAGCAGCAACTTTAGAGCAACATTATGCTACAATATTACATGGTAATTTGTTTTGACAATTTGTATAAAAAAAATTAATTTAGTGGTAGGAAACATGTTTTGATGGACATAAATTAAGTTTATATGTTGTACATGGGGCCTTATATGTCAGTATATATCAGTGTTTGTTGGTCGGTCCAGTGGTTGGTCCAGAATCCCCTCCTGTTGCTGTAGCTGGTGAAGATCAGGTTCTGCCCTGTTTCATCAAACCCGACACCAGTGCAGTGGACATGACAGTGGAGTGGAGAAGAGAAGATAAAGGGTCTTCATTAGTTCATGAATATAAGGATCGTGGAGAAAAAACTCCGGCTCAGTCCTACAGAGGTAGAACATCACTGTTTAAAGAGGAGCTTCGGAAAGGCAACGCTTCACTCAAACTCTCAGCTCTCCGAGTCTCTGATGAAGGAGAATATAAGTGTCTCATTTATGACGAATCCTGGTATGATGACATCACTTTTCATGTTATTGTTGAGGGTAAGATCCATTTCTGCACTGACGCTTTAAATGGTGAATGTTATACTTAACATTATTAAAGGTTTTTGCATCCATAAACCAATTTTAAAATACATAAAAATATGTATTTGTGTATTTGAGAGGGTTTTATAATGGTTCACTGACTGACAGTCTAATTCACAGGTTACCAAACCTGATCTGGATTTAGTGCAGGAAGTGCTGTTAATTAGCTGATTAGATGTGTTGGGATAAGAGGAAGCATGCAGGAGAGATCAGTATATAAATCATCTACAGTTATCTTCCTCAATTTCTTTATTCTGTCCATTTTATTATCTGACTATAGTATTGAGACCAGCATTTCATTGTTTCAATTTCGACAGAAAATATGCCCATTTTCCAATTTCAGGCAGTTTTCCAAGTGGCTATTCACTCAGCGGTCTTGTCACTGAAAATAATTAAAACATATTAGAAGAATAAGATATTTTGTAATAATTTTAGCAACAAATCTCTGAACTTTGTTTTCATACAAAGTAATTATTCAGTAGTTTTTAAATAGTATGTTTCAAAGTTCATGCTACTGCATGGTCTCACAGTCTATGGTCATTGTTATATAATAAATTTGTCTTAATTTATATTTCCATTTTATTTTTTTTAATAGTCTGTTCTATTGGGGTTAACAGTTTAATGTAATTACACTATACTTAAAATAATAATTTTTATTTAATGCCTGTAGCTCAGGGAAACCACCCAGTGATCAGGATGGAGAGTTATGATAACTCAGGAGGGATTAATCTAGTGTGTGAGTCCAGAGGCTGGAAACCTGAACCTGAGGTTCTGTGGCTGGACAGAGAAGGAGCCACTTTGCCTGCTGAAGATACACAGATACACAGAGACACTGAGGGCTTCAGTGTTAAACGCCGCATCACTGTTTATGATTCTAGCGACTCCAAAAGGTTTTATTGCAGACTCCTTCAAAAACATCACATGATGGAGACACACATTATTATTAATAGTAAGTGTCTACAAACAAAACTTTTAGATTTAAATTGTAACAATCTACTATAATCATTACTGCAGTGCTGTTGCTTTTTATGACATCTGTTGGTGATTAAACAAATTTCTAACTTAGAGATATTGTTTTCATTTCAGGTGAATTCTTTGGTGTTTGGAAGTGGGCTGTTGGCACTACTGCTGTAGTATGTCTTTTTGCTTTTGGACTGATAGTAATTGTGTTTGTTTGTATTTTTTTTGCCTGTTGTGTATAAAATTAGTGAGCATATCCCAATATTATTTTGATACAAATTAAAGTAAAAAAAAAATAAGAGTATAAAAAACTCTATATAAGTAAGTAAGTAAATAGTTAGCTGTGGAATAAACCAACTTTGGAATAAAATGATCAGTATTGCATTTTTTTTTTTTTTTTTGCAAAGAGTGGTATAAAGTTCCCCAACAGCAATGTGAAAGACTGGTGGAGAGCATGGAGCCAAAACGCGTGCAAATCGGGGTTATTCCACCAAATACTGATTTCTTAATGTTATTTAACCAAAGCATTAACACAATTTGTTTACAAATTATTTGCATTTTGTTTTATTTGAGTTATTAAAGCTCTGCAAATACTGCATGATCTTGGGTTATTTTGATGTGTTGTCATTTCCTTTAAATATACACTCTAAATAACAATAATTATATTTTGAATTTAGGAGAAATATTGTCAGCAGTTCACAAAAAATGAAACAAAACTCTTCATCTCACCAATACATGAACCTGTAAGAAAAAAAAAAACATAAGAAACTGATTATTTTGCAGTGGTCTCTTATTTTTTTTCCAGAGCTGTATATTTAATACTTGGTACTGTGTCAAGAGTAGAGATACGATCATGTCAGTCACATTTGCTACATTTGCACAATGAATGCTAAGAAATTCTGTTCAGCTCAGGTCGTTTGTCCAGACTTGGACATTTGGACTACAGAAAATAAACTGTAAGGAGGCTTATGGAGTGAAATCAGAGTCACCAAAACATTATACTATATAATTTGAATAAATAAAAGTAAAATAAGTAAATAAAATTACCTGATTTAACATGATTAACATTAACATGCTAACATTATTACCTTCAGTACGCACATTTACACATTTCTTTTTGTGCATTTTTTTTATATATGACTTATAACTGACCTGTAACATAATGTTCCCCCTTGTGAAGTGAATGTAATACAACACAAGTTCCGGAAATGTTGGGACGTTTTTTAAATTTGAATAAAATGAAAACTAAAAGAATTTCAAATCACATGAGCCAATATTTTATTCCCAATTGAACATAGAGAACATAACAAATGTTTAAATTGAAAAATTTATAATTTTATGCACAAAATGAGCTCATTTCAAATTTGATGCCTGCTACAGGTCTCAAAATAGTTGGGATGGGGGCATGTTTACCACGGTGTAGCATCTTCTCTTCTTTTCAAAACATTTTGAAGACGTCTGGGCATCAAGGTTATGAGTATCTGGAGTTTTGGTGTTAGAATTTGGTCCCATTCTTGCCTGGTATAGGTTTCCAGCTGCTGAAGAGTTTATGGTCGTCTTTGACGTATTTTTCTTTTAATGATGCGCCAAATGTTCTCTACTGGTGAAAGATCTGGACTGCAGGCAGGCCAATTCAGCACCCAGGCTCTACTACTATGAAGCCATGCTGTTGTAATAGCTGCAGTATGTGGTTTTACATTGTCTTGCTGAAATACACAAGGCCTTCCCTGAAATAGACATCAGAAGGGGAGCATATGTTGCTCTAAAACCTTTATATACCTTTCAGCATTCATAGTGCTTTCCAAAACATGCAAGCTGCCCATACTGTATGCACTTATGCACCCCATAACATCAGAGATGCTGGCTTTCGAACTGAACACTGATAACACACTGGAAGGTCTCCCTCCTCTTTAGCCCGGAGGCGTCCATGATTTCCAACAAGAATGTAAAATTTGGACTCGTCTGACCATACAGTCCCTTACATACCTGTGAAACAGTCCATTTTAAATGAGCCTTGGCCCACAGGACACACCAGTGCTTTTGGACCATGTTCACATACAGTTGCAAGAAAAAGTATGTGAACCCTTTGGGATTACTTGGATTTCTGCATAAATTGGTCATAAAATGTGTTCTGATCTTCATCTAAGTCACAACAATAGAAAAACACAGTCTGCTTAAACTAATACCTCACAAACATTATATGTTTTCATGTTTTTATTGAACACAACATGTAAACATTCACAGTGTAGGGTGGAAAAAATATGTGAACCTTTGGTTTTAATAACTGGCTGACCCTCCTTTGGCAGCAATAACCTCAACCAAATGTTTCCTGTAGTTGCAGATCAGACCTGCACAACGGTCAGGAGGAATTTTGGACCATTTCTGTTTACAAAACTGTTTCAGTGCAGCAACATTCTTGGGATGTCTGGTGTGAATCACTCTCTTGAGGTCATGCCACAGCATCTCAATCGGGTTGAGGTCAGGACTCAAGGACTGGGCCACTCCAGAAGGCGTATTTTCTTCTGTTGAAGCCAGATACCAATACTGTGGAATATCCAGGTGCTCTTTTGCAAACTTCAAACGTGCTGCTATGTTTTTTTGGACAGCAGTGGCTTCCTCCATGGTGTCCTCCCATGAACTCCATTCTTGTTTAATGTTTTACTTATTGTAGATTTGTCAACAAAAATGTTAGCATGTGCCAGAGATTTCTGTAAGTCTTTAGCTGACACTCTAGGATTCTTCTTCACCTCATTGAGCATTCTGCGCTGTGCTCTTGCAGTCATCTTTACAGGATGACCACGCCTAGGGAGAGTAGCAACGGTGCTGAGCTTTCTCCATTTGTAGACAGTCTGTCTTACCGTGGACACATGAACATCAAGGCTTTTAGAGATACTTTTGTAACCCTTTCCAGCTTCATGCAAGTCAACAATTCTTGATCGTAGGTCTTCTGAAAGCTATTTTGTGCGAGGCATGGTTCACATCTGGCAATGCTTCTTGAGAACAGCAAACTCAAAACTGGTGTGTGTTTTTTATAGGGCAGGGCAGCTTTAACCAACACATCCAATCTCATCACATTGATTGGACTCCAGGTTGGCTGACTCCACTTAGCTCTTGGAGAAGTCATAGCCTAGGGGTTCACATACTTTTTCCACCCTACACTGTGAATGTTTACATGTTGTGTTCAATAAAAACATGAAAACATAATGTTTGTGCGGTATTAGTTTAAGCAGACTGTGTTTTTCTATTGTTGTGACTTGGATGAAGATCAGAACACATTTTATGACCAATTTATGCAGAAATCCAAGTAATCCCAAAGGGTTCACATACTTTTTCTTGCAACTGTATGGCTTCCTTTTTGCATGATAGAGCTTTAGTTGGCATCTGCAGATGTCAGATTGTGTTTACCGACAGTGGTTTCTGGAAGTATTCCTGGGCCCGTTTAGTAATGTCAATGACAGAATCATGCCGATAAGCGATGCAGTGTGGTCTGAGGGCCCAACAAAGGTCTTCGGCCTTGTCCGTTACACACAGAGATTCTCTGAATCTGATTCCACAATCTTCTTACGCACTCTTTCACAGATTAGAGAGCCTCTGCCCATCTTTACTTCTGAGGGACATGCCTTTTATAGTTAATCATGTTACAGACCTGATGTCAATTAACTTGATTAGTTGCTAGATGTTCTCCCAGCTGAATCTTTTCAAAATTTCTTGCTTTTTCAGCCCTTTGTTGCCCCCGTATCAACTTTTTTGAGACCTGTAGCTGGCATTAAATTTGGTGGATAAAAGTGCACAGTTTCTCCGTTTAAATATTTATGTTCTCTATGTTCTATTGTGTGTACAATATTGGCTTATTGTAAGGAATCCATTCGCAGATTGAATGAAGCAAACACAACAGGCAAAAACGTGGTCAAACAACGTAGCAAAGAGGTCAAAACCAGGAAATCAGAAAGCAGAGACAAATCCAAATCGTAAGGCAAAATTCGTAAGAACGAGGTCACAAAAACTAGGTCAAACACAGTAATATCAAGGCACTGAACAGTAAGGCTTTGTATGAACTCTAAGGAACGATACTACGCATAGAATGAAGTGAATGAGTCTCTTTTATGTGCATGGGAACCGGAAATGAGTGATCAGAATTCGGGAGAGGGTTCCCTCCAGTGTTCAGTCTCTCTGCATGACGTGACACTTATGTAATTTGAAAGTCTTTTAGTTTTCATTTTATTCAAATAAAAAAAAAAACATACCAACATTTCTGGAATTCGGTTTGTAATTTAACAAGTATATAACATTAAAGGAAAGTTATAGCATTTTATAACTGCAGTCTGATTGTGTTATCCATTTACCTTATTACATTACACCTCTTATATTTTTTGTGTAAAATTTACACAAATTACACTTTATTAGCCTCAGAGCTTAAACAAGAAAAGCAATGTGCAGGTAAGAACTGTTTGTGCTTTAAAATTATGTAATGATTATATATTTGGATTAATTATAACAGACAATTTTACCCTGATTATATAGTCATAAAGGTAGCTGGGAGGCTGTTACACTGATTTTGACATAGACACAATTTAACCTGGTGAAGGGCAGAAGGCAGAATCCTTCTCATATATATTTTAGTTAATGCAAACAATTTGTGAGAAAAATTTGGTAGAAAAAAAATCTACTGATGGAAATTGTTTTCACTATTTCAAATATAGTTTTATTTTATTGGTTTAGATTTTTTGTCTGCAGTGGTCATATTTAAATATCAATTACTGTATTGTTTTGTTTATAAGTGCTTTTAAAGAAGAAGTTGTTTGCAGGTAAGAACAATTTTTTTCAAACTTTGTATTTTCAGTACAGTAAAATCAGAGTCTCTGCTGTGTGTGTGTGTGGGGGGGGGGCTGTTTATCTATGAGAAGTGTGTTTAAAAAAGCATTTTAAACTCATCCCCCACCATCCTACACACAAACACCCCATAGATCAAGTTTGACATAACTTGTTTTGGAGCAATACTGTCAACCTAACAAAAAATATCAAGATGCCATTGTCATTATTTATAATATAATACTATGAGAGAGAGAGAGAGAGAGAGAGACTAAGCAAATAAAAAGAAATGGTTGTCTAACAGTTTCTTACATAACAGGTGCAGCACAAACACACACACACACACACACACACATTGTTTCTCTGAATAAATAATTGGTTTTGTTGTTTGACAAGTGTCTATGTGTTTCTCTCAGTGGATGTTACTCTGGATCCTGATACAGCTAATCCTGAACTTATCGTGTCTGCTGATGGAAAACAACTGACACATGGAGACACTCAACAGGATCTCCCTGATACTCCACAGAGGTTTAATTTTAATATTATGAGGTGCAGGTCAGAGGGAAAACTGAGTGGACATTAGGAGTTGTGAGTGAGAACATTAACAGGAAGGAGTGGATTACACGGAGACCTCAGACTGGATTCTGGACTGTGGGACTGAGGAATGAGAATCAGTATAAGGCTTATGCTGATACTGATGTTCCCGTCCCATGGAGAGAGAAGGTGGAGAAGGTGGGGGTGTTTGTGGATTATGAGGAGGGTCTGGTCTGTTTTTATGATGTAAAGTCCAGCTCTCATATCTACTACATACTTCAGTTCTCGATGCAAATCAGATGGTAGAAATTCAGCACCACTGATCTCTGCTCTTACTGAATAAATATCTGTTTACATTCTATAACATTTTAAACTTTTTCACAGCTTGATATAATCACCAGTTTATTTAAAGTTTATATAAACGTAAACTCTGTAAGCAGTTTAAACCTATAAAGTCTATAAGGAAGTGTATTAATATGTACTAATAATGCTTTTTGTGTTGATTTCAGCACTTAAAATCAGATTAAAAGCCATTATTAGATTTCTAGAAATTCTATGAAGATACATGGATGTTACTGGATTATTTAGAGTTTAGCTGCTGTATATCTGATCCTTCTTAGAAACTGAAAAAATAAAAGGATTTAGATGCCTCATGAAGTTGAATCAGACGTGTCAGTGAAGCTGCCATCTTGTAAAGTGCTAGCTCTTACTTGTTGAATTTAGAGTGTTAACATTTTCTCCACCACTAACAATCACCACTTATTATAGGTGAGGTTCTGACTGGCAGGTGTATAGCTGTTAATGAGGTGAGTTTTCAGGTTAGGATACTCATTAGTGCTTAGTTATTATTTTCTCCTGAACATGATGTCAGTTCTTAGTGAATGTTCTTAATATTTGTTAAATGATCAGTAACGTTTGTTTTGTGATTGGATGTGGGAATGTATTTGGATTAGCAAAGTGAGTATTTAATGTGAAAGGATCCATCATGACCCTGACCAGGACAAATACCTACTGAAAATAAATGTAGGAATGAAATGGTTCGCTTCTCTAAAGTCCTCTTTTAGGGAACAGTACTGGGGATCACGAGTGAATTATTTGTTCCATTATTTCGATGGACAGTTGCTATTCATGTGGCTGATCACATTAATATTATATTCAGGCTGAGAGTTACGAGTCAGGTTTTTTTTTTCTTGTTTTATTGCAAAAGAAAGAAAAAGAAAGGAATCTTCATTTGAGTATTGGTCAGTTCGGTATTTTGGTTTGAAAAGATTTATTATTATTATAGTATTATTTCTTTTGATTATTTTAAAAAACAACTTTAGTTTTAATGAATAATGGAAGATATTCTAACAGATTGTGTTTGCTTTCACTATAAGGATAGCTCTCTAAACATCCAATTGTGACTGCTGTGAAAAGAAATATGTATGATGCAGGGAATAAAATAGTAAAGTAGAGGGAGACAGGCCCTGAAAAAGGTGAGACTGCAAGGACTCCAGCACTGTACCGACCGGGCAGTGAACTGGGTCCTGACCGCACCAGAGGTGAAAAAGCCTCTTCAGAGCATACAGCTTTCTAGTGGAGGGAGCCCTAGCATTCAACAGAGTCTCCACTACCTCCGATGAGACACCTGACTCTAGGAACTGGTTCCCCTCAGGGGCCAGACCCAGAGCTTCCACATCTCAGAGTGGGGGTGTAAGATTGCCCCCTGGGCCTGAGAGAGTAGATCTTTCCTGACAGGAATCTCCCAAGGAGTGCCGTCTAGGAGGGAGACAAGGTCCAGGAACCAAACTCCAGCAGGCCAGCGAGGACCCACTAGAAGAAGGTGGACTTGATCATGGCGCACACTTGCTAGGACTTCTGGGAGCAGAGCTACCGGGGGAAAGGTGTACAGTCGCAACCTTGGCATCAGAGCATCCAGGCCCAGAGGGGCTGGCTGAGAAAGGGAATACTATAGCGGACAGTGGGAGAGATGATGGCCCTCCCAGAGACCCTAGGCGGAGTGGCTGTCCAAGACTGCTCCCAGCCCAAAAGCAAGGTGTCCGTTGAAAGAGTCTTGAGTCAATGACGTGCCCCTAGTGTGAGACCCAAGGTCAAAAAGCGGGGTCTTTTCCACATAAGAAGGGTACAAAGCCCGTGACACGTAACCTTTATGGCACTGAGGGGATGCCTGAGGGGACATGAAGCAGACCCAATGGGATAACGTCAGCTGCTGCTGCCATGAGGCCAAACACTCTCTGCACCTTGGCGACAGAGAGGCTTTGATCTAGCCGAATAGCTTTCACCGCTGACAGTATGGAAGCCACCTGAGCAGGAGACAGACATGTCTGCATCGTGGTGGAATCCCAAACTACACCCAAGAAGGTGGCTCTCTCAGAAGGAGAAAGTACACACGTCTGTGGGTTCAGCTTGAGGCCTAGAGACCTCATTTGGGCAAGCACAGCTCAATAACAGGCCACCATGGCCTTCGACCGGGCCAGAATGAGACAGTCATCCAGCTAATTCAGTAATTCAGTACATGCACCCCGTGGTCTCCAGGGCAGCATCCATGCACTTTGTAAACGGGCATAGCGACAGGGTTAGACCAAAAGGAAGAACACAATACTGGTATGCTTCACCCCCAAAAGCAGGAACACCTAAATGAAAATAGGCATCTTTGAGGTCTGTCGTCACAAACCAGTCCTCGGACCTGATTTGCAATGCGATAAGTCTGAGTGTGAGCATACCCCCCACCCTACCCCCCCCACCCCCGTCTTTCTTGGAGATGACAAAATACCGGTTGTAAAAGCCTGAGTCTTAATCTGGTAGGGGAACATGTATGGAATAAAATCACTGTCAAACATAATCATATGTAATTCAAAACATTTGTGTAGAATTTTAATTTACTCATGTGTAATTTAAAACTCATCCAGGAATTCTAGAATTTTCATTTAAGGGGGGCTCAGCCCCCAATGAGGGGGTTATTTCTTTAGTTTATACCAAAGTTTCTTTCAAGAGCACACAGAAGAAGGATATTCAATGAAATGAGAGTCTTCTATTTCCCCTATGTTCTCCATCATGGTCTCTCCCTGAAAGAATCTAGACAGAGAGTGTAGACTGCTGTAAGTAAATCCATTGTTGAATTATCATTCACACATTACATTGAATATTTACAACCATAACATAGTAAGTTTATATTACTGCTCTCGTTTTAATGCTGTCATTGCTATAGTACCAGTTCATTCACAGGAATTAAAATAGCAGATGTTTTAAGTAATCTAGGAATAATAAAAAACTGTCATTATATAACTAAAAAACACTTATATTTACTTATATCCGAATGTTAGTAATGGATCAAGAGTGTGACCACCTTTATGAGTAAGTCCTGTTACATTCATTCTGTGAGGATTAACCCCTAAGGAATCTAGAATGGACACAACCTGTTCTCAGTGGGTCAAAATGAATGTTAATAATTAATACTTTGTCTAAAGAAATTAGAAACTAGATTTGAGATGAAATCCACAAATTCACAGAGGAACTCAGAATGTGGCCCTGATGGCCTATAAATTATAATTAGTGGAATCGACTCAGTAGACTTATCTTTTGTGGATAAAGAACTTCAAACACATCAAATTTTCTGTTTTTTGTGTCATGCCTGTCACTTCCTCCCCTGCCTGTTGGGCGAGGCTAATGCATTTAACTGTTTTTTGGCAGATAGCTTCATTTAAAGTTATATAATCATTTGGTGTAATCCATGTTTCTGTTAAACACAGCACATTAAAATCCTGATCAATAATAATTTCTTTGACAATAAGTGCTTTAGATGTAAAAGTTTTACAGTCCTAGCTGCAGATTAAAAGTGCCAGCTGTGTATTCAGAATGATCTAATTTAATCTTAATTAGATTAAACAAAACTTACAGCATTCTGGTATAAAATGGACTTCTGAGTTTCATGAACAAATGAGGAAGTGAGAGAGTGAGAAGTGAAGGACTAAAGCTTTGCTTAAGACATCACTGTCTTAAGGAAGAGATGAAACAAGTCCTAAATCTTAAAATATTATTCTAAAATATTACTCCAGTAAAAGTAAAAGTGCTCCTTTTACACTTTCACTTGAGTAAAAGTACAAAAGTATTTGCCTTCAAATGTACTTAAGTATCCAAACTTCTATGATTTATTATGTCTATAATATTGTGTTATCATTTTTGTCACAGACTCTTTTGCTTAATCAACAACATGTGAAAAGGCTTTAATGTTACTCTTAGCACACCAATCTATTAATTGAATGATATTAATTAGTCAGACACTTATGTCTATTTAAATTATCTTATCATCCTCAAAACCTTGAAGCTAAACAATTTACTTCAGAATCAAATGAAATAACAGGATTCCAAAGCAGGAAGTTTCACTTTAAGGTTTTGTAACATAGTTGCATGTTTAAGTTTAATAAAAACATGTATTGAACACAGGAGTTTTATTATATTTTATTATATTTATTATAAAATAACTTGATAAATATAAACAAATGCATTTTATACATATATGTATATAGAGTGTATATGTATATATATATATATAGTGTGGACATCTCAAAACAAATTAAAATAATACTAATATAACAAGCCTCAATACCTGTGTGTGTGTGTGTGTGTGTGTGTGTGTGTGTGTGTGTGTGTGTGTGTGTGTGTGTGAGAGAGAGAGAGAGAGAGAGAGACAGGGAGGGAGGGAGGGAATTGCCATTTTACTGTATCTACTGTTTTACTGTTTCTCTGTATCTACTCCTATCAGATCCTTGAGTAGTTAAACTACTACTCAAAGTAATGTGTTCTAAAAAAAACAGTTTTACATTACATTATTGGAACATGAATTTAAATGAATTATTTAAAAAAAAAACAACAGCACTTACATTGGCAACTTGAGTGAAGTGCAGACAGTTCTGATAGCCCCCTCTCCCTGATCTTTAATGATTCAAAGCATTCTCTCAATGGCGAGAAATAAGGAATTCCAACTTGTTGTGTTGGGGCGGATCAGCACACGTCTTCTATAATCTCTGCTCTCTCATCTGAAACAGAGTTGTTGTTCTCATCTTGCTCTCTGATGTAAACTGTCCGATATATGGCTCAACGGCCATATAAACCACATGAAATGAACAACAATGACTATACAACTACATAGTAGGAAAATGTAGATTGCCTTACTTTTACACTGGTGTGTAGGAGAGGTACCTGCTGGAGAATAAAGTGCTGCTGGTGATGGAGTAAAAGGTGAATGAACACTAGCAGAGCTCCTTACTACTCGAGCTTCATGGCTCCTGAACATCGGAATTATCTTCCTCCTCCGGCTGCACACAACGTCTTTTTGACACTAACTTTAGTAAGTTGCTCTGTTTCATTTTAGTTTAATGTGCAACTAAACTTCGGTGACCCTCTGTGAAATGTGCTCGGTGTGGAGGGAGAGGGGCGGCATGAGCGTAGAGACGTTTCATTCTTCCTCGAAGCCAGAGGGTGCTCTCGTGCAGAAAGTACAAAAATTGACTCATAGAAGTAACATATGACGTGCCAAAGTAAGCTAATATGGACAAAGGCATGTATAAAGGCATCCAGCAATCGCTGTAGTCAAAGCACTCTTTTCTGTAGCAAGCGACACCAATGAAACCTCTTTTCCCTTGAACTCCAACAATCTGTTGTTGTTGCTATGAAATCTATCTCGGACATTGCTTTTTTCATATTAGTCTTCATCTCAAGTGCTGCCTCATCCATCTTGCGTCGCAAACTGGGCCTTGACATGAGAGAGGTGTTAGGCTGAAGATCGTGCAAGAAAGCTTTAAATGATGGTTGTTCCACCACACTAAAGGGTTAGAGACTCTGTGTGACAAAATTCAACACTGCATGATCAACATTCTTCTGTGTGACTAGCTTAGTTTCTCCCAATGTCAACCCTCTGGAGGTCGAAGGAGCCTTCTCGCTTTCCATTTTTCTTTTCCTTGGCGCTGTTAGGGCAGTATATCTCTGCAAGTGGCTACCATGCTTTCTATGTAAAAAGGAAACATTCAAAAAATGAACTATATATCCAGAGATCAGTCTCCCTCCCTTTGACAAATAAAATAAAAATTTCATGTGGTTTTAGCGTGTCATAGATGTAAGCAACAGAGTACAATATTTTCGGTTCAATATTAGGGGAGGCGCTCCCTCTGGTGGTGTGAAAGCGGTGTTGCAGGTCATGATGTTACAGTATTGTATTGAGCCACATTTACTTTACCAGTAGTGATTTTCTGAGTTTAATCATTTATATGTGAACAGATATACACTCCTAATGGTTACATAAATTCTGCATTTAATTTTAAAATGTCATTGCTTGTTTAAATAATAGTGTTAGAAATTAAGCCATATATAGAATCAATAATGATTTGTACATTCTTAAACATGTGGTGGCTATGAAGTCTGATATACAGATGATATCCAAAATTTATGGGTTAGGGTTAGTATTTTATGTGATAAAATAATTATAATAAGATATAATGATATAATGATATATAAGATATAATGATCTATAATAATATATAATTATATATAATGATATATAAGATATAATGGGATGAATTGAAAGTGTACAAAAACCTAGCATTACTTATTTTCTGGCTCAATAAGTCAATGTAATAACTTATGATACTCTAATTGGAAGCTGAAACTTCTTACATGTGATGTCATATAAGAGGTATGGTCAGAATGTTTGTGGTTATTTATTATTTCATTTAACCTTTATTTAACCAGGTAAGGTCTTGTTGAGATTAATCCCTTAATCCCTCAAGTGAGACATGGACAGGAAGGCAGCATGCAAAATTTCACCAAGCAAAACAGACAAGTGATTTATACAATAGTTTTGGCATAGCATCATAGCATTCAAAAAGCTGTTATTAAACCTGTTATTGCAGCTGTTATTAAACCTGTTATCTTCCAACTGAACTACACACAATGGATGTGTTGATTTACAATGGATGTGTCGATTCATAGTGGATGTGTCGATTCATAGTGGATGTGTTGATTCACAATGTATGTGTCGATTCACAATGGATGTGTCGATTCACAGTGTATGTGTCGATTCACAATGGATGTGTCAATTCACAATGGATGTGTTGATTCACAGTGTATGTGTCGATTCACAATGGATGTGTCGATTCACAGTGTATGTGTCGATTCACAATGGATGTGTCGATTCACAGTGTATGTGTCGATTCACAATGGATGTGTCGATTCACAATGGATGTGTCGATTCACAGTGTATGTGTCGATTCACAGTGGATGTGTCGATTCACAATGGATGTGTCGATTCACAGTGTATGTGTTGATTCACAATGGATGTGTCGATTCACAATGGATGTGTCGATTCATAATGGATGTGTCGATTCACAGTGGATGTGTCGATTCACAATGGATGTGTCGATTCATAATGGATGTGTCGATTCACAATGGATGTGTCGATTCACAATGGATGTGTCGATTCATAGTGGATGTGTCGATTCACAATGGATGTGTCGATTCATAGTGGATGTGTCGATTCACAGTGGATGTGTCGATTCACAAAGGATGTGTCGATTCATAGTGTATGTGTCGATTCATATTGGCTGTGTCGATTCATAGTGGATGTGTCGATTCAATCGAAGCTTCACGTCACCTCAGAAAGTTCAGAAACTCGACAACAGATTAACTTTAAAATAAAACTTGACCATTTGTGGACAGAAGAGGGCGCGACATGACATCAAGTGCAAACAACCTTCTTATTGTTTATTATAAAGGGAACTAGTAAAATAACATTTATCTAATATAACACACGATACTGACTACATTTATAGTTAGAGATGAATTGAAATGAATTAGCTAGCTAACTACAATATACGTGGAGTGACATTAGATTACTTTGCTTTGTCCTCTTTATCGACAGAAGAGTTTTACAATCAACAGAGCAAGTAGAGTTTTAGTAAACAAACAGAAGACACAAGTCAAAGGTGAGTTTTATGCTCATATATTTAATTAATTAATTAATTAATTAATTAATTAATTTATTTATTTATTTATTTATTTATTTATTTATTTATTTATTTATTTATTTATTAATTAATTAATTAATTGATTTATTAATTTATTAAGTCCTGTAAAGCAGTACACAATGAAAATGTATAAGCAAAGCTGTTTGTTATTCATGGTCTTCATACAGAAGCTCTTTCTTCATTCTTTCAGGTTAAGTTTGTCTTCAGTATAGATATGTTGTGGATATTGTGTAGAAAATTGTTGCTCCTCCAAATGTTTGAGTCTCATTTTCCTGCATATGGTGTAGTATATGATAAGGACTGGTTTGTATGATGCCAGGAGAGGAACTGGACTAACAGGCATTTGACCTTTTTTATGGATGGTGACCTTTTGTACATGAGAACAAGATATACAAAGTCACTTTCACCAACAAAATGACGTTTGTTCATGTTTCATTAAGATGTTTTTGATGTTTTTTCATAATATTATTTGTATTTTTTAGAAACATTACTGTTAAGTAAATGCATGGGTCTTTTGTGAAAAGTCAAATGTTGTATTGTGAACATAGTCTTTTGTTTCTGAAAAGTATTTTTATACATTTACAATTTTTATAGTAATTGCATTTTCTGAAATGTTTTGCAGCATATGGAAAAATGTATTGTCACTGGTGATTGCCCTAATGTGTCATGATTCTCACCTGTTTCCCTTTCATTATTGTGTGTATTTAAACCCTCATGCATCCAGTGTACAGCATACAGTAGTATTCAGTGACTGATGATACTAAGCCATATGTGACACCCAAACCACTGCAATGGAAGAAATGCCTCTTACAGCAACTTTGTAACTAAACTGCGAGAGGCATGTGAAGATTGCAATGTGCAAGCAAGAGGAGGGTGAAACAGTTTTACAATACCTTCATCACCTCACGGAGACGCACAACGTATACAACGGAATTACTGTCCCAGATGACTTGGGTGAGGGGCAAGTGACAGCATACTGTATGAGGCACACTTGAGAAACAGCTTCTGGAATGGACTAAACCCAGAAATATCAAACTGAAAAACTTATGCAACACATGGGACACAGGAACGCTCCTGACTTCCTAAAGAAGAAATATTCTAGTCCACAAGGCACATAGGCAAAGTACAATGTGGATGCTTTTAAACATATACCAATGAGCAGGAAAAGTAGAAGGAAAAGATATAGTGTGTTTTGTAGATTCAGTTACAGGGAACTCTGTGATAAAAGTGGATGAATTTGAACAGATGCCAAAAATGAGTGGTAGGTTTCTGAATTCAGTAGGAGTGTCTGGGGTTATAATGAGAGAAACATTTACAGCACCTTTTAAGGTGCATGAGAGATGATCAAAAAACATTCAAATTTTCCTTTTTGCTGTCTGAATGTCATCAATCTAGCCATGGGGGTCACAGTCCAGTGACTTCTGTGCCAGTCCCAAGCCAGGATAAATAGAGAGGGTTGCGTCAGGAAGGGTATCTGGTGTAAAACATTGCCAAATTTAACCATGCGAATCGTCAGTACTCTAAATTTCATACCTGATCGGTCGAGGCCCGGGTTAACAACGACCGCCATCAGCGCCGTTGACCTATAGGGCGCTGGTGGAAATTGGGCTACTGTTGGTCAAAGAAGTAGAGGAGGAAGGAGAGTGCATAGACAGAGAGAGAAGAGGAAAGGTAAGAGTGTAGGACTGAGAATAGGAACTCTGAATGTTGGTACTATGACAGGGAAAGGTAGAGAACTGGCTGATATGATGGAGAGAAGGAAAGTGGATATACTGTGTGTACAGGAGACCCGGTGGAAGGGTAGCAAGGTTCGTAGTATAGGAGCAGGATTCAAGCTGTTTTATTATGGTGTGGATAGTAAGAGAAATGGGGTAGGTGTGGTCCTGAAGGAGGAGTTTGTGAGGAATGTTCTGGAGGTGATGAGAGTGTCAGACAGGGTGATGAGTCTGAAGTTGGAGATTGAAGTTGTGACGTTGAATGTTGTTAGTGGTTATGCCCCGCAGGTAGGTTGTGAGTTAGAGGAGAAAGAGAGATTCTGGAGTGAATTAGATGAGGTGATAGAGAGTATTCCAACAGGTGAGAGAGTGGTGATAGGAGCAGATTTTAATGGACATGTTGGTGAGGGGAACACAGGTGATGAGGAGGTGATGGGCAAGTTTGGAGTTAAGGAAAGGAACCTTGAAGGACAGATGGTAGTGGACTTTGTGAGGAGGATGGACATGGCTGTGGTTAACACTTATTTTCAGAAGAGGGAGGAGCATAGAGTGACTTACAAGAGTGGAGGTAGGAGCACACAGGTAGACTACATCCTATGTAGAAGAGGCAATCTGAAAGAGATTAGTGACTGTAAAGTGGTAGTGGGAGAGAGTGTAGCCAGACAGCATAGGATGGTGGTGTGTAGGATGAATTTGATGGTCTGTAAGCAGAGGTCAAAGATAGAGACGGAGAAGAAAACCAAGTGGTGGAAGCTGAAAAAGGAGGAATGTTGTGAGGAATTTAGACAGAAGTTGAGGCAGGCTCTGGGTGGTCAGGTAGTGCTGCCAGATGACTGGGAAACTACAGCAGAAGTGATCAGGGAGGCAGGAAGAAAGGTGCTGGGTGTGTCATCTGGAAGGAGGAAAGAAGATAAGGAGACTTGGTGGTGGAATGAGGAAGTTCAGGATAGTATTCAAAGGAAGAGGTTAGCCAAGAAGAAGTGGGACATGGACAGGACTGAAGAGAATAGACAGGAATACAAGGAGTTACAGCACAGAGTGAAGAGGGAGTTGTCTAAGGCCAAGCAGAAGGCGTATGATGAGTTGTACACTAGGTTAGACACTAGAGATAGAGAGAAGGACTTGTACAGGTTAGCTAGGCAGAGGGATCGAGATGAGAAGGATGTGTGGCAAGTTAGAGTTATTAAAGATAGATATGGAAAGGTGCTCACAAGTGAGGAGAGTGTACGGAGGAGATGGAAGGAGTACTTTGAAGAGCTGATGAATGAGGAAAATGAGAGGGAAAAAAGAGTAGAAGAGGTGAACTCTGTGGAACAGAAAGTAGATAAGATTAGAAAGGATGAAGTCAGGAAGGCTTTGAAGAGGATGAAAAGGTGGAAAGGCAGTTGGTCCTGACGACATCCCGGTGGAGGTCTGGAAGTGTCTAGGAGAGGCGGCAGTGGAATTTTTAACTAGTCTGTTTAACAGGGTTTTAGAGAGTGAGAAGATGCCTGAGGAATGGAGAAGAAGTGTATTAGTGCCGATCTTTAAGAATAAGGGTGACGTGCAGAGTTGCAGCAACTATAGGGTTGATAAAGTTGATGATACAATGAAGCTATGGGAAAGAGTAGTGGAAGCTAGGTTCAGGAGGGTAGTGGAAATTTGTGAGCAGCAGTATGGCTTCATGCCCAGAAAGAGCACAACAGATGCAATTTTTGCTCTGAGAATGTTGATGGAGAAGTATAGGGATGGTCAGAGAGAGTTGCACTGTGTGTTTGTAGACTTGGAGAAAGCGTATGACAGGGTGCCAAGAGAAGAGCTGTGGTACTGTATGAGGAAGTCAGGAGTAGCAGAGAAGTATGTCAGAGTGGTGCAGGACATGTATGAGAGGAGCAGGACAGTGGTGAGGTGTGCTGTAGGGCAGACAGAGGAGTTCAGAGTGGAGGTGGGACTGCGTCAGGGATCGGCTCTGAGCCCCTTCCTGTTTGCTATGGTGACGGACCAGTTGTCAGAGGAGGTCAGACAGGAGTCTCCTTGGACAATGATGTTTGCAGATGACATTGTGTTCTGTAGTGAGAGCAGGGAGCAGGTGAAGGAAAACCTGGAGAGGTGGAGGTTTGCACTGGAGAGAAGAGGAATGAAAGTCAGTCATAGTAAGACTGAGTACATGTGTGTGAATGACAGGGAGGGAATTCAAACACTAAGAGTACAGGGTGAAGAGGTGAAGAAGGTACAGGAGTTTAAGTACTTGGGGTCAACAGTCCAGAGTATTGGAGAGTGTGGGAAAGAGGTAAAGAAGCGAGTGCAGGCAGGTTGGAATGGGTGGAGAAAGGTGTCAGGAGTTCTGTGTGATGGAAAAATTTCAGAGAGAATCAAGGGGAAGGTGTACAGGACAGTGGTGAGACCGGCCATGCTGTATGGTTTAGAGACAGTATCACTGAGACAGAGACAGGAGTCAGAGCTGGAGGTAGCAGAGCTGAAGATGTTGAGGTTCTCTTTGGGAGTGACAAGGTTAGACAGGATTAGGAACAAGTACATCAGAGGGACAGCTCATGTTGGACGTTTGGGGGACAAAGTTAGAGAGGCCAGGTTAAGATGGTTTGGACATGTCCAGAGGAGGGAGAGTGAGTACATTGGTAGGAGAATGTTGGACATGGAGCTGCCAGGATGGCCAAAGAGGAGGTATATGGATGTAATAAATGAGGATATGAAGCTAGTGGGTGTAAGTGTTGAGGATGCAGAAGATAGGGATAGGTGGAGAGAGATGATACACTGTGGCGACCCCTGAAGGGAAAAGCCGAAAGAAGAAGAAGAAGCTGTCTGAATGTCATCCTATTAATTTGATGGGCAAAGGTTTAATTTGGAATAAGCCTAATTAGCACTCTGTATGTGTATGAGTGGAAGCTCAGCACCTCTGCAATGAATTCAGTAAACCAAGCTCTCATCTATAAGGCCTGTGCTGTTACTAACCCTACAGACACACGATACCTGGACACACATGATCTGCATTACACAGGTCACACACATCTAGGACCAGATGCACATTACAAACAAGAGTGGATTGAGAAATAAACAGAAGCAGATGTGTTATTGTGTGAACACTTGTGATTGGATGATTGTCTGATTGCAGCGCCATATAAGGACCAGTGTGAAAAAGACACAGTTGCACTGCTCTGTCATCTAGCAAAAGAAGGACACAAAGCAAGCTTGTCAAAATTGCAATTTGTACAACAACAGGTGAAATTCTTGAGAGCTCTGATATCAGAACAAGGGAAAAGCTGAAAAAACAGTCAATGCTTCTAGAGATATTGTGGGATACAGTGAACTTACTCTTTTGGTTCCACATGCAGTGTCACTTCTCCTCCAACAGAAAACAGCACAGATGTCAGCAGCATGATGGTTTTGATACTGTGGTGAAGGTTGCAGAGAGAGCGACTGCCACGTGTTTACCATGACACTGGGTGTACAGTCACGTCTCTCAAACTGTTCTCACTAACACTTTAGCAAAAAATAATACTCACAGGAGCTTTGGATAAGATAAGCAAAAATAACCTTTATCGCAAAAAGTAATCAACCCGACACCAATTCATTCAGATGTCCCAGAATGATCTGAATTATTCCCCAAAAATCCCCTCAATATATACTATTTCACTGATGCTCCTCCTATATTTTTTTCTAAATTATTTGCTCAAACATTTTCCCATTATGTTCAAGTTTCAGCTTTTTAATTTCCCATTGTTTCTGGTTTTCTCGTTTCTGGATTCCTATTCGAGGCAGTTTTAGGCCTTTTGGTTTCCCAATATGTTCTCCTCCACCTCTTTTGATATATAACAGTCTCATCACCATACTGAACAGATCTTTCCTGAGCTACACTACCTTTCATCATAAGTATTGTTTTTCTATTATATTCATTATATTTGCAGTTTACTAATTCTACTAAAGTACCTGTATATTTTTCCGATTTCTAAATCCACTTACAGTACATAGTTGTGTGTGTGTGCATGTTTGTGGTTATGTGTGAGTGTGTTTGTGCCTGTGAACTGGTGTAATTTCTGTATTATTTAATGCATGTATCCTGTATGTGTACTTATGTTGCTAATGTGCTTTCATGTACCTTTACTCTTAATCAATCATTTTTACTCTTTATATACCCAACACAACGTCTATGTCATCTTCTGGCACACATAGCCATCAATATAGTGGCTCTGCTCGAACATGGCTGCTGAAAAAACAGCAGTCAACAGTTGCTGGTGAAACCTATTGAAAGAAAGAAAAGAAGGAAAAGAATACATGGTGACGTGCTAATAACCTTTCCCGTAAGATCCAACTGACTCTCTATGACACGTAAAGTGACTGGGTTGGAAGACATCTTCACTATAAGACCTATCTATTGGGGAGGACCTACTGACGCTGAGAGAAGAAGCAGCACATCACCTAATAAAGTGAGGGTAAAAATTATTTGATCCCCTGCTGATTTTATATGTTTGCCCACTGACAAAGAAATGTTCAGTCTATAATTTTAATGGTAGGTTTATTTGAACAGTGAGAGACAGAATAACAAAAAAAATGTGATTTTTTTGTTGTTATTAAACACATTTCAAAAAGTTATACATTGATTTGCATTTTAATGAGTAAAATAAGTATTTGACCCCTTCGCAAAACATGACTTAGTGCTTGGTGGAAAAACCCTTGTTGGCAATCACAGAAGTCAGGCATTTCTTGTAGTTGGCCATCAGGTTTGCACACATCTCAGGAGGGATTTTGTCCCACTCCTCTTTGCAGATCCTCTCCAAGTCATTAAGGCTTCAAGGCTTATGTTAGGCAACTCGAACCTTCAGCTCTTCTTGAGCCACTCCTTTGTTGCCTTGGCCATGTGTTTTGGGTCATTGTCATGCTAGAATACCCTTTAATGACCCATTATCAATGCCCATGGCCTTGTCCATCATCCATGTGATGGGGTACAGTTGTTATGTCCCCTTAGCAGAAAAACACTCCCAAAGCATATTGTTTTCACCTCCATGTTTGACGGTGGGGATGGTGTTCTTGGAGTCATAGGCCGCATTCCTCCTCCTCCAAACACGGCGAGATGAGTTGATGCCAAAGAGCTTGATGTTGGTCTCATGTGACCACAACATTTTCACCCAGTTCTCTTCTGAATCATTCCAATTGTTTTCTTGGTGACTATGGTCCCAGCTGCCTTGAGATCATTGACAAGATACTCCTAATTCTAATTCTGGGCTGATTCCTCACCATTCTTATGATCATTGAAACTCCACAAGGTGAGATCTTGCATGAAGCACCAGACCAAGGGAGATTGACAGTTATTTGTGTTTCTTCCATTTGAAAATAATCTCACCAACTGTTGTCAGCTTCTCACCAAGCTGCTTGGCGATGGTCTTATAGCCCATTCCAGCCTTGTTGTTGACAATCTTGTTTCTGATATCCTTGGACAGCTCTTTGGTCTTGGCCATGGGGGAGAGTTTGGAATCTGATTGATTGATTGCTTCTGTGGACAGGTATCTTTTATATAGGTAAAAAGCTGAGAAGTCCCTTAAGAGAATGCTCCTAATCTCATCTTGTTACCTGTATAATAGACACCTAGAAATCTTTCTGATTGATAGGGGATCAAATACTTATTTCACTCATTAAAATGCAAATTGCTCACTGTTTAAATACCCTTACCATTAACTTTATGGACTAATCATTTCTTTGTCAGTGGACTTCTTCTTCTTCTTTCGGCCTTTCCCTTCAGGGGTCACCACAGCAAATCATCTCTCTCCACCTATTTCTTTCTTATGCATCCTCAACAGTTGCACTCACTAGCTTCATATCCTCATTTATTACATCCATATACTTCTTCTTTGGCTTTCCTTTTTGCCTCCTGCCTGGCAGCTCCATGTCCAACATTCTCCTACCAATATACTCACTCTCCCTCCTCTGAATGTGTCCAAACTATCTTAATCTGTCCTCCCTAACTTTGTCCCCCAAACGTCCAATATGAGCTGTCCCTCTGATGTACTTGTTCCTAATCCTGTCCAACCTGGTCACTCTTAAAGACAACCTCAATATCTTCAGCTCTGACTCCTGTCTGTTACTCAGTGACACTGTCTCTACACCATACAGTATGGATGGTCTCACCACTGTCTTGTACACCTTCCACTTGATTCACACTGATATATTTCTATCACACAGAACTCCCTACACCTTTTTTCACCCATTCCAACCTGTGTGCACTCGCTTCTTTACCTCTTTCCCACACACTCCATTACTCTAGACTGTTGACCCCAAGTCCTTGAACTCCTGTACCTTCTTCACCTCTTCACCCTGTAATCTCACTGTTCCACTTCCCTCCCTTTCATTCACACACATGTACTCAGTCTTACTACGACTGACTTTTATTCCTCTTCTCTCCAGCGCAAACCTCCACCTCTCCAGGTTTTCTTCCACCTGCCCCCTGCTCTTACTACAGATCACAATGTCATCTGCAAACATCATTGTCCAAGGAGCAGTCCATTGATCCCTGATGCAGTCCCACCTCCACTTTGAACTCCTCTGTCTGACCTACAGCACACCTCACCACTGCCCTGTTCCTCTCATACATGTCCTGCACCTCTCTGACATACTCCTCTGACTTCCTCATGCAGTTCCACAGCTCTTCTCTTGGCACCCTGTCATACGCTTTCTCCAGGTCTACAAACACAAAGTGCAACTCTCTCTGACCATCCCTATACTTCTCCATCAAAATTCTCATAGCAAAAATTGAATGGGCATGAATCCATACTACTGCTCACAAGTTTCCACTACCTTCCTTAACCTAGCTTCCATTACTCTTTCCCATAACTTCATTGTATGGCTCATAACCTTTATTCCCCTATAGTTGCTGCAACTCTGCACATCACCCTTATTCTTGAAGATCGGCACTAATACATGATTTTCAGAAATGATTAATGATTAGTAAATTTTTTGTGTGTTGTCTCAAGGACAAAAAGTTGTTTGTGAGGTTCTGAACTTCTCAATGTGTGCCTGGAAGAATATTATAGTGACAGGACTGTGCTGGAGACTAGAAGGTGGGACTCAAGGCTAAGAATCAGACCTTGGTAGAGCTATCTGGATCAGGCAGTGATCATGCGTTGTAATGTAGCCAATGATTGACAATGTTTTCCTTTCTTTATCCTGTTTTTTGTTTTAATCATGATTATAAATACCCAATGTAACACTCTGTGTCATTAAATTGAATTGAACATGTTTTTCTCAACAAAAGTACCTTGGGTTTGCTGAAACTAATTACATCATCGTTTATGGTACACATTCAGTGAGCATTTCACACATTGTTCATCACTGGGCTTTAAAATAGCTGATGTGTTGTTTTCCTCAGAAATGTTAAACGGTGACAAACAGAGAGGAAGTGTTTAACTGTTTTTGCACTGGTGATTTATCATTTCACTAAAAGATGCACATGTACTGCTTAAAAGTTCTATGAGAGGTCCAGATGATTTAATGAATAAAGAAATAAGAAAAAGACAAGACACTATTATTGTGAATAAGGCACACAGATATAAACCAGAGATATAAATCTATCAATTTTCTGTCACTATATACTGTAATAAATAAAAAGATCATTAGATATCATATACATTTACCCTGACTTACAGTGTATTAAAAAAAAATAAGACAGACACACACACATGCATTAGTACCTCAGTAAAGCCACATTCACTGCATTGCATATTTTTACTTGCAGTACCATGCAGAGCCAGTAGGACACACAGCACAGTTGAGCTCAGATGTACAGACACTAAATTATAAAGTTTTTATAAATGTTGGCAGTAATGGCATTTTAAGAGAAATGTGTAAACAAACCATTTCCAAATTTACAGTTTCAGTCTAGAACTCAAGAGTGTCAGCAGATCATCTTCCTGAAATAAGTAAAATATGACTGTTTAAATTACACAAAGGCTCCAGTATGTTCCTGTCAATCCTAATAATCTGTTCTTGTTGTCTGTTAAGCTGTAAATTCAGTTCTGCTGCTAATCCTAAGACACTTTTACTGCTGTGGGTCTAGTGAAGCCCCTGGTTAAAACATGAAATGTGGTTTGGTTTCTATTCTAGATGAGCAGTGTGGCTTTAACCAGTGAGAAACAAGGAAATGCTCTGTCTTACACATTCTCAGTAAAGCCAACATTAATACAGCCACACCTGCATTTTCCCTCTACTGCTAGTTTCTGTGGCATGTGTCATGGTTTTCAGCACAACACTTCCAGCACTCAATAAGATAAGTTAATAATAAAAGAAGAATATAATGTTAGATGTCAGTGTAGCCTGTACAGTATCTTAAAATATGACACATTACTCTGTGCCATAAAATGCATCTAAACACAAAGACCTCAGAATAGAAATAAAGTTGAAACATGTCCATACCATCCACAGGCAGTAAGTACAGTGTTGTGCTCACCTAAACTGGACATTTTATTTGCTAGTTTATCGAAAATTCTTAACAGTAATCAAGACACAAAAGGGAGGAGAATCCTGAAACTCAGTGGAGATTCAGTGCCACTGTGACCTTCAGCAGCACCAAGAATCTGTGGATCTCACAAATTCCCTCCATAATCAAATTAGCCCATGATTTTTTTTTGTCTCTTTATATCCTGATGAGTCTCATCCTTCTTGAAATCTTGTAGAGTTTACCAGAGCAGTAGTTTTGTTTTCCTGTTCCTGTGTAAATCTGGTTTGTTTGTTGTTTGTTTGTTTGTTTTTTGGGCCTGTTGCTTTATTTGAATTATAGATCTGCTTTCTTTGATGCTGCCTTTCTGTATGTTGACCTCTGCTTTGAATTATAATGAAGCTTATTGGTTTGCACTTGACAAGTGAGTTCATTCATTTGTTTCCTGTTTCATCAGAAACAGACAGATAACACACACAGACAACAATATTCAGAACACATGATTGTGAATTAAACAATATATTCGCCCCCTTAGAGCAAGCTTAAAATGAATTTTAACAATTAATTTCAGGCCCTGGACGAACAGCTCTAACAGTAAAACTAGTGATCTTCATGAACCTTGGACTAAAAAAAACCCAGCACATAAAGTCTTTCTGATTGCTTACATGCTGGTCAGTTGCTGTTATTAGTGTCAGCAACACCTAAACTTTTTAGCCCCTTATACAAAAACCACAACAGCTCTCTCTCTCTCTCTCTCTCTCTCTCTCTCTCTCTCTCTTTCTCTCTCTCTCTCATGCACCACATGTGCTCTCTGTACTTCCAACACTTATTGTTTTTATAGTACCCCTGCATTTGGCGTTTAAGAGTACATGAAGTGTCGTGTCATTAAACACAGACACTGGTCATTCAGTCAGTCATCAGTAGGACAGGATAGAGCTCCGTCCACTCTGTGTGATGTTCTGTGAGTAAATGTTTTCTTTTTTTATAATTCAAGTTTTTATTGCTTTCATTCGGTACCACCATCTTAATTATATTCAACTTCCCCCATAAAGTTAACTGAATTTTCCCCCATTTCTCCAAGTTATTTCTTATGTTTTGTAGAAGCGGTCCCAGATTTAGCATAGGGGTCTCTTCTAATTCCCTGCTTATTGTGATACCCAAATATTTTATCCCTCTTGAGCTCCACCTAAAGCCAAATTTAGCTACCATATTTGCGTTACATATTCCGGATATAGGCATAGCTTCCGACTTCGTCCAGTTAATTTTATATCCAGACACTTTAGAATATGACTGAACTATCTCCATTAAGTGAGGTAAGGACTTATCTGGATCTTTTACCAAGGCCAGGATGTCATCAGCATATAAAAACAATTTATGCTCTTTGTCACCTCCCCATGCACCTGGAATGTTTTTGTTAGCCCTAATAGCAATGGCCAATGGTTCTAGTGTGATATTGAACAATAATGGTGACAGGGGGCACCCCTGTCGTGTCCCCCTGGTGAGGTCAAAAGATGGAGAAGCTTTGCAATTGGTGATCACACATGCCCTAAGTGTCTTGTATAATGTTCGAATCAACTTGATGAAACAAGGCCCAAACCCAAAACCAGACAAAGTTGTGAACAAAAATTCCCAGTGAACCCGATCAAACGCCTTCTCTGCGTCAAGTGAAAGGGCAACGTTTGGATCAGTTTTGTCTCTGTTTAGCCAAATTAGATGGAGTAACCTTCTCATGTTATCTGTTGATGACCTGTTCATCATGAATCCAACTTGATCAGGGTTTATAATATTGGGTAAAACCTTCTCTAACCTTAACACAAGAATTTTACTAAGGATCTTGCAGTCCACATTAATCAGACTTATTGATCGATAATTTGAGGGTTCGGTGGGATCCCTATCTTTCTTAGGGATCACCGATATTAGAGCGTCATTAAAAGAGGAGGGGAGAGATCCACTAGCATATGCCTCGTTATATACTTCTGTTAATTTGGGTGCAAGTAAATCTATATACTGTTTATAATACTCGACTGGGAGCCCATCCAACCCTGCTGACTTTCCATTCCGCATAATAGATACAGCTTTTCTAACTTCAAGTTCTGTTATTGGACCTTCTAACATATTCATTTCCTCTAGGGATAATTTAGGCATTTTAACCTTGGAGAACAAATTGAGCAGTTCTTCCTGCTTAAAACTAACACCAACAGTGTACAAGTCTTTGTAAAATTTCTGTACTACGTTATTTATCTCCTTTGTTGATGTTACTATTGTGTTTCCTTTCTTGATAGCTGTTATTAAATTACATGTATGCTTTTGCTTCAGCTGTCTCACCAGCAGTTTGCCAGTCTTCTCCCCTTCCTCATAGAAAGTAGTTCCCAATCTAAATAGGGCGTATTCCACCTTTTTATTATAAATTTCCTGCAGTTCAAATTTGAGTTTACAAATCTTTTGACGTAACTGATTTGAGAAACATTGGGATAATTCTTTTTCAGAATTCTTAATTTTGTTATTTGTTATTCCTGTATTCTGTCCCGATCTTCCCTTTTCCTTTTAGACGCATAACCTATTATCTTCCCTCTGACATATGCCTTAGATGCTTCCCATTCAGTTGATCTTTTTTCAGTACTGCCAGTATTAATTTCGAAGAAGGACTTTAAGTCTTCTTTCAATGACAAACTGAAGGCCTCATGGGACAACAGTGAGGTGTTTAATCTCCATCTGCCTTTTCTCTCTTCATCACAATTAATGTCAATGCCTAACATCACGGCTGCATGATCTGACAAAGCGATAGCATTTATTTTGCAGTGGGTAACATGTTTTGCCAAGGTGTTGGAGATCAGAAACATATCAATTTTTGAGTGGGATTTATGACAGTGTGAGTAGAAGGTGTATTCCCTCTCACGTGGATTCACCAGACGCCAAATATCCGCTATTCCATTATCTTCACTCATCATATGAATTGCTGCTCTGTCTTTGGGATATGTTTGGCCACTAAATTTACTTTTATCTATAAAAGCGTCCCACACTTGGTTAAAATGTCCATCTAGTATTATTTGGCCATCTGCTTCCCTTAAAGTCTTTTTTAAATCATGATGATGAAAAATGAGGATCCCCTGTATTTGGAGCGTAGATGTTACATAGCACCATTACGGTACCATTTATCGTGGTCTGTGGACACATCATTCTTCCTTCATCGTCTTTGACCTCTCCAGTCAGCACAAAGTTTAGATTCTTGTTAACTAGTATAGCGACGCCATTCCGCTTACTGGAAAAGGAGCTGTGAAATACTTGTCCAACCCACCTGTACTTCAATTTTAGCGCCTCTTCCCCTTTAAAGTGTGTTTCCTGGATGAATGCAATATCTACTTTATTATGTTTTAAGTACGTCATAACTTTGCCTCTTTTAATAGCAATCCCGCAGCCTTTTATATTCCAGGACAAGCATGTTATATAATTCCCCACCATAGTGCATTATGTAATATCAAAAAAGAAAGAAAAAATGGGGGGATACGAAAGCCATTGTTGTGTATATAGACCTGTATAAACATAGTAATCTGACCTGTATAATAACGGACTCTTAATAGTAAACCTTGTCATAACCGACCCTTTTTTTATGAAAGATTTATAAGAAACAAAACAAACACAATAAGGTAACAAAAAATGCTCCCTCAAAACCCAAATTGGGAGCTCAGACCAATCTCCGGTCTTTAAGCCATAGCATGGAAACAAAAAAAAAGAAAAAGTTGCAAACAGAACACGCAACAGCAAAAAATAACTCCTCTTGGTCCGTGGTGCACCCCTCATGGTTACGTCACTGTCCAGCTGCACGCTGCTCGGGCAACTCACCATCTAAAGCCCAAAACCCACTCGCGTTTAATTTCTACCCATGGTTGACTTTTATATATTCCTCACTGTCCATAAGCATTACTGTCTTATAAGAGCATACCTGTTCATATCTCATCGTTGCGTAAGGTGCTAATAAAACGCTCCGCTTCCTCAGTGCTGGTAAAACTACTGTTTCTACCTTTCCATGTAAATCTCAGGGTAGCAGGAAAAGCAAGAGTGTATCAAACATTTAGCTGTTGGAGCGATTTCTTGGCAGGCAGAAACATCTTTCTCTTTTCAGCCAGCTCCCTCATCATATCGGGAAATACAGATAATCTAGCATCCTCCCACTCAATTGCACGGCGCTCCCGCACGGCTCGCAGTACTTTCTCCTGTGCTGATTGCCTCAAAAACCTGATCAGCACCGGCCTCGGCGGTTGACCCTCACTCGGCATGGGGGCCAGTATTCTATGGGCTCTCTCAATTTCGAATTCGCCCTCCATGTCGATCCCCAAGCCTTCGCTCAGAACTTTCTTCAAACATCTCCAAGTTTGTCCCATACTTCTCTTTCAGCCCCACAAGCTTTACATTGTTCCTCTTACTGTGGTTCTCAAGCATCTGAACACGATCCCACAGAGCTTGTATCTTTTTTTCTTTGACATCTTTCAGTCATCAGCCCCTCTGTCACATCTTCCAGTTGTGAGACACGGCCCTCCACCTCCTCCATTTGGGCTTGAAGCCCGTTTACAGTGTCTTTTAGCTCCGTCATTGTCTCTTTAATGGCGATTGTATCCGCTGCCACTACCTGAAGGGTCTTGCTCATTTTAGTAACTTCAGCAAAAACTTTTTCCAAGCTCACTTTATCATCAATCTGTTTTTCGGGTGATCTCGAAGCTGTCGTTAGTGGTGGGGTCTGTCTGGTTGCCATGCGGTTTGCTTCCTTGAAATATTTGGATGTTGTCGCCATCATAATCCCGTCAAAAACGTGGTTAGGTCTCTAAAATCCGGATCATGGACAATTTCAAAATGTTTTTCGAACGAAATGTCAACTACATCCTCATTAATTATATAATTATTAACGAGTGGGCAGGAGCCTATCTAGCGAGCCATCATCTTGCTTGAGGTACCCACGTGACTCCCAGTAAATGTTTTCTGTGAGTTTTCATTAGCGGTGAATTAAGTTTTGATTTAACCAAAAAAGAATCCTGATATCAGGTTCTGTTTGAATATTCTAATTGTTTGTAGCTAAAGTTTGAGATTGAATTTAGTGTGAAAAGTACATTCAGCTTTTTGTGGTATGTTTACATTTGTCCCAATTGATTTTATGCGTAAAATATTTAATTTTCATTAAACAAACAGTTTTCAGCAATTGCTTCCTGGTGTCTCTCACATTGGCAGAACATTACAGCTGATGATTGTAACTGCTGTTATACATTCCTAGACAGTATTTGTTTGGGATTTTAGAATGTATACTTTATTGTACATTACTTTGGAGATTTTTGCCCTCTGTCATCTGTAAATGGAAGAAATATACTCTTGTAGATTAGATTATTATAGAACACTGCAGCATGTGGGAGGAGACTGTGCCAACCAAAGAGGAAATCAAGTGACAGTTACTAAATTAATGATATTTATATTAATATACATGGCAATAACAGAAAAGAACAGATGATGCTTTAAATATACACTATATTGCCAAAAGTATTTGCTCACCTGCCTTGACTCGCATATGAACTTAAGTGACATCCCATTCCTAATCCATAGGGTTCAATATGACGTCGGTCCACCCTTTGCAGCTATAACAGCTTCAAGTCTTCTGGGAAGGCTGTCCACAAGGTTTAGGAGTGTGTTTATGGGAATTTTTGACCATTCTTCCAGAAGCGCATTTGTGAGGTCACACACTGATGTTGGACGAGAAGGCCTGGCTCTCAGTCTCCGCTCTAATTCATCCCAAAGGTGTTCTATCGGGTTGAGGTCAGGACTCTGTGCAGGCCAGTCAAGTTCATCCACACCAGACTCTGTCATCCATGTCTTTATGGACCTTGCTTTGCGCACTGGTGCACAGTCATGTTGGAAGAGGAAGGGGCCAGCTCCAAACTGTTCCCACAAAGTTGGGAGCATGGAATTGTCCAAAATGTCTTGGTATGCTGAAGCATTCAGAGTTCCTTTCACTGGAACTAAGGAGCCAAGCCCAGCTCCTGAAAAACAACCCCACACCATAATCCCCCCTCCACCAAACTGTACACTTGGCACAATGCAGTCAGACAAGTACCGTTCTCCTGGCAACCACCAAACCCAGACTCGTCCATCAGATTGCCAGATGGAGAAGCGCGATTCGTCACTCCAGAGAACGCGTCTCCACTGCTCTAGAGTCCAGTGGCGGCGTGCTTTACACCACTGCATCCGACGCTTTGCATTGCACTTGGTGATGTATGGCTTGGATGCAGCTGCTCGGCCATGGAAACCCATTCCATGAAGCTCTCTGCGCACTGTTCTTGAGCTAATCTGAAGGCCACATGAAGTTTGGAGGTCTGTAGCGATTGACTCTGCAGAAAGTTGGCAACCTCTTCGCACTATGCGCCTCAGCATCCGCTGACCCCGCTCCGTCAGTTTACGTGGCCTACAACTTCGTGGCTGAGTTGCTGTCGTTCCCAAACATTTCCACGTTCTTATAATACAGCTGACAGTTGACTGTGGAATATTTAGGAGCGAGGAAATTTCACGACTGGATTTGTTGCACAGGTGGCATCCTATCACAGTTCCACGCTGGAATTCACTGAGCTCCTGAGAGCGACCCATTCTTTCACAAATGTTTGTAAAAACAGTCTGCATGCCTAGGTGCTTGATTTTATACACCTGTGGCCAAGGAAGTGATTGGAACACCTGATTCTGATTATTTGGATGGGTGAGCGAATACTTTTGGCAATATAATGTAAGTTGCAAAAATGTATACAGATTTTAGTTATGTTATAATGATCTAAATGATCAAAAAACCTCTGATAACTTCTGTTTTGACATTTACATTTACAGCATTTAGCAGAAACCCTTATCAAGAGCAACCCTTATCAAAAGAAAACCATTAAAGTAAAAACTTTACTAAAACTTTACTTTATAGCTAAAGAGGCAATATAGCAAGAAACAACACAGATAGCACCATTTTTAATTTTTAAGTACAAATAAAAAAAACTAGTTCTTTCTAGCCACTTCCTATCACGAAATTCTCCTACCTTCCTAGCCTGCCCTCTTTCGGCCTTGGGAGTCTTACATGTCATTGGATCAGCACCTCATTTCACACTGATACATAAATTTCTTTAACCTGTATAATAACTGTTATGAACTAGTTTCAGTTAGCTAATTCCAATTTCTATCTTAACTCCTAAAAAATGTAATTAGAGCCATGCAACCCACCCCTAACCTGCCTGTTCCCACATGGCCTACACATTTCAAAGACACCTGTCTACCAGCCGTCCCAACACATCACACATGTTCACATTCCATGCCCCGCCACCCACTTCCCCCTAACCCAACCCAACCTACCACTGAACATTTTCAGTCCCAAACTTGTCCCAACCTAGTACACCCACTTGTCCCATCTGATCTACCCTACTGTCCTATACAGTCACCCAGCCTACTCCTAAAGGAATTTTGAAAGTCAACTCTTTGAATTTGTGTTCCCAGTGTTTGATTTTCTTTGCACTACATTTGATTAGCTGTGTTGATTGATGGACAGGTGCAGGGGTGGAATTTGTGATGCTGGGTAGAATATTTGCAGGTTGGAATGATGGTCAGGTAAGTACAAAAAGAACAAAATGTTCAAAATGCAAAATGTTAGCTCGGATCAAGCAATGAAGAAGCACACAAGAGGTGTAGCAGAGTACAGGTGAGAGAAAACATTCACAGAGTACTGAGTGTAAAATCAGAATGTAATCATTACACTATGTTTTAACATGCATACTGTAATCAGACAGGATATCAGACAGCACTATATATTTGCTGCTGTCTTGGGTACCAGTCCCTGGAAATGATTTTTACTCCTGACTGAGAGCAGCTTTTGTTTTAATAGATATAAGGTTGGTGTTAAAAACAAAACATAACTGGTCACACAGAGTAAGTTTTGTTTTCTAGTGTTCTACTTTCTATCTTTTACCTATGTAGCATACCAGGTAGCTCACCACCACAGGCTCCTGTCGCTGAAAATATGCTTACACTCATATAGTGAACATCTATAATTATATTAGATTTTATCCCACTGTTATTCAGGTTGTAAAATTTGCTATGATTGTAGAGAACTACAATCAGGAGAGAAGATTTGGAGGAAATCACAACACGGTGTAGATCTCGCCTCTTACCATGTGTTCTTTTCCAAATTCTCTTCAGACGTGACTTCTGCCTTTTATAAGAAAAAGCTTGAAACTTCTGCACAAGATCCTCATAAGCTCCACAACATCTTCTCTTAACTACTCAACCCCTTGGCTCCACCTGCTTTATCCAGCAGAAGAGATTTAGTCTTGCAATCCTACCACCTGCCCACTGGATCCAATCTCTTCCACTATGCTCCAGACCATCTCACAAGACCTCCTGCCCTTCATTGCCACAATTATCAATGGATCCATAACATCTGGTCATGTACCAACTAACTGCAAGAGAGCAAGGGTTATCCTGAAGAAACCTGCTCTGGATCCTTCAGACATCAGCAACTACAGACCGGTATCACTTCTTCTCACTTTTCTTTCTAAAATTCTTGAACATATTGTTTATAATCAACTGTCTGTCTATCTCTTGCAAAACAACCTACAAGATCCCAACCAATCTGGCTTCAAAGCAGCACATTCCACAGAGACTGCCCTTTTGTCTGACACTGAGAAACTACATGTTGCTAGATCAGCCAAGCTGTCATCTGTCCTTATCCTCCTCGACCTTTCTGCAGCATTTGACACAGTCAACCACAAGACTTTCTTGTCCACCCTCCTTTCTTGTCTTGGAGGTTGTGGAACAGCATGGGAATGATTTGCCTATGGATGTTCACTCATATCAGGTAACATGGAGGTGATCGACATCTGCTCCACACAGACTATACACTTGTGTCCCACAAGGCTCAGTACTTGGTCCTCTCCTTTTCACCCTCTATACTCACTGTCTTGGTGAAGTTATATCCTCACATGGGAGGATCCTACATCCTTTTACCACTGCCATGGTGATGACACTCAACTTCTTCACCTTCCATCCCTCAGACATCACATCTTTTGCTTGGGTCTCATCATGTCTGGCAGACATATCATGGACAACTCAATCCCAGAAAAACTGAACTGCTGCTCATCCCAGGTGATTCATCCTCAGGCCATGATTTTGCGATATCCCTCCACAACTCTTTGATCTCCCCTTTGGCCACTACTCACAGCCTTGGGGTATTTATGTGAAATCAACTGTCCTCTTCCTTACATGTTTCTAATGTGACATGCTCATGTCGGTTTCTTCTGTACAACATCAGAAGGATTCGGTCATTCTTATCCACTCAGGCTGCTCAAGTGCTTGCTCAGTCTCTTGTCATTTTAAGACTGGACTACTGCAAATCTCTGTTGGCAGGACTACTTCTGAATGCAATTAATCCTCTGCAAATGATCCAAAATGCAGCTGCACAATTTGTTTTCAACCTACCTAAGTTCTCACCCACCACCCCACTACCGAGGTGGTAGAATGAACTTGGATTTTCCCTGGATTTTCAAACAGTTGAGTCACTGGCTGTCTTCAGACAATACGTAAAAACCTACCTCTTCTTGAAACACTTAAACTAGCTCTTATTTTCCCTGTTTGTTTTATGTATTTAAAAAAAATGTTGTGCTATAATTCCTCCCAACTGCCAGAAATGTAAATGTGCATTTTTTTTTAATTCAATTCAATTCAGTTCAATTTTATTTGTATAGCACTTTTAACAATGGGCATTGTCTCACAGCAGCTTTTCAGAACATAAGAAATATAGTACAAAAGTCCAAGGTTAATGTTAGACAAAAAGTTCAAGATTAATATTAGACTTACTGTATATTTCATTTTATTTGTATTAATCTCTAATACCTAATGAACAAGCCTGATGCGACTGTATCAAGGAAAAACTCCCTTAGATGGTAAAAGGAAGAAACTTTGAGGGGGAACCCATCCTCATTTGAGTGACACTGGAGACTGTGATTATAAATTATAATAAATAGTCATATACAGTCAGTGTGAGTTTTTTTTTATGCAGATACAGCATATGTAGAATGTTATGTTGTGTATTGATTAGGATTGGGATTGGCATCTTCTCTTAGAATGTCTGAAATCCTCATGAAGCAGAATCCAACCGGAGCTGGTGCATCTCTGGATACCTTGGGATTCTCACAAGGTTGGCCTCTTCTCACTGAAGGTCTGAAATCATCATGAAGCAGAATACAACTGGATCTCTAGATGCCTCGGGATGGGTAGAAAAAGAGAAACAAGTTGAAAGAAATTAGCGTAGCTGCTGTACATAATATTAACAAGCACTAAATGATATACTGGAGCATAAGGTTATGGGATGTATTATATATATGCCTGGTTAAAGTGATATGTCCTTAATCTACATTTAACCTGGGAGAGTGTGTCTGAGCCTGAAACACTGTCAGGAAGGCTATTCCAAAGTTTAGGAGTTAAATACAAAAATGCTCTACCCCCTTTAGTGGACTTTGATATTCTCAGAACTACTAGAAGACCAGAGTTTTGTGATCTTAAGAAGCGTTACGGATTGTAGCATGTTAGAAGACCAGTTAGATATGTGGGAGCTTAACCATTTAAAGCCTTGTATGTGAGTAGCGATAGTTTATAATCAATTTTAAATTTAAAAGTTATCCAGTGCAGGAATGATAAAATTGGGGTTATATGTTTATATTTTCTTGACCTGGTAAGACCTTTGGCGGCTGTATTCTGGGCTAACTGTAGCTTGTTTTTTGAAGATGCAGGACAACCACCTAGTAATGCATTAGTAGTCCAGTCTGGAGGTCATGAATGCATGAACTAGTGTAAGGATGCACCGGAGGCAGGTGTAGCAGAATCCATAAGCAGATCTTTTATTATAACAAAATCGGCAGGCAAGTATCGGTATCGGTATGGTCAGGCAAAAAGGGTCAAAAAGCCAGGAAACAAAACACTGAGCAAACAAAACCAAAATCACAAAACCAAACAATCGTAGAACTAGGGTCAGGCAGGGATCATACACGTAGAAGACACAATAGAAAATACAAGGCTTGGTACACAATCTTAGAGAATGATACTTCGCGGTGAACACCTAGGCAGAGCTGTTTAAATACCTGAATGAGACCGGAAGCAAATTAGAGACTGTCAAAACTCAGGTGACAGCGCCCTCTGGCGATCTGGTTCCACAGGCACTGTTACAGAACCCCCCCTCTATGAACACCTCCAGGTGTCCTTCAACGTGGGCATCCCCGTGGGCGAGGGGTGGGCCGGTTCGGGAAGCTCAGATGGAACTCTTCCATGAGTGAAGGGTCAAGAATATCCCGAGCATCAACCCAACAACGTTTCTCCGGGCCGTACCCTTCCCAATCGACCAGATACTGAATGCGGCCAGCCCGATGACGGGAGGTGAACTGTGGACCTCGGTCGGAAACAATGTTCTGGAAGATAGCCATGGTGGTCGGCAGCCCTTTCATCGGGATTAGCTTGCATGATTTGGAAAATCTCTCAATAACCACCATGACTGTAGTGAAGCCTTGAGAATTAGGTAGGTCAGTGAGAAAGTCTATAGAGATATGAGACCATGGTCGGCGTGGGATGGGTAATGGCTCTAGTAAACCTTCTGGTAGTTGACGGCATGTTCTGGATTGTGCACAGGCTGAGCAGGTACGAACGAACTCCTCGACATCGTAGTTGAGAGATGGCCACCAGAATCTTTGTCTTACTAACTGTGTGGTTCTGCGGACGCTGGGGTGGCCTAAACTCAGACTCTCATGTATCTATTGTATTACTCGGAGGCGGAAATCTGTAGGCACATAAACTTTAGATGAAGGACAGGCAGGGGGAGGAGTTTCTGCTAACTGTGCCCATTCTATTTCGTTCATCAGATCCCACTGCACAGGCGCTACTCGGACGGATGGTGGGAGGATGGTTTCTGGACTAGATGGGGGCTCAAGAATGTCATGGATACGAGATAATGCATCAGCTTTACCATTCTTCGAACCGGGGCAATATGTGACTGAAAACTTAAATCTTGTGAAGAACAGGGCCCATCTAGCTTGGCGGGGGTTGAGGCATTTAGCTTCTCGTAGATAGGTCAAATTTCTGTGGTCAGTAAGCACCAGGAACGGATGGCGGACCTCCTCTAGCCAGTGCCTCCATTCTTCCAGGGCAGCCTTTATCGGAAGTAGTTCCCGGTTCCCTATGTCGTATTTGGATTCGGCCTGCGTGAGCTTTCGGGAAAAGAATGCGCAAGGGTGCAGCTTTCCGGTTTCTGGTTGACATTGGGAGAGCACCGCTCCTATACCACAATTAGAGGTGTCCACCACCACTACAAATGGCAGTTCAGGGGCAGGATGGCAGAGTATCTGGGCAGAAGAAAAGGTTTTCTTGAGTTTCAGAAAGGCTGCTTGGGCCTGATCTGTCCACTTTAACTTCTGGGGTTTGTTCTTTAGCAGTGACGTCAGTGGGCTAGCGATGGTACTGTAATTACGAATGAACCTTCTGTAAAAATTCGCAAACCCGAGACGGCATTGCAACCCCTTGACAGAGGTAGGTTCGGGCCAGGACATAATGGCGGACACTTTATTTTGATCCATTTCCACCCCTTCCTGCGAGATCACATATCTGTTACAGAAGAGCGATGAAATTCACACTTTTCTAGTTTCACATAGAGGTTATGAGTGTGACTCCAAGATGGCGGCGTGGCAGTAGCACGCAGCGGCCACTCCGGAACCAAAATGGTGCTTTCTTTTTGTTTTAGCGCTAAACTTAAAGTGCATGGACGCCAAAGTCAGTGGTGTTCATGTATACGACCGCCAGACGATATTACGGTACAGAAATCATGCAGTTACTAACTTGCATGATGAACTACTCTGCAAACTTCGCGAACTCGGCTTGCTGCGAAGTCCAGGCCTTCAATCCTCGGCGTCGCCTGATGCCGGTGGCCGGAAGAGAGGACGTCGCAAGCGTTGTTCGAGGAAGCGGAAGCGCGGTAAAAGAGCGGGTGTCCGTGCTAGGCTAACAACCAACCCTAGCCGGCCGGCACTCCCTTCCATCATCTTGTCCAACGTCTGCTCACTGGATAATAAACTGGACTACATCCGACTCCAGCAAACTACACGGCGTGAGTTCAGAGACTGCTGCGTCTTTGTTTTCACGGAGACGTGGCTCAGCGACAGAGTTCCGGACGCCGCCATTCAGCTAGCCAGACTAACCGTGTTTCGTGCCGACAGGAATGCAGCTCTGTGCGGTAAGACTCGTGGTGGCAGCGTGTGTGTTTACATCAACATGGAATGGTGTAAGGACTCTGTGCTTGTGTCTAACTACTGCTCATCGGTAGTGGAGTTTGTGACTGTTAGATGCAGACCTTTTTATTTACCCCGGGAATTCACCACTACTCTCATTATCGGAGTGTACATTCCACCCAGCGCTAATGCTAAGGAGGCTCTGTGTGAGCTGTACAGAGCTATTAGTGAGCTGCAGAATGCTCACCCCGACGGACTGTTCATCATCGCCGGAGATTTCAATCATGCAAATCTCAGAACAGTGCTCCCTAAATTCCATCAGCATGTGGACTTTGCTACGAGAGGGACGAACACGCTGGATGTTGTTTATTCAAACTTTCCCGGTGCGTATCGTGCGGAGCCCCGCCCCCACCTCGGCTACTCAGACCACATCTCTGTTATGTTGATTCCAGCATACAGACCACTCGTCAGACGCTCTAAACCGGTTCTGAAACAGGTTAAGACCTGGCCAGCAGGAGCCATCTCTGCTCTTCAGGACTATTTTGAGTGCACTGACTGGGACATGTTTAGGGAGGCTGCAACCAACGCGACTCTACTGACTTGGAGGAATACACGGCATCAGTGACCAGCTACATCGGGAAATGCATCGATGACGTGACTGTCTCCAAGACCATCACAACACGCTCCAACCAGAAGCCGTGGATGACTGCGAAAGTGCGTGCTCTCCTGAAATCGAGAGACTCTGCCTTCAGATCGGGGGACAGGGCGGCCTTAAAAACAGCAAGGGCCAAACTGTCCCGAGCCATCAGAGAGGCGAAGTGTGCACACGCCCAGAGAATCCACGGCCACTTCCAGAACAGCAGAGACTCCCGGCGCATGTGGCAGGGCATTCAGGCGATCACCAACTACAGGACAACTTCACCTGCCTGTGACAGTGACGCCTCCCTTCCAGATGCGCTGAACGACTTCTACGCTCGGTTTGAGGCACAGAACAACACAACAGCGAGGAAGACCATCCCTCCTCCTAATGACCCAGTGCTTTGTCTCACCACGGCTGACGTGAAGAGAAGGCTATACAGAGTTAACCCACGGAAGTCCGCTGGACCAGACAACATTCCTGGCAGAGTTCTCAGGGAGTGTGCGGAGCAGCTAGCAGATGTCTTCACTGACATCTTCAACATCTCGCTGAGCAGCTCCATCATCCCTACGTGCCTCAAGACAACGACCATCGTCCCTGTGCCAAAGAAGTCCACGGTTTCCTGCCTCAATGACTACCGTCCCGTTGCACTCACACCAATCGTGATGAAATGCTTCGAGAGGCTCGTCATGAGGCACATCAAGTCACAGCTACCACCCTTGCTGGACCCCTTGCAGTTTGCGTATCGTCCTAACCGTTCCACGGAAGACGCCATCACCACAACCCTCCATCTGGCCCTCACACACCTGGACTGCAAAGACTCCTACGTTCGAATGCTGTTCATAGATTTCAGTTCAGCATTCAACACAATCATCCCTCAGCAGCTGATTAAGAAGCTGAGTCTCCTGGGCCTGAACACCTCTCTCTGCAACTGGATCCTGGATTTCCTGACTGGGAGACCTCAGTCAATCCGGATCGGGAGCAGTATCTCCAGCACCACCACACTGAGCACTGGAGCACCTCAGGGCTGTGTGCTCAGTCCATTGCTGTTCACTCTGCTGACTCACGACTGTGCAGCAATGCACAGCTCCAACCACATCGTCAAGTTCGCTGATGACACGACCGTGGTGGGTCTCATCAGCAAGAACGACGAGTCAGCATACAGAGAGGAGGTGCAACATCTAACAGCCTGGTGCAGAGCCAACAACCTCTCCCTGAACGTCGACAAGACCAAAGAGATGGTTGTTGACTTCAGGAGAGCACAGTGTGACCATTCTCCGCTGTCCATCGATGGCTCCTCTGTGGAGATCGTCAAGAGCATCAAATTCCTTGGTGTCCATCTGGCGGAGAACTTCACCTGGTCACTCAACACCAGCTCCATCACCAAGAAAGCCCAGCAGCGCCTCTACTTCCTGAGGAGGCTGAGTAAAGCCCATCTCCCTCCCCCCATCCTGTCTGTGTTCTACAGAGGGACCATCGAGAGCGTCCTGAGCAGCTGCATCACTGCCTGGTTTGGGAACTGCACCGTCTCAGATCGCAAGACCCTTCAGCGGATAGTGAGGACAGCTGAGAAGATCATCGGAGTCTCTCTCCCTTCTATCACAGACATTTACACCGCACGCTGCATCCGCAAAGCCATCAGCATTGTGGCTGACCCCACACACCCCTCACACACACTCTTCACCCTCCTGCCATCTGGAAAGAGGTACCGGAGCATTCGGGCCCTCACAACCAGACTGTGTAACAGTTTCTTTCCTCAAGCCATTAGGCTCCTCAACACCCGGGACTGAACTGTTCTACACTCTCACACACACTCTCACTCAGGACTGAACTGTTCTACACTCTCTCACACACACACACACTCTCACTCAGGACTGAACTGTATACTAACTCTCTGTCTCTCTCACACACAGATACACACACTCTCTCTTGACTGTGTGGACGCACACACACACATAATTTATATTGTTCATTACTTACTGCACTACCTCTACCTGTCATCCGCTGCTATAGTTATACTTATGTTTATTCTATTTGCACTACCTCAACTGCTGCTGTGTATTTTTGCACAATATTTTTGCACAATACTTTTTTTTTCTACATCATTTCACTTTATCTATTTTATTTCACTTACATTCCAGTACACGTTCTTTTATTTCCTTTCAGCGCTAAGTGTCCTGTGTTCTTTTGTGTTGTCTTTATTGTATTTATTGTCTTTTTTGCACTGTCTTGTCTATGCTCTGTTTGCACCTAGCTGCACACTGTGCACTTTACGTGGCTAAGACAAACTTCTGTCCTAGCTCTGTGGTGTTGTTTGTTGTTTTGTATTGAACTAGTAGTTGTATGTTTATGTAGCACCAGGTCCTGGAGAAACGTTGTTTCATTTCACTATGTACTGCGCCAGCTGTATGTGGTTGAAATGACAATAAAAGCTTCTTGAATCTTGAATCTTGAATCTTATGGTTAGTGAGGTGTTGGAGGACAGTACGAACATGGGCGATGTGTTGTTCTAGGCTGGCGGAGTAAATGAGGATGTCATCAATGTACGCAATGACGAATTGATTCAGCATGTCTCTGAACACCTCGTTTATAAATGACTGGAAGACGGCGGGGGTGTTCGTGAGTCCATAAGGCATGACCAGATACTCATAGTGTCCATGTGTTGTGTGAAAAGCCGTCTTCCATTCGTCACCCTCCTTAATCCAGATGAGATTGTAGGCGCTTCGTAAATCCAGGTTGGTGAAGACCCTCGCTCCCCGTAACTGTTCGAGGGCTGCAGGAACCAGGGGAAGTGGATATGGGTACGGCATGGTGATCGCATTCAGGTCTCTGTAGTCTATGCAGGATCGAAGGCCCCCCGTCCTTTTTTTCCACAAAGAAAAACCCCGCGGCAGCTGGTGATGTAGACGGGTGGATGTATCCGGCTGCGAGGGCTTCCTCAATGTATTCCTCCATAGCAAGCTTTTCAGGGAGTGACAGGGGGTAGATGCGGTTCTTGGGAGGCACAGTGTTAGATAGAAGGTCGATGGCACAGTCCCAGGGTTGATGTAGGGGTAATTTGGTGGCTTTCTCTTTACTGAAGGCCTCTTTGAAATCCAGATATTCCTGAGGAAGCGTGACTTGGAGAGAAGACTCTGGGCTTTCGATGGACGTGGATAGGCATGAACGGGTTAACTGGTAACAAAAACAGTTCGTATGACACAGAATGGACCACTTACTTAGTTCCCCTTTTTTCCATGAAATGACTGGGTGATGAAGTTGGAGCCAGGGAAGGCCGAGGATGACAGGGTTTGAGGGCGATGAAATGATAAAAAATTTTAGTTGTTCACAATGAAAAAGTCCAATCTGAAACTCCATGAAAGGTGTTTGGTGAGTGAGGAGGCCCTTCCCAATGGGTTGATCATTTATAGCAATAACTTTCGAAGGCGGAGTGCATGGAATGGTAGACAGGCCGAGTTCATGTACAAGATTGCTGTCCATAAGGTTCACTGCTGATCTGGAGTCAATCAGCGCTGTGACAGAAAAACGAGAGTTATTATGAATGATGTAGGCAGGAAGAGAAACTTTAGAGGCCAACTTCACAATTTCTACCGGAGAGGTGGTAGGCTTCTCCGCGCATTGGAAAACTCTGTGACCTGGTTGTACGCAGTAGAAACAAAGTTGCAGCTGCACGTGGCGTTCGTGCTCCCCCTCTGAAACGCGCAATCTTCCGAGTTGCATCGGCTCGGCAGCTTCCTCCCTAGGACTGTGGTATTCCATTGAGCGACGTGGCAATGAACGCGGTGTGGAGGCAGGAAATCGATGCTGGCATCTTAGATTATCCAGACGAATGGCAGTAGATATATACTGGGACAATGTAATGTTAGTGTCTCTGCACGCCATTTCGGCTTTCAATTCCCGGTTGAGCCCCTCGCGAAACACTGCCACTAATGCCGTTTCATTCCACCAAGACTGAGCTGCGAGCGTGCAGAACTTGATTGCAAAATCCGCTGCAGTATCAGAGCCCTGGCGTAATTCCAACAGCTGTACGGAAATGTCCTTTCCCCCCGCCGGATACTCGAAAACTTCTTTGATGAGGTTCGCGAAGTAATTCGCCGAAGTCTTAACTTGGGGATCCAAATCCCATGCAGCCGCAGCCCAGTCCAGTGCTTTTCCCGTCAACAGCGATAGCATGAAGGCGCATCGGATGGTCTCGCTGCCGTAGACCTCTGGCTGCTGCACGAAGAAATTATCGCATTGGCGCAAAAAACCCCGGCAGCGATCAGCGGCACCATCAAACTTTTCGGGTAGTGCAAAGCATGGTAACTCACTGCGCGGGGGTGGTGCTGGAGCTGCAGCGGCTGCGGGAGGTTGTTGCTGTAGCAAGGCGTTGGTGGCTTCGAGCTCTGCTACTTGATCTTGGTAAAATTGGATCATGTGTCCTTGACGTACAATAGTAGCGCGAAGATCCGCTGTATTCTCAAGCGCGACGTATCCTGTAAGGATGCACCAGAGGCAGGTGTAGCAGAATCCATAAGCAGATCTTTTATTATAACAAAATTGGCAGGCAAGTATTGGTATGGTCAGGCAAAAAAAATGGGAAAAAAACACAGCAAACAAAACCAAAATCGCAAAACCAAACAACTGTAGAACTAGGGTCAGGCAGGGATCATACACATAGAAGACACAATAGAAAATACTTAGAGAAGTATCATTCTTAGAGAATGATACTTCGCGGTGAACACCTAGGCAGAGCTGTTTAAATACCTGAGTGAGTTTAAATACCTCTGGCCATCTGGTTCCACAGGCACTGTTACAACTAGTTTTTCTGCATCAGATATAGATTATAGCTTTGCAATATTTCTAAGGTGGAAGAAGAAACAAACTGCTTTTTTTCAAGAAATAAACCGTTTATCAAGAAAAAATAACCCTTACAATGGTGTAAGTATTTAGATTTTTGATACAATGTACTGTATGTCCATTATAGTGTACACCTAGTGTAATTCATAAAATGTTTTTTTTAGATTGTGAAACATACTGGAGCAATAATGATTGTCTGTTTTTCTGTTTTTTCAGGAATTATGTTTTTCTGTGTGACTTTCCTGATACTGTACAGCTTTATGGAATATCAATCAGGTATGGAAAAAAACCCTACTCAGTATGTGTGTGTGTGTTATATAATGAATTTTAAGCTTGGGATGATTTTGTGCAGAAAATTACCTAGCTAAACGCCTGGAAGCTGTAATGAATCTTTGATTTATTTTTATGTTTTGTCCTTTTTATCATTATATAATTTTGACCTATAAGTGTTCTGAAACATTATAGAGACATTCTGGCTGCTATCATAATGCAATATTTTTTAATTCACCAATCTCAACACCAGAGATGATCCTTTATAATGAGCAATTTTGCCTGCAAGAGCAAAATCCTTCTGAAAGGCTGAATAGTTTAAACCAGGCTTTTTTTCTAAAATGTATTCTTTATTTTTCCACAAACATATGCAGGAAATCTGCATTCTAAATGAAAAAATAAATTAAGGAAAAAGTAAGAAAAATTAAGGTTTACATTCCTGTTTCTTTGCTTAATTTAACATGTGGAAAATTCAGTCAGTTGTACATGATATAGAAGGTAAATCTCTGTTTACAGTAAAACACCATATCTGACAGTCCAGATCAGAGTGAAAATAACAGTGTGAAGAGTCTATCCTAGAGAACATAACAACCTACATTATTAAATAAATGAACTTTGTAACTACACTTAACAGTGAAGCCAAGCCAAACTCCCCAAAGTTCAGTGGAAATTAGTTTTATTCTAGCAGGTGGCCAGGAACCTATGTCCTAACCTGAGCCTATATCTGGCTAACCATAAAGAAAATATAGAAATGGTGCATAACTTGTAGTATTTGGTAACAAATATATTTAAAACCTTATCTGCTCATAAGGAAAAGCGGCTCTGAGTCACTGGTTAATTTATAGGAAAATATTCACTTTAAACATTCATAAATGAGTTTAACTTATATCCCTAAGACTGTGTGCAATATATCCACTAAATATTGGGCAGAAGCAAAAGGATCTATCAGGCAGGAAAGACAGCACAGTTACAGGTTAAATGCTTTAATATTTTTAAAAAATGCTTTATTTATTAAAAAAATAAAAAGTAGCCATAAAGGAACTGGTAGACCAAGCAAGACCACACCTGCTGAATTTTAACCGTAATGAAGAAAAATCTCTAAGCACATGTCCAACAAATTTTGTCCAGAAACATCCCTTGGGAGGCAGGAGTGGATTTATCAATGAATATTTTCTTTTCCTGTGTTGTACTATTAAAGAGGCCTGTATACAGGGTGTCTGAAAATTTAGGAACCAAGATATGTAAAACTACATATATTTAATTTAGTGTTTATTATTTATAATGTATGCTCTAAATGTTAACTTTTGTTAACACATTTTCTCAAAATTTTGCTCAAACTATTCAGATTTTGTCATTCTTATAAGCTGACTAAGATAAATGAAGGATTATTACGGAGTTTCTATAAAGGCAGGAGGACCATTGAATGTTTTTAGGGTTAAAACATTTAAAGGTTTTTCCAATGAGATTGCACATATTTACATAAAAAATAATCATTATATTTGATAGTTACAACTGTATTGAATAAAAGTAGTACTAAAGTAATAATTTAATAATATTAAAAAGTTGTGTCTTTTCTGAAAACACAGAGCAGTTACAGGTGGTTGGTCCAGAAGCTCCTCTTGTTGCTGTAACTGGTGAAGACTTGGTTCTGCCCTGTTTTATCAAACCCAACACCAATGCTTTGGATATGACAGTGGAATGGTTAAGAGTAGAGCAAGGGGTTTTATTAGTGCATAACTATAAGGATCATGAAGACCAAAATGAAAATCAGGCTCAGGCCTACAAAGGAAGAACATCACTGTTCAAAGAGGAGCTGCAGAAAGGCAACGCTTCACTCAAACTCTCAGCTCTCCAAGTCTCTGATGCAGGAGAATATAAGTGTCTTGTTGAGGACAAATCCTGGTATGATGATGTGACTGTTTATGTGACTGTTGAGGGTAAGGTCTATTTCTGCACTGTAGATTTATACAATGTTTGTTTGTTTGCTTGCCTGCTTGTTTGTTTGTGTATTATTTCTATAGGCATAAACAGGTGCAGTTTGTGCAAGACAACCAAATAATTTATTTTAAATTAACTAAAAAAATTTATTATGATAGCAGTGTGTCCGTGACAATTGGGAAGGTCCACTGAGATGTGGGACTATGGGCAATGGGGTATAGAGAGAGGCTCAAGAAGCTGCACCAGTTGCTGGCATGAGGTTTGCATTTGAGTACAAACAGCACAGGCTTAGACATAGTTCTTCACGTCAGAGGGAAATATGCACCCATTGAATGACCCTGGGTCTGAGTTTGGCCTTGGTTCCCTGGGCACACTGAATTTCTTCCATTAATTCACCGGATGGGGGCAATGATGACAGACAATGTCAGGATAATCTCCGGTGTGGGTGTTCCGTAGACCAAGTCATGTCGACAAGAGAGGGCATCGGCTTTAAGCTGGTGAGGACCATGTGTACTTGAGCAACATATCCTTTGGAAGTTGTGGAATATATTGAGATGTCATAAATGTAAGCAATGACATATGAATCCAAAAGGTCCCTAGAGATCTCATTGACAATAGCCTGGAAGACTGCGTTGGTCAGACCATATGGCATTACCAAGTATTCGTAGTGCCCCTGGGTGTGTCAAAAGCTGTTTTTCTCTTATTCCCCTCATATGAGGTTGTAAGTGCCCTGTAAGTCAAGCTTGGTAAGACAGGGAGGTAGAGGTCCTCCACCAGCTCTTGGTCGATCTCATTGGCAGCAGAGCCATAGACTAGGGATAAGAGAGAGTGAGTGGGGTTAGCATGTCTCAGTAGAGCAGGTAGCACCTACCTCATCCTGCCCTATATCCTTTTCACCATCTGGGAGACACCGCATCCATCTACTAGTTTTACCCCTTCAAGCCTCGTCAGACAGCAATTTCCACTGTGTTTACACTCTCTCATCGAGTACATCCAGGGGATGCAGGAGCAGATTGACCGAGTGGCTCTAATCATCTGGGAACACATCTGTCTAGCAGCCCTGAAAAACAGCAGGTATACAACTGGACTGCAGGTTCCAACCATGTAATCAGGTGCTCCTCCTCATGCCTAATGCTGCCTGCAAGTTTCTGGCCCACTGACAGGGCCCGTTCACAGTCCTCAAGAAGGTGGGCACAGTCAATTACTGCTGCAGAATCCCTGTAAGATTGCAGACACACAATTTTCTCACATCAATTTGCTACGAAGTGGTTTGGGCTGGCATCAGTTGTGTCCATGAGTTGGCATCAGTTGTGTCCATGTACCCCCACATATCCCATGGAGCAAACCTTGGTCCAGCAAGGGGATGATTTCACTCCAGCCCAAAACCAAGACCTGTTGGCATTGGTTGACCAGTTTGCATATGTGTTTTCCTTCACCTTAATACAACTGGTCCACCATGAAATCAAAAACCCCATGGGAGTGGTGGTGAGACAACAGAACTATCAGGCCCAGGAAGCCCACTATCTGCAACGACTTTGGGGGGTCAACGAGGTATGAGAATTTGACAGCTCCCTGCTTCCTCATGTGGACAACCTGATGGAGCGCCTGGGAAGGGCCCATTTCATCTTACCCCTTGACCTGATTAAAGGCTATTGCCAAGTGTCCCTCTCCCCAAATGCCAAGCCCAAGACTGCCTTCACTGGGTTCTTCCCTTTGGTCTTTCAGAGACTTATGGATGTTGTCTTGAGACCTGACTGGCAATATTTGGCCACGTGCACTAAAAATGCAGCAGTCTCTTGCCTCAGACACAGGACTGAGCAGTCCTGTCACAAACTTTTGACAGGATAGAGTCCTCTACAGCAGCAGAAAACTGAGCCCTGCTGAGAAGAAATACACTGCTGTGGAATGAGAATCCCTGGCAATAAAGTGGGCACTCAAGGAGCTCTGCTAATCCTTGGCAGGCTGGCATTTTACCCTAGTGACTGACCATGTGACTTTGCAGTGGATGGCCAAGGACCCAAGGACACTGACACTTGGGTAACTCAGTGGTTACTCTCTTTTAACTTCTTGTTTTAGGTCAGGCACAGAGTGGGAGACCATCACAGCATCACAGATGGCCTGTCCAAGGGGCATGCCCTGTGGGACTAGTGGGCAACAGTGTCCTGCCCTCTGCTTTTTAGTGGAGCCTACCGAAGACATTGAGGACAATGCCCCCCAAACCTGTTGTGCCCCACAAAGCTCTCTGGATCCTGCCTCATCACTACTCAGCCCCACATGGAAACCACTATTACAGAGAGCACTGCAGAAGATAGTACTCCTCTCCTGCACCTTGCCTCTTTTCACCTGCCTTAAAGACTTTACATAGAAGAGCACTTTTCTCCACACCAGTCTCCTGAATGTCTGTGTTCAGTCCTATGCAGTCTCTACAGTATAGACACACACAGAGAAAACAGTATCATCATTATTGTCATTTATTTTCTTTCTACTTTGACAGTTACATTTCTTGTGTTTTTATTTTGAGGTTAACATTTTAAAATGATTTCATTATATTAAATCAATATTTTCTGGTTAACGATTGTAGTTCTGGGAAGCCACCCGGTGATCACAGTGGAGAGTTATGATAACTCAGGATGGATTAATCTTGTGTGTGAGTCCAGAGGATGGAATCCTGAACCTCAGGTTCAGTGGCTGGACAGAGAAGGAGTCATTCTGACTGCTGAAGATACACAGATACACAGAGACACAGAGGGTTTCAGTTTGAAAAGCCACATCACTGTTTTTGATTATAGTGACTCTAACAGGTTTTACTGCAGACTTCAACAAAAACATCACATGATTGAGACACACATTATCATTAATAGTAAGTGTCTATGGTTTAAAAATAAAACGTTTTATTGAAAACGTTTAATGAAACGTTTTATCATAAAAGTTTTATTGTCATTGTATAGCTCTGCATACAATGAAATTTGGAGCCCTCCTCTTGTTGGTGTCACAAGTAACCTTGGCTTTCTTTGTAGGTAAGATCTTTCATGCTTGGAAGATGATTGTCGGCATTTCTGTTTTAGCATTACTTTTTGCTGTTGGATTGATATTAACTGCTGTTATCTGCCACAAGAAAGGTAATAACTACATCATTTTCCTTCGTAACATCCATATGTTAAATTATAGTGACATTTTTACCATATTTTAGTCCACAGATTGCCAGCTCTGGTCCTTTGATCAGTCTGAGATCTGATCAAAGAGACTCTATATGTACAGAAGATACAGTGTATGAATATGAATATATGTAGATAAAAGGTCTGCTAAAGTCAACATTGAAATGGTGATGCAAAAGAGTATAGTATGTACAGTGTGCATATGTAAGATAAATATATAAATATATTTTAGAAGTGTATATGAGGCAAAATATAATGTCCAATTTTACAGGGAGCAAAGTGACAAAATATAATGTCCAGTTTTACAGGGAGCAAAGTGACAGTGCAGTGCACACACAAAGATGTACAGAGAAGATGTACAGTGAGTGTTATTGTGTGTACAGAGTAGTGCAATATAGCATGTGCAACAATCAGCTGAGGTAGAATGTTATGTTATGTTGTGTGGGGGTAAGAACAGAGAGTCCAGATCCTAGGTGTACTGGTTGAGGGCCCGAATGGCCTGCGGGAAGAAGCTCCTCCTCATTCTCTCTGTGTTTGTCTTCAAGGAACGGAAACGTTTCCCTGACCTCAACAGAGAGAAGAGTTCATTGTTGGGATGGCTGAGGTCCTTCATAATCTTGCTGGCTTTGGTCCAGCACCGCTTGCTGTATATGGTGTCCAGGTCAGGAAGCTCTGTGCGGATGCCGCGCTCGGCTGATCGCACCACCCTCTGGAGAGCTTGCCTGTCCTGTCTGGTGCTGTTCCCAAACCAGGCAGTGATACTTCCCGTCAGGATGCTCTCAATGGTGCAGGTGTAGAATGTCTTTAGCACCTTTGAGGGCAGTTTAAAGTCCTTCAGGTGTCTGAGATGATAAAGACGCTGCCAGGCCTTCTTCACCAGGGTGTTAACGTGACAGGACCATGTCAGGTCCTGCGTGATGTAAACACCTAGGTAATGGAAACTGTCCACTCTCTCCACTGGGGTCCCGTTGATGGTGAGGGGTTGGTAATTCCTCTCCTGCTTTGTGCTAAAGTCCACTATTAGCTCCTTAGTCTTGCTGACGTTCAGGAGGAGATTGCTGACCTGGCACCATGTCTCCAGGTTTTTAATCTCCTCTAGGTAGGCCGTCTCGTCGTTATTGGAGATCAGGCGCACCACCACAGGTGGGGGGCTCCAGTGCTGAGGGTGAGTGAGGGTGAGACATGGTTGCCCACCCGTACTGCCTGAGGTCTGTCTCACAGGAAGTTGGAGATCCACCGACACAGGGATGGGCTAAGGCCCAGGATCTCCAACTTAGTGGTGAGTATGGAGGGAATTATGGTGTTAAACGCTGAACTGTAGTCAACAAACAGCATTTTGACATAATTCCCCCTTCTGCTGTCCAGATGGCTCAGGGCTACATGATGGAGGTGTGCGATGGCGTCCTCTGTAGATCGGTTGGGACGGTACGCGAACTGTAGCGGGTCCAAGGTGTCAGGTAGGGAAGAAGTGATGAAGTCTCAGATGAGTCTTTCGAAGCACTTCATCACCACTGAGGTCAGGGCCACTGGACGATAGTCGTTCAGACAGGTGGGCTGGGGTTTCTTGGGGACAGGAACAATGGTGGACCATTTGAAGCACGTCGGGATTGTAGCCTGTTCCAGGGAGAGGTTGAAAATCTCAGTGAACACAGGAGCAAGCTGGTCAGCACAGGCCTTCAGGACCCGACCCGTGATGCCATCTGGTCCTGCTGCCTTCCTGGTGTTCACTCTCCTGAATGCCTTTCTCACGTCGTGCTCCAAGACGATGAACGCGTCGTCCTCTTCGGCATGCTCCTCGTGTTTGCTGCCTGTAGCGCTGTTAGCTCTGCTAACACCGTTTGCGCTCTGAGCTGCAGCCTCGAAGCGAGCATAAAAGGTGTTTAGCTCGTCTGCCAGAGAAGCGTCTGCATTCACCGATCTGGAAGATGGTGTTTTGTAGTCCGTCATAGTCCTTAGTCCCTGCCACAGACTCCTAGAGCCACTCTGTTGAAGTTGTGACTCTAGTTTCTGTCCATAGCGCCGCTTCGCCTCCTTCATCACTCTGCGCACGCTGTAGGATGCAGCTTTATACTCGTCCATGTTTCCGCTGGCGAGCCCCGTGTTGTACGCAGCGGAGCGGGATCTCAGAGCATCGCGGACGGATTTATCCACCCACGGCTTCTGATTGGGGAAAGTCTTGATGATAGTCTTGTGAACTGTGTCATCCGCTAGTCTCCCGATGAATCCCACAACCGCTTCCGTAAACATGTTGACGTCATCAGAGCTGTGCCGGAACATGTCCCAGTCTGCGTCCTCCAGAGCGTCCTGCAGAGCGTCCACCGATTGGTCCGTCCAGCGTAAGACCTCCCTCCGAGCCGGAACTTCCTGCTTGAGCCTTTGTTTATATTTCGGCATGAGGAAGATGGCGCGTGGTCGGATTTCCCAAACGGTGGGCGAGATTGTGCCTTGTAGCCGTCTCTGACTGTAGTGTAGCAGTGGTCCAGTGTCCTTTCGCCCCTGGTGGGGCAGCTGATGTGTTGGTAAAAGTTTGGCGCTGTACGTTTGAGGTTGGCACTGTTAAAGTCCCCCGCCACAATAAGCACAGCATCCCGGTGTAGTGTCTGGCATTGTATGAGTGCTTCATGCAGCTCGCATAAAGCAGTGTCCGTGTCCGCCTGAGGCGGAATATAAACGGCGCTGACTATGACCGTTATCATGAAGAGCATAAGAGTATAATGTAAGAAGAATAGAGATACAGACATCAGTCCCTGTACATTAAATGACTTGTTTGTTTATATGACTCATAGCTGACCTGTAACATCAATTTCTCCTATATGAAGTGAACTTAATCATTTAACAAATATATAATATCAGAGGACAGTTACATTCTATAACTGCAATCTTATTTGTGTTGGCCATTTTCGTTCTCACTACATTACACTGCTGACTCTATTTATACTTTTATTTATATAGAATTTACACCAAATGTTAAAAAATATTAAAAACTATTTGTTATCCTCAGGGCATTCACATGGAGAAAAACTACGCAGGTGAGACATAAAATGTTTGAATCAGGATTCAGAGACTAACATTTTCCAGATTGAAATTTAATGAAGCAGTTTGTAGCATCTAGACATAAAAGGAATGCTGTCTATTCTCTATATCACCAAAAAGTAGGGAAATAGAAATTAATGAAATAAAATAAAAAGCAAACTTGTATGGTTTTATCTTTACACACAGCATCTTATCCTAGCTTCTAATATGAACTTTTTTCTCTTTTCAGAGCTGCAGAGACTGAGAGTGAAAAATGGTAATTACACTTGAATTTGTAGTTTTTAGGAGTTTTTAAGTACATTTGTCATGAACTATAAGATGAAAAATTAGACATTTATTAAATATTTAATATTTAATTCAATATTTAATTTCTATATTCAATATCAATATCTCTAATTTCTTTACATTTGTCTTTCTCTTTCTTTCTCTGATACACCACAGAGGTTTAAATTCCCCTATATTGTGGCAAAGCAGAGTTTCTCTACAGGGAGATTTTATTATGAGGTACAGGTCAAAGGGAAAACTGCATGGACATTAGGAGTGATCAGAGAAAACATTGACAGGAAGGCATGGATGACAGCGACTCCTCAGAATGGATTATGGCTTGTGGAACTGAGGAATGAGAATAAGTTCAGGGCTTGTGCTGATTCCTTTGTCCCCCTCACACTGAGAGAGAAGGTGGAAAAGGTGGGGGTGTTTGTGGACTATGAGGAGGGTCTCATATCTATTCTTTCACTGGTCAGTCTTTCAGTTCTGAGAAAATCTTTACATACTTTAGTCAACGTAATAATATGCAAGATAAAAATTCAGCGCCACTGATCATCACTGCTGTTAATGAATAAATATCTGTTTTATATTCTATAGCATTTTAAAAGGTATTTAATGCTCACTTACATTTAAAATAAAATAGCTTAATAAAATAATGTGTTTATATGAATTTATATGAATAATATGATGATTATCTGATTTCCAATCAAATTGAAGCCATCAAGCCATCAAATTCTATAAAAACAGACATACATGTAATATAAAATAAACTCTTATTCTGTGTTTATGTGTTGTTAATCTGGTTTCTCAAACAGCACGAAACTCAGTACTTGTCATATGCATTTATGATTTTTACAATGTATAAAGCTCAGTAAAATCATTATTGATTGGATATGTAGGTTTGTAATGAATGTTCTTATTGTTCTGGTTTCTTTAACATGATGCAAATTACAAGAGTTAATATTATGGAGCTGATCAGTGATGAAACTGATCTAATGCTCTTAATTATTTGTTAACAGCTGACTAGACTATTGCTAGTGTTTTTTTGTTTTTTTTAAATATGTTGTGTAATCATCTCAGTTTATAATAATTTCTGTCCATCTGGATCAAGCACTTTATTAAATTTCATCAAAATATAAACAGTGCATGTCTCTGTGTGGTTACGTTACTTGTAATTTGAAGAAACTGATGACGGCTGCAGCACAGAGATTTCTTAAAAATCGGCAACACAAAACAAGTTACACTTAATTTGATCAGGCTAGACTACAGACAAAAAAGTAAGAATTAAACTATTTTAAAGTCCTCTAAAGTCCTCCATGTTAACTTCTCATTCTCATTCTGCTTGCAGTAAAGATGTATTTTATAATTCCGGTTGTTTTAGGCAGAAGACCTTGTAAATGATTTTTACTCTTGACTGAGAGCAGCTCTTGTTTTAATAAAATGTAGACAGCAAAACACATAATTTATGTTTATTTATTACGTTCACAGACTTTGGCATGCCCAATTCTATGGTCAGCTTTTCAGCATTGTTGGCACCAAAGACAATCTGCAGTTTCACTGGTGCAGCCATCATGCAAATGTTTCAACCTAGAAAATACAAAGAAACATGAATAAAGCCATTATACGTGTATAAAAAGATTGAAAATTGCAAAGTATTATCATGTATTATCTATGTATTGTGTATTTAATGAGGTCAAGTAGTGTCGAGGTTCAAATACCATCTGCTATTTTTACACATTTCAGACTAAATATCACAAAAGGGAACACCACCAAATTCCTGCTACTACAGTGTGCACCAATTCAGTATCCCTATACTATAATACACTTTCAGATCCACCCAGTGACAAGATGTTCATGCATGCACTGAAACAAATCATTATACAAACACGTATACACAAGTGAAAAGTTAGTGTTTAGTTAGTGATTATTCATGAAAAATCATTGGACAGCCCTGCTTGAAAGTAAACTTTGCTCAAGAAAAACAGAACACACCAAAAACAACAGAATACCTTGAACACAATGTCATCATTGTCAATGAAATCAATCATCAAAGAACATTAAGGTTTCTGGATGTTCTTGTGTTTTCTTCTTCACACTAATCTCAGTAAGTTTGGCATTGATGGTTGCACCAATGCTGGAGGGTGCCACATGAGGCCACTTTTGCAGCATTGCTCCTGTGAGACAAATGAATAAAAGGCAAAACAGTGCTGTTATGAAGCAAGATGGCACAAAAAAATAAATTAACAGCATTATAGAGATTGTGAGTGGTACATATTGGACATAACATGTTTTAAAAAACAAAGTATTAGATTGGTCTACTTACTGCTTACAAACTTAGAAAACAGAGGCAGTGTACACTGGCCAGCTTTTTCCCTTTCTGCCATTCCACAGCAGCTGTATAGTTAGTTTGTGGGTCATCCATCTTGGTGTCATCATATTTACGTATGGCATCAGTTTTCACTTCTCTGTACATCCCAGCATCCTCCCCACTGACCCACTGGACCACTGCAAACTTTCTTATCACACCTTGGGAATTAAAAGAGGGTGGATTTAATTCATTTAGATTGCAATTTAGGCATTAAAGACTGTTTCATTATATTTCACATGGGAAGTTAATGTTTGTGTCTTGTGAGTGATTTAGGTGCCTAGTAATAAGAAACAAATCCGAATTTTACTTTGTAATAACAGTTAATGATAGAAAAACATAAAGCTATATCAACAAAATGTGTTAGCTCCATGCAAGTTGGCTGCAGAGCTTGTGGAAAAAATCGGTATGAAATATAATCAGGGCTGTCCATTTAACACGTTAATTTGATTAATTAGTTATGAAAAATAACGCTATCAAAATAGTTCAACTCAGTTAATGCACCAGCCCCCTACATAGGTCATCTTACACGTCATATGGTTTGGTGATATTAACAGTATGATATAATAACAATACAACATAAACAATCTAGCTAACGTTGCCTAAATACACGAAGGAAGGTTGGTCAAAGATGTTGCAGTGAATTCCCGGCTACAGCTCCATTTAATAGCTGCTAAGCAAAATGTTGAAACTGTAGTCTGATAGGCTAGCATTAACAAATTTGATCAAAACAACTACTTAGAATTTGCTAAATGCACAAATCAATATCGCTGCCTGAGTAAACATTACAACAAGTGAAAATTTCTTCCTACCTTTCACCTGGTGATGTTAATAAAGAAATCAAGCAATCCATAAACTCAGAGTTGTTGAAAGCAACGCTCTATTTTACCTCGGGTGCTTTTCGAAATGAGCCAGCGATCAGGCTTTTCATAGGATGCCGTGAAGGCAGTTCAAGCATCAACCAATCGGCATATTTTATAGTCTTTTTTCATGGACGCGCATTACTTACTTATGTTCACATCTGTGCTCAGAAAATAGTCTACTTTAAATTAATGCAGAAAACATGCCGAAAAAAAAGCGTATTGTTTTCACAATTGCAAATTAGAAGAACGAAGGTTTCCTTGTCGTACTCAGACCAAGTGGAAAAAAAGGTATGCTAATTTTTTTCTCACTCTGGGTCAGCACCAGGTCAGAAGTTCAGAACCCCTCGAGTGCAAGATAATTGCTTGGGGTCGACAGATTGTATGGAAAAAATAGATATAATTATTAACTGATTACTATTTTCATCTGTTTTCTTTAATTTCCTCTACCATTTCTAACACACACTTACAAAGAATTGTTCTTAAAGGCACATTAGCAAACTTGTGTCAGTAAAATACACTATATTGCCAAAAGTATTCGCTCACCCATCCAAATAATCAGAATCAGGTGTTCCAATCACTTCCATGGCCACAGGTGTATAAAATCAAGCACCTAGGCATGCAGACTGTTTTTACAAACATTTGTGAAAGAATGGGTCGCTCTCAGGAGCTCAGTGAATTCCAGCGTGGAACTGTGATAGGATGCCACCTGTGCAACAAATCCAGTCGTGAAATTTCCTCGCTCCTAAATATTCCACAGTCAACTGTCAGCTGTATTATAAGAACGTGGAAGTGTTTGGGAACGACAGCAACTCAGCCACAAAGTGGTAGGCCACGTAAACTGACAGAGCGGGGTCAGCGGATGCTGAGGCGCATAGTGCGAAGAGGTCGCCAACTTTCTGCAGAGTCAATCGTTACAGACCTCCAAACTTCATGTGGCCATCAGATTATCTCAAGAACAGTGCGCAGAGAGCTTCATGGAATGGGTTTCCATGGCCGAGCAGCTGCACCCAAGCCATACATCACCAAGTGCAATGCAAAGCGTCGGATGCAGTGGTGTAAAGCACGCTGCCACTGGACTCTAGAGCAGTGGAGACGCGTTCTCTGGAGTGACGAATTGCGCTTCTCCATCTGGCAATCTGATGGACGAGTCTGGATTTGGTGGTTGCCAGGAGAACGGTACTTGTCTGACTGCATTGTGCCAAGTGTAAAGTTTGGTGGAGGGGGGATTATGGTGTGGGGTTGTTTTTCAGGAGCTGGGCTTGGCCCCTTAGTTCCAGTGAAAGGAACTCTGAATGCTTCAGCATACCAAGACATTTTGGACAATTCCATGCTCCCAACTTTGTGGGAACAGTTTGGAGCTGGCCCCTTCCTCTTCCAACATGACTGTGCACCAGTGCACAAAGCAAGGTCCATAAAGACATGGATGACAGAGTCTGGTGTGGATGAACTTGACTGGCCTGCACAGAATCCTGACCTCAACCTGATGGAACACCTTTGGGATGAATTAGAGCGGAGGCTGAGAGCCAGGCCTTCTCGTCCAACATCAGTGTGTGACCTCACAAATGCGCTTCTGGAAGAATGGTCAAAAATTCCCATAAACACACTCCTAAACCTTGTGGACAGCCTTCCCAGAAGAGTTGAAGCTGTTATAGCTGCAAAGGGTGGACCGACGTCACATTGAACCCTATGGATTAGGAATGGGATGTCACTTAAGTTCATATGCGAGTCAAGGCAGGTGAGCAAATACTTTTGGCAATATAATGTATTTCATTATGCAGCTTCTGTGGGCTAATAAATTTTGACAAAATAAAATAGTCCTCTGTGGCTGTGCTGTTCCAACATGTGTTTTTGTGTGTGTACTTTAAATGTTGTGTTTTATCTAAGGGTGCAAGTCTATGATTATACAGTACATGACTCTGACATGTACAGGGCTCTGTTTAGGACAATATGAAAGCAAGTACAGCCTTATACTGATTGGTAAACTGCTGTGTTTAACTAAATGTTTTATAGATGTCTTAAGACATATGATGGACATTCATATTAAATTAGCATTATTTCCCTATGTTTTTACATCCTGGAAATCTATAAGGCTTTATATGGTTTGTAAGACATATATGACATATATGATTGAAAATACAGTAATATTATGCAATGTGTATATGTGTGAAGCATATATGTCCCTTATAATATTCTGTTGGAACAAATAAGAATCACATGTGTTTTTAACAAAACTTTTCCATATGGGGTGTCTAGTCAAGGAGGCCCAGAGGACAAGTTTGTGGTTCACAGCAATCAACCACATACACGTTTAAAGTAGAGGGAGACAGGCCCTGAAAAAGGAGAGACTGTAAGGACTCCAGCACTGTACCGACCGGGCAGTGAACTGGGTCCTGACCGCACCAGAGGTGAAAAAGCCTCTTCAGAGCATACAGCTTTCTAGTGGAGGGAGCCCTAGCATTCAACAGAGTCTCCACTACCTCCGATGAGCCACCTGACTCTAGCAACTGGTTCCCCTCAGGGGCCAGACCCAGAGCTTCCACATCTCAGAGTGGGGGTGTAAGATTGCCCCCTGGACCTGAGAGAGTAGATCTTTCCTGACAGGAATCTTCTAAGGAGTGCCATCTAGGAGGGAGACAAGGTCCAGGAACCAAACTCCAGCAGGCCAGCGAGGACCCACTAGAAGAAGGTGGACTTGATCATGGCGCACACTTGCTAGGACTTCTGGGAGCAGAGCTACCGGGGAAAAGGTGTACAGTCGCAACCTTGGCATCAGAGCATCCAGGCCCAGAGGGGCTGGCTGAGAAAGGGAATACTATAGCGGATAGTGGGAGAGATGATGGCCCTCCCAGAGACCCTGGGCAGAGTCGCTGTCCAAGACTGCTCCCAGCCCAAAAGCAAGGTGTCCGTCGAAAGAGTCTTGAGACAATGACGTGCCCCTAGTGTGAGACCCAAGGGCAAAAAGCGGGGTCTTTTCCACATAAGAAGGGTACAAAGCCCGTGGCACGTAACCTTTATGGCACTGAGGGGATGCCTGAGGGGATGTGAAGCAGACCCAATGGGATAACGTCAGCTGCTGCTGCCATGAGGCCAAACACTCTCTGCACCTTGGCGACAGAGAGGCTTTGATCTAGCCGAATAGCTTTCACCGCTGACAGTAAGGAAGCCACCTGAGCAGGAGACAGACATGTCTGCATCGTGGTGGAATCCCAAACTACACCCAAGAAGGTGGTTCTCTCAGAAGGAGAAAGTACACACGTCTCTGGGTAAACCTTGAGTCCTAGAGGCCTCATTTGGGCAAGCACAGCTCGAATACAGGCCACCATGGCCTTCGACTGGGCCAGAATGAGCCAGTCATCCAGCTAATTCAGTAATTCAGTACACGCACCCCGTGGTCTCCAGGGCAGCATCCATGCACTTTGTAAATGGGCATAGCGACAGGGTTAGACCAAAAGGAAGAACACAATACTGGTATACTTCACCCCCAAAAGCAGGAACACCTACATGAAAATAGGCATCTTTGAGGTCTGTCGTCACAAACCAGTCCTCGGACCTGATTTGTGATGCGATAAGTCTGAGTGTGAGCATCTTGAACTTGAATGTCTTCAGTGCACAGTTCAAAGCCCGCAGGTCCAAAATTGGATGCAGCCCCCCCGTCTTTCTTCGAGACGACAAAATACCGGTTGTAAAAGCCTGAGTCTTAATCTGGTAGGGGAACATGTATGGAATAAAATCACTGTCAAAAATAATCATATGTAATTCAAAACATTTGTGTGTAATTTTAATTTACTCATGTATAATTTAAAACTCATCCAGGGGCGATTCTAGAATTTTCATTTAAGGGGGGGGCTCAGCCCCCAATGAGGGTATAATAGTAAAAAATAAATAAATTAATTAAATTAAATAAAGGTTTGACTAACAGGGTAGGATGGTAAACTTATTGCAGCATTTCCCTGAATTGCATAAATGTGTATAACATTTGAGTACTGAACAAGCCAAATGCGAGTCTTCCTGATCACACACACACACACAAACTTGTCACCTGATCCTCGCTCTGCGCCGCTGCAGTCTGAAGAATCTGTTGAAAGACGGGGAGGAGCCGAAGTCTGCTGCCGTTTTCATATGAAATTTAAAGGGGACTGAAGTGATCACCAATTTGTGTACAGTTTATGGAGAATCGCAGAATTTTAGGAGGGCTGAGTAGAAAATGATGGTATAGAGGTGGATTAATTCAGGAAAGACACCAGTGAAGGCCTAGGTGTGAAAAGCACGGCACGCCACTGCGTTTAACCATTAAACAAGGGTGGTCAATAAACCAAGGTTGTGTCTCATACTACTAATGTTGTCTTCTCATTTTTTATCTTTTCATACAAACATAAACAAAAATGCATTTAACCTAGACATTCTAGGTTTTAAAATTACTCCCACATCCTTTAATACTTCATTGCACTCTCAAGCTTTCTCTCATTCTGAAGCTTATAAAACTGGATGAGTAGGCCTGTAATAGGTTTCTTTTTTAATATCTATTTTCTGGTCATTTTCTTTAATATTCTCTAGTGAAAATGATGTTTGTGAGTTTACTCTATATTGTGTGCTTATCATGCTATAGCCTACTCTACAACGCTACACTGTGAGGCCTTACTTGTTAAAGAGTGATGATTTATTACATGCATTTCAAATGTTTATTCTCATTCCTCTTGATTTGTCTTGTGTATGTTCTCTCTCTTTTTTACTGGTTTTGTGCTTTTTTATAAGTAAGTTTATATTACTGCTCAGGTTTTAATGCTGTCATTGCTATAGTACCAGTTCATTCACAGGAATTTAAATAGCAGATGTTTTAAGTAATCTAGGAATAATAATAAACTGTCATTATATAACTAAAAAACACTTATATTTACTTATATCAGAATGTTAGTAATGGATCAAGAGTGTGACCACCTTTATGAGTAAGTCCGGTTACATACATTCTGTGGGGATTAACCCCTAAGGAATCTAGAATGGACACAACCTGTTCTCAGTGGGTCAAAATGAATGTTAATAATTAATACTTTGTCTAAAGAAATTAGAAACTAGATTTGAGATGAAATCCACAAATTCACAGAGGAACTCAGAATGTGGCCCTGATGGCCTATAAATTATAATTAGTGGAAACGACTCAGTAGACTTATCTTTTGTGGATAAAGAACTTCAAACACATCAAATTTTCTGTTTTTTGTGTCATGCCTGTCACTTCCTCCCCTGCCTGTTGGGCGAGGCTAATGCATTTAACTATTTTTGGCAGATAGCGTCATTTAAAGTTATATAATCATTTGGTGTAATCCATGTTTCTGTTAAACACAGCACATTAAACTCCTGATCAGTAATAATTTCTTTGACAATAAGTGCTTTAGATGTAAAAGTTTTACAGTCCTAGCTGCAGATTAAAAGTGCCAGCTGTGTATTCAGAATGATCTAATTTAATCTTAATTAGATTAAACAAAACTTAAACAAACTTGTGTTAACAGCCTTACAGCATTCTGGTATAAAATGGACTTCTGAGTTTCATGAACAAATGAGGAAGTGAGAGAGTGAGAAGTGAAGGACTAAAGCTTTGCTGCATCACTGTCTTAAGGAAGAGATGAAACAAGTCCTAAATCTCACTCACATTGAATTGCATTGTGGGTAAACCAAAGTTAAAATCACCAACATGTACATTAAAAAGTTTAAATTAAGTCAAGTTAAATTTAAAGATGATTATAAAGAGTACAATGTAAATCCCTCCAGGTGGTTTCCTTACTCCAGTTTCTTTGTCTTCAGGAAGCGCTCTGTGAATGTTTGTGTCGATTGCAGTGGTGGATGAAGTACAAAGATACACTAGGTAAAATATTACTCCAGTAAAAGTAAAAGTGCTCCTTTTACACTTTCACTTGAGTAAAAGTACAAAAGTATTTGCCTTCAAATGTACTTAAGTATCCAAACTTCTATGATTTATTATGTCTATAATATCGTGTTATCATTTTTGTCACAGACTCTTTTGCTTAATCAACAACATGTGAAAAGGCTTTAATGTTACTCTTAGCACACCAATCTATTAATTGAATGATATTAATTAGTCAGACACTTATGTATATTTAAATTATCATCCTCAAAACCTTGAAGCTAAACAATTTTCTTTACAATCCAATGAAATAACAGGATTTCAAAGCAGGAAGCAAGAAATAAGGTTTATTTGTAACATAGTTGCATGTTTAAGTTTAATAAACACATGTATTGAACACAGGAGTTTTCTTTTACTGTATTGTATCTGAATGTCTCTGTGCATAAATATAAACTGGTTTAAACTGATCAGAATTATTGTAACAGGAACTAGTTTTTGCATCAGAAGAAACACACTTGCCAGTCACAGCTGCATATGTGTACAAAAGTCTTTCAGTCATGCATTTCTCCATAAAGGAAGAATGTTATATCAGTTTAGCAATGCTTGGATGTGTGATTGTCAGTGTTTGGGCATTAATTCCAATACTGCTTCACATAAAACCTGGTAATGCTTGGTAAATAAAATAACTTAATAAATATATAATACGTAAATATAAACAAATGCATTATATATATAACAGTATATATAATGTTGAGTTTGATATTCTAGGAACTACTAGAAGACCAGAGTTTTATGATCTTAAGAAGCATTACGGATTGTAGCATGTTAGAAGACCGGTTAGATATGTGGGAGCTAAACCATTTAAAGCCTTGTATGTGAGTAGCGATAGTTTATAATCAATTCTAAATTCAAAAGTTATCCAGTGCAGGGATGATAAAATTGGGGTTATATATTTATATTTTCTTGACCTGGTAAGACCTTTGGCAGCTGTATTCTGGGCTACCTGTAGCTTGTTTTTTGAAGATGCAGTACAACCACGTAGTAATGCATTAGTAGTCCAGTCTGGAGGTCATGAATGCATGAACTAGCTTTTCTGCATCAGATATAGATTATAGCTTTGCAATATTTCTAAGCTGGAAGAAGGATGTTTTTATTTTTCAAGAAACAAACCTTTTATCAAGAAAATATAACCCTTACAATGGTGTAAGTATTTAGATTTTTGATACAATGTATGTGCATTATAGTGTACACCTAGTGTAATTCATAAAATGTTTTTTTAGACTGTGAAACATACTGGAGCAATAATGATTGTTTTTTCAGGAATTATGTTTTTCTGTGTGACTTTCCTGATTCTGTACAGCTTTATGGAATGTCAGTCAGGTATGGAAAAAACCCTACTCGGTATGTGTGTGTGTGTGTGTGTGTGTGTGTTATAATGAATTTTAAACTTGGGATGTTTTTGTGCAGAGAATTACCTAGCTACTTGACTGGAAGCTATAATTAATCTTTGATTTATTTCTATGTTTTGTCCTTTTTATCATTATATAATTTTGACCTATAAGTGTTCTGAAACATTATGGAGACATTCTGTCTGCTATCATGATGCAATGTTTTTTAATTCACCAATCTCAACACAGAGCCAAAGATGATCCTTTATAATGAGCAATTTTGCCTGCAAGAGCAAAATCTTTCTGAAAGGCTGAATAGTTTAAGCCAGGCTTTTTTTCTAAAATGTATTCTTTATTTTTCCACAAACATCTGCAGGAAATCTGCGTTCTAAATGAAAAAATAAATTAAGGAAAAAGTAAGAAAAATTAAGGTTTACATTCCTGTTTCTTTGCTTAATTTAACATGTGGAAAATTCAGTCAGTTGTACATGATATAGAAGGTAAATCTCTGTTTACAGTAAAACACCATATCTGACAGTCCAGATCAGAGTGAAAATAACAGTGTGAAGAGTCTATCCTAGAGAATATAACAACCTACATTATTAAATAAATGAACTTTGTAACTACACTTAACAGTGAAGCCAAGCCAAACTCCCCAAAGTTCAGTGGAAATTAGTTTTATTCTAGCAGGTGGCCAGGAACCCACATGTCCTAACCTGAGCCTATATCTAGCTAACCATAAAGGAAATATCGAAATGGTGCATAACTTGTAGTATTTGGTAAAACATATATTTAAAACCTTATCTGCTCATAAGGAAAAGTGGCTCTGAGTCACTGGTTAATTAATAGGAAAATATTCACTTTAAACATTCATAAATGAGTTTAACTTGTATCCCTAAGACTGTGTGCAATATATCCACTAAATATTGGGCACAAAAAAAAGGATCTATCAGGCAGGAAAGACAGCACAGTTACAGGTTAAATGCTGTATTATTTTTAAAAAATGCTTTATTTATAAATTAAAAAAAAAGTAGTAATAAAGGAACTGGTAGACCAAGGAAGACCTCCACACATGCTGCATTTTAACCGTAATGAAGAAAAATCTCTATGCATGTGTCCAACAAATTTTGTCCAGAAACATCCCTTGGGAGGCAGGAGTGGATTTATCAATGAATATTTTCTTTTCCTGTGTTGCACTATTAAAGAGGCCCATATACAGGGTGTCTGAAAATTTAGTAACCAAGATATGTAAAACTACATATATTTAATTTAGTGTTTATTATTTATAATGTATGCTTATGTTAACTTTTGTGAACACATTTTCTAAAAATTTTGCTAATTTTGCTCAAACTATTCAGATTTTGTCATTCTTATCAGCTGACTAAGATAAATGAAGGATTATTACGGAGTTTCTATAAAGGCAAGAGGACCATTGAATGTTTTTAGGGTTAAAACATTTAAAGGTTTTTCCAATGAGATTGCACATATTTACATAAAAAATCATAATGACATTTGATAGTTACAACTGTATTGAATACAAGTAGTACTAAAGTAATAATAAAAGTTTCTTTTCTGAAAACACAGAGCAGTTACAGGTGGTTGGTCCAGAAGCTCCTCTTGTTGCTGTAACTGGTGAAGACTTGGTTCTGCCCTGTTTTATCAAACCCAACACCAATGCTTTGAATATGACAGTGGAATGGTTGAGAGTAAAGCTAGGGGTTTTATTTGTGCATAGCTATAGGAGTCATGAAGACCAAAATGAAAATCAGGCTCAGGCCTACAAAGGAAGAACATCACTGTTTAAAGAGGAGCTGCAGAAAGGCAACGCTTCACTCAAGCTCTCAGCTCTCCAAGTCTCTGATGCAGGAGAATATAAGTGTCTTGTTGAGGACAAATCCTGGTATGATGACATCACTGTTTATGTTATTGTTGAGGGTAAGATTTTTGACCATGCCATGGACAATCTATTTCTGCACTGTAGATTTATACAATGTTTGTTTGTTTGCTTGCTTGCTTGTTTGTTTGTGTATTATTTCTATAGGCGTAAACAGGTGCAGTTTGTGCAAGACAACCAAATAATTTATTTTAAATTAACTAAAAAATATTTATCATGATAGCAGTGTGTCCGTGACAACTGGGGAGGTCCACTGAGATGTGGGACTATGGGCACTGGGGTATAGAGAGAGGCTCAAGAAGGCACACCAGTTGTTGGCATGAGGTTTGCATTTGAGTACAAACAGCACAGGCTTAGACATAGTTCTTCACGTCAGAGGGAAATATGCACCCATTGAATGACCCTGGGTCTGATTTTGGCCTTGGTTCCCTGGGCACACTGAATTTCTTCCATTAATTCACCGGATGGGGGCAATGATGACAGACGATGGCAGGATAATCTCTGGTGTGGGTGTTCCGTAGACCAAGTCATGTCGACAAGAGAGGGCATTGGCTTTAAGCTGGTGAGGACCATGTGTACTTGAGCAACATATCCTTTGGAAGTTGTGGAATATATTGAGATGTCATAAATGTAAGCAATGACATATGAATCCAAAAGGTCCCTAGAGATCTCATTGACAATAGCCTGGAAGACTGCGTTGGTCAGACCATATGGCATTACCAAGTATTCGTAGTGCCCCTGAGTGTGTCAAAAGCTGTTTTTCTCTTATTCCCCTCATATGAGGTTGTAAGTGCCCTGTAAGTCAAGCTTGGTAAGACAGGGAGGTAGAGGTCCTCCACCAGCTCTTGGTCGATCTCATTGGCAGCAGAGCCATAGACTAGGGATAAGAGAGAGTGAGGGGGGTTAGCATATCTCAGTAGAGCAGGTAGCACCTACCTCATCCTGGCCTATATCCTCTTCACCATCTGGGAGACACCTCATCCATCTACTAGTTTTACCCCTTCAGGCCTCGTCAGACAGCAATTTCCACTGTGTTTACTCTCTCTCATCGAGTAGGGGATGCAGGAGCAGATTGACCAAGTGGATCTAATCATCTGGGAACACATCTGTCTAGCAGCCCTGAAAAACAGCAGGTATACAACTGGACTGCAGGTTCCAACCATGTAATCAGGTGCTCCTCCTCGTGCCTAATGCTGCCTGCAAGTTTCTGGCCCACTGACAGGGCCCGTACACAGTCCTCAAGAAGGTGGGCACAGTCAATTACTGCTGCAGAAGCCCTGTAAGATTGCAGACACACAACTTTCTCACATCAATTTGCTAAGGAAATGGTTTGGGCTGGCATCAGTTGTGTCCAGGAGTTGGCATCAGCTGTGTCCATGTACCCCCACATATCCCATGGAGCAAACCTTGGTCCAGCAAGGGGATGATTTCACTCCAGCCCAAAACCAAGACCTGTTGGCATTGGTTGACCAGTTTGCATATGTGTTTTCCTTCACCTTAATATACCTGGTCTACCATGAAATCAAAAACCCCATGGGAGTGGTGGTGAGACAACGAGGGGTCAACGAGGTATGAGAATTTGACAGCTCAAGCCCAAGACTGACTTCACTGGGTTCTTCCTTTTGGTCTTTCAGAGACTTATGGATGTTGTCTTGAGACCTGACTGGCAATATGTGGCCACGTGCACTAAAAATGCAGCAGTCTCTTGCCTCAGACACAGGACTGAGCAGTGTCCTGTCACAAACCTTTGACAAGACAGAGTCCTCTACAGCAGCAGAAAACTGAGCCCTGCTGAGAAGAAATACACTGCTGTGGAATGAGAATCCCTGACAATAAAGTGGGCAGTCAAGGAGCTCTGCTAATCCTTGGCAGGCTGGCATTTTACCCTAGTGACTGACAATGTGGCTTTGCAGTGGATGGCCAAGGACCCAAGGACACTGACACTTGGGTAACTCAATGGTTACTTTCTTTTAACTTCTTGTTTTAGGTCAGGCACAGAGTGGGAGACCATCACATCATCACAGATGGCCTGTCCAAGGGGTTTTTTAGTGGATCCTACCGAAGACAGTGAGGACAATGCCCCCCAAACCTGCTGTGCCCCACAAAGCTCTCTGGATCTTGTCTCGTCACTACTCAGCCCCACATGGAAACCACTATTACAGAGAGCACCGCAGAAGATAGTACTCCTCTCCTGCACCTTGCCTCTTTCCACCTGCCTTAAAGACTTTACATAGAAGAGCACTTTTTCTCCACCCCAGTCTCCTGCATGTCTGTGTTCAGTCCTATGCAGTCACAACAATATAGACACACACAGAAAATAGTATCATCATTATTGTCATTTATTTTCTCTCTACTTTGACAGTTACATTTCTTGTGTTTTTATTTTGAGGTTAACATTTTAAAATGATTTCATTATATTAAATCAATATTTTCTGGTTAACGATTGTAGTTCTGGGAAGCCACCCGGTGATTACAGTGGAGAGTTATGAAAACTCAGGAGGGATTAATCTTGTGTGTGAGTCCAGAGGATGGAACCCTGAACCTCAGGTTCAGTGGCTGGACAGAGAAGGAGCCATTCTGACTGCTGAAGATACACAGATACACAGAGACACAGAGGGCTTCAGTTTGAAAAGCCACATCACTGTTTTTGATTATAGTGACTCTAACAGGTTTTACTGCAGACTTCAACAAAAACATCACATGATTGAGACAGAGATTATCATTAATAGTAAGTGTCTATGATTTTTAAAATAAAACTCTTTCACATAGATTTATACTGTAACATTCTACTGTGTTCATTATAGATGAGGTGACTGATGAAACATGAGCATCATTACCATGCTATTATAAAGCATATACATTACTTTTATTATGATTATAAATAATTTTGCTATAATATTCCTATAAGAGTGCCATTTGCAATTACCAAGAATTATTGCAGTTTCATATCTGTAACACAGTAACCTTACAGTAGAATAGAATAGAATAGAATAGAATAGAATAGAATAGAATAGAATAGAATAAAGCCTTTATTGTCATTGCATATCTCTTACAATTGGAACCTTGCTCCTGTTTGTGTAAGATGTAATCTTTGGTTTCTTTGTAGGTAAGGTCTTTCGTCCTTGGAAGTGGACTGTTGCCATTACTGTTTTAGCATGTCTTTTTGCAGTTGGATTGATTCTAACTGCTGTTATCTGCCACAAGAAAGGTAATAATTGCATCATTTTCCTTAGTAACATCCATATCCTAAATTATGCTGAAGTTCACACTGTAGTCCACAGTCTCTCGGCTCTGGTCCTGGACATAGTGTTTTTCCTGCTTTAACACACTAACTTTAACAGGAAAGGTAAAGGTTTTTAATCAGCTGATTATCTGGAGCAGAGCACAGAAAACACTAGTATGTTTCATTGCTGTCTTAATATACTAGTGCACTGGCATACTTAATTCTATGGTCAACAGAAAGCAGGATCTAGAAGAACTGTGAGTAGAGAGCATGTTGTTCTGTCTGTCAGAATGCTTTACTGCTGCTAATGTCCCACATAACCATTCCAGTGTCACAGTGTGAGGCTCTGATTCTTCTCAACACAGCAATCACCTTATTGCTGCCTTGTAGTGCTGTGTTTAGTACTGATAGAACACTAGTCAATGATTATGACAGGTCAGATAGTATGCTGCTTGGATACTGTGACAGTAATGTGGTAGCACTTGCTATTAAAAGCTTCAACAAATCTATGTAGATCTGACCACAGCTTTACAGATTTTACGGCTTTACAATGATATAAAAGTCTAAATAAAATGTAGAATTGTTATCATTAGCCAGTGCCTCAGACTGCAATGAAGATCTTTTAAGTATTGTAAATTGTGAGGTGGGGCCTCCACTGATTGGACGTTTGTCCAGCACACATCACAGATGTTTGATGTTCAGACCAAGACCTGGAGGATTTGGAGGCCAAGTCGACACCACAATTTTTGTTGTGTGGCAGAATGCATAATCTTGCTGCAAGAGAACACTGCCACTGCAAAAATGTTTAGGTAGGTGTTACATGTCAAAGTAACATACACATGAATGCCAGGACCCAAGGTTTTCCAACAGAAGATTGCGCAGAGCATCACATTGCCTCCACCAGCTTGCCTTATTTCCATAGTGCACATTGGTGCCATCTTTTCCCCAGGTAGGCAATGTAAAAGCACCCAGGCTTTTCACTTGATATAAATGAAAGCATGATTTATCAGAGGCCCAGGCCACTTTTTGTAGTTGCTCCTTGGTGCAGTTCTGATGCCCTTGTGCATGGACACTCTGACTGCTCTACATCTACACAGCCCCATACACAGCAAGCTGTGATGCATTGTGTGTTCTGACACCTTTCTATTAAAGCAAATTTCAATTTGTTCTACAGTAACTCTTCTGTGGGATTGGACCAGACAGGTTAGCCTTTGGTCACCAGGTGCATCAATGAGCCATGGGCAGCCATGGCCCTGTTGCCTGGTCCCCAGTTATCTTTCCTGGGCGTGGTGGTGGATTTAACCATAATTGTCAAAAACTTAGTTGCATACAAATTCAGGCTTTTATCTAAACAAAAGATAAGTACTATATGTGCAGGTTATAAAGAACAAGGAACATAATATAATAAGAACAATATAACTTAAACATCTTAGAACTCTAGAGGAAACAAAAAATATGTGAGTGCAGTCAAGAATGAATGAATGGTAGGCTGATTGTTATGATGGGTGTTGCAGTCCAAAATTGCTATATTGAATCTGAAACCACCACTGGCATGACAATATTATTGAATTAGTACTGTTTTGTTCACCCTCTTTCCCTCTGTACATATGAAATGGTGACGTTTCACCGAACAGTATGCATCAGGGCAGAGGGCAGAAATAACAGATTCTTCTCATGTTTGCTGAAATCAATGTTTGCAAAGTATTGTCACCTCTGGTCCTGTGTCCAGAAATTTAAGAAATATAAATTCATCAAGCAACTCAAATTTCAAGCAGTTGAAATGCCAAGTTTTTTTTTTAATCTTAAAAACATCTGGAATGCTCTGGGATTTCTCTGGGAGATATTAAAGAAAATATAATGAGCCAGGCAGTAGAGCAACGCAGTGGAGGTTTTCCAATTTCACAATTTCTCAAGTTCTTTTCACAAATAATGTAATTAATTAATTAATTAATGTAATATATTATAAGATTTTAGTGAACGTATTGTTTATCAATCCAGTCATGCTTTGAAAATCTGAGCTACACAGGCTTTTTCTTGTTTCACATCAGTAGATTCAATAACAGTCCTCATTCAATGGACTTCATAGACTATGGGCTGGAACCTAATAAAAGTCCTGATGTAGTACACCAAATACATTTTAACCTCCTAAGACCTGAGCTTGCATTTTAGATTTCTTCTACACATTTGGGGTTAGGAGGAACCAATAAATATAATAACCAGATATTATCTTTGAACATGAAGCCAATTCTTTTTGTGTACAACAGGTTCCAGTTACAAAGAATTAAGTATTATGATGCACACAACCAAAAATGTGATGTCCTCGTATGAGGATGCCAGGTTGTAGGAGGTTAAATCTGTGTTCTAAAATAAAATTGATTCATGATTTCATGATTAATTCTTTAAAAAATAAAAGGTGGTTTCACAGGTTTCATTTAATCAGAATTCAACTCCTTGGATTTTTCATCTATTTTGGGTACCTGATTTTTTATACCCAACTTTTCAACTGTAAGATTTTTTCCAGTTTGAATTGTTAACATTTAAGTCTCTTAATGTTCAAGACTTGGATTTCATAATTCGTAACCATTAGATTCTATTAATGACATTTACATTTTTCCCACTTCATAGAGGATTCTGTAAAAAGACTAGAGTTACAAACATCAGACACTGTACATTAAATGACTTGTTTTTTATATGACCTGTAACATCATGTTCTACTTTGTGAAGTGAACTTAATCATTTAACAAATGTATGATATCAGAAGACAGTTACATTTTATAACTGCAATCTGATTTTTTTTAATCCTCAGGGTTTCAAATGGAGAAGCGCTATGCAGGTGAGAAAATTTTTCTGTTTCTAAAATCTTATGGATTGTTTGATTTGCATGAAACATAACAGACAGTCACCTGGATCAAATGTAATCACAAAGGTAATTGGGAGGTTGTTAGACTGTGCAAGCAGCTGTACTGATTTAGTTTTCACCCACAGAAACAAAATATTTGAATCGGGATTCAGAGACTAACATTATATTTTCCAGATTAAAAGTTAATGAAGCACTGTGTAAAGTCTACTTTCTATATCACCATAGAATGGAGAAGTAGTAATATGAAGTGAAATAAAGCAAACTTATATGGATTTATCCATTACACTCAGCCTCTTATCCCAGCCTCTAACAAACTTTTTTCTCTTTTCAGAGCTGCAGAGACAGAGAAAGATGGTAATTATACTTGAATTAGTAGTTTTTAGGACTTTTAATTATACAATAATACAATTTTTTTTATTTAATATTTCTATCCTTTTTTTTACATTTAGAGGAAATCAGTAGATGACCCTAAACTTGTTTTTGCCGATTTAAATAGTAAATTGTTTTATTTGGTTTGTAATTTTGGTCTGTACTATAGTGTACATAGTTTAAAATGAAATATTTCATTTTTATTCTATTTATTTTGTAACTGTAATAAAATTTTGTTACATGTTTTACAGAGTTAGCAGAGAAGAAGTTTGCAGGTAAGAACATTTTTACCTTTTAATCTTCAGTAAAGTTAATGCAGAGTCTCTGTGTCTTTGTGTGGATAGATAGATAGATAGATAGATAGATAGATAGATAGATAGATAGATAGATAGATAGATAGATAGATAGATAGATAGATAGATGTGTGTGTACACACACACATACAGTCTCTCTGAATGATGAATTGGTTTTGTTGTGTCTGTGTGTTTCTCTCAGTGGATCTGACTCTGGATCCTGATTCCGCTAATCCTCAACTCATCCTGTCTGATGATGGAAAACAAGTGAAAGATGTAGACACACAACAGGATCTCCCTGATTCACCACAGAGGTTTAAATTCCCCTGTATTGTGGCAAAGCAGAGTTTCTCTACAGGGAGATTTTATTATGAGGTACAGGTCAAAGGGAAAACTGCATGGACATTAGGAGTGATCAGGGAGAACACTGACAGGAAGGCGTGGATGACAGCGACTCCTCAGAATGGATTATGGCTTGTGGAACTGAGGAATGAGAATGAGTACAGGGCTTGTGCTGATCCCGCTGTCCCCCTCACACAGAGAGAAGGTGGAGAAGGTGGGGGTGTTTGTGGATTATGAGGAGGGTCTGGTCTCCTTTTATGATGTGGAGGCTAGTTCTCAGATCTACTCTTTCACTGATCAGTCTTTTACTGAGAAACTTTATCCATACTTTAGTCCTTGTAATAACAAAGGAGGTAGAAATTCAGCACCACTGATCATCACTGCTGTTGATGAATAAACATCTGTTTGATATTCTGTAACATTTAAAACGTTTTAAAAAATGTTCTCATAGATGGCTCAATATCATCGTAAAAAAATAATTTGTGTACAATATGATTTCAGATTATACAAATTTTCAGTTGAAACGTGTAGATAAACAAGTAGATAAACAGTTGAAAAATGTAGATTGTACAATGAAGTGTTTACATGAACACTAATATGTTTATAATCTGATTTCAAGCTGAAGCCATCTTTCATCTGTGATGTGAAGTCCAGCTCTCATATCTACTCTTTCACTGCTCAATCTTTCACTGAGAAACTTTATCCATACTTTAGTCCTTGGTATAGTGAAAATGGTAATTCAGCACCACTGATCATCTCTGCTGTTACTGAATAAATATCTGATTTATGTGTGTTAACATTTTGAACTGTTTTTTTTTTCTCTAGAAATTCTACAAAAACACATGGATGTTAATGGATTATTTAGAGTTTGTGTGCTGTTAATCTGATTCCTCTTAGAAACTATGAAAGAATGGAAGGATTTAGATGCCATGAAGCTGAATCAAATGCATTAGTGAAGCTGACATCTTGGAAAGTGCTACTTTCTAGCTCTCACTTAAGTTGAATGTGTTAACTAACATTTTCTCCATCACAAGTGTAGTTTATATTCTCCTGAACATGATGTTTGTTCTTAGTGAGTGTTCTTCATATTTTGTACATGTTGTCTTGTGATTGGATGTGGGGATGTGTAACGTCATCAGCGGCCATTCCACCACCCAACAGCCAGAGGAAAACATCACCAGAATATTGACAATTCTGGCAAATTCAATTGACAATTCAGGTTAAGCTACTACTCGATCCGTACCGGAAACATGATTTGTACTGTGCATGTGTGGAAGTGTGTCTTCTTGTCTGAAGTATGATGAAAGGATTTACAGCAGTTTTGATTATTTATACCGTTGTTATAATACAAATAATAATATATTGAGGAAGGCAACAAGATGGCGCTGACAATGCAAGTTGCTCCTTAAAAATGCATAACTATATGGATTACCTAGTTTGTTTAAGTGCATTGGAATTCTTGAACTCAAAGTAAAATTTGACTTAAAAAACCTTAAAAGAATTGACATGAATTTGAATCAGTAGAGCCAAGACTGCTACAATGCTACTGTAGAATGCCCTGCAATATCTAACACGACAAGAGGTTCTTCAAAAGAACTTGGCAGATTGTGTACATCTCTCCCTGGAACACCATCAAATAGCCCAGCATCAAAGAAATCTAAAGCTGATCTCTCATTACATGAGCTACAAGAGAACATCACTGCCCTCAACAAGAGAACTGACTCCACTATTGAAGAGTTGAAATCATCCCTCCTATTTCTCAACACAGAAATTGTGGATTTGTAAAAATCTAAAGTCGAACTAACAGCCAAAGTTACCAAACAAGCAAGAGCTATATCCCAGTTGGAAAACAGAATTGTTGATGCAGAGAGCTACATACGGAGGTGGTGTTTATGACTATACGAAGTTCCAGAAGTGGAAAATGGAAATGTCATGGTGATGGAGATATGCAAGGAAGTGGCACCTGAGCTCGCGGCAAAGATGAGTTGGTGGATGCAGATCATTGGGCAGGCCCGTGTCGGGTCGAGTGAGGGTCATTATCATCCTTTTATCATATCAGACTTCCTCTGGAAAAATGCAAAAAAAAAAAACAGCAAACACCACAAACTACGCTTTGGAGAAGACCTGACAAAAGAAGAAAATGCGACAAGAGAGATTCATTCATTCCTTTATTTTGCCATGAATGGTTCCATGAATAGATTTCCTCCTATAGAGAACGGTGATACACCCTGGATAGAGTGCCAACCCATCGCAGGGCACATACTATGGGCAATTTAGAGACTCCAATCAGCCTAGTAGCGTGTCTTTGGACTGTGGGAGGAAACCCACCAAGCAGGGGGAGAACATGCAAATTCCACACACACACGGGACTGAAACCCAGGACACTGGAGGTGTGAGGAGAATGGGCTAACCACTAAGCCACCGTGCCGCCTAATCAGAATGTTGTCTACAGAAATAAATTATTTTTTGAGAGATGGTATTTAAATAACATACTTTGTTGATCAGTTCATAGATGACAATGGCCAGCTATATTACATTTCAGAATTTTCCAGGAAAGTTGATTTTGGGGCTTCATTAAAAGAATATAACTGTTTTAATGCCATAGTATAAAAACTATGTTGAAAGGAGAGCAAACCTTTAATCTTATTTATAAATATGTATTTTATATATATTATATAACAATTCTCTCTCAGTACATTTAGATCTCACACATTTACTTAGGTTTGTTGGCCTTATGCCCCTCCCTTTTAGACTTTGGCCTAGCTAGTATTTTACCTAGTAAAAGCTGACAGGTCTGCACCAACAGTGCATATAACATTTAAAATATATTGGAAAGCTAAATCTACTGCTAGTCCCTGACTGTCTGAAGGCTACAGGTTGTCAGGTCAGAACAATATCTTACAATGAAATGCTCATTTAAAATCACTTCCTTTATTGGTTGTACATGGATGTGTAGCTTTGTAAAGATATAATTAAAAAGAATTAAAAACAAGACAATATTGTTTAGTCATAGAAAATTGTACACAAAAAACAAACGAATACCTAAACTCATCACAAAAGATTGTTAATTAATACCAATAAACCAAGAACTAAATAAACGTAATCAAACCCTCCTAAAAAAAAAAAAAAGATAAGTCAGCCAACCCACTATAAACCCTAATACAATACAATCCCAGCTTTTCCACACAGATCCATCCAAAAGAAAAAATTGCATATAAAAAACACATCTTACTCAAAAAATATACTCCAAACCAAGTGCTAATTTCACTATAAACATAGCCCTCATGCTAATAAATAGATCATGTGTTTTAAAGTATCAGTATTGAATACAGAGTACAAACATTGGCTAGCAAGACGAGGCTGGGAAGTGATGTACAAATGGACGGAAAATAAATAAATAAACATATGGGGAAAAAAAAAAAAAAAAAAAAAAAAAACTGTAAGCCAGTTTAGTTCACAATAATCATTAAGTCTTAGTTGCACTGGAGGCCTACAGCACACACATGCAGGGACCGACTAGCTTAGGAAATGCAACAGAACAAACACAGGAGGAATGGCAATCAACTATAATACAAAAACACACAATTAGCAAAACAAACAATTAACAATATTAAAAAAAATAGAATACAGTACTTAACTTACAAAACACTTCCAAACACTATATAAAATCCTCTACAATTACCTGCAAAACAGTCATCAAACTACTTTCCAAAGGTATTCAGGATCAAAAGAGAATGGATATGACCAAAGGCATACAATGATTACAATTAATTTTCTGCATTAAAAAACATAATACCCTAATTTAGTGAAACAAGGTTTAGTTAGCAAAAAAAGTAGTTTTCACTCAGCCTACCTGCTCATCCAGACCATGTCTGTGCACAACCAAACACAGAGGTACTACCAGATAGCACAATGTTTGTTTCTGCATTAAAAACAGAATACCCTAATTTAATAAAACAAGGCTTTGTGAATGTGAAGCCAAATGATAGATATTCACTCAGTCTACCTGCTCACCCAGACCATGTCCATGCACAAACAAACAAGAAAGTGCTACCAAACAGCACGCTTCTACTAAAAAGATCAGGCCTATCTCCAGGCCTCCTTTCAGGTGCCTGCTTAAAACACCTATAAATTACCTACATGGCCACACCCTCTACTAATAGCCACCTCCCGGCTACTGAATGATTACATAAAGTTTGATTAAAACAAGAGTTCATTAAACACAGCATTACAGCTGTCTTGTGTAAAATGGGAGACAAGGAGAGCTCTGTGTCCGAGTTTCCTGAACAGATGATGAGGTGAGAGATCTGGACAGACTGAAGGACTAAAGCTCTGCTACATCACTCTCTTTATGAAGAGATGAAGCAAGACCTAAATCTCACTCACATTGAATGACACTCTGGGTTAACCAGTCTAAATTAAATCAGTGTGTAATATTCGACTGTTTGAATATGGATACAGTATATGAG